>NW_028327173.1:31370000-31995000 GCF_987537825.1 Furipterus horrens | reverse complement strand
TTGTATTACCAGATCTGTGATGGAATAATAATTTCCCATTACTAAAGCGACAACAAAATAAGTCAAAATAAAATAAATTATAGAGTAAGGCATGGCCCATAAATCACTTCAAGTCTTGCCTAATTTCCTGAGGTCAGGCTGGGTATTCCTACTGAAACAGATTTAATTTTTGCAGACTTCATTTTCCCATCAGATGACACTTTTTGATCAAAGCTCCAAAGAAAGATGCTTCCAGTCAAGATGGCACAGTAAGTAAATGGTGTGCTTGCCTCAACCCATTACCACCTCAAAATTACAAGTAAATTGCAGTCAACCACTCTTGCGAACCACCTGAACACTAGCTGAACAGAACAATTATAACAGAGGATATAAAGAAGAAGCCATATTGATACTGGTGGGAGGGGTGGAGATGTGACAGAGCTGGTCCCACACCTACATGTGGTAACTAAGAGTCAGGAGGGACACACATGGGTCAGTAGAGCTGAGACTCAACTACAACCACAGGGCTCACATAACTCACACAGAAGATATTCCTGGAGCACCTAACTCAGGTGATCAAGAAAAGTGTGCCACTGGCTCCCCTCCCCCAAGAAATAGATTCCATAAGACCATGATAACAAGATTGGGAGACATACCAGATCTACCTAATACACAGAGACAAACGTAAAAAGGCAGACAAAATGGGGAGGCAAAGAAACATGCCCCAAATGATAGAACAAGAGAAATGCACAGAAAAAGAACTAAATAAAATGGAGGCAATCAAGCTGCCAGATGCAGAGTTCAAAAGCAGAAATGCGGTAGCAATACTTAGACAAAATAAACTTTAAAACCAAGGCTATTACAAGAGACAAAGATAAATGAACAATCCAACAAAAGGATATAACTCTTGTAAAATGTATGCACCCAACGCAGGAGCAACTAAATATAAAGTAAACAATGATGGATATAAAGGGAGAGGTCAACAGTAGTACAGTAATAGTAGGAGACTTTAATGCCCCATTAACAGCAATGGACAGATCATGCAGACAGAGATCAACAAGAAAACAGTGGCCCTAAATGACACATTAGACTAGATTAAGTTAAATGATGTTTTAAAAAACATTTACCGCAAAGCAGCAGAATATACATTGTTTTTAAGTACACATGGAATATTTTCCAGGATAGACCATATGTTAGGTCATAAAACAAGTCTCATTAAACTTAAGAAGATTGAAATCATATTGAACAGTATCTTTGATCACAATGGTATGGAACTAGAAATCAAATACAAGAAGAAATCTAAAAATCCTATGGAGACTAAATAACATGCTTCTAAACTAAAAAACACATGGAGGCTAAATAGCATGTTACTAAACAATGACTGGGTTAACATCAAGATTAAGGAAGAAATCAAAATGTAACGAGACAAATTATAATGAAAACACAATGACTCCAAATCTATGGGACACAGCCAATGCAGTTCTAAGAGGGAAATTCATAGCAACATAGGCTTTCTTCAAGAAACAAGAAACATCTCAAATAAACGATCTAACCTTACACCTAAAGGAACTAGAAAAAAGAACTATCAAAGCACAAAGTGAGTAGAGAAAAGGAAATAATAATAATAGTGAAAATAAATAAAATTAAGTCTAATAAACAATGCAAATGATCAATGAAACCAATAGTTGATTCTTTGAAAAGATAAACAAATTTTATAAACTTTTAACCAGTCTCATCAAGAAAAAAAGAGAGAACCTGAAGAAATAAAATCAGAAATAAAAGATGAGAAGTGATAGCTAATACTGCAGAGATACAAAGAGTTATAAGAAAATACCATGAATGATTATATGCCAACAAACTGGACAACTTAGAAGAAATGGATAAATTCCTAGAAACATAGAATCTTCCAAGACTGAAGCAAGAAGAAAATCTGAACAGATTATTACAACTAATGAAATCAGGGCAGTAATCAAAAAATTCTCCCCCCAAAACAAACATCCTCAACCAAATGGGTTCATGTATGAATTGCAGCAAGCATTCAAAGAATAACTAACACCTATCCTTCTAAAACTACTCCAAAAACTTGAAGAGGAGGGTAGGCTCCCAAGCTCATTTTATGAGGGCAGCATTGCCCTGATTCCAAAACCAAAGACTTTACAAAAGAGGCCAATCTCCCTGATAAACATAGGTACAAAAAAACCTCAACAAAATAGCGGCAAACTGAATTCAGCAATACATTAAAAAGATCATACACCATGATGAAGTGGGATTTATTCCTGGGATGCAGGTTAGATCAGTATTCACAAATCAATGTAATATACCACATAGATAAAGTGAAAGATAAAAATTATATGATTATATCAATAGATGCAAAAAAGTATTTGACAAAATCCAGCATCCATTTATCATAAAAACTCAGAGCAGAGGAGGAGTAGAGGAAACATACTTCAATATAATAAAGGCCATATGTGACAAACCCACAGCTAACATCATACTCAATAGTGAAAAGCTAAAATCAAAACAAGGATGTCCACCTTCACCACTTCTATTCAACACAATATTGAAAGTACTAGTTATAGCAATCATAGAAGAAAAAGAAATAAGAAGCATCCAAAACGGAAAGGAAGAAGTAAAACTGTCATTGTTTGTAATTGGCATAATGCCATATATAGAAAATCCTAAAGAGTCCACACACACACACAAACACACACACACACACACAAAACTCCTAGAACTGATTTTAAAAATTCAGTAAAATAACAGGATAAAAAAATTACTATTCAAAAATAGTCTGCATTTTTATGTACCAATAATGAACTATCAGATGGAGAAATTAAGAAATCAATCCTATTTAAAACTGAAAAAAAAAAGTACTCAGGCATAAATTTAACCAAGGAGGTAAAATGCATGTACTCAGAAAATTCTAAAACATTGAAGAAGATACAAATAAATGGAAGCATATACCATGCTCATGGATAGAAAGAATTAACATCATTAAAATGCTCATATTACCCAAAGCAATTTATAGATTTAATGCAACCCTTATCAAAATACCAATGGCATTTTTTATAAAACTAAAATAAATAATTCAAAACTTTATATGGAACCACAAAAGACCTCAAACAGTCACAACAATTTTAAGAAAGAACGAAGTTGGAGGCATCACTCTATCTGATACCGAACTATACCACAATGCTATAGTAATCAAAAGCCAGACACATAAAACAATGGAAAAGAACAGAGAATCCAGAAATAAACCCATGCTTATACAATCAATGAATCTATGTCAGAGGAGGCAAAATTATACAATGGAGTAAAGACAGTCTATTCAATAAATGGTTTTGAGAAAATTGGACAGATACATACAAAATAATAAAATTATATCACCATCTCAAACTGGATTAAAGACTTAAATGTAAACCTTGAAACCATAAGCAGTAAACTCTCAACATTGCTTTCAGTAATTTTTTTTCCGATTATTCACCTTGGTCAAAAAAAACAAAATAAAAATAAACAAACGGGACTACATCAAACAATAAAAGTTTTTGCACAGCAAAATAAACCATGAACGAAACAAATGACAACCTAAAGAATGGAGGAAGATTTTTGCCAATGATACATCCAATAAAGGGTGTCTCTTGCAAATTTCCTAGGGGCAAATATATTTTATATCTACATTTATTCAGTTCGAGGAACTGTCTGAAGTACTTAAAATTATTAACTTATTTAATCATCACCACAAACCTTATGAATTAGGTCATTTTTTATCCTCATTATACAGATGAAACTATGAGAAAGCAGTAGCTTGTACAAGTCATACTGCTAGCAAGTGGTGGAGCTAAAGGGTGAATTAACTGCTTGATGGACATTCTCTACTATGACACTCATTGAAAGTAATCTTGAATTGCTTAGAAAGCTTACTGTCTTTCAACTTTTATGTTTATGTTTTGTTAAAACTATTTCTGAACTATTCTTTTTTATTCTGGTAAGAATGTTTATCCTGAGATTTACCCCCTTAACACATTTTTAAGTGTACGATACAGTATTGTCAACTATAGGCACCATGTAGTAGAGCAGCTCTGTAGAACTTACTCATCTTCCATAACTCAAACTTTACAGTTGGAAACTCCTCATTTCCCCCTTCCCATAACTCAGATTTTATACCCATTAGACAACTCTTCATTTCCCCCTTCTTTTGAGTGTATGTCCATGTTTACTCTGTTCCCCTATTCATTCCTATGTTGCATGAATGTTTTTCACTTGTCATTACTACTGCAATCATGGTATGAAAAGCCTAATGCCACTTATACTTTGAAATAGTTAGGTGCTCTATTCTTAAGTTATATTCGTATTAATAAAAATTGTGAATAATAAAAATTACATAATATGTTGAAAACTCTTCATAAGACCACTGCTATGGATATAGCAAGCTCTTCTAAAGAACTTGCATTTCATTTGAGCAGTGTTCATATCAAAGTTCCATGAAGAACAAGAATGCTTTCTCTTTTCACCCAAGGCCTACTCCTCTACACACACACAAAATAGCGTTATGACAATGTATGCATTCAGGCAACACAAACCCTAGAAATACCTGTGTACTGACGTAGAATATCGGCTATCTTCCGTAAGCGGCGATGTGCAGAGGTGAATTTGAAAATCATGTCATGATGATATAAGAAAGTGCACAAGCGTTTGAAGACAATTTTGCTGCCTTCCGCTATTGCATTTACATAATGATCATGGGAGCTAGAGAAAAAGTGGGGATAATATGTCAATAAGTGACTTACATAACGGCAAATGTTTTTTCTGTTCTCTTGTCACTGACCTGTTTATCTGACAGTTGGTCTCCCGGCTGAAGGTACATTTCATGAGCGTGTCCAGAGACATCAAGCTGATGTCCCCAGAGACTTCCACAAGTGTATCCTGAGTGCCGCAGATCTTCTCCCATTTACCCTGATATAAGAAGTCAAGATCAACAACATCACCATCAAAGTGCCTTTATCTAAAGGCTTCTGCCTGACCTGCCCTTAGGATGTAATGGAGACAACTCTGACAGGCAAATAGCTGTTTACTAGGCATTAGGAAGGGGAAAACATGCACCCCACTGGGTAAAAAAGAGCATGGAGCAAACCGTGTATCCAATAAATGACTGAATTAAGTATCATTGCCCTTTCAAGTATTATGATAACTCTGCTTTAAAACAAATCAGAGTTCCAGTAAAACAAATAATCTCTGATACAAGACCCATAATTACAAGGGGTCTCCTCAGGGCTTCCTCCATCTTTAGTTCCCAAACTGTTAGACACCCTACACCATCACTACTCTCAACCACCATAACCACACTTAAAATAAACTTGAAACATTAATAGTAAAAACACAAATGCATCTAAATGCTTACATTTACCTCAACTGACATTTGAGTCCCTCTGCCTATAGCTAGATGCTAAGGATTCAGAGACCACAAAAGAAAATTCAAAGAGATGGTTATAAAGCTTTTACCTAAGTGTCAACTGTTTAATCAATTGCCTTCACCCTGAATTATGTAAGTTTCATCGAGTACCAAAGTGAGTTTAGAAGAAATGAAAGCAAAGTGGGGGCTCAAAGCTGGAGGCACTTGAGCACAATTCAGCAGAGGGAAGAGCTGTGAGAGGAATCTCAGGGAAATGTGGGACCTAGAAGTGGGGGAGACAGAAATGGTTTATTGAAATGGAGATAAACTCAAATACCACCACTGGCTGAAGAGCAATTGTGCGTATAGCAGCGCAGCACCAAATCAGAAGAGCGTGCTCCCTCCACTCTGACCTGCACCTCAAGCTCTCTGCCTGGACAACTCACACTCGTGCTTACTTTCACCACAGTCCCAGCAGACTTGAGGCTAAGTTCGCTTTTGTGAGCGAGACTGAGAACCCAGCCAGTCCCTGGGTCTCCCTTGTAGAAAGGGATAGATTTCAGGTGAAAGTGGAAAAACCTTTGTCTTTGGTTGTGGTGTTGGAAGTGTTTATGATGAAATTGTATTAGCACATTGGTTTTCTGATTTTTAAATAATTACAATTTAAAATTTTATCATGTACAAGGGGAGTCTTGGAAGAGAACTCAAGTATAAATCAGTGACTGCTCATAGGGACTTTCCTCTGCAACCACCTCCTGCCCCCTTGGAAGAGTGCAGGCCAGCTCCTAATGATGCTCTGGTATCTACAAGAGGAAACTCACATCTGTGACTATAATGTAGACACTTACCATTTGCCTGGTCATTAATGGTGATCAGGCAAGTTTATTCCAACACCCAACCTTTGTCATGCTAACTCAGTCTGCCTACCCACATATTCAAGTCCAGTACATATTCCATGATAACCTGAGTCTCCTCTGAATCTGAAGCTATTATAGCTACTCAGGTTTCCTTACCTGTCACCCACAGCTTTCGCCATTTGAATCTTACTTCTTTGGTTTACTTCCATAGAATCTCAAAATGAATCTAACAGACCACTGGATCTTCAACTTTTTTATCACCCCAAAAAACCATAGCAAAGGCTGATATAAAAATATTACTTGGTTAATTTCTAGAAATCATCCCCCTTTGACTTTCAGTACTCACTAAGTAAATGTCTAATCCATCCCTGTTGGAAGTATTTTGCAACACATCAGAATACTTTTACCCCTTCACTTACCAGCATTATGTTCACAGACTGGACCATCACATTGACATAGGATTTCAAGATATTAAAACTAAACACAGGAGTTATTAGGCGTCGGTGCTGGAACCACCTGGGTCCATTTAGACTCAGTAGTCCTTCTCCTTGAGAAATCAAAGGCACAAAAATATTTTATTAACCTTCTTGAGACTTGGTTTTCTCAGTGATGAAGTGTGATAAATATCTACTTCACTGTGGTGCTGCGCAGATTAAATGAAGGTGTATATATAAAGCACATAGCCTGATCTCTAGCTGACAGTAGAAACACAGCAAATATTCATCTTCTCTTACTCCAAACTAATCCAACCTATACTATGAACACAAAATTCACAAGGAATTAGACAAGAGTGTGCACTATGTCCCCAGATATCTTCCCCTTCAGCCCTAGTATGTGCTTCACACCCATGAATTATACAACCTGGAATGCTCACCAATGCTAATTAATGCCTCACAATCTTCTGTCACAAGGGAGGTCATTAAAGATTTGGTTTTAAAAGAACCTTAAAGCTTAGTAATATATAACAGCCATCATTCATTGAGGGCTTACAACATACCAGCTTGCAATGCATGACATGAATATGTGTTTCATTTAATCCTCACAACAGTCTGAAGATGTAACTCTCTTCCTCTTTTTCAAAGATGAGGAAACGGAGGCTTAGAGACATTAATTGACTTCCCCAAGACCCTACTCAACTTGCCAGGGGTGTGGGGGGGTGTGGGACCAGCATTCAAATCCAAGTAGCTCTAACACCAAAATCTACATTTTTTTACTTATTTCCTTTCTTGTCTAACTTAAATATCAATTATATAACTAAAAGTCTTACTTTATCTCCTCATAGAAATTTTCCAAACTGTACTTCAGAGCAAAATTTTACCAATTTGCATATGGAAATAGGAAACTCCAAAAAGAAAGTGAAGGAGACAGGAAAACAAGAGACAAGAAAAGATAAAGAATATGGATGGTGAGGCTGCAATTTTAAAGGCAGAGATGGAACAGATACACACATAGGCTGTCCAAGAATGAGACCTTAGGAAGAGAAATGGACAAAGAGGGCTCCTAGGAAGTTGTCCTGCATTGATCTTAGCACTCCCCCTTAACCTCCTCACTAGATAACCTGTGGGGTAGATCTACCATATTCTTAATGCTTTCAAATTCTGACTTGAATTTCTTTGGAATGCTCTACTGTAGTAAGGAGACTTCTAGCAAGAGAGTGGACCACCCCCCTCATTTGCACATACATACCAGTACATGGAATCAAGAACTTGTATATGTACTGGGACTTGGGATCTGCAGAGTCAAGCAGAGGAAACAAAAGACAGCATTAGAGGAAAATTATCAAAGCTGGTGGAGGTTCTCTTTATTTGCCCCCAATAACCACAAATAGTCAGCAAAAGGGAGGCCAGGTCATCTTCCCTGCAGCCCTTGGCAGGTGCAGGGGTTTGGGGAGATGGCAAAAGTCTAGGTTCAGGAATTAGCGAACAGGTACATGATGCAGACAAGTACACAAACCCAGATTCTTTCCTCATTTACACTTCCTACATCAGACACAGGGATTACTCGCAGGTTACAAAGTTTCCAGAACATGAGTTGGGACAACCTATCATATGCTCTTTGGAAAGCAAATTACCTGTTATAACAAGGGTTGGGGAAACACCAGGAATAAGGTACAAATGTGTCTTGGGGTTCTCATATACTCTAACATGGTGGTGTTTTACAGCTCTTGTCCTTTAAGAGGTGAACATGAGGATAATCAGAGGACTGGGGAAATGTGAACCATGGGAAAGGCAGTTTCTTGTTTTTTGGGTTTTTTTTTATTAGGTTTTCCTAAGAGTAATGGGAACAATGGCACAGGGAAGAAAGGTTTGACTATCAGACCTTCATTTACAAAGTTGATGGAACAAAGATTGGACATTTTAAATTTGAGCTATGAGATTATATAATATGGGAGCCCTGCAGAAGAACTGGATATCGGAGTCAGAGGATTCAGCCCCCAAAGGGAACACAGTTGAGAAATATGCAAAAATCAAAAACAAAATTTGGACCACAATGTAGAATAAAGACTGAGTAAAATAATGACCTGGCCTTCAGGTTTATATACTGAATCAGCACAGGCAGAGCTACCTTTGAATCCCTTTGAAGATTGATGCTCAAGGAAGAGGTCAGGGTGGGGAGTGTTTCTGACACTGAAGTCACAAAAGCAAAAGAGGAAAGAAAGCCCCTGGTGATCTGGTGGCGCCTGCTGGTCTTTAAGATAGGGTGAGCTAAAAGGGCCCATGGGGGTGTGAACCAGACAGTGACTGGGGGATGTGGGAATCCCCTTCAGGATTGGGGGGAAACCTCTCTACACTTCCTCAAGTGTCTCTTAAAGGCCCAGTATTAGTCTCTGCTGCAGAATTGCTTTAGAATCTACCTGTAGGTTGTGCATATCACTCCCAGGAGGACAGGGTTCCTGCGATTCATTCCTTTTCTTACCTGTTCTGTTCAGAAATGTCCTTGCATAGTCCGGGTCACAGATATAGAAAAATGCCTGAAAGGGTCCGACCCACAAGGGAAAGGCACATGGGTATTTTTTGACAAGCTCATCAAGTCCCTCCAAGTTATCACCTTGAAGTAACTGCAATGAAAAAAGGGATGGGAATTAGAGATGCCAGCCAGACTGGACTCATCTTCTCTTACAGACCCAAGCTGAGTTCAGGGCCTGGATAAGGTCCTAAGGAAGGGGGCCCTGGCCCTTTTTCTGGAAGTGGGTGAACATTCTTTCCTTGGATTTCTAGGCTTTCGGTATAAAATTCCATACATGGATAGTGTACTTATCTTCCCAATATAAATAGATGTTGTTGTATCCCCAGACCAAGTCACTATCAAATGACATACACTGTGAGATGTTTTCCCAACTGAGAGGGTGAAGGGAGCCAAGTCACATATCCTGCCTCACCTGCCAAGGTCACACACCTGGATGAGGAGTGGTGTGTGGAAGCTGAACAAGATTTTTTTCCTATGTGGAAAGCTAACTATTTGCAGGTTTACATGACCCACCATCCTGCTCAACATTCCCTCTCTCTGTTCCTCTCTCTAATTACTGATGAGTGACTTTTTCTAATGACTTAATAGTAAGTGCTTCTCTTAAAAACCTGCTAACTCCATCTAGAAGGAAAATCGAATTCTTTTGCTATATTACTGCAGAAGGCTCGTTTATGCAGGTGTGTGAAACCTGAAGCAAACTCAAATGCAAAACTCTCAGCTACTACCATCTCCTCCCATACATACACTGCTCTACCTGCCACTGCAGCGCTTACTCAAGCATCACCTCCTCAAGTAAGTAAACTGCCAAGCTACAACTATCCTACCCAGTCTACCAGCAGGAAGATAAGAAAGAAGACTGCTTCAAATATCTGCATCACAGCCCTGCCTGGTGGGGCTCAGATGGTTGGGCATCATCCCACAAAGAGAAAGGTCGCCTGTTTGATTCCTGGTCAGGGCACATGCCTAGGTTTCGGGTTCAGTCTCCTGTCATATCTAGGTTTCCTCTCCTCCTTTCTTATTTCTTCCCTCCCCCCACTAAAAAAAAACAACTAACGAACAAAAACACAAAACAAACCTTGCATCAAGGTCATTCTGATCTCTCCCCACTGCTGACAACAACATTCCTTTTAGCCAGGGAGTCTCATCTACTTTGAAGTCAGCCTTAATGCCTCAGTCTGGTGTGAAAAAGGACTCATCATAGTTTGACCCCAGTTCATACTAGTGAAAGGTTTCACATAGGAAAAAGTCAAAATTACTGCCTAAGATAAAATACAGAATTTCCTGTGGCTTGTTGTGTGTAATCTATCCTCTCACTCTTGTTCAAATAACTGTGTCAGCTGCGTGCAGGTATGATATAAGGAATGTATCTAACATATGCTACCACTTTTGCTGTATACAAGCTCTTACTACAATTGCCATATAAGTCCTCTCGATGCCCAAGAATATGGTACTCAGTTCTTTGAAAGCAAGAAGCAAATAATTGTTTTTGTATTATAGCAATAAAAACAAACTCGCCCTGGTCAGTGGCTCAGTTCGTTGGAGCATTGTCCCATAACCAAAAGGTTGTGGGTTCCATCCATGGTCAGGGCACATACTTAGGTTGCAGGTTCAATCCCTGGCAGGAGAGGTATGGGAGGCAACCAATAGATGTTTATCTCTCACAACATGTTTCTCTCTCTCCCTTCCTTTCACCCCCCCCCCCCAAAAAATCAATAAACATATTTTTGGGTGAGGATTAAAACAAACAAATTATATGCAAAACTAAAAAACTCCAAGTAAAACTGTTAACCAACAGTCAGGTATCCAGGAAAACTGTCCTTCAAAATTCAGAGAAAAATTAAGACATTCCCAGATAGACAAAAGCTGAGGGAGCTTGTTACCACTAGACCTGCCCTGTAAGAAATGCTCAAAGGAGAAATGAAAGGATGCTGGTAAGTAACCCAAAGCCATATGAGGAAATAAGATCTCAGTTAAAGTAAATGCATGGGCAATTAGAAAAGCTAGTATTATTTTAATAGTGGCTTGCAACTCATTTTTTGTTTTCTACATGATTGTAGAAGATAATGCATTTAAAATAATTAGTAGTTTATGTTTTTAATAAAACAAAGAATCAGAGTGGATTAGGAGAACAGGAGAGACCAAAAGGCATCAGACTTTCTCTGCCTTACAAATTTAAATCAGTCAATATTTTTTTGAGTGAATGACTAGGGCTGCTCCCAGCTTCACAAGAATCTTAGGAAAAGAAAGTTAATTTTCTCCAGTTGGAATAGACTAAGGTTGGTAACTATTGCGTCCAATTTTTCACATTTTCTGCAATTAATAAATGTTACGATAATACTTAAAAATATTAGCAATACATGTGGAAGCCTTTTTAAAACACAGCACATAAATGCGGGAGACTGGTGAAGCAGAGACAGACCAGAGTTACACCACACTTTCTTTTTCTGGATTCAGTCTTTTGAAATAGCCCCCTCCCAGCCACCAAAGCTTCCTGTCTAGTGGCTCCAGGGTGTGTCCCTTTCCCTGTAGGGCTGTGAGGGAACAAGTCTAGAGCAGAGAAAGACACGGAGAGCCAGTCTGGACCACAGAGCTCTGTGCAGGATGGAAGGATGGGAGAAAGGGAAGGAAGCAGTCGCCTCTCTACCCGCCCGGTTTCAGCTCCTCCTTCGCCCCTCCCTTCGTCTACCTTCTGGTGCCCGGTTAACCAGTGGCCGGATGGCCCGGGAAAGGCCCGCAGATCTCGCAGCAGCTGCAGCCTCCGTAGGTAGAGCTTGATGGCCTGCAGCAGCCCCAAGGTCAGGAAGAACACGAACGCCAGGTAGAAGGGCCTCGTCCAGCGCGTCTCCAGCCAGGACTCCATCACTCGGCGCTGCTGATTGCCCCCAGTCTCTGGGGAGCCCGGGAGAAGGTGACCTTACAAAAGCCCGGCGCTTAGGGAGGATCACCCAGCCCACTGCGCGTCTGTGCCCTACGGGGAGCTCCCTCCTTCCCGGAGCAGGAGGAAGAGCGGTGGGAGCAGCAGCTCAGGCTTGGTCAGAGGAGGCAGGCACAAGTTCCAGGTTTCTAACCCTTTATCAGCTGATGCAAACCTCCATTCAGGATGGCTTCTTATACCCTCCTGGAGTGATATATTTCAAGTGTGACAGTTTTCAATCAAGGGAGAATTGCATTTGAAATAATGCCAAGTCTGAAGTCATCCTTTTTCTTCATTGCCACAAAGAAATTCTATGCAAATAAAAATGAACTGCTATGCCAAAAGACCTTCTTCCTACTCTGAAATTTTATCAAAACGCAAACTGTCTGTGGGCTGGTGGTAGGCATGTATGATCATTATATTTATATATGTATACAGTGGTGTGCTGGTAAATGTTTTGCCTCTGGTGCTCCCTCTGATTTCCAGTACTTAGGCAATGTCCACAATGTCCTCTTTCAAGCTGCCAACAGAAGACCCTGATCCCTGACTTGGGAAGAGATGCTAAGCAGCATATGATTGCATAGTAGCTCCACCATACAGGTACAATGAGGGCCTGCAACATAATTTGTGGATCACGGTGTAAAATGAAAATATGAGGCCTCTTGTTAAAAATTTATTAACAAGATGATGACAGCAGAGCATTAAATCAGGCACACACCCTTCTGAGGACAAGGTCCTGTGAATGCTCAGATTCCACGCTCATGAAGTCTGCCTTGGACACGAGACATAACCTCAAAAGCATACATAATAATAATCATTGTAAAGTACTTAGAAAGTATAGTTTTTGTATTACCTATTCAGTGGTGACATATAATACAAGAGACTGAGCTCCCAGCTGCTGTCCTCCACTCTCAGCCTTCTTTATGGGCGCTGTCCACAATTCATTTATTCATTTATCAGTTTATGCTAAGATAAGCACAGCTGTGAACAATAAATCCGATTTGTGTTACACTTGCTATTCTCCTCCCTGTTACTGCCCCCCACTTCTCAATTACCTATCCCAGGCTCTGGACCAGGTTTTATTTGGCAGGTTAATGGTTAAGACAGAATCCAGGGGTGATGAGTTCATCTGGACCAAATACTGGCCCTGGGAATGTTCCATTTTGTGCCACTCCTTGGCTCAGTTCTTTCTTCCCTAGACCTTTCCACCTCTTGCCTACCTCCACCCAAAGGCGGATTTAACTGCGGGGGCACTGGGTGCACACCCTGGCCTCCAACTTCTGAAGGGCCCCGCAAAACCCCAACTTTACATTTTTTTCTAATGACACCAAGTTTGGCTTTATTACTATGCTGCATAAAATATGGTTAACATGTATTTTTTTTTTCCTCTCTCTTTTTTTTAAAGGACCCAATATTTTCTTCTGCGCCGGGGCCTCACCAACCTTAATCCGCCTCTACCTCCATCCATCAGCTAGAAGTTATCTGACAGCATCTCAGATTCTAATGGTTTATACAATTGCTGCAAAGGACATTGGCAAACAAATGGTTAAAATATTGAGAAACCAGTGAAATTTACATAGCAGACTCATGCAGAGGTCCAAGAGCACATAGTCCATTATTTTCTTTCTCAACAGCCTGGAGGAAAGAGAATGGAAATGTTCAGGAAGGAGGCATAGAGCCAGTCCCCACTCTTAACCACTGTCTCCTGGACACTGGCCGGTGCTGGGCAATGCCAGGAAACAAAAAGGCCTTTCCTTGGGACAGTTCACAATCTGGTGGAAGGTACAGATAGATAAGCGAAGATATACAATAAAATAGATAAATGCTACAACTGGAAAGATTCACATGGATTATCTAGAACTTGTTCCATCTTAGAATAAGGAAATGAAATCCAAAAAAGAAAAGCAACTTGAGCTAAGCCCCTTCCCTCCAGACTGAGAATTTCAAGGTCCTTTCTCCTTTCCTCATGATCACTGTTACAGGACGGGGTCTGGGCCAGAGTGGGTCTGCCTCAGGCCCACCAGTAGTGTGTGGGTTCTTCACTTCATGTAAACATTTCACAACATGAGTCCAGCTGATTTTGAGAGTATGTTTCTTAAAGCTGGGAACAGTGATACAAAGGAAGGGCTAAGGTAGGAGAAGCAACAACAGAGAGAAAGTCAGAGATAAAGCAGCCCTGGAGACAGGTTTAGGGTGCTAGCTTGGGACAAGCTGCTTCTGCCCACTGCTCCCCTGGTTGATAGTCTCATAGGGTCCCTTAAAATTTAGGAGGAAGACAGCAGAAACACAAGGCATGGGCATGTTCCAGCAAGTGCATGACATGGTTTCTTTGTCTTGAGGCTTTTTCTTTCTTTGCCCAGCTGGATTCCTAGGGGAGGTCTCGAGGGAGGGTCTTAACAGAATATTCATTAGGTTTTCAGGTGTGTCCTTCAATATAGTGTTTCATCAAACTGGGTATAGAGGGGTCAGGGGTTATTTTTGGTCAGTTGTATTTTTAAAGAACATTAATGAAGAACTACCAGGACCAAGCCCAGTCTGCCCCAGGACGGTCTGGAATGTGTAAACCATTTACTCCTAAGTGTTCTTTGTTGGGGAAAATAAAACCTTGTGATTCATTAGCTGACTATAAATTGCTCAAATTATTTGGTCTTGTTTAATTATTTTGTCTCTGTTTCCCTTACTCCACTTGTCAAGGAATTTTTCTAGCTTCTTACTCTACTGCCTCATTCCCCCATTAGAAACTTCTATCCCTAAAAACTTTTAAGGAGGATGTTTTTTCTTCTCTAAGTGCTTCCTGCTGACAAGGTCATGGTCCCTACTTGTGTAGGATATGGAAGTCTCTCCCTGCCTGATCTATGGAGGACAAGGGAATGGGATCTGAGACTGGAGCAGGGAGGCTGTTGGCTGATTCTTCTAAAGTAGGGATGGGCTGGAATCCCTGAAGTGTCATCATATTGACATGGAATTGTTGTAGCCTACAAGTGACAAGTTTGACAAGATGGTTAGTGGAGTGGAGGACCTAGGGCTTTATCTCATAAGGGTTACATCCAACAGGAACAGAAAAATTCCTTTCCTGGGAGAGGAGGTTGAGTTTATCAACAAGCTGGTAGAGAGAGTGTCAGAACTATGAGAGGGACAATTATCTAAGGCCCAGCTATTATATTTTTTATTTGTAACAGGTTTTTTTTTTTATCCTCACTCAAGGACACTTTTTTATTGCTCTTTAGAGAGGGAGGAAAGGAGAGAGAAAGAGAGAGAGAAACTTCGATACAAGAGAGAAGCACTGATTCGTTGCCTCCTGTACGTGTCTGAACTGGGAACCTTACACACCTGGACCATGGATCAAACCCGCAATCTAGGCATGTATCCTGACCAGGAGTCTAATCTGCAAGTTCTCAGTTATGGGATGATGCTCCAACTGTTTGAGCTAGACTAGCCTGGGCAGGCTTTTGTTTTTGAAGAGGAGCTGGAGGTACTTGACTGGTTACAAGGATAGTTCTCAGGGTATGGTTCCTGTGGGGATCCACAAGAAACAGGTTTAATTTGAGATAAGTGAACCCAAATGGTTATCCCTGTGAGCTTTACTGCAATTGAGGTACTTAATAGAACCTGATGTTGGCTTTTCCATCTGAGTTGTAGTTGGGACTCAGGACAGTTGTCCCTCTAGGTTTTTAAATAGATCATGTCTACTGGTTTAATTGTGTTGATAGTCTTTATTGGAGGCAGGCAGAATTTTGTTTCCTTATTGCTCTAACGTTTTTGCACTCGTCCTAGATTAATGGTGTAAGACAACAGCTGGAGGATTTCCTCATCTTTAGCAAGTCAGGTCTGGGAAAGGGCATGCCATAGTTGAGTTCAAAGGGGCTAACTTGTAACTTTCCTTTAGGCGCAATTTTCATTCTCATGAGATCTATGGGTGACATAGACACCCAGGACTTTGAAGTTTCTTGCAACAACTAAACTTGAGTCCTTTCTAGGGTTTGATTACCTGAGGATTGAGGTCTCCATGATGAGTGTAAGTGACAGTTGATTCCTAAAACTTGAGCCAGCTGTAGTGTAATCTTGACTACAAAAAAGGGTCCATTGTCACTCTGTAAGCTTCTTGGTAGTCCAACCTAGGTAAGATTTCTTTTAGTAAGTACTTTGCCACCTCAGTAGCTCTCT
Organism: Furipterus horrens; assembly: GCF_987537825.1. Lineage (NCBI taxonomy): Eukaryota > Metazoa > Chordata > Mammalia > Chiroptera > Furipteridae > Furipterus > Furipterus horrens. Next base: position 31,978,730 of record NW_028327173.1, on the reverse strand, counting down.
CCATTCTGGTAGGAGACGCTTCAGTCTTTCCTGGTGAAAGTGTCTATAAATACTAGCAAATACTTGAATCTAGCTTTATGGGACGTCAAGTGAAACCAATTTGCCAATCCTCCCAAGGGTATGTTTCTGGCTGTTGTATTGGTGTCTGGAGGAGAGGAGGAGGGAGGTGACTTTGGGGGTTATTTTCAGAGCAGAGTACACATCCTCTGGTCACTTCATTTATAGTTTTATGAGACTCTTGTGTCACAAATACCTTGGAGAAAGAGTGATAAGAGCATCTCTCACCAAGTGGGTGTCATTGTGGAGCATTTTGATGTATTTCCATGTTAATAAAAGTCTTCTCTTTGACAACAGCCTGCTTAGTCTCTAGAGAACCCATTCTCTAAGGCCTAAGAGACCTCCTGAGTAGTGCAAGAGGGGCCTTCTGGGGGCTGGGGGAGGTTGGAGAACAGAGATGCCTCTAGGGTGATTGATGAAGACTAAGCTGCTATCTTTTTTTTTTTTAATATGCTTTATTGATTATGCTGTTACAGTTGTGCCAATTTCTTTTCCCTTTTTTCCCCTCCACCCAGTGACCCCCTCTTCCTCCAGTTGTGTCCCCACACCCTTAGTCCATGCCCATTGGTTGTGCATATAGTTCTTCTCCACACCTTCCTGTCTACTCCACTCCCTCCTACTATGCTTCTTAATTCCTGTACCATCTCCCTCCCTTTCCCCACCCCTCCCCGCTGACCTCCCCCCATAATGTTCCCCATACCTATAATTCTTTCCCCACTCTCATTGCCTACTTAGTTTGCCTTTGTTTTGGTTCCCTAGCTTCTGTTGTTGGTTGTTGTGATACAGTTTTCATTTTAATGTCCATAGTTTTGATCCTCTTTCTCCTAAACAAGTCCCTTTAACATTTCAATAACAGTGGTTTGGATCTGATGAACTCCTTCAGTTTTACTTTTTCCTGGAATCACTTTCTATTCTGAATGACAGCTTTGCTGGATAGGGTAATTGTGGTTGTAGGTTTTGCTTTTCATTACTTTGAATATTTCTTGCCAGTTCCTTCTTTTATTTTTATTATTTTTAACAATTTTATTTATTTATTTGTTTGTTTGTTTTTAGAGAGAGGGGAAAGGAGAAAGAGAGGGAGAGAAACAGCACTGTGGTTGCCTCTCACGCACCCCTAACTGGGGACCTGATGTGCAACCTAGTCATGTGCCCTGACTGGGAATCGAAACAGTGACACTTGATTCACAGGCGCCAGTCTCTTCTTGCCTGCAGAGTTTCTTTTGAGAAATCAACTGATATTCTTACTGGGACCCCTTTGTACATAATTCTCTTCTTCTCTCTTGCTGCTTTTAAGATTCTCTCTTTGTCCTTAATTTTTGACATTTTGATTATAATGTGTCTTGGTGTGGTTCTCCCTGGGTCCAGTTTATATGGAACTCTCTGTCCTTCCTGGACCTGTAAGTCTATTTCCTTCCCCAAGTTAGGGAAGTTCTGCTTCATTATTTTTTTCACATAATTTTTCAATTTCTAGGTCTTCTTCTTCACCTTCTGGCAACCCTATGATTTGGATGTTGGCCCGCTTATAGCTGTCTCATAGGTTTCTGAGCCTGTCCTCGCTTTTTGTTTCCTCTTTCTGCACTGGTTGACTGTTTGTTCCTTCCCTATGTTCTGATTTGTTGATTTGATCCCTGTTTTTCTTTCCCTCACCATTAGTTTCGTATGTGTTTTTGTTCATTTCAGCAGGACTAGCCTTCATTCCTTCCCTGTCTTATTTAAGATCTGCTGTTAGGTCTGTAAGCACTTTTATAACCAAAGCTCTGAACTGTGCCTCAGAAAGATTTTCTATCTGCTGTTTCGTTAGATTAGATATTTGCTGTCTGATCAGCTGCATCACCAGGATCTCTATCATGATCTGTGCCATCCTGACAGTTTTTCGTTTACCTTTGCTTCCTGGGCAGGGCTGTCACACTTCCTTCACTATAGGGGGCAGAGCCCCATGCACTCATCACAACCGGGTGACCCTTCTCACCAGGTTGTGGCATTTTCTGTGGGAGTGGGGGTCCAAGATGGATTCTTACCATTCACTCTCCCCTGAGAGACCGGGAGCCTTCTCCTCCATCCCCACCCTCTCTGGGCCTCACAGTCCAACATAATAACAGTCTGCCTTCCCCTGCATTGTAATCGCAAGCTGACAGGTCTTGTCTGCAACCAGGGGTACTCCTTAGGTGCTTCTTGCCTTCCCTTAAATACAGGTGTCTGTGCTTACCGCCATCCCACCGCCATTGCTGCTGTTGCCGTCACCAGCACAGCTTGACCTCTCCGCCCTGGCTTTGCCCCTCCCACCTGTCTGGATGAGCACCGCTTCTTGATAACTCATACGTTGGACTTCCATTTATTTTCTGAAACTTCTGATTATTTCTGGTTTTGCGGTAGTTCTATTCCTTCTTAATTGTGGAGGGAGATGGAGTGTGTCAGTCTAGGCCTCCATCTTGGTCGGAAATCTCCTGTATGTGTCTGCCTCTGTGTGATAGAGCTGTCACTCCTATTATGTTGTAAGGGGCGGAACCTTTGGGATTCATCAGTACAGCGCAACCTGTTTCACCACATTGTGGTGCTATATGTGGGGGAGGGGTCAGAGAGGGAACAGTGCCGCTTGCCCAGCACTCGTCCCTTTCCCATGCACTTCTCCCACTTCTGTATGTGACTGGTGCCTCTCTAGCTGTTGCCCTGGCTGTCATTCCAAGAGTGGGTGGGTTTGTAGATGTTCTAGGACCTTGAGGCCCTTTAAACAAGTAGTCTCTGCTGAGAGATGGGCAGTTTTTTCCTGCACCTCAACCCCCACTGGTTTTCACAGTCAGAAGCAATGAGGCTTGATTTTCCTTGGTGCTGGGACCATGAGCTGTGCAGTTTGGTGAGGAGCTGGGAACGCTCCCCAGGTGTCCCTCCTGACTTTTTAAAATGTGTGACTGCGCTTTCTGTCAGCCTGCTGCCACCGCCGTTTCTGCCACCACCACACTGCATCCTCCCTGCCCTGGTTCTGCCCCTCCTATCTGTCTGGATGAGTATTTCTTCTTTATATCTTTGTTTGCTGGATTTCTATGCAGTTTGATTTTCAGGAACTTCTGGTTGTCTCTAGTTTTGAGGTAGTTGTATTCCTTCTTAATTGTGGAGGGAGATGTAGTGTGTCTGTCTATGCCTCCATCTTGGCCAGAAGTCTGAGTCACTATCTTAGTTGCCCTATTTGCCAATGTATTGCCTTTGATTCTGTCTGTGTTCTCCTGTTGCTGGCCCCAGCACTGTATTAATGCTACTTCTTGAAGAAGTGTTATAGCTGTCAGGAGTTCTAAAATTTCTTCATGGTGTTTTATGGGGTGTCTTTTGCTGTTAAAAGTCCTCTTTCTTTCCAAATAGTGCATAGCACATAATATTAGAAACCCATATTTTGAGTAAGTATAGATATTAACTCGGAGATTTTTTTCTCATTGTAAGTCCCTAGTGAGTGCTATGAGTTGAGCTTTTTGGGTTGAAGTAGTAGGGTGTAGGGGTTTTGTCTCTGTTACTTCCTGAAGACTAATAGTTGTGTATCCAGGCTTTCTTGCCCCACGTAGTATGACACTGTTGCCATTCGTAATCCATTCTGCTCCAGGGTTGAGTGAAGGTTCTTCTTTCAGGTCAGGCCTGCTCAAATATACTTGTTCAATAGTTTCTATGTATTTGTGTGTTACCAGGGTTTCTGTGTTTATTGGTAGAAGGGTGGCAGCGCTGACAGTTTGACAAACCTTCAGGGTTAATCCAGAAGAGTCTAGGAGGAGAGCCTAGTATTGACTTAGCCTTCTTCCTGTGAGCCATTGATGTCCCTTTTTTTCTAACAGAGCTTGTAGTTGCTGGGGATTCGTACTTCTAGTGGCTGGTGTAGGGTAAGTATATTGACCTTGCCTAAAAAGAGCAGTAGCAGCTATGGCTTATAAGCAATGTGGCCAGCTGTCTGCTATAGGAGCTAATTGTTTTGAAATGTAAGCTACTATCCTTGAAGTCAGGCCTAATTTCTGGATGAGGACTCAAAGTGCTGTTACTTGTTTTTCTGCTATATATAAGGTAAATGGTTTTTGTAGATATGACAGCCCTAAGGAGGGTGCATTACTGAGTTTGACATTTAATTCCTCAAAGGCATGGTATCATTCAGGGGTCCAATCTATAGGTCCTTTGTCACCTCCATTTAAAGCCTCATATAGAAGTTTACCAAATAGCCCCAAACCTGGTATCCATATGCGGCAGAAGCAAGCTTTTCCTAAGAATCCTTGAAGCTGTTGTTTACTCTGTGAAACTCCAAGAGACAGTATGGCCCATTGGTTTATGGGGGACAGGATCTCAGGTCCTGGGGTGTGTAAGTATGATAGATATTGGACCAGCTGGGAGTTTATTTGGGCCTTTTTTAGAGAGACTTTATATCCTCTATCTGCAAGGAGGTTTAATACCAGACTGGAATTTTTATCTGAGTAGTCTTTGTTAGTACTATAAATTAATGTCATCATCATATTATAGGAGTGTCCCATTGGTTAATTGGAGTTCTCTTAAATCCTTGGCTAAAGCATTCCCAAACAAGTGGGGACTGCTGCTAAAATTCTTAGGGAGCACAGCCCATGTACATTGGCAATTTTTCCTAGTTTTGGGGGTCAGTGTATTCAAATGCATACAAGTACTGGGAATCACGATGAAGGGAGATGCAGAAAAAAAGAATTCCTTTAAGTCTAATACAGTAAAATAATTGGCTTCTCCTGGGATTTGAGTTAAGATATATAGGGGTTTGGAACTATACCAGAATTAGAGCTTTATTTACTGCCCTCAGGTCTTGTACAAACTTGTATTCTCCATTTGGCTTTTGTATTGGGAGAATAGGGACATTGCAATGAAAACTGACTGGCAGGGCCTAAGAAGCCTGTGCTTTAGATAATTTTTGATGAGAGGCTGAACCTCTTTGTATGGCCTCAGGTTTTAGAGGGTATTGTGTTTTGTGAGGGTAGGGTACTCCTACCCTTGATTTTAGAGATATCTTGACAAGGGATACATTTGTTGTTCTGACTGGCATTCTAGTTTCCTATGTCTCAGCATTGACTCACACAAGGACAGATTCTGAAATATTAATTTCTGGTTCAGGGTGAGAAGTTGGATTGGTCATCAGGCATAACAATGAGGGTCCATTATCTTATATGGCTAATACTACTAGGGTTATGGTAATTCTTACACTAGACAAGATATCCCACCATAATAAGTGGATAGGGCTCCCCAGAACTACAAGAAAGGCATGACTAAAAGTCAGATTCCCAAGGCTGCAGTGAAAGGGTTGAGTGAAATAGTAATGTTAATGATGCCCATTTACCCAAGTGACCACAGATTTTGGAAGAAAGTGGCCCTGGTGAATGATTCAGAGCAGAGTAAGCAGTCTTGTGTCTAATAAAAATGTAATTGGGCTTACCTGCTATGTCAAGGGTCACTCAAGGCTCCTCTGGCATGATGGTCAGATGGTTGCTGGGGGTGGTAAGAGGCCTCAGACACTGTCTATTCTTGGGTGTTTCAACCATCATTGGTTTAAAGGCATTAGGTTCCTTTCAGAGCCTAGGACACTCAATTTTCCAACAGCCTTCCCTCTTGCAGAGGTGACATGGTTCTGGAGGTATTCTAGTCCAAGTCAGTTATAGGCATGCCTTATATGTCCTTTTTGTCTGCAGGAATAACATTGCCCCTTTGATATTTGTTGTAATGCAGGGCCTGAGTGACCTTGAGGTGGTGTAGGACTTAAAGCTGTGGCTAATAAGTGAGCCTTTGTTTTTATTGAGTGCTTTTTGCTTTCTCATCAAAGTAGTAGCTATCTGTAAATCACTTTGTAACTTATGCAGTGTCACCCTGGACAGAACATAGGTGGTGGCTGACCTTGGATGTGCCAAAAGCAATCCAGGCTCAACGAAAAGAAGAGGATGTACACAGTCCAAACAGTGAGTGCACCATGAGTACCCAGCTTGGGTGATAGGGGAGGCGATGCCACTGGACCCTATAGGACACCTACTGCATTAGGTCACTCTACCAAAACTGGGAGATATAAGAGCTCTAGCTAATACAGAGAAACAAATACGGAGAGGTTGCCAAAATGAGGAGGCAAAGAAGCATGGCCCAAATGAAAGAACATAACAAAACTCCAGAAAAACAACTATACTAAATGGAGACAAGCAATCTACTAGATGTAGAGTTCAAAACACTGGTTGTAAAGTTGCTTAAGGAACTTAGTGAGACCTGAATAGCATAAAAAAGATCAGTCAGAAATAAAGAATACACTAATTAAAATAAAGAGCAATTTACAGGGAATCAACAACAGAATGGATGAATCTAAGAAACAAATCAGTGACTTGAAATATAAGGAAACAAGAAACAACCAATGAGAACAGCAAGACGAAAAAAGAATGCCCCCCAAAAAATGAGGACACTGTAAGGAGCCTCTGGGACAACTTTAAGTGTACCAACACTTGCATCATGGGGGTTCCAGAAGGAGAAGTGAGAGAGTAAGAAATTGGAGACCTATTTTTAAACATATTGACAGAAAACTTCCCTATTTGGTGAAGGAAATATACATACAAGTCCAGGAATTACTGAGAGTCCTAAACAAGATGAACCCAAAGAGGCCTACACCAAGACACTCCATAATTAAATGACAAATGTTAAAGAGAGAATCTTAAAAGCAGCAAGAGGAAAGCAGTTAGTTACCTATGAGGGAGCTCCCATAAGACTGTCAGCTGATTTCTCAAAGGTAACATTGCAGGCTAGAAGGGATTGGTTAAAAATATTCAAAGTGATGAAAAGCAAGGACCTACAACCAAGAATTCTCTACCCAGTAAAGCTGTCATTTAGAGTAGAAGGACAGATAAAGAGCTTCCTGGCAAGAAAAAGCTGAAGAAGTTCATCACTACCAAACCACTATTATATAAAATGTTAAAGAATCGTCTTCAAGAAGAAGAAGACAATCAAGTATATAAACAATAAAATGGCAATAAATACATATCTATCAACAATCAAATATAAAAAAACAAAATTAACAAGCAGAGCAGAAACAGAATCACAGATACAGAAAACATTTTGATGTTTACCAGATGGAAGCGTGAAATAAGTGATGGGATTAAGATGTACAAATTGATGGTTACAGAATAGTCATAGTGATGTAAAGTTTAGCATAGGAAATAGAGTGGCCATAGAACATGAATGCAAGACTCATAGACATGGACAACAATGTTAGGATTGCTTGATGGAGTGGCAGGGGCACTGGGTGGAGGGAGGCAACAGGGGAAAAATTGTAAAAATTGTAATAGCAGAGTCAATAAAATATAATTTAAAAAATTTTTACAGTACAATGAAGTCATCTGATTAAGAATACACTTTGTTGATGGAGTGTAAATGAATCAGGAGGCTTAATGACAAAGATTAATTTAAGGGTTATAGGGTTTACAAACCAGAATTGCAACTAGGCAATTAAAAAAGTGTTCCAATGAAGAAAAAAAAGCTGAGCATTCTTATAGTAAAAAGTATGTTTTGGGGAAGAATCAGTCCTACATTCTTAGCTTCTGAATGGTCTGAGATGATAATTTTTCAGATGACCAATGGTCAAGATAATGCATGTCAGATGATCTGAATATGCTTTTCTTAGTCCTTCAGAGGGAAATCAGTGGGTTATCTATAGGAGATATGGGTGACATAGATACAGGCATGGATATATGTAAATATAAAGATGTATAGGGTCTAAAAGTTTAAGTTCCTAGGCAAGCTAAAGCAGCAGTAGAAGTATTTCCTCATGCCTTAACCTACTTGATTTTAGTAATTTAGTAGCTTGATTATACAGTGACTTCATTTTATTTATGTACTCTATTCCTCAACTTATATAATGTTAAGTTAAATAAATTCTCAACAATAAGTTAAATAACTGCCTTCACATACATCACATTTGTTTGGCTTGGGTGCAATTTATAAAATAATAATTTTATCTGAGCATCAATAAATGACATAACTATTAGACATAACAGCTTCTGCTAAAGCTAGACTCTCTACTGAAATAATAATAATAACATCAAAATAATATTGAGCCTGTACATATATATCTCCACTCCCCCAGGTAGGCATTACCAGACCCATGTTATAGGTAAACAAATTGAAGCCTAAGGAAGCTGACTGAGTAACTTGACCTAGGTCTGTCCTCTGTATTCATGGTACTTCCATAATATCATAAATCCCTTCTCCTGCCAGTGTTTCTCATTTCACAGACACATAATGAGTCATAAACTTACCAGAAGTTGAAGATATTAAACTACATTCATGATTGACTAAACAGTAACATCTTACCCTGGTAAAAAAATATGAAAGGAAATTAGCCTGAATTATACATTTTGAAATGTTTGCTATTGCCAAATTCAGATAATCTATTTCTAAGTAGTTTTCCATGTGACCATTATTTATATTTCCTTAAATTACTTCAACTTCTGAAGCTTAGAGTAGAGTTTATACTCCAGCTAAAATGAATTCTGGACCTTACTCAACATTAGAAAGATATACCCAGGTCCCTACATTTTTGTAAAGCATGGCCCAGACTTCTCTGTGGACAAAAAAACAGCTTATTTTCCTAAATGTAAACACCACATAAGTTTATTAATAAAATGGTATCCATTCTGATGAACCAAAACCCTATGTAAACAAACATGGAATCTTAAAACTTTAAGGTAAAACTTGACAAGAAGTAAAGGAAATGCTTTGTCTTTACAAGCACATTTTTAAACTTTTAATAAACTTAAAATATTGCTCTTTGTGATTTGATATAAGCCAAATTACAAATAATTCCATTTTTTTCAGATGCTTGAACTTCCATGGATAATAGCACTAACTCTATTAATCATGGTTGTGTTACTTAATAATCTTTAATTTCTACTGTGGAGAAAATATTTTACTATAGCAACAAAAATGGGGATTATCAAAATAAAATTAATGAAGAACCTGTTTTGCGAAACTTGCATGTATATTGATTAAGTTTATGATAATGATCTATGCAGATTTGCAAAAATATTCAATTTTATTTTTTATTTATTCAAATAGTTAATTGTATTATAGTTCTGTTGGGTCACTTGATATTTCTGCAAGTTTTATATATTTTACAATAGATTTTCATGCACTTGAAATAACTGGGTTGGGAGAAACAAATGCAAGTATGTCAGCATATAGAGTTCAGCTTTTGAAATATTTTAATTGCTAGGTAATCTCTATGTCAACTACATAACAAAAATGATGTTTAGAACCATTTTGCCTAACAATCTGCTGAGTTGGGAGCATATCATTCTGAATATGTTCAGCTGCTGGAAGAATTGGCCTCTCTACCCTGCTCCTGCTCTGCATTAAATCTTCCAAAACAAGAAATCACTGAGCCAATAAATCAGAGGAGGAAAAAGGGAAATGTGGATTAATGTCTGCAAAAATTATCCTTTGTTCCGGATCAATTTACAAATCAAATCTCTGACCAGTTTCCTACAATGTGCTGCATTTGTGAATGAAACAACTCCTGGACTTGTGGTAGTTAAGCAAGTGGCAATGTCTCTAAGCCTCAATTCTCCCAATTACAAAAAAAAAAAAGGGGGGGGGGAATGACAATAGCACCTACCACCATCAGTTATTGTGAGAGTTTGATGAGGAAACAAATGCATAACACTCAACACTGTGCTGAAGCAATGAGCGTACCCATGTTTTTCACTATTGTAATTGTCAGAGCAGCCTTGCTCTGAGAAATCACCCAGAGACCACTGTGGGATCAGGCAACAGATTTATTGATGAAAAAAGGGGAAAAGGGGGAAAAAGGGGTGGAGGGGAGAGGCAACTCCCGGACCGACTCAGGAGCCTGTAGGAACAAGGGAAATGGGGAGCAATGGAATGGAGAATGGGGACTCCCATTCTTTCTCATGGGTCCTTAAGCGTCACATCACACCTGCACTTTTGCAGGCATGCTCTTTAAACTTGCCAACCACACATTTCAGTGAGGGTGAGTTTGCTTATTAACATTTTCAGTAAGTCTTTTGCATCTCATTGCTTTTTCCTCCCACCAGGTTAGTTAACATATCCTGCTGGTCTGGGCTAAGTTCATTAACATATCCTGTGGGAACCCTGGACAGGGCCAGGTTGATTGGCAAAGTCCGGGTATGCATTCCAGCTGCCTCCATGTTCTGACAGTAGTTATCAGAGAAACAAGGGTTCCAGACAGGGAGACTCAGGGAAGTGAAATGAGGGGTATGTCATTCATCCATTCAGTCATAAATGTAAGGAATAGAGACATTAATGGTCTAATTTCAGGGTAGTATAGTTAAGGGAAAACAGCGTAGCAGACGTGCCCAACCGCAGGGTGTCGATTAGAGGGTCTCTAAGGGAACTGGAGAACAAAGAAGGAACAGGATCCATGGAAGAGGGCGTGGCAGGGGCTGGAGACTTCCTCCACTTGCTGCAAATGCCTTTGAGAACAAAGAGAGGAGGGAATAGCCAATCATTTTTTAGACATGATTGGAAAGATTATACCTCCCATAGTACTCAATCAATGAGGAAATGGGGGAAGGGACCCCACCCCCTCCTCCGTGTTAGGGAATAAAAACCTCCACCATACCCCCTGGGTGTGCCTGCCTGCATACTAGGCAGACACCCAATCTTGCAAGACTGACATTAAATCCTCACTTCTGCTGTGCTCTCTGTCTCCAAGTCAATTTCTTGAGCTTTGGATGGTGTGTGTTCCTCACAATAAACAAATGTACATTAAACCAATAATATGTGTACTAAACAAGTATAATCCACCAATAAGCAAAAATGCGAAGAGCTAGAGACATGTCATACTGCTTATTATCTACCACATATTTCCCACCTAGAGAATGTATATTAAGAAATGAGTAACCATGGTTCAAATCTTTTCTTAAGTGCATTAATCTCTACATTTTCAAAAATCTGAATGACCCAGCCCACCATTGAGAAAATGATGAGGTGGCCTTTCCTGTAGAATGAAGCTGAAAGCTTGAAATTATTTTACGTGCTGCTGAAGACCTAAAAATCATAGTCAAAATCTTTTTAACAGAAATAGGGCTGTTCAAATGTACAAAAATGAGTTAGGTAACAAGATTAAGTAAAAGACTTTAATTACTTTTTGTTTCTGACAAACTGACTTTGGGGACAATGGACTATTAGACTCTTGTAATTTTTTTCAAATCCACATCTGGGGAGCGCTTCTGGTCAAAATAGCCAAGTAGGTAAAATGGTACTTGCAATCTGTAACAACCACATCAAAATTACAAGTAAACTACAGAAGAACCATCATTCAAAACTGCCTAACTTCTAGCTAAACAGAAGTCCTGTACCTAAAGATTTGCATAAGAAACCACATCCAGAATGGTAGGAGGGACAGAGATGAAGAACAGGCTGTTCCCACCACCCACCTATGGTGATTAAAAATAGGGAGGGATATCTTGGCTGAGGAGGTCCTCCATGAAGGGCAGGGGGTCCCAGCCCAGGGTTCCAGTGCCAAAAAGAGAAACCTCCTTAACTTTTACTGTGAAAACCAATGAGGATTGTGGCTGGATGAGATGGACGACTGCCACAGTTCCAGAATTTCCATTTAAGGACCCATGCACAGACATACTCAGACTCACTTACTCTGGGCTCCAGAGCTGGTACAGCAGCTCAAAAGGCTTTAGGGATATATGGGGAGGAACTAAATTGTCTGGCTTCAGGGCAAGGACTGGGGGGGGGGGGGGCACTTTTCTCCCAGACAGAAGTTTTAGCAGAGGCCATTGTTTCTTTGCTGAGCCTTCCACCAACAGAGCCAGCAGACAGGTACCACATCTGAGTTTCCATCAACCTGACTAACACTGTTCACCTTACCTTGGTGATTTCCTGAGACCCAGACCCAGCCAACTTGAGGACCCATCAGTGGCTTTTCATATAAACATCCTGTCTTGGCTCAAGCTGTGGACTTTCCTGAAATCTCCAAAGGTTCACAAACCACATACAGGCAGCATATGGCCTTGGCGGGCATTGTACATTTAGTTATGTGAACGCAGGCATCACACTGGTAGCAGCTAGTCTTGATTCAAAGATTGACCTCCTGGGCACCTCCAAGCCCAGCACAAGTAGCTTATGCCAAGTTGCCCTAGGCAGAACACAGGCAGTGGCTGACTATGGTCTACAACTTTTTGGAGACTCCTGAGGCAGCATAGCCAATGGAAAATTTCACACCACACCTCAGCACCACAAACCACCTTCACAAGTGACACATTCTAGGGGTAGACTCATCAGGTGTCTGAGCCATTCTGAAGCAGGTCCTTCTCTGTGGGGTCAGCCCTGTGCATCAGATTGTCCACTGTGGTCACAGCCAGTACTTACAGCTGATCAGCTTGGGTGAAAATTGCTTCCATTGCTGTGCCAATGGAAGTCAATAGGGAGGTGCACAGAGCCCACAAAAAGGCAAACTTGGAGTGTCCAGTTTGGGTGACCAAGGAAACTGTGCCACCAAGCCCAACAGAACACCAACTACATAAGGCCATGCTACTAAAACCTAAACATGTAACAGCTCTACCTAATATATAAATACAAACACAAGGAGGCAGCAAAATGAGGAGACAAAGAAACATGTCCCAGTGAAAGAACAGAACAAACTTTAGGAAAGAGCTAAACAGGAAAGAGACAAGTAATCTGCTAGATGCAAAGTTCAGAACACTGGTTATAAAGATACCCAAAGAACTTAGAGGAACAGTAGATGAGCTTAGTGAGAACTTCAATAAAGATATAGAAAACGTAAAAGTGAAGATAGAAAATATAAAAATGAAGGTAGAAATCATAGTGTATTCAGAAAAGAATACACTACAGGGAATCAATAGTGGAGTAGATAAAGCAGAAGATCAAATCAGTGATTTGGAATATAAGGTAGTGGAAAGCACCCAATCTGAACAGCAAAAAGAAAAAAGAATACAAAAAAATTACTATAGTTAAGGAGCCTCTGGAAAAACATCAAGCATACCCACATTCCATCATGGGGTGCTAGAAAGAAAATAGAAAGAGCGAGACATTGAAAACCTATTTGAAAACGTAATAATGGCAAACTTCCCTAACCTGGTGAAGGAAATAGACATACAAGTCCAAGAAGTGCAGAGAGTCCCAAACAAGATGAACCCAAAGAGACCCACACCAAGTCACATTATAATTAAAAAATGCCAAAGGTTAAAGACAAAGAGAGAATCTTAAATGCAGCAAGAGAAAAGTGGTTAGTTACCTATAAGGGAATTTTCATAAGGCTGTGAGCTAATTTTTCAACAGAAACTTTTCAGGCAGAAGGGATTGGCATGAAATAGTTAATGTAACTATTGTTGGACAGTGGAAGCTGGAGAGCCGGGCTATTCGGACTGAGCCAATTGGTTTCCATGGATCTCAATAGTGCCAGCACTGTTGTTCTTCAAGTCTTAACTCAGGCCACCAGTCAGGATACTGCTGTGTTAAAGCCAGCTGAGGAGCAGTTGAAACAGTGGGAAACACAGCCAGGTTTTTATTCAGTGTTGCTGCCTGTAAATGCTGCCCTCAAGACTGTAAAGGAGGAAAGAGGAAGGACATCTCTAAAATCAGAGAAGGAAAACTCTGACTCCAAAAAACCTCCGCTGCCTTGCGGCATACCTCTTCAGGGGAAAGTCTAAGGGAGTAAACCCCGACAGAAAATCTGGAGCCGGAGTCCCTAAGGCGGTTTGACATTGTAGTCAACACCGGCAACTCCTGCGGCGCACCTGAAGCCAAGCTGTATTGACTTTGTCTTTCCCTTGGACCCTTCAGCTGCGAAGAGAGGGGGGTCTGCTGCATGGGCAACAGCAGACCCTCCATATCACCCTGCCCAGGCTCTGTAGCTTCAGTTTCACTTGAGAGGACACTCCAGCGTCATCGCAAGATGTCGACTCAACACGGGAGGAGACAGATACCGGTTATAAGCTCATCCGATTGGCGAAGGAAACGAGCGCCAGGGGTCTCCTCTGACGGTGGGAGAGGTCATCGCACCTCACTGGACAGCTACCGTCTCGCCATGGCTCGCCTGCCCCACTGGGTGCGTGGGGATCAGAGAGGCGCCTCTCGAAAAGTGGGCCACAAAACACCCGCACCAGTTAATTCCAAGCAAACAACAAGAAAGAAGCCTCCGGCTCTTCGCCTCGCTGGCTGGAACATCAGGACCATGTGCCCCGGACTTACTGCAGACCTTCCGTGGATCAAGGGTGCCAGGAAAACCGCTGTCATCGATAGGGAACTGGCACGACTAAACATCGACATTGCGGCTCTACAGGAGACCCGGTTGGCCGACAACGGAACTATCAGAGAAACCAACTACACCTTCTACTGGCAAGGGAAGTCTCCGGACCAACCAAGACAGCACGGTGTTGGGTTCACTGTGAAGAACACACTTGTTAACTCCATAGAGCCACCCACAGGAGGCACAGAGAAATTACTTACCCTCCGATTGTCAACAACTTTCGGCCCAGTCAGCATTCTTAGCGCGTATGCCCCAACCCTCTGCGCCACCACCGAAGAGAAAGAACAGTTCTACCATGCACTGGACGAAGCGTTATCCAAGATTCCCAGAAGTAACGCTCTCTATCTCCTTGGAGACTTCAACGCAAGAGTAGGAGCCGACCACATGGCCTGGCCCACCTGCCTTGGAAACTTTGGGAGAGGAAAGATCAATGAGAATGGTCAGCGACTGCTTGAGCTTTTGTGTCACCACGGCCTGTGCGTGACAAACACATTCTTCAAGTGCAAAGAGATCCACCAGGTGTCATGGAGGCACCCCCGCTCCCGTCATTGGCACCAGCTTGACCTCGTCATCACCAGAAGAACGGATATTGGCAGCACCCTCCTCACCCGCAGCTACCACAGTGCAGACTGCGACACGGACCATGCCCTCGTGGTAAGCAAGGTGCGCATAATGCCGAAGAGGTTGCACCACTCCAAGATGA
The DNA here is from genome assembly GCF_987537825.1 of Furipterus horrens. Taxonomy (NCBI): domain Eukaryota; kingdom Metazoa; phylum Chordata; class Mammalia; order Chiroptera; family Furipteridae; genus Furipterus; species Furipterus horrens. The sequence continues at coordinate 31,963,701 of NW_028327173.1, read as the reverse complement.
AGGGTCGTCCACGCATCAACACCAGTTGTGCCAGCAACCCAGTTAAGACCCAGCAATTCATCAACAAGATGGAAGATGCACTCGGCGAGGGAGTGGCGGCAGATGACATTATCGAATCCAATTGGCCACGTCTCCGCGACGCCATATACAACTCCGCCATTATTGCTTACGGGAAGAAAGAGCGGAAGAACGCTGACTGGTACGAGGCTCACTGGGAAGAAATGGAACCCGTGATCGAGGCTAAGAGGAAGGCCCTACTGGCTTACAAGGTCACGCCCACTCCCAGTACACTTCAAGCTCTACGGGCTGCCAGGAACAAAGTCCAGAAGACCGCCCGCCACTGTGCCAACACCTATTGGCTAAACCTGTGCAGAAGCATTCAGGAAGCCGCCGATATAGGCAATGCACGAGGAATGTATGAGGATATCAAGAAGGCAACAGGCCCAATCCCCTCCAAGATCGCCCCCCTTAAGTCCAAGACAGGTGAGGTCATCACTGACCAGGAACAGCAAATGCGGCGGTGGACCGAGCACTACCTCGAGCTGTACGCAACGAAGAACACCGTAACAGACACTGCTCTTAAAGCCATCCCAGACCTACCAGTCATGGAGGAGCTAGACACCCCACCTACTGCGGCAGAGCTCGGCAAAGCCATCGACCGCCTTGCTTGCGGGAAAGCACCAGGAAGCGACGGAATCCCTCCAGAAATCCTAAAGAGCGGGAAACCAGTCCTGCTACAGCCGCTCCACCATCTACTCTGTCTCTGCTGGAAGGAGGGTTACATCCCCCAGGATATGAGAGACGCCAACATTATCACCATGTACAAGAACAAAGGAGACCGCAGCGACTGCAACAACTACCAGGGCATCTCTCTCCTCAGCGTCATCGGCAAAGTATTCGCCCGGGTCGCTCTTGCCCGCCTGCAGACCCTTGCTTCCTGCGTCTACCCAGAGTCCCAGTGTGGCTTCAGAGCTGGCCGATCAACAGTGGACATGATCTTCTCCCTACGCCAGCTGCAGGAGAAGTGTCACGAGCAGCATAAACCACTCTACCTCGCCTTTATTGACCTCACGAAGGCGTTTGATCTGGTCAGTCGAAGCGGACTCTTCAGCTTGCTACGGAAGATTGGCTGTCCACCACATCTGCTTGCTGTGGTCATGTCCTTTCACGACAACATGCACAGCACGGTGTCCTACAATGGCGCAACCTCTGAGGCCTTCCCAGTCAGCAGCGGAGTAAAGCAGGGCTGCGTCCTCGCGCCTACGCTGTTCGGAATCTTCTTCTCCATGCTCCTCCAATACGCCTTTAAGGACTGCAGCGAGGGTGTCTTCATTCACACCAGATCCGATGGCAAGCTCTACAACCTGGCCCGTCTATGAGCCAAGACCAAAGTCAAAGAGGTGCTCATCCGTGAGATGCTCTTCGCCGACGACGCAGCTTTGACATCACACTCCGAAGAGGGACTCCAGCAGCTAGTCACTTGCCTTTCCCACGCATGCAAGGAGTTCGGACTAGCCATCAGCCTGACGAAGACGAATGTTATGGCTCAAGGCACGGGGACTCCCCCATGCATCACCATCGACGGATACACCCTGGAGGTTGTCAACGACTTCACTTACCTCGCGTCCACCATCTCGAGCTCTCTGTCAGTCGACTTGGAGGTCAACCGGAGAATCGCCAGGGCAGCCACAGTTATGGCCAGACTGAACCGGCGAGCGTGGAACAATTCCAGCCTCACTGAGAAAACCAGACTGCGCATCTACCAAGCCTGCGTACTCAGCACTCTCCTCTATGGCAGCGAGACGTGGACCACCTACGCAAGGCACGAAAGGAAACTCAACAGCTTCCACATGAGGTGCCTGCGACGTGTCCTGCATGTCGCCTGGCAGGATAAGGTCCCCAACACCGAGGTGCTGAAGCGAGCCAATATGAGCAGTTTGCATGCAGTTCTTAGCGAGAGACGCCTCAGGTGGCTCGGCCATGTCAAAAGAATGGATGCAGGCCGTATCCCCAAAGACCTCCTCTACGGCGAGCTAGCAGAAGGCAAGAGGATGACAGGGCGCCCAAAACTGCGGTTCAAAGACATCTGCAAAAAGGACATGACACAATGCTCCATCAATCTCAACACATGGGAAGTTCAAGCAGACGACCGCCTAGCCTGGAGGCTCGCGGTCAGGCAAGGTACGTCACGCGCGGAGGCTGCGCGCAATGAGGAGGCGGTCCAGAAAAGATCGAGGCGGAAGCAGCGTCAGCAGCAGCAACAACAGCCATCTGCCTTCACCTGTACCAAGTGCGGCAGGGATTGTCACTCCCGAATCGGACTGCACAGCCATTCTCGGCGGTGCAGATAGACTCTCAAGAAGCTACGCCATCGTCTCTCGAGACGGACGGCTGCCGACGACCGACGACGAGTTAATGTAATGAAAAGCAAGGATGCACAACCAAGATTACATGGCAATGCTATCATTTACAGTCCAAGGACAGACAAAGTGTTTCCCAGACAGGAAAAAGCTAAAGGGGTTCATCACCACCAAATCAGTATTACAAGAAATGTTAAAAATTCTTTTAGAAGAAGAAAAGAGATAAAATATGAATAATAATATGGCAATAAATTCATATCTATCAACAATTACTTTAAATGAAAATGGGTTAAATGTTCTAATAAAAAGACATATGGTAGCCTAAGGGATAACAAAACAAGACCTTTACATCTGGTGTCTGCAAGATACTCACTTCAGATGGAAAAACACATGCATACTGAAAGTAAAGGGATGGAAAAAATATTTTATGAAAATAGAAACAAAAGAAAAGCTGGGGTAGCAATACTCATACCAGACAAAACAGACTTTGAAACAAATGGCATAAGAGATAAAGAAGGACCTAACAATTCCACATCTGGGTATTATCTTTTTCTAAATTATATTTTATTGATTAGTCTATTATAGCTGTCCTAATTTTCCCCCACCCAGCACCCACCACTCTCCCTCAGGCAATCTCACACCATTGTTCATGTCCACCAGTCATGAGTATAAGGTTTTTGGCTACTCCATTTCCTATACTGTAATTTACATCCCTGTGGCTATTTTGTAAATGCTTATTTGTACTTCTTAATCTCCTCAACTCTTCACCCATTTTCCCACCACCACATTCCATCTGGCAACCATCAAAACATTCTCCATAGCCATGATTCTGTCTCTGTTCTTCTTGATTGCTTAGTTTGTTTTTTAGATTCAATTGTTGACAAATATGTATTTATTGCCATTTTATTGTTTATACTCTTAGTATTTTTGTTAAATAAGTCCCTTTAACATTTCATATAATAATAATTTGGTGATAATGAACTCCTTTAGTTTTTCTTGTCTGGGAAGCTCTTTATCTGCCCTTTGATTCTAAATGATAGCTTTACTGGGTAGAGCAATCTTGGCTGTAGGTCCCTGCTTTTCATGACTTTGAATATTTCTTGCCAATTCATTCTAGCCTGTAGTTTCTTTTGAGAAATCAAATGACAGTCTTATGGGAACTCTCCTGTAGGTAACTAACTGCTTTTCTCTTGCTGCATTTAAGATTCTCTCTTTATCTTAAGTGTTTAGCATTTTAATTATGATGTGCCTTGGAGTAGGCCTCTTTGCATCCATCTTGTTTGGGACTCTATATGCTTCCTGGACTTGAAAGTCTATTTCTATCACCAAATTAAGAATGTTTTCTGCATTATTTTTCAAACAGATTTCCAATTTCTTGCTCTTTCTCTTCTCCTTCTGGCACCTCTATGATGTGAATGTTGGATCGCTTGAGTTGTCCCAGAAGCTGCTATACTCTCCTTCTTTTTTGGATTTTTTTTTCTTGTTGTCCTGATTAGTTGGTTTTTGCTTCCTTATGTTCCAAATCATTGATTTGAATCTTGGCTTCATCCATTCTACTGTCATTTCCCTATCAATTTTTTTTTTAAATTTTAATTAGTGTATCCTTCATTTATGACTAGATCTTTTTTAATGCTGGTGAGGTTCTCATGAAGTTCCTTGAGTACCCTTATAACCAGTGTTTTGACCTCTGCACCAGATAGATTGCCTATCTCCCTTTTATTTAGTTTTTTTTTGGGGGGGGGTAGTTTTGATCTGCTTTTTCATTTGGGCCATGTTTCTTTGTCTGCTCATTTTGGCAGCAGCCATGTGTCTGTTTCTATGTATTTGGTAGAGCTGCTATGACTCTCAGTCTTAGTAGATGTCCTAATGCAGTAGGTGTCCTGTAAGATTCAGTGGCACAGTCTCCCTTATCACCCAAGCTGGGTACTCAAGATGCACCCTTGTGCATGCTGAGTACAGCCTCCACTTGTAGTTGAGCCTTGATTACTATTGGCTGGTAAATGGGAGGGATTTACCCTGGTCAGTCAGCTACAAGGATGGGCTGTCACCATTGACCACCAACCTCCACCCTCCATGGAGGATCAGCTGTGCAAGGGCAGGGGGTGGTTCTCCAACATGGTCTATAGCTGTCCACTAGGTGTGCAGACTCTGGAGTTTCCCTGTTGGTGCAGGCCAAGGTCAGCCTCCATCAATGTTTTGTCTGGAGCCACCCTGCCTGAGCTTTAAGCAATCTGAAATGCCTGCTTCTTGTGCTGGGCTTGGAGATTCCCAGGCAAATTTAAGCTGTGAATCTAGGCAGGTTGCTGCTAGTGCCAGGCCTGGGGCCACTTAGCAAGAGGTAAGAAACCCAAAACACTAAATTAAAAAAAAACATGTATTTATATGTTCAATGCAGCATTACTTAGAAGAGTCAAGATATGGAAGCAACCCAAGTGCCTATCGATAATTTAATGGATAAAAAAATAAGGGGTGCCCATATACAACGGAATATGACTCAGTCATAAAAAAGAATGAAATCTTGTCATCTGCAACAACATGGATGAACCTAGAGGTTATTGTGCTGAGTGAAGTAAGTCAGAAAGAAAAATACAAATGCCACATGACTTCACTTCTTTGTAGAATCTAAAACCCAAAATAAATGAACAAGCAGAGAAGAAATAGACTCATAGATACAGAGAACATTTTGATGGTTGCTAGATGGAAAGAGGATGGGTGCTGGGTGAAGAATGTGAAGGATTAAGAAGTACAAATTGGGCCCTGGCTGCTGTGGCTCAGTGGATTGAGCATCGGCCTGCAAAACAAGTGTTGCTGGTTCGATTCCCAGTCAGGGCACATGACTAGGTTGCACATTAGGTCCCCAGTTGGAGGCACAAGTGAGAGGCAACTACACAGTGATGTTTCTCTCCCTCTCTTTCTCCTTTCCCCTCTCTCTAAAAATAAATAAATAAATAAACAAATAAATAATTTTTTTAAAAAAAGAAGTACAAATTGGTAGTTACAGGATAGTCATAGGGATGTACAGTACAGCATTGGAAATATAGTCAATAATATGTAAAAACTATATATGGTGTCAGATGGGTATTATATTTATTGAGGTGATCACTCCATAAGTTATGTAAATGTTTAATCACTGATTTGTACACCTGAAATTAATATAATATTGTATGGCAACTGTAATTGAAAAATAAAAATTATTTAAAAATATAAATAACCCTCACCTGGATCACAAAGAAACAGAAATAATAGAGCTGGCAGAAATATATCAGTTTCAGAAGTAGTCCCTTGCTTGATCCTCCTGACCATTCTGATATGTAGGGCAACATAAGGTTCATTTCACAGATAAGAACACAGAGACACAGTGTGAAAGTGAGACTAAATCTGTGTCCATTGTTGCAGCTTGGGCTCTTAGCAGTCATTGCATGTATGTTGTAGACTGATAAACAAAAACCCTATTTAAATGAAGTCAGGACTTACAGCCAAAATAGAGGCCTAGACAGACATGCTACATCTCCCTCCACAACTAAGAAAGAACTACCTCAAAAATAGAGACAACCAGGAGTTCCAGAAAATTGAGCTGCATGGAAGTCCAGCAAACAAAAAAGTAAAGAAGAAATACTCATCCAGACAGGTAGGAAGGGCAGAGAGCCAGGGCAGAGAGGATGTGGTGTGGTGGTAGCAACAGCAGCGGCAGCTGCAGGCCTGTGAAAAGAGCAGTCACATGTTTTAAAAACTAGGGAGGGACACCTGGGGAGCACTCCCAGCACCAGATCAGACTGCACAGCTCACAGTCCCAGCACTGGGGAAAATCAAGCCTCATGCTTCTGACTGTGCAAACCAGTGGGGGTTGGGGCAGAGGAAGAAACTGCTGGTCTCTCAGCAGAGTCCGCTTGTTTAAAGGACCCCCATATTCCTAGAATGTTTGCAGGCCTACCCACTCTGGGAACGATGGCCAGGGCAACAGCTAGAGAGGCACCAGTCTCATAAGGAAGTGGGAGAAGTGCCTGGAAAAGGGGAAAATGCTGAGTAAGTGGCATTGTTCCCTCTCAGACCCATCTCCACAATGTGGTGAACCAGGGTGCCCATACTGACCAATACCTAAGGCTCCACCTCTTACAACATAACAGGTGCAACAGCTCTATCTAATACACAAAAGCAAACAAACATAGGAGCCTGTCAAGATGAGGAAACAGAGAAGTATGGCCCAAAAGGAGGAATGAATCAAGGTTCCAGTGGGAGAACTAAGCTATGAGGAGGTAGCCAACCTAACAAATGTAGAGTTCAAAACACTGGTGATAAAGATGCTCATAGGCTTGACAGATATGCTTAAGTACGGCAAATGCATAAGGGAAGAAGTGAAGGATATGCTAAATGAAACAAAGGAAAATCCACACAAAACCAATGGTGAAGGGAAGGAAACTGGGGCTCAACTCGATGATTTGGAGCATAAGGAAGAAAAAAACAGTCAATCAGTACAGAATGAGGAAACAAGAATTGAAAAAAAATGAGGAGAGGCTTATTAACCTCTGGGACAACTTTAAACACACCAACATTCGAATCATAGGGGTGCCAGAAGGAGAAGAGGGAGAGCAAGAAATTGAAAGCTTATGTGAGAAAATAATGAAGGAAAACTCCCCAAATTTGGTGAAGGAAATAGACATCCAAGTCCAGGAAGCACAGAGAGTCTCAAACAAGCTAGACCCAGGGAGGATCACACCAAGACACATCATAATTAAAGTGCCAAAGATTTAAAATAAAGAGAGAATCTTAAAAGCAGCAAGAGAAAAACAGAGAGTTACCTACAAAGGGGTGCCTATATGACTATCAACTGATTTCTCAAAAGAAACTTTGTAGGCAAGAAAGGGCTGGCAAGAAATATTCAAGATGATGAAAAGCAAGGACCTACAACCAAGATTACTCTATCCAGCAAAGCTATCATTTAGAATGGAAGGGCAGATGAAGTTCTTCCCAGACCAGGTAAAGCTAAAGGAGCTCATCATCACCAAGCCATTATTATATGACGTATCAAAGGGACTTACTTAAGAAAAAGAAGATCAAAATTATGAACATTAAAGTGACAACAAACTCACAACTACCAACAACTGAACCTAAAAATTAAAAACAAAATTCAAATAAGCAAACCAGGATAGGAACAGAATCATAGGTATGAGGATCATTTGGAGGGTTATCAGCTGGGAGGGGGAAGGGGGAGAAATGGGGAAATGGTGCAGGGATTAAGAAGCATAAAATTGGTTGGTACGAACTAGACGGGGGGAAGTTAAAACTAATATAGGAAAGTGTGAAGCCAAAGAACTTACATGCATGACCCACGGACATGAACTAAGGGGGGTGGTATTGCTGGAGGGAAGGGGGTTGCTGGGCAGAGGGGAGGAAATAGGAAAAAGTTGGTACAACTGTAACAACATAATCAATAAAATATACTTAAAAAAATAAAGATAGATAAATAAATGAATAAATAAATAAAATGAAGTCAGGAGTCCAGAAGAGAGAGCTCTATGCAGCACAACACATGGATCACATGGAAGAATTCTGTGTTTAAAATGGCTCTCCTGACTTTTTGTTCTTCTCTATAAAAGAGTTTCCTTTCCTTTGTTTCTTGGGACTTGCATGTGGTTCACCATTAGACCACATGTCCAACATTGCGATTCTTTGTTGTTCTTGAATAAACCCATTTTGCTGGAGAAATACCTGGCTTCCTATTTGTTTAAAGTCAACAGTATTTTTTCACATTTGTGCCAGCCCTTTCTGGCCAGAATTTTCACAGAACTGTTTGTAGGGCATGCAGGAGATACCAAGGAAGGAGGATGTAGGGAAGGAGAGAGAGGAGATCAGATGACCAGCCAGTCTTAAAAGGACTAAGCCGAGGAATCAGAAAAAATACAATGTCTGGGATGGGGGCTAAGTTACGTAAGTCAGAAAGACCCAGCTGAGGACGTACAAAGGGTGATAATATTTGGACCCAGATGAGGAAGCCATTGTTGGGATGTGGATCAAGACCCAGTGCAGAAAATCAAGGTGTTGTGATAAGGAGACCCAAATCTCCTAGATTCTAGGGTGGAATAGACACCCCACTCCCAAGTTCCAAAGACCTGTCATTTATATTGTCAAATTCATGATGGAAGTCACTAAGTCAATTCTGTTTATTTTAGGGGCTCAGAAAGCATTACCCTTCTCCTGCCCCACCCTAGTATGGATGCTTCCTATAATTACTTGGTATTTTTAAAGAAATATAGGCTCTACACAGGGTCTAAGACTTTTCAATGAGCCAGTAGTGCCCTGTGGGGTTAACTGACACTGTGGTCCCTGAGGGGTTACTGGTGACTTCCAGTTCTGCCTAATAAACTACTAACTCTACCTTTGAAGCCTATTTCACATCTGATCCATTCTCACAAGTCATGCTGCTGCCATAGTTAAGAGTCAGATCTTCTAGCTAGTCACTCTGACAGCAAACATCTCAATCGATGGCCTGGTTGTGGGAAGCAAGGTCACACTTGACCCTGACTACATGAAGGTGATCCTGGGAAGATCAGGTGAGAGCTAAACCAGAATCATAAATCCCTGGCAGGAGTAGCTCTTTTCTTCTGGGTATATGCCCTCAGGTTGTGAAATTCAGGAAGAGATATAGTTCTGCCATCATTACCTGAACCCTCCACCAGCCACCCTCCAAACCCAAAAACCAGCCCAAAGCCACAAATATCTACATAAATTGAATGCTTGAACAGCTATGTGGGGCCCAATTATTTTTTCTTTTCTTCTTCTTTCCTTCCTCCCTCCCTTCCTTTCTTCCTCCTCCTTCCCCCTCATTTTTCATTCATTCTATGCTCCCTTTCTTCCCTTTTCCTTCCTTCTTTCTTTCCTTCCTTCCTTCCTTCCTTTCTTTCTTCTTTCTTTCTTTCTTTCTTTCTTCCTTTCTTTCTTTCTTTCTTTCTTTCTTTCTTTCTTTCTTTCTTTCTTTCTTTCTTTCTTTCTTTCTTTCTTTCTTTCTTTCTTCTTTCTTTCCTTCTTTCTTTCTTCCTTTCTTTCCTTCTCTCACCTCTCTTCCCTTCCTTCATTTCTTCCTTCCTTATTCCTTCCTATTTTAACCAGATTGAGATGGTATCTGTTATGTAAATTACCCCCAATCTGAAAGACAATTTCCTGTTCAACATGACATAAATTTGGCACCTCTAATTGTTGCCTATCCTGGGTCATGAGCTGACTAAGCCCCCACAAATTGTAGGAAGACCACAGACTTCTGTGTTTTCTCTGGCACTGAGGATAGAGCCTATATTCCTGGCTGATTGAACCATCCTAATCCTGTGGATATTCTGCTGCTGGGACACTGAGTCTGCATCCTGAGCCCAAAGTGACTATTAGGACATAGAGACTTAAGGATGGGAGGCATTGTACGAGGTCGCTGAGACAAACTTTCAGCTGACAATTTCAAGAAGGCATGGCAGCCCATGGTCTGGGCCACAGCTGTTCCCTCATGCTCCCTGCCTTGTTTGTTCCTCTCCAGTTTCTTTGTAATGCCCTTTTTTTTTTTTTTTTTTTTACCTTTCAGTCTCAAAGTCTTGTGGTCTCTGCTGAAAAAGAGAAATTTCTGAGATGTCCTAAATTAATCACAGCAGACCAGAGTGGAAGGATAAAGCAAGAGAGATTAATCTGTTAGCAACTGCAGGGCAAAACCAATAAAAATTACCTATGTTCTACAGTGTATGTTGAAACTTTGCCTTAACTTCCAAGTGGCTAATACCATGATTACCTAAAAAGAATGGCTAGGTGCCACCAACCTCAGGGAACCTATGCTTCTTGCTTACTTGCTCATGAACTTTCTGGACTGTTGCCCCTACCATCTAGAGGAACAAACATTTTTTCCTTATGACCTCTGCATGTATCCTAGAACTAGTTCCGCTTCACCTTCTACCACCACCTTTATCTGTAGCCAATGCAAATCCTTTGAAAACAACTCACCTCTTTCTTCCCCCTACTTAATGTATAAAAAAGCCCATCAACTTCAACAGCAAATATGTTGACTTCTCTACACAATGCCGCTGCCGATGGTTTACACTCATATTCCAGGACCTGATCCTTTATCTGGCTACCAAATGGCTCAATAAAACCTTTCTTTTGGGACAATTTTTTTGTCTTACAGGTATTTAATAGCTTCCCCAAAGTGGGTGGGACTAGAGGAACAGGTCACCTGCTCTGACCCACACTACTTTGGTCATTGCCATGGGAGAGCAGGACCATGGTAGAAACAGGTTTTGCTCTCATCCCATCTCCATGTCAAGAGCAATGGTCATTCCCCTGGGATTAAAAAAAAATATTTTTGTAGAATTTTTGTGAAAGAAAACATAAATTTTTGTTCAGTGCCTAGAACACGTTAAGTGTTCGTTGAATTTTGCTATTATCAGCATTATGAGCCCAAATGCATGGAAGAAACAGAAGTCTCAGAGAAAGAAAGAAAAGGTTACAACCAAAGTTGAATACCAGGCTTTCTGACTCCAAAGTCCACTCCTGCCCCTCATGTTTATGGTGAAAAGCTGGTGCTGAGCCAAGTAAGGGGGTGTCAGGGTCCAAGAGTCCCTACAGCTGGAGCCAGATGGATGGAAAATAACCACAGAACTGAGGAAGGTTGGGAGCAATGGGTGTACAAGGTTACATGCTCTAGCTTTTGGGTTTGGACAGGAGCCCAGGATTTAGGGGAAAAAGAAAATAACTCAGGTTGTGTGATGAGTCACCTGTCACAAGGTAAAGCAATGGAGGAGGGTGCTGGGAGTAAGAGTGTGGATGGGTGGGAAGGAACAGGTCAAGAGGAAACATGACCCCTTGGAGGGCTGTCTGTCAAGAAATTTTTCCTGAACTATATTGTGTTTTAGTACCTGAATTATGCGCCTTGGATTTTATATTGGAGGAGGAATCATGAAAACAGGGAGGGTAAGAGATTAACTTGCCCCATGCCTTTCTCCTTTATAGACGATCTCTATGACATTTTCAGTGTCCATCCCTCTCTCTAGCACTCTCCACCTGATGAACTCTCCCTGAAGGTCCCATTCTCTTTAGTTTGCTCCCTCCTTGGGGAGACCTAGCCCGCCATACATTCCTCCAGTAAAGGCCTTATCACATTATATTGTACTAAGTGTTTTCTGACTTTACCTATTAGATTGTACACCCAAGAAATATTTGCAGAGTGAATGAATGGATGAATAAGTGAATGAGCATTCCTATGCCGTTATTAGGAAAAAGATTATTATCCCACTTATACACGGAGAAACTGAGGCTCAGAGAGTATCAGTTGCTGACTTCACACACAGTGGGCCAGACCTGGGGCTGAACCTCCTAAGTCCAAGGCCAGTGCTCTGTCCACCAGCACATTCACCTTGCATCACAACTGAATGGTGGACTGGGCAAGGGCTGGGGAAAATTTACGAGGCAGGCTGTTTTGGAGACAACAGAGAAGGATTCTAACCCCAACTTAAACTCTCAATGGCCACTTTACCTCTCTGTAACTGGTTTTTAACTTTGAAATGAAAATAATATTAAAAAATCACACCTACTGAACTTTTGGTGAACTAGACTGTGATTTTTAGGACTCGGACTTCATGTCTGTTTTGCTTGCAGCTGGCACATCATGGGTGCTCATTACATATTTGTTAGGAAACTGATGAGTGCCAAGTTGAAATGTACACAACCATTGTCAGTGTCAGCTGAAAAAAGCTATTCTTCCTGTCCCTCAAGGTGTATGCAACACAGTTAGCTCTGCCCTCAACCTCCTCCCCCCCAACTGGTGGGTGGGACAATACTTTAGACTGGCCTGATGCAGTCAGAGACAGTCAGCAACCCAGAAGCCACTGCACCATGAGTGTCTCCGTGCTGAGCCACACCAGACTCCCGGGCAGCATGCCCGGGCTCCTGCAGGTGGTCTTCCTGCTCGGTCTGGTTCTGCTGCTGCTCAAGGCAGTCCAGCTCTACCTGCGCAGACAGTGGCTGCTCAAAGCCCTCCAGCAGTTCCCGTCCCCTCCTTCCCACTGGCTGTTCGGGCACCAGCAGGAGGTAAAAGGGAGCAGGACAGGGGATTGAGGGGGAGGGGGCAAGGAAGGCAGGGATCACAGAGCATGGTCATGGTCAGTAAGTCTGCAGGACAAAGCCTTGCTGTGTGAGAAGCACCGGGCCATGGGGGCAAAACCCAGTTGACCCCTCAGGTGGTGGCTCTCATCCCACCATCCCATGTGCTGGTGTGCTCAGTCTGTCAGCTCCTCCTTCCTTAGGCAGGTCCACAGGGTATTTTGGCAGCCCAGCACATTGGGGACAATGGCTGTTCCCCAGTCTCCCTGCTCCAGGCACACAGATCGGAACTTCTAGATGCTTCTCTTCACTTGTCCACTCAATCCCATCCTCTCTACCTGGCCCTGAGCTTCATAGGAACAAAGATATCGGTTTCATGTACCCCTGCCTATGGGGTTCACTGTCTGTGGAGATGACACACAGGGATTTTAAGAAGGTATCAAGTCACAGGAGGAGAGGCTCCCCCACAGGGTGGCTGGGGGTAATATCAGGAGTAGGGGACCAACCAGCTTGGTTGGTCTGAGACTATGGGATTTTTCAGACTGGTGATTGCAGTGCTAAAACCCTGACAAGTTACTGGCACCTATGAGCTAGAAGACTTCCAGGATGATCCCAGGTAAGGAGTACTGACATCTGAGTTACGCCATTAAAAAGAATGTCTTTCCCTCCCAGCTCTTATTCCCCAAACCCCTGTCCTGTGAGCTCCTTAGAGTTGAGGATATCACCTCCCTTTCTGTACCCTCAGACCCAGCACAGTGCCTGACACAAAGGGATGCTTGACCAGGTGTGTGGACTAATAGAGAAAAGAGCAGCTTGCAGGTTGGGTGACAGACAGTGCTACCCAGTCAGTTCTGTTAGCACTAGTCCCTGGGGGAAGGGCGCAGGCAAAGTGAGGGGCCTGCACAGAGAGGCGCTGGTGAAGGGTTTGTGGATTGGACAAGGCTGAGGAGAGAAAGAGGCCAAGCCATTACCAGCAGAGTGGAGCCAAAATGTCAATTGTTTTGTTAGCCTCAGAGAAACAGCCAAACCCCCATTTGTTCATGCAAATTGTGGTACTAATGACTTCCAGATTATTGGTTGATTTGGAGAAATGTGAATTTTATTTATTCGGTTGTCACCTTTCTGACAGGAGGCACCACTAAAAATTTCTCCAGTGACTATTCCACTATTCTGATGATATTAGATGATATGTAGATACAGTTAGTGCATTTTTTAAATGATATTTTATTGGTTATGTTGTTACAGTAGTCCCAATTTTTTTCCCCTTTGCTCCCATCTGCCCAGTACCCATCTTCCTTCCAGCAATCCCACCGCTCTTAGTTCATGTCTATGGGTCGTGCATATAAGTTCTTTGGCTTTACCCTTTCCTATATTATTCTTAAATTCCCTGTCTATTTTATACCAACCAACTATGCTTCTTAATTCCTGCACCATTTCCCTATGTGTCCCCCTGCCCCCTCCCAGCTGATAACCCTCCAAATGATCACCACACCTATGATTCTATTCCTGTTCTGGTTTGCTTAGTTTGATTTTGTTTTTAATTTTTAGGTTCAGTTGTTGATAATGATGTGTTCGTTGTCATTTTAATGTTCATAATTTTGATCTTCTTTTTCTTAAGTAAGTCCCTTTGACATTTTGTATAATAATAGCTTGGTGATGATGAGCTCCTTTAGCTTTACCTGGTCTGGGAAGAACTTCATCTGCCCTTCCATTCTAAATGATAGCTTTGCTGGATAGAGTAATCTTGGTTGTAGGTCCTTGCTTTTCATCACCTTGAATATTTCTTGCCAGCCCTTTCTTGCCTACAAAGTTTCTTTTGAGAAATCAGTTGATAGTCATATAGGCACCCCTTTGTAGGTAACTCTCTGTTTTTCTCTTGCTGCTTTTAAGATTCTTTTTACTTTGAACCTTTGGCATTTTAATTATGATGTGTCTTGGTGTGGTCCTTCTTGGGTCTAGCTTGTTTAGGACTCTCTGTTCTTCCTGGATGAGTATGTTTACTTTCTTCACCAAATTTGGGGAGTTTTCCTTCATTATTTTCTCACATAAGCTTTCAATTTCTTGCTCTCCCTCTTCTCCTTCTGGCACTCCTATGGTTAGGAAGTTGGCACATTTAAAGCTGTCCCAGGGGTTCCTAAGCCTCTCCTCATTTTTGTCAATTCTTGTTTCCTCATTCTGTGCTAGTTGACTGTTTTTTTTTTTCTTCTTTATGTTCCAAACCATTGATTTGAACCCCAGTTTCCTTCCCCTCATCATTGGTTTCATGTGGATATTCCTTCGTTTCATTTAGCTTAACCTTCACTTCTTCCCTTATGCATTTGCTGTACCTAACCATATCTGTCAAGCCTGTGAACATCTTTATCACCTGTGTTTTGAACTCTAGGTCTGTTAGGTTGGCTATCTCCTCATTGCTTAGTTCTCCCTCTGGAACCTTGATTCGTTCCCCCTTTTGGGCCATACTTCTCTGTCTCCTCATCTTGACAGGCTCCTGTGTTTCTTTGCCTCTGTGCATTAGGTAGAGCTGTCACACCTGTTACATTGTTAGGGGCGGAGCCTTAGGTATTCGTCAGTACAGGGTGACCCATTTCACCACTTGTGATGCTTTGTGTGGGGAAGGGTCTGAGAGGGAACAATGCCACTTGCTCAGCACTTGACCCTGTTCCAGGCACTCCTCTCACTTTGTATGGAACTGGTGCTTCTCTGTTGCTCTGGGTTTTTTTCCCAGAGTGGGTGGGTCTGTGGACATTCTAGGACTGTAGGGGGCCCTTTAAACAAGCAGACTCTGCTGAGAGACCAGCAGTTTCTTCCTCCACCCCAACCCCCACTAGTTTGCACAGTCAAAAACAATGAGGCTTTATTTTCTCTGGTGCTGGTACCGTGACCTGCACGGTCTGGTCTGGTGCTGGGAGCGCTCCTCAGGTGTTCCTCTCAACTTTTTAAAATGTGTGACTGTGCTTTCTGCCAGTCACTGCTGCTGCCACCACACCACATCCCGTCCACCCTGGTGCCACCCCTCCTACCTGTCTGGATGATTATTTTTTCTTTATGTCTTTGTTTTTTGGACTTCCATGCAGCTCGATTTTCTGGAACTTTTGCTTGACTCTAGTTTTGAGGTAGTTGTATTCCTTCTTAGTTGTGGAGGGACATGTAGCATGTCTCTCTAGGCCTCCATCTTGGCTGGAAGTCTGGATATTTATACATTTATTTAACAAATAATGTTTATGAGCCAAGTTTTCCTTGCTTTTATAATACTGCCTACTTTTTTTTTTTTACTTATTCAATACCTCTATCATTGGCTAAGTTTGGAATTGAATGTCACATGTTGCATCTATATTGAAGCTAAATTTTCAGGCCAGATGACAAGTGACAAGGTGGGCAGTTAAGCATGTGGGCTCTGTTACCAAGCTACCTAGATTCATATCCCAGCTTTCCACGTACTTTAAATGTCCGCCCTATGACTCCATTCCTTTACCTGTAAGTTGGGGATGATAATGAGTGCATTATTATAATGTCAGGATAGTGCATGGTGCAGACCAAGGGTCACTGTTACACTTACTCCAATTTATATTAATATAAATAAATTTAATGCCTATGAAGGACAAACATGTTGAACGTACAAACTCACTGTATTAAGTACAGATGGAATCTGACAGGGACTATAGTAAGAAGACATGACATCTTTCGGATTCAAATAACACAAACTGCCCCATTGGTTCCCCAGCCCCCACCCCATGTCGTTTCTTGAAAACAGGCATACCTGCCATACTAGCAGACCCCATGTCTGATGACTGCTTCTGTGACCACATTATTACCTGTCCATCTACTCCCTTTGTGCCTTCAGTTCCCAGGATCAGCCAGGTGTGGATAACTAACTCTAGGAGCACTACTGTGTTCAGTGGCCAAAGCAGTGGGGCCAGGTCAACTATGGTTATTTGCCTACAGAGTTGTCATCCCTGCCTCCATGGGCACCATCCCCTCTACAAGAGTCTCTACTGGCTCTGGACACACATGCTCAGGGACCGATGGCAGTCTCAAATGGCTGAATGGTGCTCTAGCAGACCAGTGCATGCCCAAAAGGAACAGAGAGAAGAATGGAAATGCAGAACACAGTTTAGTGCTCTGGGTCCCCAAAGGGAACTAATGACAGTGCCCAGGAGCAGAATTTTAGGGAAACTGACAGGCTTTGGCACCAAGAAATCAGAAGGAAGGCGTGCTACTGTGCTGAAAAAGAGTGTCCCAGGCCCCTCCTGGGCCAGTAGGAGGGGATTCTGGAGGAGCAGGTAATGTTGCCAGGATGGTACGAGGCTCCCACTGGTCAGTCCCCACATTGGACCAAAGCAGAAGGGCAGCCCCAATAACACACATGATCTGGAGCATAAAGTATCCTCCTTAAGTACTTCAAGCAGGACCCTTCTCAGGTCATGGTGGAATTGCCTGCCCACCTGAACCCCAACTCGGACGTAAGCTCCCTGATAGCAGGCACTTTTGTTGTTCACTGCTGGAACTCTAGCAACTAGGATGGAAGTTGGCCCAAAGAAAGTGCTCAATACATAGTCATCAAATAAATGAATGAGTGAATCCACCTACTCAAATGCTCATGTGTGTATTTGCTCATCTACTATGGTGGAGACATTTTGGGGTGTGTTCCTGGCCCACCTGCTCTGAGATTTCTTTCCCCACAAAGGGTGGACCCCTGACACATCTGGTTGTAGCAGGTGAACACTTTGGCCATATTACAGTCAGATTCCCAAATAGGATTCCCATTGCCCCTCAGACATGACATGTGGTAGAATAGTGTCACTCAGGAAGGGTACAAGTGCTGTTCTCCTCCATGTGGGCTTAGCTCAGTGAGGACGGGCACTGTTTTCTATTTATTTGTGACCATATTGCCAGCTTCTAGATAATTGTCATGTAGACCTCAGTAATCATTTGGTAAGAGAATGAAAACATGTATGTACAGAGCGAAAGAGTGAGAGACTCAGTCCTGGCAGCTCTCCAGTCCCTGGTTCTTCCCCTTCTACTCCCTGGCTGCCTCCTGCCCCTAAGCTCTGTGGAACACACTGGGACCCTCAGTCTTCTCTTTGTCCCTCTTTTTCTCACATTAGCTCAAGATTATATCTGTCACTTGCAACAAGAATTTTCATCAGGATTCATTATTCACTCTCCTACACAAGCTTATTCATTCCTTCTTGCACTTCTTTGTTACTTTAAAAATAAGGCAATCTCCTATAAGCCATGTTCTGTGCTGGCTCTAAGAACACAGAGATTACAGATATTAAAGGTAAGTGTACTAATATGGGCCCAACAATTAGCCACAGAGTTGAAATATGATAATACCCCTAGGTTGCTGTGAGGATGCTAGGATCAGCAAGTTTGGATTAAATTCAGCTCTCCTGGGTATATCCTTTCAAGAGTTCCTCATTCTTCCCAGGATAATGTAATAATCCATCCCCAATCATAGGTGTGCCTTGCTCATTACACAATGGTACTGCTTTGTTAGGGATGCTTAACAAAGTGGGTGGCTAAAACAACAGAAACTGAGTGTGTCACAGTTCTGGAGAGAAGACCAAGATCAAGGTGCTGGTAGGGTTGGCTCCTTCTGAAAACTGTGAAGGATCCATGTGCTCAAGGCTTCTGTCCTTGGCTAGTAAACCACTGCCTTCTCCACGTGTCTCTTCATATCATCTTCTCTCTGTGAGTGACATTCTGTGTCCAAACTTTCCCCCTTTTATAAAGACAGTTATGTTGGATTAGGGCCCGTCTACTGACCTCACATTAACTTAATTACTCTTTTAAAGATCCTATGTTCAAAAAAGTCACATTCTGAGGTTTTAGGTATTAAATCTTTCAACATATAAATTTGAAATAAACACCCAATAACTAATATAACTAGTAAGTCTGTCATAACTCAACCTTTATCAAATTCATACTATGTGTAAGATTCTAAGGGCAGTTCTGAGTGAGTATAACCAAGAAAACAGGGGCCCGCCCATGCATGTGGTGCCTTGGTGTATGACCTAACAATTAGCGTTGAGAAAAACAGGTTTTATTTACAATATTCCAACCTCAGGGGGTCTGGAGCACTTCAGCTCAGAGCCCTGTTCCCCCACAAGACCCGGAACTTTCATTAGTCCTCAGGAGGCTATAGACCAAAGACAAACCCAATAGTTCCCCATCTCCTTATTTGTACTTAGGCCAGCTGTTGCAAGAGTCCTCCAGTCCCTCTGGAAGGTACACTTGTAGGTTTGAAAGTCACCATCCTCACACAGCAGCTCTCCCCTTCAGGATCTGAGGTATGTTGTCCTCAGCCTCCATATAACAATCCAGAAAAGCATGTGCTGTGTTACACTGGATCATGGTGAAGTGCAGGAAAGGCACAAGTCGTGGGATAGTGTCCTCTCCATATGTCCCGAGTTCCAAGAGCCCAGATAGAGTCGGAATCTGCAAGGCAGAGTCCTTGGTGGCTTCAGAGTCAGCTAGAGATGGCACGATCAAAGCAGCAGCATGTCTGCTTTCCATGCCACATGGCCAGATCATCCCTATGAACTGCGCAACTGCTTGCTGCTTCCCACAAGACTGCTACATCACGTCGCCTTCTCTCAAGGTTGTCCCCCTTCTTTTAAGTCCTGACCCACAACTTCTTATGTGACTTCATCTCTGTCTCCTTCCACAGTGAGCTATATTTGCCAGATTCCCCATATTGTTTACAGTATTTCCGCTGCCATTTTTAGTCAGGGCAAGAGTGACTCAGTGATTCCAGGTCTCCACCTTCCCTGGCTACATCAGATACATTCTGAAAGTCACCTACACACCTTTTGCACCAGAGCAGTAGCACAGCTATTGTCCAGTTACCTGCTTGCCATAGATATGCAAAGTATCTTAATGCAGTATCATCTGCTTTCCCTTACACCATCCCTCAACCAATGGGCTGTGGGGTACATTTCAGTTTTAGGGAACTTTCACTCTGTACACTGATTCATGTGGGTTCAACCAGAAGCCAGAATCTGACTTTAGACCAAGTCTTGATGAAGAGCAAGAATTCAGATCACAGGCTGGCTCATCAGAAACAGTTCCAAGCTTCTAATCACGGCTGATAGATCCATAATTATCTCCTCGTAGTGGTCCTACCCTTCACTACCACTCCAAGCACTAGACCTAAGGAAAAGGTTTTGTTGATTTGTCTTTCCCTTGCTTACAGTTCCAAAGTGACCAGGAGCTACAACAGCTTCTAAAAAGGGTAGAGAAATTCCCATGCGCCTGTCCTCGCTGGCTGTGGGGGAGCAGAGTCAGCTTTGTGGTTTACGACCCTGACTACATGAGAGTGATCCTAGGAAGATCAGGTGAGAGCAAAACCTGAATCGGGACTGGAGCAGCTCTCCCCTCTGTGTTCTGACATTCCAGAAGAGACATTAGTTCTGCCATCATTACCGGAGCCCTCTACAACCACACTCCCAGCCCACTAGCCAGATTAAGGCCAATGATATCTGCTCTAACTGAAAGCTTAAAGAGCTGTGTGGGGCCAATTTTTTTGTTATTGTGTCTTTTTTTCTTTCTTTCTTTTTCTTTCTTTCTTTCTTTCTTTCTTTCTTTCTTTCTTTCTTAATTCTTTCTTTCTTAATTCTTTCTTTCTCTCTTAATACTTCCTTTCTTTCTTTTTTTAAAGTGTATTTTATTGATTATGTTGTTACAGTAGTTCCAATTTTGTTTTCCCCTTTGCTCCCCTCTGCCCAGTACTCTCCTTCCCTCCATGTCCATGGGT
This sequence comes from Furipterus horrens, assembly GCF_987537825.1. NCBI lineage: Eukaryota > Metazoa > Chordata > Mammalia > Chiroptera > Furipteridae > Furipterus > Furipterus horrens. Next base: position 31,943,517 of record NW_028327173.1, on the reverse strand, counting down.
TGTGCATATAAGTTCTTTGGCTTCATGCTTTTATATATTATTCTTAACTTCCCCCTGTCTATTTTGTACCAACTGATTATGCTTCTTAATCCCTGCACCATTTCCCCATTTCCCCCCTTTCCCCTCCAGCTGATAACCCTCCAAATGATCCCCATACCTATGATGCTGTTCCTATTCTGGTTTGCCTAGTTGGGTTTTGTTTTGTTCTTTTTTTTAGATTCAGTTTTTGGTAGTTGTGAGTTTGTTGTCATTTTAATGTTCATAATTTTGATCTTCTTTTTCTTAAGTAAGTCCCTTTGACATTTCATATAATAATGGCTTGGTGATGATGAACTCCTTTAGCTTTACCTTGTCTGGGAAGCACTTTATCTGCCCTTCCATTCTAAATGATAGCTTTGCTGGATAGAGTTATCTTGGTTGTAGGTCCTTGCTTTTCATCACATTGAATACTGCTTGCCAGTCCCTTCTTGCCTGCAAAGTGTCTTTAGAGAAATCAGCTGATAGTCTTATAAGCACCCCTTTGTAGGCAACTCTCCTCTTCTGTCTTGCTGCTTTTAGGATTCTCTCTTTATCTTTCAAATTTGGCATTTTAATCATGATGAGTCTTGGTGTGCTCCCCTCTGGGTCTCTTTCTTCCTTCCTTTCTTTCTCTTTCTTTCTTTCTTCCTTTCTTTCTTCCTTTCTTTCTGTTTTTGTTCTCCTTTAACCAGATCGAGATGATTTGTATTGTAAATTACCCCCAATCTGAAAGACAATTTCCTGTCCACCCTGACTTAGGTTTGGCTCCTCTAATTGTTGCCTGTCCTGGGTCATGGGGTGACTAAGCCCCAACAATTGTAGAAGACGACAGACTTCTGTGTTTCCTCTGCCACTGGGGATAGAGCCAAATGAGCATCTTAGGCCTCTGGGTGTTCTGCTGCCAGGACACTGAGTCTGCCTTCCTGCAACTACACTAACTATTAGGACAGAGAGACTTGGGGATTGGAGGCATGTTAGAGGTCACCTCAGAAAATATGTCAGCTAACAACAACCAAGAGGGGATGGCAGCACTTGGTCCTGACCTGAGCAGCCTCCTGGGGGCTTCTGCCTTGTTTGGTCCCCTTAGCTTTTGTAATGTCTTTCCATACCTTTCAGACCCAAAGAATCATGGCACCTACAGATTCCTGGCTCCCTGGATTGGTAAGTATGTCTGATCAGAACTGTGTGGTCCACCTGCCTTACCAACAGCTATCTCTTTGGCTCACAGAGAACAAGAAGTAACTACTGCCATATCACCAACCTCATCTCTGAATCAAGCTTCATTTCTCTTCTAATACAACCCTCACCTTTTCCGGGTCATGGTGAGAGCCCCCCTGAAACTCAGCCTCTCCTCATCATTTATGAGTGCTCCCAATGTTTTCAGAGTGACATTTATTTACGTTCTTCTGTGACCTGCCCCCCCTACTTATTTCAGCCTTTTTCTCACAGCTGTCATAATACCAACCTATGTACCTGATACTTTGGGAAATTCACATTCCTGAAATATATGGGTCTTTCATGCCTTTCCATGATGTGCCTTCTTCTGACACCCTTAGTTTCTTCTAAATTGTCCCAGTCATCCTTCTGATTCTTCTTACCTCCGCTGACACACCTATCTGTTGTCCAGGGTTTGGTTTGCTCTTATTGAACGGACAGAAGTGGCTCCAGCACCGGCGGATGCTGACCCCAGCCTTCCACTATGACATCCTGAAGACCTACGTGGGGATCATGGCCGACTCTGTCCGAGTGATGCTGGTTAAGTGCATGCGTCTCTCACCTGCACACACCCACTTACAGCACAGTTCACCTGGTCCACTCTAGAACATGTGGGTCCTTCCCACATCTGTCAGATACAGTCAGCCAGAATAACACAGCCAACCAGAACTTATTATGTAACAGAGCTTCCCAAAAGTGGATGGGACAGGGAGTTCTTAGGTACCAGCTTGGATCCACACTACTTTGGTCATTGCCAAGGGAAAGGAGGGCCATGATAGAAACAGGGCTGCTCTTCACTCACCTCCACACTTCAGCACAGTGGAGTAGGGCAGCTGTCATTCCCCTTGACAGCAAGACAAACTGCCACTGGCAGGCCTGGAGAGTGGCAGCTTCAAGGGCAGGGTGGACATTTCAGGATGTCATTCAGGTAAGCTCTGGCCTGAGGTTGAGGGCTTCAGCATGAAATTGAGTTACTCCATAGAAGGAAATGGAGGTTACATCTGCACTGACAGAGCCCAGTCCTGCCATCAAATGACCAGTTTTGTGGTTTCTAATCTCAACCATGATCTGATGTGATGAATGTGAGGAATTTAAGTCATTGAGGGTTGGTCCTTTCTTAAGAGACTTAGTACTGGTCACTTAGGTTTCTCCTTGCCTTGACACATTTACTACCTAGAGTTGGAGTGCACCTGTCCTTCAGGTCTAGCTCAACCTCAGACAAGACTCCTTGTCCATCCCCTGAGAAACAATGTTTTCTGGTCTGCCTAAAGGTGGTTACCATCATTACTTACTCCCCAAATTCAAAACTAATTCAGACCATTATGAGAGAATCTGTTTAATTATATAATCAAGGTTTCTGAGAATACAGTTCTCACATTACAAACATGTGCTTTACAGTCTGAATATGCTGTATATAATGCCTCTGTTCTGGAAAGTGAGGGATTCCAAACAAGTGTCTGCAGAGATGGAGAGACAGCTTAGTTTTGTCAACAGAGGTCCTCTGGGGCTGTAGAGTTGTGTCAATATCCCCCTTCCACCACAGGACAAATGGGAGGAGCTCATCAGCCAGGGCTCTTATCCGGAGATCTTTGAACACGTCTCCATGATGACCCTGGACACCATCATGAAGTGCGCCTTCAGCCAGCAGGCCAGCTTCCAGACAGACAGGTTAGTGATGATCCTTCAGTGCAGGGTTTTTGCTTCTATCAACTGACATGGACTCACCAGAGAGGCAGTTCGGGCAGCTGGGATGCTCACCAGCTCAAAAGCAAGAGTCTGCTGAGAGCTGCTGACCACGGACAAATTCCAGTTCAGACCAAAGCTTGTCTCAGCCACAGATCCCTGATCCCTGCCACAAGAACAATCCTGGGTCCTCTATCACATATAAAAGACCGAGGGTCTCAAGGGCTGTAAGACAGAAGCAGCGAACGCCTCAGTGCCACCTGTCCCCACTGTTTGTGGAGACTGCCACCTAGAACCCCCTCCATCTCCAGGACAGAGGCCTCTCAATACCCTAGTCTTTTCTGTATCTTCTCTCTTCAGGAACTCCCAGTCCTACATCCAGGCCATTGGGGATGTAAAAAATCTCTTTCGTTCTCGAGTGAGGAATTTCTTCCTCCAGAACGACATCATCTACAGGCTGACTCCTGAGGGCCGCCGGAACCACCAGGCCTGCCAGCTCGCCCATCAACACACAGGTTGACTCCACCTCCTGGGCTGCTCCCGTCCTTCATCAGGCACATCTTAAAGGGACTGGCCCTGACCTCAGGAAGAGCCTGGCCCCCTGCAGCCCTTCAGGAGCTGTGACACACCCCTGCTGGGTACCCTCTGGTGCAGGGCCTGGGAACAGGGATGAAAAGGTGCAAGGGCCTGTGAGGGGGTTGACCTGCATCACCTTATTGGTGGTGTCACCCCTGCAAGCAGCATTCACGCAGAGCCTACTCCATGGCTGTGCTACTGAGGGAAGGCCTGACTTGCAATCAGACAGTGCTAGAGCTCTCACCTCTGATGTGCAAACCCACGCCCACCCTCATCCTGATTGTGACAGCCTAACCAGAGCAGTGTGGGGTGCAGGTGGGTCCCCTGGGGGTTTTGTATCTGGATACCCACAGCCTTCAGCTCTGCCTGGGGTCCACTGTTCTGGGACAGACCGAGTGATTGAGCTGAGGAAGGCACATCTGCAGGAGGAAGAAGAACTGGAGAAGGTCAGGAAAAAGAGGCACCTGGATTTCCTAGACATCCTCCTCTTTGCCAGAGTGAGTGCATGTAGGAGGGGCCTATGGCTATACCCAGAAGTGCAGAAGAAGGAACAAACCCTGCTCTCTCACTGTGCTTTCCCCAGATGAAGAATGGGAACAGCTTGCCTGACAAGGACCTCCGTGCCGAAGTGGACACATTTATGTTTGAGGGCCATGACACCACAGCCAGTGGCATCTCGTGGATCCTCTATGCTCTGGCTGCACATCCCGAGCATCAGCACAGGTGCCGCAAGGAGATCCAGAGCCTCCTGGGGGATGGCGACTCCATTACCTGGTGAGTTTCAGAGATAGGACAGCCTGGCCCACTCGGGTAGACAAGAAGCCCGGGTCTGCCTGGGCCCTGCCTGCCCTCAGGTTGGGCTGCCTTCATTTCAGGGATCACCTGGATCAGATGCCCTACACCACCATGTGCATCAAGGAGTCACTGCGACTCTATCCACCTGTACCAGGTGTCGGCCGAGAGCTCAGCAAGCCAATCACCTTCCCTGATGGACGCTCCTTACCCACAGGTCTGAACTTCAGCACACTCACTAACCTAGGCACTGAGCAAGAACACATGACATGTCAGATCCTCATGTCCTAGAGCCATTCTGAACCTCTCTGGTCTTGTTTCTTCAACACTAAGTGGATGCTTACTTTCAAGTTTGTAGTTTGGATGAGGAATATAAAATGCCTTGCACAGAGTTGGACTACAACAAAAGTTCAATAAATATTAGCTCCCCTTTCTACTCACAGAGAATAATACATTTCAGTACATTCACTCAAATAGGGTTCATCTCGGCTCTGCATCTCACATGAATAGAATTCCAAGTTTCTGTCATTCCCCTGGACTAGTGTTCCATCACATTTAGAATCTGTGCTTTTATGACACCACAGTATTTCATTCTATGGCACTGATGTCCTAAATTCTAACACTCCATGATCCATCTCAACTCCACATTACAGGACTCTAGTCGCAATTCTGTCTGCATTGCCACGTCTATTTGAATATCCTTTGTGACCATTGCAAAGAACTGTATAACGTACATGCCAGTTAATATATTAATGACTCAATCAATCAAATCTTCTTCACAAAAGGATGCTGGACTCCTGATCCAGCATCCAGAATTTCACTCTAAAATTCTGATTCTCTGAGATGTGAGGGTTGCAGAGGTGATCAGACAAGGGTAGGGGTACTTGTGGTTTCTTTCTTGGGGCCCAGGCAAGTAGGAAGGAAAATCAGCAAATCAATTGCCATAGGTCAGATGGCCCAGCCTCTGAGGAGCCCACAGGTTGATGGCAGAGAGCAGCTGATGACCAGATCTGAGAATCCTACCATGGTTGGAGACCACCCAATGGTTCACCTATGGTCTGAATCCCAACCCTGACACATCTTAGTTGTGGGATCATAGTCTTGCTGCTCAGCCTCTCTGGAGGTCAGGTGCCTCATCTGAACAATGGGAATATGAGTGACCTCCCTGGAGGGTTGTTGTGAGGATTGAATGTGTTAATGCCTAATCCCCAAGGGCTCATGGATGGTACTTGAGAGATATGTTGTATGTTGAGTTGCTCCAAGAAGTCAGCCTTCAGTTCCTTCTTGCTCCTCAGTCGTGGAACATGGTTATCTCCGCCTAACGTGTGCACATGTGCTTTGCCGTGTCCACCCTCCTCTACTGCGATAGGATCATGTCATTGGGAGCGACTCTCATTGTGGCTCCCAACAGTTTTGTGCGTGCACGTGCCCCTGCTGCCATGTGTATGACCAGCCTTCTCTCTTCTCCTCGCCTACAGGAATCAAAGTCTTACTTTCTTTCCACAGTCTTCACCACAATCCGAAGGTGTGGCCCAACCCAGAGGTATGATGGCTGTGGGAGGGAGGATGCGCTGATTTCTCTAGACTAACACCTCCTCCTGTTTCTAGCCCCAGGAGTCTTGTTCCCTCACGGACTGGAAGCAGGGGCTTGACCCTACTATCCTCCCCTGGTGCTCTCTCTGCAGGTGTTTGACCCTTCCCGTTTTGCACCGGGTGCTAATCTACACAGCCATGCTTTCCTGCCCTTCTCAGGAGGATCAAGGTGCGGTGTCCTGTACTTGGGAGGGTGGGGGCACATCACCAGATGCATATGACGAGACTGTGACCTCCTACACTCATATGTGGTGTCTAAAGTTATGCCCCTTTATGTTGGGAAGGAGATGTTTCTTTATATGTACAAAAGAAGGGTGACATTTCATGGCATAACACAGACAATTTTCCCACTGATTTTCTCTCAAAAACAATTGATTGTCCTTATTTTTATGATTTTTCCAATGTTGGACTAATTAGACAGTGGGACCATAGTATATAAATCTCATTTTAAATAAAGAATTTTGCCACCCGGATAAGTTGTCGTGGTTACGTGAATATTGCTATGCAGTCAAACTTGGGTGGGATAGACTGCAAAAACAGAGAGGCACACATTGGCCTGAAACCCTTCAATTGGTGACTTTCCCTCTTTGCCAACCACAATTCAGTGTCAGTCATTGTTCTAAAATGCAGTTACTCTGATGTTTTCCTCACTTCAGGAATACTTCTCAGAGTTAAAATTTTTCATGCAAATTAAACTTCAGGTTGCTTTTCACAATTACAGGTAGTATTAAAAGGAGTTTCTTTCCCTTCCCACAGAGCAGTACAGCCACTGCCCGTTCTACATCTCTGATCTGCCACTCACTGTATCTGTGATACTTCCATGTGTTTGGATTTCCAACTGCCTTCCTTGTCCTAACTGTTTAAGCCCTATTCGTGAGTGGTGAACACCGATGTATGCCTCTTTCTTTTTGCAATCGATCCCAACAAAAGTTTTACTGCATAGTAATGGTCACAGAAGCGTGACTACTTTTCCAGTTGCAAAATTCTTTTTATAACATGGGCTTCATATACCATTGTCCCACTGTCTATACAGTCCCATGTTGTCAGAAAGCATAAAGCTAAGGACAATCACTGCTTTTGAGAAAAAACCCACTACTTTGTATATGACACAGCATTTGAAAGGTTCCTGGTGTGTAAAATATACAACATCCTTGAAATGGCTAGTGAGCTGGACGATTACACCCAAAAGTGGCTGCTGTAGAAAATCTGCAAAGGTTACAGAAATCCTCCTGTGAAATAGTAACTCCGTAAACTTTGTACTTGGTTACTAGCAGTTTTACTGAATCAATAAGTCCGTTAAATCTTCAATGGTGAATCAACATTTATTGAATAGGCTTTAAACAATTGTTCCTCCAGAGGTTGATTGGCTCTAGTCTTTGGATTCTCCCAGGTCTGAGTCCTTCCTCCTGGACCATGGCTGCAAGTCATGAGGCTGCCACTAGAGGGAAGGAGAGCACTAGGCAGCTCAATTCCTAGGTAGAACTCGTGTTTACCCTTTTTTTATTTATTCATTTAAATTTACTTCACAATTCAATTAACTTCCTTCAAGTATAAATGTATTTCTTAAGGCTGGCTCTATGTGCCAAGTCCTGTGCTAGGAGATGGGAAAGACACTGTCCCTGCCTCCAGGTGTTGAGAATCAAGAAGCAAACCCTCTACTTAACACAAACATCATTCACTCTTTCTTTCATTCACTCACTCATCACTCACTGAGCAGACTGTTGAATGTTCTGTTTTCCTTGCACTGTCCTGGGCAATGGACCATGATGCATCCTTGAATAAAACACTAGTGATGCCTTGGGGGGTCTGAGAGAAAGAGGTAAAGACAGCAGAGGGAGTGAGAACAGGATATTCTTTGACTTAGTCTTTAGCCTGTGGCAGGCAGGGGTGGAGGGAGGACCTTCTCTGTGATCTCAACGACATGAGCTCAGTTAGGAAGTGGAACTGGACAGCTGAGAGGTGAGTGAGGCAACAACCCATAGAGGCCTTTGATGCCAGCTGAGGCATTGGGACAGGTGCTACTTGTGATGGTGGAATAGAAGGGGTTGAACTGAGCTCTGGCTTCAGTATAGATGGAGGGGAGGCAGGGAGACAGAAAGGTGCAGGTGAGGAGACAGACACATGTCAAGGAGAGACATTTGTGCAGTAGAATAAGAAGCTACAGAAGCTGGTTGAGTAAGGGGATGAGGGAGAGACAAGAGTCTGGATCATTCATTGAGAGGCTGGTGGTGCACCTAGTTGAAGGTTGCTAATCCCTGGTTATCCCAGGAGCTTCCCTGTTGCCATTTGGATTTTCTTACACAATTTCATCTCTCCATCTTATGGAAGATCAAGATCAGGTTGACCCCCTCGATGGGGAGCACCTGAGAGTGTGGCCCATTCCTCTCTTCCAGACCCTGACCTGGCCTCCACTTGAGAAACCAGAAACTGCTTGTGGAAGGAGTGAACAAATTGATATTTAAATTTTTAATGATTCCCTTGCCTTGATTTGGTGGCTTAGGACAATGACCTTCTACTAACAGAAATCCATGTCAATGAGAACAAAAGCAGGAGTTAGAAACTACTCCTGGAAGAGAGGTTGGCTTTGTCAATGTTCATGAACAGAAAGTGAGGCAAGGTTAGCGGGATAGAAGTATGTGTGGCCTGAAAGGAAGGAGATCGGATTGAGTCACATCCAAATGCCAGGTTCCTGGGAAGGGCTCAGAGGCCAGTGTCCGCCAAGCTCAAAACAGGGTTTAAGACCATTTCACATGTTGTTTTCTCTCCCTGGACCAGGAACTGCATTGGGAAGAATTTTGCCATGAACGAGCTAAAGGTGGCGTTGGCCTTGACCTTGCTTCGCTTTGAGCTCGAGACAGATCCTTTCAGAGTCCCCATCCCCATACCGGAAATTGTGTTGAAGTCGAAGAATGGAATCCACCTGCAGCTCAAGAAGATCCCCTAATCCTGATGGGACAATAACAAGCTCTGAGAGGCTCCTTCCTGCCACCCTGTCTCCTTGTTACCCTCTTCCATTCTGTGTCTATCTTACCAATTCCTGCTTTCCATCTGCCCTCCTCCTACCACTCTGCCTGATCTCCTCCCTCTGGTCCTTTGCATCTCCCTATCTTTTTCACTTCCTTCCTGCTTGTCTTTTTCTGTATTAATTTCCTGTACATGCTGTAATACTTTACTATAGTTTCAGGGACATAACACACCACACCTTTTCGCTCCTAGGGTTCTGGAGTCATAAGTCTGAAATGGGTTTCACAGGACCACAACCAAGGTGTTGGCAGGGCCATGCTACCCCCAGGGCTCTAGTAGAGAATCCCTACCTTTGTCTTTCCAGCATCTAGAGCTGCCTTATTATACCCCTTGGCTCCTGGGGCTTTCCTCTGTACACAAATCCACCAGCACCCTCAAAGTTCTCTTTGCTTATGTCTTCGCATTGCCTTCTCTGTTATGAGGACATTTCTGACTACAGAGGCCCGCTCAGATAAAACAGGACATAGTCACACCTGGCAGGGATTAGACCGAGGACATCCTGGGAGCCTTCATTCAGCCTACTTGGTCCCTATGTGACTGACATCAGTTCTTCTTTGCATTTCGCTTCTGTGTATTTCCTCTCTACCCATTTGTCAATCCCACACCCTCCCCTTCTTTCTTTCTCCTTGGAATAAAGTTCCTATCTCATATGAAGTGCATGTTTTACCTTGGGAGGAGCTGGATAGAGAGAAGAGAGAGAAAAGGGCAGGAAAGAGGGATAAGAAAAGGCAGGGAGATAATATCTGCTCTGCGGTGCCAGGACCCATTACCTCAGAGGCCACGGAGGAGACAGCTGTCCAAGAGGCACTTGGAGGAGCCCAGGTGGGCATATAGGTGTGACCAGTGAGAGAGGATGTCAGTGAACAACTGGTGACACTTTCCCACAGGACAAGCTCTGGCGGTCCACTGCATCTCATGTCAGCTACTCTAAGGGCAGAGGTGTTTCTTCAACCCTGCCACATTGGTAACTCTGAGGGTGATGGTCCCTGACCCTAGGCTCTGCTCCCTTTGTAGTCCTCCATGAGCCATTCCCATCCCAGCCCTGTTCTCTTGAAGGTTCTGAACACAGGTTCTCCTCCTGTCCCAACCCTGCCTTTCCTAGCCCAGCATCCTGATGCCACCGACACACCTCCAGGCACACGTCTGCCCTGGGTATGATGTTTTCTTCTGCCTCCCTGAATGGCTTCTCTCCCACCAAGTAGTTGCAGCTAGGATCTCCCTCCTAGTCCCCTAGCATCCTGGGTCACTGGGCTAATTCAGTCCTGCCTAAGAAGAGGTCGAGGGGACACTCAGTGTTTGGTTGAGATATAGAGCAGTAAAAGGAGCTGAGATCCACCTGAACAGGAAGTTCAGCAGGTTTCCTGACATCAGGTGAAGGAGAAGAGCTTGGTGGCCGTGCTCAGAGAACACAGGACAATGGGAACTTGGAATTCTTCGGGCCAGCCATGTGCATGTGTGCTCTAAACACAGCATTCCACAGAGGTGAGGTGAGGTGAGGGACCAAGGAGTGACCCTGCTGGCTTCAGGTAATGGGAAAAACCCAGGCTGAGTTCACACTCACATGCACAACTGCATGACACATACATAGACACCCTTGGGCAGCCACACTCATAAATGCCCTTGTACACCATGCTCTACCACACACACGTGCACACAGGTGATTGGAATCAGAGGGGAGAGCAGGGTGTGCTAGAGAGCTGGAAGCAGAAACTGGACTTCATCTCTGGCTGTCTGGTCCCCAGCCTCTGCCCTCCCCTCCCACATGGAACCTACACTTCCCCTCTGGCTCCAGAGCTCTCAGCTCTAGTCTCACTAACTCATGCCCTCAGAGAGAGTCAGTACTACCTATGGAGCCTTGGTCAAAAGAGCCCAGAATCAGGCACTCAGCTCAAGCTCCTCCCTGATGAGCATCTTGGTAGGTTCCTTCTCTTAATATTGAAGAAGGATAATGGCCTCCACCAATCTGGCCTCACAGGTCTCCTGACTATTCAAAGATAAGTAAAGGAGACATGTCTTAGACTAGGAGTCACACCTGACCACTGGGCTCAGCTCCCAGGTGACAGCTATGGAAAAGGTATCTTCACTTGTGCAGAGAAAAGTCTGTCCAGGGACAAAACAGAGGGGGACATTGGTGTCATGGTGAACATTCTGGCTAAGGTTTCTGCATCCCATCCTTAGGTGGGCAACACAGTCTAGGTCTTACCAGGGCTCTGCAGGAGTGAGTCATTGCCCATGGCCAACGTTCCAGGTTTGTGGCCTTCCTCTGAGAGGGGAAGCATTGATAGCAGAAGGATGTGTCTGCAAATGGTCCACCCCCAGAGCAACATAGACACACCCCATACCCTAGGGCTAGAATTCTCCTCTGTCGCCCCTTCCCCAGTGTCAGGTGCCCTCCCTCCATGTCTTCTCATTTCTGGACTGGAGCTCACTAACGGACTTAAACCTTGAACCCTAGAGGGGTATGTAGCCATCAGGCAGCTGCTGCAGAAATTATTGGGGAAAGATCGCTGATTCATCATGTGGGCCTAGCCTGAGATTTCCCCCAAAAGTCTTCTTTGTACCTCATACTACACCCTGCCTCAAAGCCTGATTCAAGCAGCCTCCCTTCCAGAAAGCTCTACACTAATGTCATTCTGTCACCTTCATCAGCCTAAACCCATAGACCTAGAGTACTGGGTGACTGTGAAACAAACATTATCATTGGCAGTAGCCACAGAGACCCACCTGAGAGAGAAAAAATACCTATGAAATCACATTTCATGTTCCTTGATGTGGGCAGTCGTTACCTGGGTGTATGCTTTAGAAATTCATTGTTCTGTACATTTTTGCCTTAAGTAAATTTTCCTTATCCTATTTTCTAAACACACATACAGAAACATAAAGAGAGACACCCATCTCAGTGAAGGGGCAAGCCCCCAAAGCCATCCCTGTGTTATGTGGACTGGGCGAGTGCCTGGTCATAACCAAGAGTCCCAAGGCACAGTTTCCATTGCATTCATTGTATCACCCAGTCTAGAGTGTAAGTTTCTGCCAGATTTTAGAAAGATTGCCTATTAGGAGAGAAAAAAGGAAGAGTCTAGAAACAAGTAGGTTCTCACCACATGTTGAATGAATGAATGAGTCACCTGTAGGCTACTTGCACAGTAAGTATTTATAGAAAGACATGTTCTCTAGGTGCCACCCTTGAGGTGACTGTCTAGGCGGGTACCAACTTCCCTTCTATATTACCAGCCTCCCAAGGACAGAAAGCCACAGCTGCTCCACAACCCAGTCTGGAGGAAGCAGTGCCCAGGGAGAGGCCACAGCCTGGGCTGTCTGGGGACCAACCCTTGGCAGAGCTACTTCCCAGAGCCTGGGCGCAGTGGCTTCAGGTGAAGGTGGATGCCATTCTCAGAGCGCAGGATCAGCTGGGTCAGCTTGATGGGTGGCCGCAAGGGGTCCAGGGCGAACTCAAAGCGGAGCAAGCAGAGGGCTGTGACCACCTTCATCTCATTCATGGCAAACTGCTGCCCGATGCAGTTCCTGCAGTGAGCAGCACAAAGAAGCATCAGGCAATGGGGTGTCTGGAGTGATGAAATGCTCTCCCTGGCCAATAAAAATCAATAACTATTTTGAATGACTAATTGGCTGATTGAGTGATCAATCTGGGCTGAAGAAACAGATCATGGGCATGTGGCAGGGTCCCAGACTAAGTAGATTCACACTGAGTGTTTGGCTTGGGGGTCTCTCTTGCAATGACTCACCCACCCCACAACATGTTAGGTGCATGAATGTGCTAACGGCAAGTAGAAAGTCCTTGGAACTCACCCTGTATTAGGACCACAGCAACTCAGCATGGTGCCCCTCATCACAGAGCTCCCCAAAGTGATGCCTCGCCCACGACATCCTCCACCCTCACCTCCCCAGTCCTGGGGGCCTGGAAATGTTGGGCCTCTCCTCACCTGGGCCCAGCGGAGAAGGGTATGAAGGCGAAGGGGTGGCGTCCAGCCACATTCTCAGGGGAAAAGCGCAGGGGGTCAAAGACCTGAGGGACAGACCTTGTTTAAATACATGCCAGGTCCAGAGGGAGGGTGATTCCCACAGCCTCCCGCCCCATCTGACCTCTGGGCCCAGGACTAGAGTACCTCAGGGTCAGGCCACACAGCACTGTTTCTATGGAGGGCATAGATGTGCAGAGAGATCAGGCTGCCTGTGGGAAGAGCAGAGGGCAGGTGACCAGGTGGTCCTGGGACAGCCAGGCCCACCTCCTCACAGGGCCAGAATCCCGTCATGTCTGCCTAATGAGGATTCTGCCTCAGTACTGTGAGAGACAGAAGGTCCACGACAACCCTCAACACATCAAGGTGCTTTTGATCATCATCACACTTACTTCCTCTAGCCCAGCACTGGGCAAGCACCCAACAAAGACATTTGTGGAATGGAACAAAAAAGGACTGAACACAACCCCACCACAAGGCAGGACACTCAAGGACCATTGCACACTTTCTGCTTTCCATGAACTGACTCTCAAGGCAAGGTATTCACAACATTATGCTATCAATAGTGACAGCTACCAGCCACTGCAGGCATACCATGTGCCACATACAGAGCTGAACTCTCTTTACGAAGCCCCCACATGGAGTTGTACAGGTTGGCCCTGCACAGCTTCACCGTCTGTGTGAAGGATGCCTCCTGAGGTTGTTCAGGCCACAACCTGCATGGTGATACAGGACAGCCTTGACGACTTCATCCTGGCAACAACCTTGACAGGCAGGTCCTCTCCTCTCCCCAATTTTACAGAAGAGGAAAAAGAAGCTTAGAGGTGGAGGCATTTACTCATGTTATAGAGCCAGGGTTGGACCCAGGCCAAACACAAAGCTGGAGTTCTTTGCCATTGGTGCAAAGATTTGGTCAAAGGCACAGAGAGTGACAGAGAAGATTCCTCAAGGACTCCAGTTCTAGCCCCAAATGCACCCTCTCCCACCTGCAGGTAGAGAGCGGCCATCCACAAAGGTGACAGGCTTGCTGAGCTGGCGGGACACCTGAGGCACAGGCGGGTAGAGGCGGAGACTCTCCTTGATGCACAGGGTCAAGTACGTCATCTTGGCCAAATCATCCCTGCCAGTAAGACAACCAGCGTTTTCCCAAGGTGGGGAGCAACATGGTCCTGCAGGAAGACAGGCTCCAGTCCCAACTTCCCCCTCACCACCATCACACATCCAAGGGTCAGAAGAACACAAGTGCTCCAAGTTCAGAACAGACTAGACATGGGGTGGCCATCCAGAGGCAGGGGTTCTGTCTCCACTTTTCTCCATCCCTCCCTCTTCTTCACTGCTAGGAAGGGAAAGCTCAGGACCCTAGAGGTGTGAGTGCATTCAGCCATCAAAGACAAGTCACTCTTGTGTCTCTGAGAGCCCCACAGAAGCCCACAAGAGACAGTTCTTTAGGTTCTGCTTGGTTTCCCCTATGGAGCTAGAATGGAAAGGGACGGGGACTAATGATCATAGCTGAATGAAGTAATAAATGTATGAGCAATGACAAGGTCAGGTATATATATAATTTCTCTTTTCTCATTTGCCACTAGGAAGTTCAGAGGTCCTATTATAACTACTGGGCAACACATTATTACGTAGCCCCTAGGTTTCTCCCCCCAGTCCTCTTTTTTCATTTGTGATATACTGTTTTATTGAATAAATATCCTGTAAGTTGCTTCAACTTCTAAATATAATGAATTAAAACAAATATATATTGGGTTGACCAAAAACTTCATTTAGTTTTTTCTGTAAAATAAAAAACACATTTTTTTATTTTCACCAATAACTTTATTGATTTGGGTATTTTGTGTATGTCAGCTGTCTCCCACATGGAATAATGTTGCTTGTTCTCAATTAACGTCGGGATTTGAATGCTATTACTTCAACAGGTCTACACACCATGGAGCATCCTCCACCAGGAAATCTCCAGCACGAAACTTCTCAAACTACTTTTGATACATTCAATCAGTCACAGCACCTTTTCCATACACTGTACAAATCTTTTTTGTGTGCTTCAGCTGCATTTTTACCTTTCTTGAAATAATAAAGTATAATGTGCCCAAAATGTTGCATTTTTTTCTACATTTAATATTAAAATGGCTACATAAAAATATACCAATTTTTATAAGTTTTTTTAAAGCATGCTGATATGGCAGCTATCACAGTACAATCTAAAAAAATTGTTTTGAATTAATTTAAAGAAAACTATGCACTACTAGAGCCATCTTACAGAAAAAACAAAACGAACATTTTGTCCAACCAAATATTTCAACTCCCTGCCTTCAGGCTCTGTTCACATTGTTACCCAAAATATAATGTCTGGTTCTTTCTCCCTTAGCCTGAGTTTCCCCCCTCGTTAGAAAGCCAACTTAAGCCCCACCCCTCTGATTTCTCTGCCTGCAACATGGGGTCACTCATTCTTCAGTTTTCTCTAGCTTTTTAGTTATGCAAGTTAACCTCTCTAAAAACTCCCAAGGGCAGCAAATAGGTTTCTCATCCTACTCATCTCACGTACACCCCTGACAGCACCTGAGACCTGGCTGGACACCCTGGAAGATTTCCAACATCGAACTCAGGAAAATAAGTAATGGAGACTTCATCCTCCAAAACTTAGACCCTGGGATTATGTGTGTCTCCCTCAAATGAATCTAAACTTTCTCCCACTGACTGAGCATTTTCTGCACCCCTGCCGGGTGCCTAGCCCACATACTGATGAGAGAGGAGAAGGCAGGGAGACAGGGATATAAGGGCAGAGTTGTGGGAGGCTCCCAGAAAGCCTGCTGCAAAGATTAGCATCAGTAGTGTTGTGGTAATCAGTTCAATTTAAACCAAGAGACAGAATAATTCAATGTTTCCAAGTGATGGAGTTTGGAAAACAGCTTTTTCTCCTTCACCAGAGGAGTCTGGAGGCTAAACATGACCACCCAAAGGCAGGCGGGAAGGGATCAGCTCCCTTGGCTTTGCCAACTCTGTTCATCCTCAGTTTCCACCTCTTTGTCTCCCAGCATTCCCTGCTCTGTCCAGGAACCCAGAAGGGTAGTCAGGTTCTACCATCAGAGTCAGCACACAAGACATTGGCCTCCTGTGGACAACCTTCCCTACACTACTCACATGTGAAAAGGTTCTGTTGTGGGAGAATAGGTGAGGGGAGCATCCGCACACTAGAGGAAACCTTCACCTGGTTTCCAGGATGGCCCTGTGTCATCTGCATTGACACCCTATGCATGGGCACAGCCCTTCTCTGGAGCCAAGCAAGACAGTCTGGGCACACCCAAGCCTCACTCACCACTGGAAGGAGTCCCTGTCCCCGAGGATCTGACAGACCTCCTCCCGACAACGATGCTGGTGCTCCGGGTATAAGGCCATGCAGTAGAGAAACCAGGAGATGCCACTGGTCGTGGTGTCATGACCTTCGAACATGAACGTGTCCACCTCAGCCCGGAGGTCTGCATCCGACAGCTTGATCCCACTTTCATCCTGGGTTAGGGTAGGCATAATGGAGTAAGCCAAGGCATTTGCAGGAGGAACCAAGAAGTATTCATAGCAGCATCAATCAAATGAAGGTCCAAGGGTGGTAGAGAAAGCTTTGTTTCAGACTGCAGGCTAGGACATTCCCCCAGATTCCTATCTGATCTCCCTAACTCAGCTTGGATGCCTCCTACTCCAGGAAGCCTTCCCTGAACCCATGGCTAAGTGACCTGTGATCTTAGCCAGCCTAGACTCTTGATTCTGCTCATTGGACACACAGACTGCCACCTGACAGGAGGGATCTTTGTAAACTGTCACCTCCTGTCTTCTCCAATAGACGGTAAGCATCTGGAGGGCAATGCCAGGTCTTTCTCCTCTTCTGCACCCCTAACTCAGGAACTAACCCAGAGTAGGGCTCAGTGAGTTTATGGAGTGGGTGAATGAATGAAGTCTAAGATTCTAAAAAGTTAGGGTGCTGAGATTCTTCAGTGTATCTGGAATTGGTCTTCGGGCTTTCTGGCATGCTACCCAGGATCCCTGCTACTACATCTCTCCCCATTGCCACAGCCAGCCACACTCTGCACCGTCCCACCTCTGAGCCTTTGCTGATAACGTGTTGTGGACAAGGAACAGGTCATGTTAGCCAGGGAAACAAATGGCAAATGCTTAACTGTCCTACCTACTGTCCAGTGATCCTTGTCCCAGGAGGATCATCTGAAGGCCCCTCTGGAATAAGTTCTCAGGAGGAAGTGAACAACTGTGCACTCACCCGAGCCCCCAGAAGAATGTCCAGGAAATCCAGGTGCCTCCGGTTCTGGATTTTCTCCTGTTCTTTCTTGTCTTGCAGGGCTGCCTTCCGTTCCCTGATGACTTGGTCTGGGCCATGAGGACAGAGTGTCACTGCCTGGGGACCCATCCTCTGCCCACAGGGGAACAGAAATCCTGCAATGGGCAGGATCCCAAGGGGCCCAGAGAAGCAACATTAGAAACTACATTTCCAGTGGGTAGGTCACGTGGGAAAGGCCCACCTGTGTGGTCGTGGGCCACCTGGCAACCCCGCAGGAAGCGGCGGCCATGAGGAGTAAGCCAGTAGATGAAGTCATTATGGTACTGAAAGGACTCAACACGCTGCTGCATCAGCAGAGTGAGATCCTTGACAGCCAGATAGTAGTTACTGTCCCTGAAGGAGACGGAGGGGGAGGGGCACTCAGACCCTGACCCACAGCAGAGCCCCCCACTTCTTCATTCTAGAAATCCAGCCCCAACATCAGTACTTCCTCCCTTCCCCTCCCTGACATTAAGCCTCCCCGCTAAAGCCAGAATCTGTCTCTCCACGGTAGGCAAATCCCACTCCCACAAGCAGGGGTTCTCTAGGGCAAGATCCTGTCTCCTCTCACACCAGGGCCCAGCAGTCCTGCCAACTCTCCCCTCTGAGCTGGCCTGGGCTGAGACTATAGTCAGCCCCAAGTGCCCTCTGACCTGTGGCCCAGGCCGCTGTGTCCTTTGCCAAAGGTGCACTTCATGAGTGTGTCCAGTGCCATGTGACCCACATCGCCAAAGATGTCAAAGCTCTTATGCTCACGAGCCTTTTCCTCCCACTTGTCCTAGACCCAGAGAGGGTGAATAATCTAGAGGGCCAGCAGGCTGCATGTCCCACCCCGACCCTCCAGGACAGACAGCCCACTGTCCCTGATGGGCACTGAGTCCCTGGCCGGCCTCCCGTCCTGCAGGGAGGTGGGGGTGGGGGCAGTCAGGGCTCAGGCTCAGAGAGCAGGACCAGGAGGCAGGCCTTCCATAGCACACACAGACACTTTCTGCCTGTCAGGGCAGCCTATATATAAGGGATAGAGGGCCAAGAGGTGGTGAGCTCCCCAGCACAGTGTGTGTGTAAGTCAGGCCTGCAGTAATGCAGGACGAGGAGTGTCCTCCAAGGGGAAAGACTACCCTGAATAACCTCTGGGGATTATACAGTCCTGAGATGCTGAACATGACCTCCACCCTTGGCAGTCCTTTCAAGGAGGCATTGCCACTAGCGTTGTTTTTACACATTTGTGGTAGATAGTTTGAGACATGAATGGCCTTCCTCGTATTTCCAAAGATAGGCATCCCTCAAGTCTGTTCCAAGAGGAGCGTTATTGGGCCCCACTGAGGCCCGCTGGCCTGTGAGAAACGGCTGGGTCTCCTGGGGCAGACAAGGCCCAGGAATACTTGGCCACTTGGAGCTCCACACCTAGTGCGCACCCAGCAGGCAGCAGGTGTCAGACACAGCAAGGCTTGGCACTGCTACGGGCAGGACGGACCTCAGGGCCTCAGTGATGCTCCTCACTGCCCTTCCCCAGGGAAAACTGGGGTGGGAGGGGCCGGCCAGCAGCCACCGCCTCCAAGAGGTTGGCACAGGGAGCTCACAAGCATGGCGTTCGTGGATTCGGCAAACACCATCACATAGGGCTTCAGCACGTCATAATGGAAGCCAGGGGTGAGCAGCTTGCGGTGCTGGAACCACTTGGGCCCTTGGAGGACCAGCAGGCCTTTCCCTGGAGAAGGGATAGGAGAGGGAGGGTTAGTCAGGGCGCACCATTCTGCCCCATTTCTGGCAGCCTCAGGCCAAGCCGGCCCACCCCACCTACTCCACCTAGTCCTTGGGCCCATGACCATACCTTTCCTCAAGCCCTAGCCCTGGCCAGCACCACCTGTGATATCGCCTAGGATCAACTCTAGTGCCCCCGGCCCAAAGAGGCTGTTCCTCATACTCACACATTTCCCAGCTCTTGTCTTCCCTGTCCCGGGGGGGAAGACACACTCAGCAGGAGAAGGTACCTGGCCCCACTTCCCTGGATAACTGACAGAATGGGGACAGGACAGGGATGGGTCCTGTCACCCAACCCCAACGGCAGGGAGGGTGACACTCACCAATCCATGGGAGGAAGAAGTCATACACATCTAGGGCCTTAGGGTCTGTAGGAGACAGAGAAGTTTGGGTCAAGCTGGGATTCGGGGATTCCCAAAACAGACTTACTGATAAATAGGATGTGCACCTCAGCTGCCCAGACTCAGGGAGCAGGCCCAGGACTCCTTCCCACTTGGTGCCCTGGGCCCTTTGCTCTCAGGAGGTGCCACCCTCTCCCGAGAATGCTCACCCCCTCGGCTGTACACAGCTTTGGCATAGTCAGGCTCATAGATGTTCAGGAAACCAAGGAACTGTCCAAACCAGAGCGGGTGGGCGTAGGGGAACTCGTGGGCCCAGGATACCACCGTGTCCAGGCTTCCCGTCTTCTGGTACTGTAAGGGTGACAGAAGCCAGGCCACTCAGGAAACCAACATTACCAGCCACACCTTAAGTCCCTCAGCCTGCCCAGCGAGGCCCTGTGAGCAACCCTCCCTCCTCCTACACCCCTTCTCAGCAGTTAGCCAGTCCTATCCACCTCTGGGCTCAGTTCCCTCTCCAGCCAGAGAGCCACTGCTTTATATCCAAGCCAACACTTACAACATGCATTAGCTCAATAACCCCACCTGGCCAACCTGCTGCCTTCTGGTGCCTGCCACCAACCCTCTATCTACACTGCAGCCAGAAAGAGATTCCATTTCAGCATGAAAGCTTTTCATTAGGAAGATAATATCAGCTTGTTGTGCAATAGAGAAATCACCTGGATTTTATCCTGTTAAATCATCTCACACATTTTTATTGAGGACCTACTATGTGCAGGACATTATCTAGATGTCCCAAAAATATGAGGCAGATGTGCTTTTGCCCTTTCATTGTATTATGTAAGCAACAAGCAAACAGTTAAGTGCTAAGAAGGAAATAAACACTAGAGAGACTAACAGGGAGGACCTGCTTGGATAAGAGTGATCCAGATGGCCTCGTGTTGGGGATGACAGTTAAGGTGAAACCCGAAGGATGATAAGGAGCTGGTCATGTGAAAGTGTTCCAGGTCGAGGGAACAGCAGGTACAGAGGCTCTGGGGTGGGAAACTGTGTGGTGTCTTCCAGGAGCGGCCTCATGGTGGGATGGTGACCTGAGATGAGGTAGCAGAGATCATTCAGAGGGTGGTGCGTGCCCTCTGGTGGGGTTTCTAACCACTCTATGCACCCAGACATGTTTATGTAAAAATAGAGTACACAATAAATACCTTTCCAAACATGCCTTTAAAAAAATTTAATGTATCTTGTCCTTCTTTCAAGCTATCCATCAACATTTTTTTAACAATTACATAGTATTCCACTATAGGGATATAACATTATGTATTTATCCATTTTTCCCTATTTTGAGAGGGTCTTTCAGACCCCTCAGTGGCCTGCCCATGTGTCTCAGAATAAAATCCGAGCTTAGTCATTTGTGAGAAGGTATAGCTAATCCTTATTAAGTGCTTGCTGTGTACCAGGACTTCTAAGCATCTTACATCTTGACCTCATCCGATGGTTAAAACAACTCTATGAGCCTCTTTTAGAGAAGAGAAGCCTAAAGTAGAGATCTGAGGTTGCTTGCCTAGGAACCGCACAGCTTGTAAGGGAAGGGGGATGGGAACCAGGAAAGTTGACTCCATGGCCACCAATCTTCAGAGCTTCACAGACCTGGTTTGAATACAAATTTCCCCTGTTTTTTTAGAATGTGTGAACTTGGGCAAGTTCTTTAGGCCCTCTGAATCTTACTCTCCTCATCAGTCAAATGCGGATGACAATACTTAGTTGACAGGATTGTTTCGACATTAGAAAAATCATGCTGGGTGTGTGTGTTATTCGGTGATGTCTTGTGACATTCAAGGCCCTTAAGGGATGACATAGGCATGAAAGGACTTAGAGCTGGATTGTGCATAAGGTGAGTCCTCAACGAGTACTTCCCTCCCACTCAAGCCTAACTTTCCCCAACATCCTCCTGCAAGCCTCCTCCCTGCATCTCCTGACACATCTTACTTCCAAATGTCCCCAACTACATGCTCTGTCATGCCATGGAATATTTTCATCTATAGGTAAATGATTAAACAAACCCACCAACTGTGTTGCTAGGCAACATGGCTATAACAAAAATGAACTTTGGTTGGTATATAACATCTGGACTGACAAGAACCATGAGTGAATGACAAACACCAGATGGGGACACATGTTTTGGGCTTCCCTGAGTGTGAGTGCATGGCCCTTGCAGGAACCCTGGGACAGTCAGTGAGAGTCCATGGGGCTTGGCGATTCTAAGACAAGGTGGACACACACTCCTCAATGTGCCCCTGGCCAGCTCCTTAGGAGCAGGTGGATTGCTGATGGTGGATGTGGATGTTGTGAGGAGTGCCTGACGCACTATTGCTGGCAAGCTGCCGCTATCCTCAGACATGTCTGATGCTAACTGTGCCTATGGCAGCTTGTGTCTCTGAATGTCTCAAACTAAGATGGCCTCCTGGGGTGTGGCATCATGTCTGGGCCTTTGCGTATACCACCCCTTGCTCCATGTACACCCTCTAGCCGAGCACTGCCTGTTCCTCGACATCCAGCTGAATGCCCTGCTCCAGGACCCTCTCTGTCCTCCACTGGCTGACATCTGCCTCCTCTGGGCCTCTCCAGCACTCTTAGTACCGTACCCACGCTCTGCTTTGTGTTATAATTGTTTGCATCCATGACCAACAATATTAATAGTGTTAATATTGGCATTTATTTAGCATTTAACATGGTCGGACACTGCACTAATCCTGATATACAAATTCTTTCATTTAATCCTCAGAAAATCCTACAAGACAGACACTATCATAATTCTCACTTTATAGATGATCTGGGAATCCCTGTCACATGGTTAGTTAGTAATAGAAGTGGGATTTATCCCCAGGACCCCTGACTCCACTCTGGGGTGTGAGTTTCAAGTGCACAGGTCACACCTGTGGCACCTCTAGGTCACTGTGGAGCTCAGCACAGGTTTTGGAACAGTACGTACTTGATAAAGTGTGTGTGGAATGAATGGACTGAATAAGAAGGAAGATAAGAAAGGAGGGGAGAGAGCGCACAAAGCATCTAGCTAGTGTAAACACAGGCCACACATAGTCAGTCTCATGAGGAACCAACCCAAAGTCTTGCTCAATTTGGGGAGTCGTTTGGCAAAGAGCATAGCAGATGTTTCTTTGTTTTTCCCAGCCAGCCCTGACCTGCCTGCTCTGGCTAACCCAGATTTGCTGCCTGTATCTGCATTCTACCCTTTGACATAGGATAGGTAAGGAAACAGATACATATTGAGTGTTTCCTCTATGTCAGGTATTATGTGAGTGGATTCATAGATTGCCTCATGAAGAATGGATAATTACTCCGGTTGTACAGGTGAAAAAACTGGGGCTCAAAGACGTGAACTAACTTGCCCATTGTTTGTGGGTTAGTACTGCTCTGACTCAGGTGAGAGCCCCACATCTTCTTCTGCTCATTGAAGTTTACTAAGTCTGCTTTATTCAATTGTATAAATGGTGCACTGCGCAATCCTAGGGTGTGAAAATTATGTTGAGGCCTGTGCAAGGGCTGACCCACTTTTCCTTCCTGTAAAGTTCCCTGGCATGGTGCCCACCCTCTAAATAATCCATGTCTCTTCCAGGAAATAGCCTGGATGAAGGGCACTGAGCATCTGATAATGTCTGACCCGAGCTACTTTCCCCAAGGGCCCTGGACACCAGGCTGGGCTACTTTGTCCCCAGCCACCCATCTTTTGCTTTCTCTGGGGCTCTTCTCCTCCCAGGCCCTCTGCAGAGTATGAGGTAATCTCCCCATAGGTCTTCTCACTCACTGCCTCCCAACTTACCATCCTGAGTTCAACCCGGGGGCGTGGTGGGGCAGTTGTATGTGTTTTCACTGCCCTGCTGCACACAATGTCAAATGATTTTCACTACACAAGTCATGAACCTGGTTTCCATCTACCAGTAAGAGGGAACTTCTGCTGTCCCTGACCCCTTTTCTTCCTCCTTCCTGGCTGGCTTTCCTAGAAGTGCCCATCCTGAGTCTCTCTTCTTTTTCCATCTGACCTCCTGGGTTTTCCTTGCCAGCTTACTTTCTGATCACCATGACTGCCCGCCTTCTCTCCATTCCTCCAAGTCCAGGAAGCCCAACTGGAAAGGGGAAGGGAGAGGCTTGAGTCACAGCCTCACAAGATCTCAAGGGTAGAAGAAGCCCCAGGCTGACCTGGTTCATCTCAGCTCCACTCCCTCATCAGCCATGAGTGTGCCCCTCAGCAGCATCCCCACCCAGGACAGGAGACTCTGACCTCATGCTGACCATGGCCACACTTTGAACCAGCCCCTGCTTCCCTGTGCCCAGCTTTCTCCTACATGCCCTTGATTGCCTCAGGACCCTTGTAGGAGTGAGGGCAACTCTCAACACCTGGCCCCACTACTGGAGTTGCAGCCCCATTTGAAGCCCTGGGATGTCCTTTGTCTTGGAGGGGGGTCACATGGCTTCCATACAGCTCCTCTAAATTACACAACTCATTACCTGCCTTTTCCTCTGCCCACAGGCACCCTGATCTCTCTGCACATCTATGCCTACCATAGAAAAGTGTAGTGTAGCCCAACATGCAGTACCCCACTCCTGGACCCAGAGGTCAAATGGGATGCTGGGAGGTGGGGGCAGTGATCACCATCCCCTTGGACCTGGCAGGTGTTTAAGTAATGCCTATCCCCTCAGGTCTTGACCCCTGGCGCTTTTGCCCTGAGAACATGGCCAGATGCCACCCCTTCACTTTCATGCCCTTCTCCTCTCGGCCCAGGTAAGGAGAGGCCTAACAACTGCACGTAGTCTCAAGGGATGGTCTTTCCTGGGCTGGGAGCTGACATTCCTCTCCCAGCCCCAACACACAGGTCAGATTTGTGGGTCCCTCCCAGGGCCCTATCTTTGGGCCAATAATATGACTGAACACCCATTATGTGCAATGTCCTCCCTGGGCCCGAGTGGATGGATCAGGACCCTAGAAGAATAGGACATAAGCCTGCCTCAAAGGAACACACTCTGAGAATTGAGGAGGATGACAGGCAGATGCTTATGCACCTCTAGACTGCAACTGAAGACCAAAGGGAGACTTAATTCTGATGGATGGTCTCCTCCTGCCCCAGGCCCTTCCTTTCACCAAAAGAACTTCTCCTTTCCTACTCCCATTATCACTTGGCCTAGGAATCAAACTTGTAGTCTTTCTTTTTTTATCCTCACCCCAGGATAAGTTTATTGATTTTAAAGGGAAAGAGAGAGAGAAACATTAATTGTTTGTTTCCCATATGCACCCTGACTGGGGATCAAACCCGCAACCTGGATATGGGCTCTGACTCAGAATCGAACCTGCAATACTTTTGTGTACAGGACAATGCTCCAACCAACTGAGACACCTGGCCAGGGCTGCAGTCACTTTTTATAACCTGACTATATCCAGAATGAAAAGGCAGGAGTCCTGGGTCCAGCCTCAACTCAGTTTCTGAGCTACTACATGGACATAGGCAAATTTCTTACCCTTTCTGAGCCTCAATGTTTTCATCTTCACATTAGGAAAAATTCACCCCTCCTCAATCCTCTCTATTTCTCAAGTACAAGCGTAGATATGACCTGAGTAGAGGTGCCAAGCCATAGGGGAATGCATAGCTGTTGAGCTTGCCATGCTTTCCCAGGATACTGTCATCCACCCCTCCCTGCCCCTCCTGGTGTCAAGACCCTTCTCGTACTTCTGTTAAAGCCAAGAAGCCAGAGCTAAGCCATGTTCCAAGCCTCCTCACAATCTCAAAATGGATCATGGAAGGGATGGAATTTTGGGAGAAGAGACAGGCAGCTCTGACACGGGGATAGGGAAAAAAGGTTTCTGTCCTGGCAAACCCAGCTTTAATAAAGGCAAGAGGAAGTGGATACGCTGTGAGATAATAAAGATTGAAGGTCTCCCAAATGCCTCTCATACTATTAGGATCAGACCTCACCCTTTCCATGACTTCCTTCTGTACTTAGCAAAGCCTCCCCCAAATCCCTTCCTGTTCCTCCACTTGTCTTCTCCACCACTCTCTCTCCTCTACTGATACCCCTCTCTTCTCTCCAACATCCACTGTTTGTTCATTCAGCGATGCCTACTCTAAGCCAGGGTTTGTGCTAGACCCTGAGGATACAGGGATGGATCAGACCAGATCTCTGTCCTCTAGGGATAATGTCCTAATGGGGAAAATGAACAAACAGACAGAAAATGACACCCCAAGGAGACAAATGCTAAGATACATAGGCATGAGGCTGATGCAAACTCCTGGTTAGGTACCCCACCTGGCCTGGGTGACAGTTTTCCCCTCTAGACAGTAAGCTTCTTGAGAGCAGGACCTGAGTCTATGCATTCTTTCCTTTTCTGGTGTCACCACGGTACACATAAATTACTAGGCCATCCTGAGAGAGGAGATTTATGTGGGGGCAAGAATAAGTGTGGGCAACCCTCATTGGAAGGTCAAGTCCATTTCTAGCATCAATCATGGTGGAGAAGCAATTCCCCAGACTGTGAATCAGGAAGATACTCAGGAGGTAGAAGAGGTAATTATGCCTCTCTCTGAGCCTTAATCTCTGGCATCTACACCTGGGCTCCCAAACCTGGCTGCAGAGCAAAACACTCATGGACATTTTTAAATTCAGGCTCCTACTTGCAATATGCTAATTAGGATCTCAGGGACTGAGGGCCAAGGAATCTACTTCTCCCAGTTGATTCCTGTGCAGGTGCTCCTGGCCCTGTGTTCAGAAACCTCTGGTCTAGATCCCAATGAAGGTGGAGAGCTAAGAGGTGTTCCTGACAGTGAGAGTTAGGGTGGTCTCCCCACCCTGAGGTAACTGGGGAGAGCAATTCAGGATCTGAACCCAGGAAGATGCCACAACTCCTGATCCAGCCCATAGTCATGGCCAAGAGAACCCCACCTTTGGGACACCAACAGCTTAGATGGCCTAGGAGGTCTTCAGGTGACAGTACTCATCTCTGCCTTCACTATAATTTTCTGCCTTAAAATTGAAATCTTTACATGGCACAGAACATAGAGGACACTGGTTCAACTTTAAACAAGATTGCCTAATTTTATCAGACTTTCCTGGGTCTTTGCCCGATGCTATCACCAAGCCCTTAGCAGAGCTTTGCCTGAAACTTGGACCTCAAAACAATGTGAAGGAGTCTGTGGACTGCTTGGGCCCCAACTTTAAAGTGCCCCCACCCAGGCAAGCGCACAAGGCAGAATTGAGGGGAAGATCTGGTGACAAAGCTGATTGGAAACCATGGCTTCTGGATAGCACTTCCCTGCTCTAGTACGGTCTCCTTCCTTGGCCCACAGGAGTCTAGATTCTCTGAAGAAAAACAGGCCATTTTCTTTCTCCACCCCTCCCTCCTCTCACTGCCCACATACCTCCAGGGCATGTCCAAAGAGCCAGTGGGTGGGGGGCCCTGGGAAGCTGTCCATAGCCCTGGCCAAAAACTGCCTCCGCATCAGCAGACGAATGAACTTGACGAGGCCTAAGACCAAGATCAGTCCAGAAGCCCACAGGCCCAGGCGGAAGAGGCTCAGGGAGAGCAAGACAGGCCCCATGGCTGCAGTTGCAGTCACCCAGGCTCCTCCTGCTGCCTTCAGGTTCCCTTATACTCTAGACCCTGGCACCTTGCCAGATCCTGCCCCTGCCAAATTACCAGCAGCAGCAGCCCGGAGTGGGTGGAGCTTCATAAGGCGGAGAGAGCAGCCCCAAAAGTCACAGACAACAGAGGAGACAGCCCGGATGACTAGTCTCAAATAAGCTAGAGAGAAACCATGTGGTGGCCCTCAAAGAAATCACACAATGGCTATTGTGCCTTGGTTCCTTGCAGGAGCCAACAGAAGGCGATTATTGGTATAATCACAGGCATAACAACTGCCTTTTCATATAAGCACCTTGATGTTTCAGGAGGTTTCTACACACTGTCTCATTTAACCCACAGAGGAGGCCATAGGTGCCCATTTTCCAGATGATGAAACTGCGGCTCAGCTTACCTGTGCCTTCCACTTTCCCTTTCAATATGGGCCACTGGAAGGCTTGCTCTTATGCCAGGTTCGTGATGCTTTGAGTCCTATTTTGAGAGGCACTGTCAGGGACAAGGTTCTAGCTCCAGAAGGGAGATCCTGGATCAGAAAAGGGCCAACTTCACCCCAAGACTATAGTACAAACTTGACACTAAAGGACATAGAATATTCATTCAGGGTGATGAGAAAGAACATCAGCTTCAATCCCTGCTGGATTAATGGAACAAACCACTTGGACCAGAGGAGAGCCAGGAATGCCCAAAGCTCACAGCAAGGCAGGTGGAGCTCTCAATTGGCCCACCCAGAGTTCTGTTAAAGAACAAGATTGGCCAAGGCTCCCACCTTGCCTGGGGAGAGTATGCTGTTTCTCCCTCCAGTCAGGGTCCCACAGAGGAAACAAGTCACTGCAGATGTTTCAGATGAGAAGACTTGATGCAGGGTTCTTTCCAGAGGGTTAGGCAGACTGAGAAATCAAACCAGGTGTGGCGTGGCTTCCAGAGACTGGCAACAGCAGCAAATCCATTGATATCCCTGAGCAGAAGAAAAAGGGAGGAGATAGCATTCCTGAAGCCTGGTAGGGGCAAATATTGCCAGAGAAATTATGCTGGAGAGGGAAGGAGCAGGGAGGAAATGTCCCAGCCCCTTTCCTCTCCCACCCTCCAATCTCCCATTGTCATCTCCTTTCAGCCAAACCCAACCACAAGTGAGAAGGCAAGGGACCCTGGGTGAGTCAACACGCAGCAATCAGCCTCCCAGCAGGGCAGAGAAGAGCAAAGACTGAGCCTGGCATGGAGATGGCAGGGGGGAAACCAGAAAACAGGTGGACCTGGAACTCTGATCTCTGAACTCAGATCGCAGGGGTTGACTCAGAGAATGGTAAAATACCAACATGGCCTTCAACTCTTCTGCTGGGGAAACACCCTATCCAGCCCTACCCAGAGGCAGTGAAGGCAAGGTGGCAGTACAATAAAAAGAAACCCAAGAGGATTCTGAAATCCCACATTTGTGCTTCATTGCATTAGATCAGAACATTGAGTGCTCCACCTAGAATGCAAGTCATCCAAGGTGCTGGCTGGGTATCCCAGGTGGTTAGAACATCATCCTAATACACCAAAGTTCTGGTTTCAATCCGTGGTCAGGGTACATACAAGAAACAACCAATGAATGCATAAATAAGTGGAACAACAAATTGATGGTTCTCCCTCTCTCAAAAAAAAAAAAAAAAATCAATAAATAAATGCAAGTCACGGAGGTCAGAGTAAGATTGCATAAAGAGCTACCAGATGACTTCCATAGTTTATGGTGAATTTATTTACCAGTATGGTCTCAGCCTGATGCTATAATGCAGTGTCGGGGAAGAGTCTGAGTGAGTTCCACCTGATAAAGGAGCCATGGCTCCTGGCAAGAACCATTTAGGATTCACCTGGGAAGCGAAGAGAGCTAGACTAGAAAATGGTAAGTGGGTGAACTGTTCTGAGGTACACATCCTACCCAGGACAAGTTTCTTAACCTCTAAATCTCAGCTGCTAATATACAGAACACAGGTTATAATAGTCTCTATTTTATAAGGTGGTTTTGATGATTAAATAAGATAATGTGTGTAAAGCACACAGCTTCCACATGGAGTACATGTAAGCTAATGATTCACATAGCTGTTTTTGGATGAGTAATGATCAATAAGAGGAGAATGGGTAAGATAACCTCTAGCCTGGATTCTGGGGTTTCTTTGTCTTCCAGATAGCTTGTCTCACTGAGATACAGTTACTTCGGAAGAATCCCAGCTGCCCCTGGCTGGTACCTAGATCTGGGTACATACAAGGGGAAGGGAGGAATCTGTGGGATGTGGGTAGGACAGGGCAGGGTCAGGACACCCAGAAGCCAACCACATTCCATCAGGCACTACCCAGTAAGGTCAGCCAGACTTCTACCCCAGTAGTGACCTGAGGGCCTTTAGGTGAGGAGCCAGGATCAGGTCCCTGGAATAAGCAGTTTGGGGTATGCAGGTCTTTGATCCATTTGAAAGGTTGTGCATGATATAAGAGTGATCCAATTTTCCCATCTCCCTGTGGACAGTCAATAGTCACAGCACCATCTGAGTACTTCATTTATACCTACTGATTTGTAATTCTGCTGTTATCATATATAACATTTCAATCTCACTGAAACATAAAAAGCAATAACATGTTTTTACACATATACCATATTTTTAAAACTATAAAACCTGTACAGAAGCATGCTTATTTTGGGTTAGACTGTTGTCAAGAAAGGAAGGGGAATAGGGATGATCAGGGTAGGATTTTAGCTGTATCTAACATTTAATTGCTTTTAAAAGAGAAAAAGTAATCTGAAACAAATGGCAAAATATTCACATTCGTTCAATTAAATCTGGGAGGTAGGTGCACAGGTTCTGTTCTATTATTTTCTGTACCTTCAGTTTCTTTGAACTCTTGTCTCATAATTCAAAAGCTAAGTTTAAAGCATCACCTCGCAGGAATGATGTGTGCACCGGCTCCATGGCTGGGCTTGCAGCAGTGCGGGAGCAGCCTCACGCGGGACCCAATGTGTGACAGGCTCCCACAGCAGCAGTGGCAATGGCAGTAGGAGGTGTTCTCTTGAGCTTTTGCTGGTATGATGGTGTCTTCCTGAAGCCAGGAGGGGCCCATCTGAGCTAAATTCAACCAGAAGTGATCTTTTGACCCCAGCGAGCTCCTGGGGTTTTCCTGAGATGATCACAGTAGCAGGAAACCCAGAGAGCAGCAAAGGGCATTCTCAGGGACTGGGAAGGTGGGAAATCCAGCCATCTCACTGGGATATTAAAAGGAGATATAAAGAAAGTCATGTTGCTTCTATTTTGCTGCATAAATGGAAATGCTTAAGGTCCCACTGCTGCATTCAAGACCCCAGGCTGAGAACACTTTCTCAGGCTGAGATGACCCAGAGAGTCTTGGGCAGAGCTGGGAGTAGAGCTCTGAGTCCTGGCACCCAGCTGACCCACTGCTGCCAGCTCATCAAATACCCAGCAACCCACCCTCCCCAGAATCAGGGAAGGTTTCAGTTTCTCAATGGGGAGAGATTGTTCTCTAGAGTTGCCAGGCAAAGTGCTAGGGAACAAAGATAGCTCTCTGCGATGAAGCCCCCAGTTCTTTGGCCAATGATCACTTTCTCAGTTCCCTGCAATCTAGGCTGCCAGGACTTCTGAATTCTAGAGAGACAGTGCACAATTTCATTTTATATGAGCTCTCTCAATTTTTAAAATATTGGCACCTCATGAAATTTAACAAACAACAAACATTGTGGAGACTAACACTGAGCTACATGGCCCTGAAGTGCCCGACCCGTGACATCTCTGTGTCATGCACTCCTCACCTACATGAGTCCATTAAGTTTAAAGAAATTTTCTTAAAGATTAAAGATATAAGTAAGGAATAAACTGTAAAGAATATCAAAGTACGTTTTTAAAGAAATCAAATATAACTTCTACATATGTGAAATTTTAAATTAAGAATTGAATTGATAGCTCTAATAACACATTAAGCCAAAGAGAGTTATAAACTAAAAGGTAAGTATGAGACAGTTTTTGTAATAAAGCACAAAGCAAAAAAAATAACACATGATATTGGTTAGTAAACATGGAGAAGTAATGAATAGGTCTAACCTACACTTGATCAGAATTCTACAATAGGAAGAGAGGTAGAACAGAGGAAAAACATGTTGAGAATATTATTATTTAATTATTTTTATAAGTGGGAATTTGTAGGACTGATGAAAGACAATACTGTCTTAGAATGAAGACGTTAATAGATTCTAAGTAGGAAAAATGAAAAAACATCCACATCTCAACACATCATAGTGAGCCTGCAGAACAGCAATGACAAAAGATGATCACCATTAAAAGAAGAAAATTAGACTAATGACTTTCTTATCAACAGCAACCTTGAAGCCAGAAGATGTAGGTTAATATCTTCAAAATCTTAGAAAACATAACTTTCAACCTAGATTTGTATACCCTGACAAATGATCTTTCAAAAATGAGGAGGAAATAAAGACATTTTCAGACAAGGAAAAGCTGAGAGTTTGTCACCAGCTGACTCTAACTGAAGAAAAGGCTTAAAAACATACTTCAAAACTAAGGACAGTAAATCCCACAAGGAAGGTGTGAATTGCAATAGTGAGCAGAGAAAGCGGCAGACACGTGGGTAAATGTAAATAAACATGGACCACGTAAAACAATAATCATAAACTCTTGTGGAATGTTTTTAAAGAGCTATCACTAAATTAACTGATAGTAATAATATGTGAGCAGGAGGAGAAGAAGGTAAGAGTGTTCAAAGGTCCTTGAATTATTCAGGATGAGATAAAGTCTTAATTTTTCTTTAACTGTAAACTTTAATATGTAAAGTATACATGTTAAAATGTCTAGGGAGCCACTTAAGAATATAATATAATAAATTTTAAACTTGTAGGTGAAGAATGAGAGAAAATATTCAACCAATCTAAAAGAAAGCAAGACAGAAAAGGAAAAGCAATATAGAAAAATGGGAAAAGCCACCTTTTGTAGAAATAAAGGCCAGAGAGCACAAAACAAAATGGAAGAGAGATGATATGACCCCATAGGGGAGAACGGGGAAGGGGGCAACGCTGCACCCAGCTGACAGGGGGAGAGCGGGGAAGCGCTACAGATGCACACTGAGGACATGTTCGGTGACTGTGCCCAAGAAGCAATTTGGGTGTCTTAGCTCACCCCCAACCCTAATAGTCTCCAAGAGTCTCCCACAAACATGTCCCTCAGAAGTCGTCGTCGTCGGCAGCCGTCCGTCTCGAGAGACGATGGTGTAGCTTCTTAAGAGTCTATCTGCACCGCCGAGAATGGTTGTGCAGTCCGACTCGGGAGTGACACGGTATCTGTCTCCTCCCGTGTTGAATCGACATCTTGCGATGATGCTGGAGTGTCCTCTCCAGTGGAGCTGAAGCTACAGAGCCTGGGCAGGGTGATATGGAGGGTCTGCTGTTGCCCATGCAGCAGACCCCCCCTCTCTTCGCAGCTGAAGGGTCCAAGGGAAAGACGGAGTCAATACAGCTTGGCTTCAGGTGCGCCGCAGGAGTTGCCGGTGTTGACTACAACGTCAAACCGCCTTAGGGACTCCGGCTCCGGATTTTCTGTCGGGGTTTACTCCCTTAGCCTTTCCCCTGAAGAGGTATGCCGCAAGGCAGCGGAGGTTTTTTGGAGTCAGAGTTTTCCTTCTCTGATGTGCCCTGACTGGAAGATCGAACCAGCGACACTTAGCTCGCAGGCCGACGCTCAATCCACTGAGCCAAACCAGCCAGGGTTTTATTATTACAATAGTATTCAACACTTATTCTTAGGATCATTTTTGAAGAAATATGAAAACTCTAAATCTATTTTGACAATTTAAAAACATTGCACATTTTAAAATTTGATTTCACCTAAAATCAGGCAAAATTCAAAATTGTAAATATTTTGAACAAGGAACATAATGATTCTTTCATAAAATGGAAGAAGAAATTTAAAAAAAAAGCAGAATAGAAAATGGTATAATTTCAAATAGGCATATTACCATACAGCCACATGGTGTTCTGCTTCCCACTGCCCATAAATTCAGGAGGCAGAGGTTTGGTCAAAAAACAAAAGAGTTTTTTATGTAAAGGCTATACAATTTTGGAAGAATAATAGGCTTCTGCCTTTTTGCCCATTCCCTTTAAAACACTCAAGGGCAAATAATCCTTTTACCCTCTGCCAGATCAGTTCAAGGCTATGCTTGGGGTCCCTCCTCCTATTTAAGAATACTGTCCTTTGGGAGATACAGGTGGCTTAGCGGGTTCTTGGGCAGAGTGCGGCTCCAGGTGTCTTTGGAGTTTGTGTGCATCCTATTTGTAACATGCTGCCCTTTCCTCTGGCCCAGTGACTGTGTCCCATCTTTCTGTCCATAGACCCACTGGTGCATCCATGCACCTGCCCAAGCAGAGCCATGCAGCGCCAGTTGCCAGTCCTGCTGCCGCTTCTCAGGTGGTAAGGGGCATGGGGCCTGTGGCCTGACCACATGGTCTCCAGAGGCTGCCAACCGAGGAAAGCTTGGGCCCCTGTCCTCTGACCAGGCTAGTGATGGGGAGGAAAGAGAGAGTCTCCAGTGCCCCAAGTTTTAAAGTTCTGTCCTAAAATTCTATATGTGCCAGAAGCCAGCAGGAGGCTCTTTTCCTCTGTCCCAACATTTCACAAGCCAGGCGCATGTGTCTCTGTAAGCTTCCTTCTTCTCTGTCGTGCCTGCTATGCTGCTCAGTTGTTGGGACAATGCATGCTGGTGTGGCACTAGGACATTTTTTAGGTATATTTTATTGATTATGTTATTACAGTTTTCCCAATTTTCTCTTCCTTTGCCCCCCTTCACCCAGTATCCCCCCATGCCTTCCAGCAATCACTCCCCTTAGTTCATGTCCATAGGTCCTGCATATAAGTTCTTTGGCTTCTCCATTTCCTTTATTATTCTTAGCATCCCCCAAGAGACCAGTAACAGCAGGAAGTCTTCCCTCCCAAGAACTTCCAACTGCGTCACATTGCCCGCAACTCTTTTTTATTCACTGTTTCATTGTATATTTTCCATTGCTATTTACTCCTCTTAATACCCTCTTTCACCTCCACTCACCCGCTTCTCCCCTGCAATTCCTACACTGTTGTCAGTGTCCATGAGTCCTTTTTCATTTTTCCTTGATTGCTCTTCCCTCAACCCTTCCCCAACAGAGCTATCAGCCTGCTCTCTACCTATGAGTCTTCCTTTATTTTTTCTAAGTACAATTTAAGTAAACAGCAAAGTACTTGTTATGTAAGTGCAGAAAACAAGTACTCTAGACATTTCCCACCCAACCCCCAAAACATACTACACATTCCAGCCAGGGTTCCTGTCAAGATCAGATGCCAAGATATCATTTGCATATGCACAGAAAGAAGGTGGTCCATGAAGTTTAGTGGACTTTTCATTGGGTTTCTCCTGGGCCATAGGGCAGGGTGGAGCCAACTGTAGGGGCTCATCAAAAGCTTGGTATCAATGGGGAAAAAATTCCGATGCTCAGCAAGCACTGCCTAGAGAGAGGGAAGGAACAAGAGAACAGGAACTCATGGTTACAGAGCTCTTACCATGCTAGGCCCATTACACAACCAGCCTGCAAGGCAGGTACCTCTGAGCTATGATATTGTGAGCTCCCCATCACTGGAAGTGAGCAAGCAGAGCCAGTGCAGTAGAGGAAGAGCAGTTTAATCAATCCCGTCAGACACTCTTATCTCTCTAATTCAGGGGACAGGGCTTTACTTCAGCAAAACAGGCCCAAGGGTGGCCCAGTCTCCAGTAAGGACAACCAAAGATGTTGGGGCAGATACAGGTCAGGGCAAGTATTCAAGTGATCTGGCTCAGGTTACAGCAAACCACCCTGTGGGCCGGGTTCAGGCAGTTAGATAGTACTCAGGCTTAGGATAGCTTATAGCTTCTGTTTCTGTGGTCAGAAAATGCTGTGGGGCCCTCAGGCCTGCTGGTGGGGAGCTGAGTGGGCTGAGAAAGAGCCGTGCTCAGAGAAAGGTCCTGTGGATGAGCAGGGACGGAGGGTGGGCAGTGCCCTGCTAACCTGGGCCAGAGGCATGTCAGGGGAACCACTCAGAGGCCAGAGGCAGAACACAGTGGATGGAGGAGTGAGTGGGAGGTGAGGAATGTAAACAACGAAGGTCAACAGTAAACTCCTGAGAGTGTTTGACTTGTCAGGTGGGGAGACCTGAGCGTTTTTCAACGCTGAAGGGAATGCTGGTGGAGGACCAGGTTGAGAATGAGGACAGAGTGGGCATAAGAGGTGGATCCAGGTGCCAAGCATGGAGGACGCGAGAACGGCAGTGTGGGGTTGGCCGTGCCCAGGGGGAGAAGGGGCATGAAATGGGGTTGGAATTCGGAGGCGAACAAGACGGACACTGGTGGATCCCTCTCAGGCAGGCGAAGGTAGGTGAGGTGTCCTGTACTTGGGAGAGTGG
The DNA here is from genome assembly GCF_987537825.1 of Furipterus horrens. Classification (NCBI taxonomy): domain Eukaryota; kingdom Metazoa; phylum Chordata; class Mammalia; order Chiroptera; family Furipteridae; genus Furipterus; species Furipterus horrens. The sequence goes on along the minus strand of NW_028327173.1, from coordinate 31,908,121 downwards.
GGGTGTGCAACAGATGCATACTCCAATGTCTGTAACCACCTACATTTATATGTGGTGTCTACAGTTATGCCCTTTCTCGTTGGTGCTTTGGGAAGGAGACATTCATCTACATATACAAAAGAAAGGTTGCATTTCAGAGCCTGGCACACTTTACCCACTGATTTCCTCTCAAACTCAGTTAATTGTCCTTATTTTTATGCTTTTTGCCAATGTTAGACTATATAGATAGTGGATCTATGGCATATAAATTCCACTTCATATAAAGAATTTTCCAACTGAAAAGTTTTCATGGTTACATGAAATTACTATGCAGTCAAGCTTTGGTGGGATAGACTGCAAAAAGAGAGAAGCACACATTGGTCTGACTTCAGTTGGCTACTTTCCCTGTTTGCTACCCACAATTCAGTGTCAGTCATTGTTCTAAAGTTCAGTTACTCTGGTGTTTTTCTCCCTTCAGGAATATGACTTCTCAGAGTTAAAATTTTCCATAAAGATTAAACTTCAGATTGCTTTTCTCAATTATCAGCAGTATTAAAATGAGATTTTTTTTTCTCTTCTCACAGGACAGTCCAGACACTACCTGTTCTACATCACTGCTCTTCCACTCACTGTATCTGTAATATCTACATGTGTTTGGATTTCCAGCCGCCTTCCTTGTCCTAACTGTTCAAGCCCTATTCATGAACAATGCACACCAATAGAAAGTAGAATAGGAAGCTGATAAGCTGATTGACTGTGGGGATGAGGGAGAGGCTGGAGTCTGGACCACTCATTGGGAGGCATGTAGTGTACCTGGTTGAAGGTCACAAATCCCTGTATGCCCCAGGAGCTTCCCTGTTGCCATTTGGATTTCCTTACACAACATCATATTTCCTTCTTTTTCCAGATCAAGGTCACATCATCCTCCTAGATGGTAAGGACTTGAAAGTGTGGCCCACCCCATTCCATATCATGCCCTGACCTGGCCTCCATATTGTGAAACCAAAAACTGCTTGTGGAAGGAGTGAACAAATTGATAATTAAATTTTTAATGATTCCCTTGTCTTGATTTGGTGGCTTAGGACACTGACGTTTCCTATATAGGATTTCATGCCTGCTAAGAACAGAAGTAAGAGTTAGGAAGTACTCTTGGAAGAGAGGTAGGTTTTACAAAGTTCCAAGACAGAATATCAAGCAAGGTAGTGAAGAAGTGTTCATGACCTAAAAGGAAGGAGATTGGATAGTCTTATCAGAGTGCCGTGTTCCTGGAAAGGGCTCAGTGGCCAGTGTCTTCCCAGCTCAAAACAGGGTTTAAGAGCATTTCAAATGACATTTTCTCTCCCTGGCCCAGGAACTGCATTGGGGAACATGCCATGAACAAGCTGAAGACGGCCGTGGCCTTGACCTTGCTTTGCTTTGAGCTAGAGGCAGATGGCTTGAGAGTCTCCATCCCCATACCAGAAATGGTGTTGAAGTCAAAGAATGGGATCTATCTGCAGCTCAAGAAGCTCCTCTAATCCTTATTGAAACAACAAAAAGCTCTGAAGATCTCCTTTCTGCCATACTGTCTCTATATTACCTGATTCCATTCCCTGTCTATCTTACCAATTCCTGATTTCCATCTGACCACCTGCCATTCTAGCTGATCTCCTCCCTCTGGTTCTTTGTCTGTCTAACCCTCTTTCTGGTTTTTTTGTTTGTTTGTTTGTTTTTTCTTCACTTTCTGTTTGCTTCTCTTTCCCTGTCTTACATTTCTTTAGATGCTGTAATAATTTACTATAGCCTCAGAGACATAATCCACCACAAAATTTTTCTCTTAAGAACTGGAGTCATAAGTCTGGAATGGGTTTCACAGGACCACAGCCAAGATGCTGGCAGGGCCACACTACCTCCAGGGCTCTAGGAGAGAATCCCTACTTTTGTCTTTCCAGCATCTAGAACTACTTTACTACATCCCTTGGCTCCAGGAGGCTTCCTCTGAACAGCTCCCTTCAAGGGTCTCTCTGCTTTGTCTTCGCTTTGTCTTCCCTTTGTCTCTCTGTTTTGTCTTCACTTTGCCTTCTCTTTTACGAGGACATTTGTGATTACATTGGCCCACTCAGATAAAGCAGGGATTAGACTGTGGACATATTGGGAGCCATCATTCAGCCTAATCGGTCTTTATGTGACTGCTATCATTCCGGGTTACTAGTTCCCTTTTCTGTGTTTCCTGTCTACCCATTTGTTATTCCCACACCCTCTCCTTTCTTCCTACCTGGAATAAAGTTCACAATGTCATATGAAGTGCCTGTTCTTTCTTGGGAGGAGCTGGATGGAGAGAAGAGAGAGAAAAGGGCAGGAAAGAGAGACGATACAAAGCAGGGAGATAATATCTGTTTTGCGGTGCCAGGACCCGTCACCTCAGAGGAGGGGACAGCTGTCCAGGACGCACTTGGAGCAGCCCAGGTGGGCAGATAGGTGCAGCCAGTGAGAGAGTATGGCAGTGGGCAGCTGGTGATGCCTTCCCCACAGGACAAGCTCTGGTGGTTCCCTGCATCTCTGGTCAGCTACCCTAATGGTAAAGGGACTTCTTCAACCCTGCCGCATTTGGTGATTATGCGGGTGGTGTCTCCTAACCCTGGGGTCCATTACCTTTGCAGTCCTCCACCAGCCACTCTCAACCCAGTCCTGTCCTCCTGCTGGTTGTGAACACAGATTCTTCTCTGGTCCCACCCTTGCCTTTCCTAGCCCAGGGTCCTGTTGCCGTAGACACACACCCAGGCACCCCTCTGCCAATGGTGGGATGCACCTTCTGCCTCCCCAAAGGGCTTCTCCCCCACCTGACATCTGCAGCCAGGATCTCTCTCCCAGTCCCCTGGCCACTAGGCTAGTTTAGCCCTACTCTAAGAAGGGGTAGGGTGGGCACTCAGTGCTTGATTGAGATACAGAGCAAGAAAGGGAGCTGGGATCATATAGAACAAGAAGTTCAGCAGATCCCCTGACATCGGGTGGTGCAGAAGTGCTGGGTGGCCATGCTCAGAGAGCACAGGACAATGAGAACATGGAATTCTGGGTGATCAGCCATGTGCACATGTGTCTAACCACAGCATTCTACAGAAGTGAGGTGAGAGACCAAAGAGTGACCCTGCTGGCTTCCTGCAAAAGGAAAAACCCAGGCTGAGTTCATGCTCACATGCACAACAGTATGACACATACAAGGAGACATTCCTGGCAGCCAAACCTGTATATGTCCCCTCACACACCACGCTCTACCACACAGACATGCACACAGGTGATTGGAATCAGAGGGGAGAGCAGGGTGTGCTAGAGAGCTGGAAGCAGGAACTGGACTTCATCTCTGGTGCTGTCTGGTCCCCAGCCTCTGCCCTCCCCTCCCACATGGAACCTACACTTCCCCTCTGACTCCAGAGCTCTCAGCTCTAGTCTCACTAACTCATGCCCTCAGAGAGAGTCAGTACTACCTATGGAGCCTTGGTCAAAAGAGCCCAGAATCAGGCACTCAACTCAAGCTCCTCCCTGATGAGCATCTTGGTAGGTTCCTTCTCTTAATATTGAAGAGGGATAATGGCCTCCACTAATCTTGCCTAATAGGCCTCCTGACTGTCCAAAGATAAGAAAAGGAGACATGTCTTAGACTAGGAGCCACCCATGGGCCAGGGTTGCTTATGACCACTGGGCTCAGGCACCAGGTGACAGCTATGGAAAAGGTGTCTTCACTTATGCAGAGAAACGTTTGTCCAGGGACAGGACAGAGGAGGACACTGGTGGCATGATGAACACTCTGGCTAAGGTTTCTTCATCGCAGCCTTAGATTAGCAACGAGGTCTAGGCTTTAACAGGGCTCTGTAGGAGTAAGCAGGTTCCCATGGCTAACCTTCCAGGGCCTTGGCCTTTTTCTGAGAGGGGAAGCATCAATAGCAGGAAAGATATGTCTGCACAGATCATCCATCCCCAGAGCAATATAGACACATTCCCAAATTGTGACCAGAGTTCTCCACTCTTGCCCCTCCCCCAGTGTCAGGTGTCCTCCCTCCATGCCTGTGTCACCCCCAGACTGGAGCTCACTAGTGGCCTTGGACCTTTAACCCTAGAGGCATATGTAGCAAGCAGGCAGCTGCTGCAGAGACTACTGGGGAAGAAATTCTGATTTATCATGTGGTCCCAGTGAGAGGATTCCCCCAAATTCCTCCTTTGCACCTCATACCTCAGCCTGCCTCAAGGTCTGTCAAGCACCATCCCTTCCAGAAAGCTCCCCTCTAATGTCATTTTGCCACTTACCCCAGCCAAAGCCCATACACCCAGAGCACCGGCTGACTGTGCATCTCCCGGGTTCTCTACTGCATGGCCTTATACCCGGAGCACCAGCATCGTTGTCGGGAGGAGGTCTGTCAGATCCTCAGGGACAGGGACTCCTTCCGGTGGTGAGTGAGGCTTGGGTGAGCCCAGTCTGTCCAGCTTGGCTCCAGGGAAGGGCTGTGTCCATGCATAGAGTGTCATTGCAGTTCACACAGGGCCATCCTGGAAACCAGGTGAAGGCGGCGGCAGCTGTCCTGTTGCCTCTAGTGTGTGGATGCTCCCCTCACCTATTCTCCCACAACAGAGCCTTTTCACATGTGAGTAGTGTAGGGAAGGTTGTCCACAGGAGGCCAATGTCTTGTGTGCTGACTCTGATGGTAGAACCTGACTACCCTTCTGGGTTCCTGGACAGAGCAGGGAATGCTGGGAGACAAAGAGGTGGAAACTGAGGATGAACAGAGTTGGCAAAGCCAAGGGAGCTGATCCCTTCCCGCCTGCCTTTGGGTGGTCATGTTCAGCCTCCAGACTCCTCTGGTGAAGGAGAAAAAGCTGTTTTCCAAACTCCATCACTTGGAAACATTGAATTATTCTATCTCTTGGTTCAAGCTGAACTCATTACCACACCACTGATGCTGACCTTTCTTTGCAGCAAGCTTTCTGGGAGCCTCCCACAACTCTGCCCTTATATCCCTGTCTCCCTGCTTTCTCTCCTCTCATCAGTACGTGGGCTAGGCACCCGGCAGGGGTGCAGAAAATGCTCAGTCAGTGGGAGAAAGTTTAGATTCATTTGAGGGAGACACACATAATCCCAGGGTCTAAGTTTTGGAGGATGAAGTCTCCATTACTTATTTTCCTGAGTTCGATGTTGGAAATCTTCCAGGGTGTCCAGCCAGGTGTCAGGTGCTGTCGGGTGTGTGGGTGGGAAAAGGAGGAGCAGAAACCAATTCCGTGCTCTTGGGAGTTTTTAGAGAGATTAACTCACATTACTAAAAAGCTAGAGAAAACAAAAAATGAGCAACCCCATGTCGTAGGCAGAGAAATCAGAAGGAGTAGGGTTTTCTAAGGAGGGGGGAAACTCAAGCAATGGTGAGAGAGCCGGGCATTCTAGGTTGGAAATAGTGAACAGGCCTGGAGGCAGGGAGTTAAAATATAGATTTTATTTTCACTTCATTCTATCTATAACTTAAAGCAATGTAAAGGATACTTATTCAATAAAACAGAAAAACACAAATGAAAATGAAGATTGTGGGTAAAACCTAAAGGCTGCATAATAAGGTGTTGCCCAGTAGTTACAGCTGGACCGCACCTCACAGACTTCTCAGATCCCTTGCCCTGCCAGTCTGGGGGAGAAGACACGCTCAGCAGGAGAAGGTACCTGGGCCCCACTTCCCTGGATAACTGATTGAGTGGGGACAGGGCAGGGAAGGATCCTGTCACCCAGCCCCAAGGGCAGGAAGGGTGACCAATCACCAACCCATGGGAGGAAAAAATCATACACATCAGGGGTCTTAAGGTCTGTAGGAGACAGAGAATGGGCCAAGCTGGAATTGGGGGATGCCCAAAAAATACTCACTGATAAATAGGATGAGAACCTCAGCTGCCCAGAATTACGGTGCAGGCCCAGGACTCCTCCCCACATGGTGCCCTAAGCTCTTTGCTCTCAGGAGGTCCTGACCTCCCAAGAATGCCCACCATCTCTGCTGTACACGGCTTTGGCATAGTCAGGCTCATAGATATTCAGGAAGCCAAGGAACTGTTCAAACCAGAGCGGGTGGGCATAGGGGAACTCATGGACCCAGGACATCACCTTATCCAGGCTCCCTGTTTGTTGGTACTGTAATGATGAGGAAGCCAAGCCACTCAGAAACCCAACATTACCAGCCGTACCCTAAGTCCCAAGAGAGACTAACAGGGAGGACCTGCTTGGATAAGAGTGATCCAGATGGCCTCTTGCTAGGGATGACAGTTAAGGTGAAACCTGAAGGATGATAAGGAGCTGGTCATGTGAAGAGTAGAGAAAGTGTTCCAGGTCAAGGAAACAGCAGGTACAAAGGCTCTGAGGTGGGAAACAGTGTGGTGTCTTCCAGGAGCGGCCTCATGGTGGGATGGTGGCCTGAGATGAGGTTGCAGAGATCATTCAGAGAGTGGTGTGTGCCCTCTGGGGGTTGTACTTAACCACATCTACTCACCCAGACATGTTCATGTAAAAATAGATAATACAATAAATACCTTTCCAAACCTGCCTCTTTAAAAATTTAACATACAAGAGATGACCAAAGAAGTATGGAATTATCTTCTGGATGGTGGGCCCCTTGTGGTACATGCTTCCCCCCACTAGGTAAGTGTTTTAGGAACACATCTTTATTAGTGTACTAGCTGGTGTTGTTGTGAGAGGCTCTGTTAAGCTTCACTGAATTTTTTTAAAAGACTTTTTCAATGCATTTGCCCATTTTATGATGTGCAAACCATTTGCTCTTAGGTGTCTTTGGTTAGAGAAAATAAAACCTTATGATTCATTAGCTGGCTGTGAATTGCTCAAATTATTTGGCCTTTTTTAGTTATTTTTGTCTCAGTTTCCCTTATTCCACTTGCCAAGGAATTTCCCTAGCTTCTTATTATCTTGACTCAGCACCTGTGAGCCACAACAGATGTGTTGATCTCCCCAGTTCCTGTGGATGACACAACTGGTGAATCAGGGAAACTTCTGAATGTGTCTAATTGGGTTGCTCTGTTACCTTGAGTAATTCCTATATTTTAAAAACTGGGTAGAAAAGCATGAGCCTCCAGAGGAGGAAAAGAAGCAAGCAGAGAAGTATAAGAGAAACCAAGAGCACCAAATGTTGTGGAGTATAAGCAGAGAACACTGAGACACTTGAAATAAAAAATGAATGTCAAGTGCTCCTGAAAGAAGGATCAAGTTTAAAACATATTCATTGGAATCAGTGTCATGGAAGTCAGTTGTAACCATTAAAAAAGCTGTTAAGATAATAGGTTTGGAAGCCAAAATAAAATGGGTTGAGAAGTGAATATAAAGGCAATTAATTGAGACTGTGGAGAAAGTATTAACAACTCTGAGAAGTTTGTCTATGAAAAAGAGGACAATTAGGATGTTGCCCAGATGGGACTTTGAGAGTGGAAGGAAGTTAAAGGCTCTCTTTCCCTCTTCCCCTCCTACTTCTGGAAGAATAAGAGAGGTTGGAATCTGCAGGGTACTCATGGGCCTTAAACTAGAAGGAAGACGGGAAAGTTGGGGCAGATGTAGGGTTTCATGTTTTGTGGTATTTCATACCACAACAGAGAATAACACAAAATGTAAATCCCATTAAAAATATTCCTTTTGTGAACATTTTTGAATTATAATAACTCAATTTTAAAACATCAAGATCCAGTCTTTCTCTTTTTAATATAAATGTACCAACTCAAAATAGTTGAATTTAAGAGTACATCAAAGTCATCTGATCAAGAATAAACTTTGCTGATGGAGCATAAATGACTCAGGAGACTTTGGCTAGAAATAACTGACAAAGATTAATTCAAGGGTCTTATGGTTTGCAAACCAAAACTGCAACTAGGCAATACCTGGAGAGTACCAAAGAAGAAAGAAAAGCTGAGTGTTCATATAGTAAATGCATATTTTGAAAAAGAATCAGTCCTGCATTCTTAGCCTCTGGATTTGTCTGATATGATAGTCTCTCAGATGTCCAGTGGTCTGGATAATGGATGTCAGGTGGTCTGGAGATATGAACATTCTTTCCTTAGTCCTTTAAAGAGTAATCAGGGAGTTATCGATAGGAGATAATATAGGTATAGACAGAGACAGAGATAGAGATGGAGATAGAGATAGAGATACAGAGTTCAAAAGTTTAAGTTTCCAGGCAAGCTGAAGGAAGAGTAGAATCGTTTCAACATGCCTTAACCTACTTGATCTTAGTAATTTAATAGCTTGACTATAGTGACTTTCCCTGGCTGGTTTGGCTCAGTGGATTGAGCGTCGGCCTGCGAGCTAAGTGTCGCTGGTTCGATCTTCCAGTCCGGGCACATCAGAGAAGGAAAACTCTGACTCCAAAAAACCTCCAAAAAAAAAAAAAAAAAAAAACCTCCGCTGCCTTGCGGCATACCTCTTCAGGGGAAAGGCTAAGGGAGTAAACCCCGACAGAAAATCCGGAGCCGGAGTCCCTAAGGCGGTTTGACGTTGTAGTCAACACCGGCAACTCCTGCGGCGCACCTGAAGCCAAGCTGTATTGACTCCGTCTTTCCCTTGGACCCTTCAGCTGCGAAGAGAGGGGGGGTCTGCTGCATGGGCAACAGCAGACCCTCCATATCACCCTGCCCAGGCTCTGTAGCTTCAGCTTCACTGGAGAGGACACTCCAGCGTCATCGCAAGATGTCGATTTAACACGGGAGAAGACAGATACCGTGTCACTCCTGAGTCGGACTGCACAGCCATTCTCGGCGGTGCAGATAGACTCTTAAGAAGCTACACCATCGTCTCTCGAGATGGATGGCTGCCGACGATAGTGACTTTATTTCTTCACGCTTTTCCTCAACTTGTATAATATTAAGTTAAATACATTCTCATAGTAAGTTACATGCCTTCATTAATCCCTCACGTTTCTTTGAATTGGATGCAATTTAAAAAATAATTTTATTTCATCATCAGTAAGTAACATAACTATTGGGTATAACAGCCCCTGCTAAGCTAGACTCTCATCTAGAATAATAATAACATCAAAAATAACATTGAACCCACACATATATATCTGCTTTCTCCCAGGTAAGCGTTAGCAGTCCCACATTACAGATAAACAAACTAAAGCTTAAGGAAGCAAGTAACTTGACCTAGGCCTGTCCTCTGTATCTCATGGTGCCTCCAAGGTATCACAAGACCCCTCTCCTACCAGTCCTTCTCATTTCACAGACACACATAGTAAGTCATAAATTTAGAAAAATTTTGTAACATTAATCTACACTCATTATTGACTAAATAGTAACATTTTACCCAGGTAGGAAATACAAAAGAAAAATCAGCCTGAATTATATATTTTGAAGTGTTCAATATTTCAAATTCAGATAATCTATTTGTAAGTAGTTTTCCACATGACTACTATTTATATTTCCTTAAATTACTTAAACTCTTAATGCTTAGAGCAGAGTTCTCTATTCCAGCTAAAATGAATTCTGGACCTTACTCAGCATTAGACAAATATACTAAGGTACATACATTTTTGTAAAACAGGACCCAAACTTCTCTGTGGAAAACAAAAGAGTTTATTTTCTAAATGTAAATACCATATAACTTCATTCATAAAATTGTATCCATTCTGATAAACCAAAACTCTATGTAAACAAATATGGAAACTTAAAATTTTAAGGTAAATTTTTAAAAAATATTTTATTGTTTATGCTATTACGGTTGTCCCTATTTTCCCCCTTTGCTCCCCTTCATCCAGCCTGTCCCCCACTCCCACAGTCTACCCAACACCATTGTCCATGTCTATGGGTCATGCATACATGTTCTTCATCTAATGCCTTTACCTTCTTTCAACCAGTGCCCTCCTCATCCCTCCCCTCTGACAGCTGTCAGTCTGTTCCATATTTCTATGCCTCTGATTCTATTTTACTCATTCATTTATTTTGTTCCGTAGATTGCACTTATAAGTGAAACCATATGGTTGGTGCAAAAGTAATGTCTGACTTTTTTAAAAGAAAGTTTTAGATAGTATTTATTAAACTTGTGCCTCTTCTTATAATTTTTTGATGTCACAGTGACTAACTTATACCTTATTTTTTCATATTATTGAAGTATTGTTCATAATCATCCACAATATTTGCACTCATGTTCATCCCATCTAAAGACCACACTAGAAATGTTTTACTCTATGAGTTTCATAAAGGTGCCAATGCAAGTACAGCAGCAAAGTCTATTCAGAGCGCTTATGGGGACGATGCAGTGACTGAAAGAAGTTGCAGGAGGTGGTTTTCCCATTTCTGAAGTGGGGATTTCAGTCTGAAAAATGATCCAAAAGAGGGTCATCCAAAAAAACTTGATTCCGAAGTGTTGGAAGCTGTTGTCACAGAAAACCCCACCATTACCTCCAGGGAACTTGCAGAACAATTTAAGATAGCCCATACAACCGTGCTACACCAACTGAAAAGGACTGGAAAGGTTCCAGTAGATAGAGAATGGGTCGCACACAAACTGTCTCCAGAGAATCTGCAACAGCGTGTTGCTCGTTGTCAGTCATTGCTTTCGCGACACCTTCAAGCATCATTTTTAGGTAGGCTTGCTACAGGTGCTGGGAAGTGGATCCTTTACCATAACATTACATGCTGCCAAACGTGGATCAGTGGAAGAGGAAGAAGCGTTCAACAACCAACAGGAGGACTTCATCCAAAGAAGATCATATTGAGTGTATGGTGGGATATGGGAGGAATTGTCCATTATGAACTTTTAGGCAACAATCAAACAATTACTGCTAATCTTTACTATAAACAACTTCATTGTTTGAAAGCAGATTTGAACCAAAAGCGACCCTCCTTAGTCAACAGAAAGGGTGTCATCTTCCATCACCATAATGCTTGTCCTCACACAGTTCGACTCACCAAAAATTTATTGAAAGAGCTTGGTTGGGAAATATTGCTTCATCCTCCATATTCTCCTGACCTTGCTCCTTCTGATTATCACTTGTTTCTGGGACTACAGAACCATTTGGATGGTCTTAGGTTGACATCAAGAGAAGAGGTTGAAAATGAGCTGGACTCTTATATTCCTTCAAAACCTAAATAATTTTACAAGTGTGGCATTTATAAGCTAGCTGGCAGATGGAATGAGGTTCCAGAAAGCAAAGGAGATTATGTTAATGAATAAATATTTTCATACTCATAGGCTTTTTCATTTTTAAAATAGACCTCAAAATAGGACATTATTTTTGCACCAACCTTATATTTGTCTTTCACCGACTGACTTATTTCACTCAGCATAACAGTCTTCAGTTTCATCAATGCTGTCACAAAAGCTAAGAATACGTTGTTTTTAACTACTGCATAATATTCCCTTGTGTAAATATACCACACCTTTTTAATCCACTCATCTATTAATGGACACTTAGGTTGTTTCTAAATCTTGGCTATTGAACATAACGGTAGATATAATATATTTTTTTGAATTGGTGTTCCAGGATTCTTAGGATATATTTCCAGGAGTGGGATCACTGGGCCATAAGGCAGTACCATTTTTAATATTTTGAGAAAACTCTATACTGTTCTCTATAGTGGTGCACCCATCTGCATTCCCACCAGCTATGTAGTAGTGTTCTCTTTTCTCTACATCATCGCCAGCACTTGTTTGATATCAGGTATTGTGATCCCACTAACTTTGTTCTTCTTTCTCAAAATTGCTGAGGCTATTTGGGTGTCTATTAGTTCTATATATTTTTGGAATTTTTTTTAGACCTGTGCTTAAGGTAAAACTAGACAAACAATAAACAAAGAAAATCTTTTGTCTTTACATTTAAACATTTTTAATAAACTTAAGATATTCCTCTTTGTGATTTGCTATTAGCCAAATTATAAATAATTCCATTTTTTCAGTTGCTTGAACTCCCATGGTTAGTAGCACTGGCTCTATTAATCATGATTATCTGTTGTGCTAATTAAAAATTTTAATATAAAGAAATACATTCTACTATAGAAACAAAGATGGGGATTATCAAAATTAGTCAAGAACCTGTTTTGCAAAACTTGCATGTGTATTGTATTTATGATAATGATCTCAGCAGATTTGCAGAAGTATCAATTTTTCAAGTTTATTACTTTTTTAAGTCTCTTGTTTCTTTCTTTTTCTTTTATAGATTTTATTTATTTTTTAGATAGAGGGAAAAGGAAGGAGAAAGAGAAGGAGGGAAACATTGATGTGTAAGAGATACATCAATCAGTCGCCTCTCACATGCCCCAAGCTGTGGGCCTGACCCACAACCCAGGCATGTGCCCTAACTGGGAATTGAACCAGAGACCTTCAGGTCACAGGCCGGCACTCAGTCCACTGAGCCATACCAGCTAGGCCTCAAGTTTATTTTTACTAATTTTATTCAAAGAATTAATTATATTGGTAATAGTTCTGATGGGTCACTTGATTGTTTTTGCATTCTTTATATTTTTTAAAATAGATTTTTATCCACTTGAAATAACTGGGTTGAAGGAAGAAATGTACCTATATCAGTATCTGTAGTTTAGTTTTTGAAATATTATGATTGCTAAGTAATCTGTCAACTGCATAGCAAAAATGATGTTTAGAATCTTTCCCCTGAAATTCTGCTATAAGTTGGGAGCATACCAATCTGGATATACTTAGCCAGTGGGAGAGCTGGCCCTTCTGCCCCTGCTCTACATTAAATCTTCTCAAGACAAGAAATCACTGAGCCAATAAACTAGAGCAGGAAAAAAGAAAATGTGGATTAACGTCTGCAAAGATTATCCTGCTTTGTTTCAGATCTACCTACAAATCAAAACTCTGACCAGCTTCACAATATGCTGCCTCTATGGATAAGATGTAATTCCTGGATGCATCATATTTAAGCAAGTGGCACCTTCTCTAAACCTCAGTTTTCTCAACTGAAAAAAGGGAATGACAATAGCACCTACCGCCATCAGTTATCATGAGAGTTTGATGAGGAAACAAATGCATAACACTGAGCAGTGTGCTCAGGCAATGAGTATACATGTATTTTTCACTATTGTAGTTATCAGAGAAACAAGGGCTCCAGCCAGGGAGACTCAGAGAAGTGAAATGAGAGGTATATCATTCATCCATTCAGTCATGAACAAGTGTAAATTAAACAAATAATATGTATATTAATCAAATATATTTCATCAATAAGCAAATATGCAAAGAGCTAGAGACATGTCATGCCACTTACTATCTGCCACATATTTCCCACCTAGAAAATGTATATTAAGAAATAAGTAACCATGGTTCAAATCTTTTCTTAAGTGCCTTAATCCCTACATTTTCAAAAAATCTAAATGACCCAGCTACAACAGCCCACCATTGAGAAAACGGCAAGGTGGCCTTTCCCCTAAAATGAAGTTGAAAGCTTGAAATTATTTTATGTGCTGTTAAAGAACTAAAAAACATAGTCAAAATCTTTTTAACAGAAAGAAGGGTGTTCAAATGTGCAGAAATGAGTTAGGTAATATGGCGGGGGTGCCTCACACACCCTAAGCTTGGTTGGAAGTTGCTCTGTCCAGCAGAGGCTTTGTGACCATGGCAGAACAAATTTTTACCCAGGACATTTTATTATGTCTGGGGGAAGGAAGGTGGCTGCCTCTCTAGTGGAGAACAGAGATTAGACCTTCTTCCCTCGTGTCTTTTATTGAGGAGGATTCACATGAGATACAAGGTCAAGATCCATGAATCATCAATAGCTTGGAGGCATTACGGTTACAGTTGACAGTAACAGATTACATGTACTAGTACAGAGGGTACAGTGACCTGTCTGTCAGGGTCTATCAAACATCTTCACGCCACACTGGCATTAGGTGCAAGATTTCATACATTCCTTGCTAGAGATTGTTTATGTTATATTATACATAAAGAAAGCAGAGCAAGTTCTAAAGCATAATAAGCATTCTTTAAATCTAATTCCCCTGGCAACCCTCTGAGTGGTCCTCGGTTATGTCTCACACACAGTCTTATGTTGAGACTTAAAGACAAGCACAGCTGTAATGCCAGCGGCAGTCATGCTCAGGCCGGGGCTACAATTCCCTAAGCCACGAAAAGCGGTTCCCTACAAGGTAACAAGATTAAGTGAAAGATTTTAATTACTTTTTGTGTCTGACAAAATGACTGACTTTGAGGACAAATGGACTTTTAGGCTCTTGTAAATTTTTTTTAAATCCACACCTGGGGGATTTTTGGTCAAAATGGCCAATAAGTAAAATGGTACTCATGACTTCCCACAATCATTTCAAAATCACAACTAAACTGCCAAACAGCTATCATTTAGAACCCCCTGAATTCTAGCTGAACAGAAATCCTGTAAGGATATGCAGAAGAAACCACATCGAGTCTGGTGAGAAGGGCGGAAATGCAGAACGGGCTGGTCCCACACCTACCTGTGGTGGTTAAAAATTGAGTGGATATCTCAGCTGCACACCTCCCCAGCCCTACACAAGCCTCCCACCCCCAGCCCAGGGTTTTAGTGCCAGAAAGAGAAACCCCATAACTTTTGACCATGACTATTGTGGCTGAGTGAGACAGAAGGTCACTGGAGTCTCAGGCAGTTCCTCTTAGAGCGGCCATGCATGGACTTATTCAGACTTATTCATCAGAGCTCCAGATCTGGTTAGCCATTTGAAAGCTCCAGGGATATACGAAGAATAAAATTTCCTGGCTTCAGGTTTAGGACTAGAGGGGCAGCTTTCTCCCAGACAGTAGTGCTGACACAGGCCATTGTTTCTTTGCTGATCCCTCCACCAACAGAACAGGCAGACATGTGCCATATCTGAGTCTCCATAAACCTGACTAAAAGTGTTCACCCACTCTGGTGATTCCCTGAGCCACCCAACCACCAAACTTACAAGCTTACCAGTGGCTTTTTCATACAAACAGCCTGACTTGGCTCATGCAGTGGACTTTCCTGAAATCTCTCAAAGGTTCACAAACCCCAAACAAGTAGTGTCTGACTTTGGTATGCCTGTGCCTTTTCCTAAGCAGCCCCAGATCCCACAGCGGTGGCATCCAGACCTGGTTGAAAGCTTGGCCTCTTCTGGGCAACTCCAAGCTCAGCACAAGTAGAAGCCATCTGTAGATCACTCTTTAGCTCATTCCCAGCTGCCCTGGGCATAACGCAAACAATGATTGAGCTTGGCCTGCATCTTTTCAGAGGCCTCCACACCAGCACCCCCACTAGAAAACTTCAGACAATGCCCAAGCACTACCAACCACCTTCATGAATGACACACTCAAGGGGTAGGCTCATCAGGTACCAGAGCCCTGCTGAAGCATGTCCTGTTGTGTGGGGTCAGCCTTGCATGTCAGATCCTCCCCTGTGATCATGGTTAGTGCTCACAGTTAATTGGCCTTGATGTAAATCCCTTCCATTGATGTGCCAAAAGCAACCAAGGTTCAACTACAATAGGAGTGTTCACATAGCCAACACAAAAGGTGCACTTGGAGTGCCCTGCTTGGGAGACCAGGGAAAATGTGTCATTGGGCCTGAGAGAACTCCTAGTACATAAGACCACTCTACCAAAACCAGAAGAGCAGCAGCTCTTACCTAATACATAGAAACAAACACAGAGAGGCAGCCAAAATGAGGAGACAAAGAAACTTGTCAAAATGGCGCCAAGCAATCTACCTTATAACAATGGTTGTAAGGATGCTCTGTGAACTTGGGTAAAGAGTGAATGAACTTAGTGAAAACTTCAACAAAGTGACAGGAAACATATAAATGAAGATTAAAGAAAAAAAGAAATAAAGAATACACTAACTGAAATGAAGAATACATTACAGGGAATCAACAGTAGACAGCCCTGACTGGTGTGGCTCAGTTGATTGGGCATCACCCCACAAAATTATAGGTCACTAGTTTGATTCCAAGTCAGGGCCCATGCCTGGGTTGCCAGCTGGTCCCCAGATATGGCATGCTTGAGAGGGAACCAATCTATGTTTCTGCCTCACATTGATGTTTCTCTCCCTTCCTTCGTTCCTCCCTTCTCTTCTTTATAAAAATAAAAATAAATAAAATTTTTAAAAAGAACAGTAGATTGACAAAGCTGAATATCAAATCAGCCATTTGGAAGATAAGGAAGCAGAAAACAATCTTAACAGCAAAAAGAAAAAAAGAATATGGAAAAATGAGGATAAGTAAGGAGTTTCTGGGATGTCAACTATACCACATCATGTGGGTGCCAGAAAAAGAAAAGAGAGAGAGGAAGGCATTGAAAACTTATTTGAAAACATGATGAGGGAAAAATTCCCTTACCTGGCGAAGGAAATAGACATACAAGTCCAGGAAATGCAGAGAGTCCCAAACAAGATGAATCCAAAGAGGACCACCCCAAGACACATCATAATTAAAATGCCAAATGTAAAGACAAAGAGAGGATCTTAAAACCAGCAAGAGAAAAGCAGTTAGTTACCTATAAGGGAGCTCCTGTAAGACTGTCGGCTGATTTCTCAACAGCAATATTGCAGGCTAGAAGGGATTTGCATGAAATGTTTAAAGTAATAAAAAACAAGGAGATATAACCAAGATTACCAAGCATAGCCATCATTTAGAATTAAAGGACAGGCAGAGTTTCCCAGACAAGAAAAATTTAAGAGTTCATCACCACCAAATCTGTATTACAAGAAATGTTAAAAGGTCTTCTTTAAGACTTCCAACAAGATGGAGGAGTAGATAAACATGGCTTCCTTGCACAACTACATCAAAATTACAACTATAGAACAACCATCATTCAGAACTGTCAGAAATGGAGCCAAATGGAAGCCCTACAACTACAGAATTAAAGAAGAAACTACAATGTGACTGGCAGGAAGGGTGGAGACAGTAGAGCAGGCTGGTCCCACAACCTGTGTGGCAGAAAAAAATCAGAAAGAATATCTCAGGAGTAAAGGATCCCACCCTACACTAGGCTGTTCAGCCCACAGTTCCAGTGCCAGTTCCAAAGCCAGCAGGGATTGAAGCTGTGGAAGAAACTGCTGGGCTCCCTGGAAGACCCTTTTAAAGGGCCCATGAACAGATTTACTCAGACTCACTCCCTCTGAGCTACAGTGTGGGGGCAGCAGATTGTAAGGCATCAGAGACATACAGAGAGGAACTGAATTGTCTGGCACCAGGGTGAGAGCTGGGGGGCCGCTTTCTTTGAGACTGAAGTGCTGGCAGAGGCCCCTCTCCCTACACAGCCACAGAGCTGGCAGGTGAGCACCATATCTGAGTCTCTTATCAACCTGGCTCACACTGTTTGTCCTACCCTGGTGATACCTGAGGCCATGTCCCTCCCAACTTTTGGGTCTACTGAAGCTGTGTCCAGATTCTAAGATTGAATAGGCACCCCACTCCAAAGTTCCAAAGGCCTGTCATTAGTCCATGTGTTTAAATTCATAATGGACATCCCTAAGTCAATTCTGTTTATTTTGGGGGCCCAGAAAGCATTGCTCTTCCCCCTCCCCAGCCTAGTATAGATGCTTCCTATAAGTACTTGATTTTTTTTTTAAACTTAGGCTCTACACAGGGTCTGACTCAGACTTTTTAATGAGCCTTGTGGTGCCCTATGGGGTTAGCTGACACTATGGTCCCTCAAGGGTTACTGGTGACTTCTCTGAAGTGTTGACAGGTCCTTTCTCTCTTTGTTCTGCCTAACAAACTACTGAGTCTACTTTTGAAACCTGTTTCAAATCTGATCCCTCCTCTCAAGCCATGCTGCTGCCATGGGTACAGGTCAGACATTCTGGCTAGTTTCTCTACCACCAAAAATTCTTTCACTCAATGGCTGGTAGGATAATGTCAATACCTTGCTTCAAAACCATCATGGGTTTTGAATAGGCACTGCCTATAAAACATCCTCTTGCTCATTATGGAATGCATGGCTCATCGGGAGTTACATGCCTACCCTTACTTTCATTTTTGTCTTCCACTGCTCACCAGTCATTCTACTCCTCATCTACATTCAACTTGTCACCGGTCCCTAAAACACCTTACCTTTTTGCCTTTGCTCTTCTTTCCTTCCTTAGTTCAAGTCTTGGCAAGAGAGCAAAAATCCAAATGAGAACCCAGCTCATCAGAAACACTTCCAAACTCTGACCAGCCTACATTTCACCACCACTCCAAGAGCTTGGCCAAAAGAGGAAAGTCTTATTGATTTATCTTTCCCTTGATTACAGCTCCAAAAGAACCAGGAGTTACAACAGCTTCAGAAAAGGGTAGAGTAGATCCAAGATGGCGGAGGAGTAAATGGAAGCTACACTAACTTCCTCCCAGGACCAGTCTGGCTTTACAACTTAATTTTGGAGAAACCACCTGGAATAACCAACCAAACACTAGCTGGAGAGAAGTTTTATAACTACGGAGAGACAGAAAAGGCCGCTACATCACAATGTGACCGGTAGGGAGTGTGGAGACGCAGAAGGGCTGGCTGGGCTCACATGGGTGGCAGCTGAAGGGACTGAGAAACAGCTCAGCAGCTGGGGGTTCCCCCTGAGAAGGGAAGGGTCTAAACCCCCAACTGGGCTTCCCAGCATACAGCAACAGAGTGGAAAGTAAAATAGTATCCAGCTGCGAAAAGCAAAAATCAACAGGGTTTCTTGCTAGTTGGAGAGAAACAGCTGGAGAAAAAGAGCTCTTAAACCGATCATGTAAGAAAATATTTTGGCCCCCACTTACCCTGGGCTCAAGCAGAGGGAAGGCAGGGAGGACTAGAGACACTTGGGGAGGATTTGGAGCTGTGGCTTTGAGGGGAGAACTGGGGGAGCAGCCGACCGGGTCCCAGTGCTGATTCATCCCCAGTACGGCAGGCAGACCATTCCCCTCCAGAGTGGGGTCAGCCTGAGGGAAAGCAAAAGCCCTGCCTACAGGAATTAAGCTGCTACACCCTGGTCCTTAAACTTGATGGCTGATCACAGATTGGATAGATTAACAACTAAAGGAGACAGACAAAGGCAGTAGATCCCTGGTAGATCCAGGAAAAAAGAAAAAAGAAAGAAAGTAAAGGGTTGAGTAATTCCAATGTGCCTGTCCTCCCTGGCTATGGGGAGCAATCAGACCTGACTCTGAGAACATGAAGATGATCCTGGAAAGATTAGGTGAGAGCTAAACCAGAATCATGAATCCCTGGCAGAAGCAACTCTTCTCTCATGGGGACAAGCTCTTGGATTGTGAAATTCTAGAAGAGACACCATTCTGCCGTTATTACCTGAACTCTCTACCAGCCATCCTCCCAGCCCACAAACTATCCTAAGGCCACCAATATCTACATAAATTGAATACTTTAAGAGCTATGAAGCCCAATTTTCTTTCTTTTCTTTCTAACTTCCTTTCTCTCCTTGTTTCTTTCTTTACCTTTCTTTCTTTTTATTCTTTCTTTCCTTCCTTCCTGCCTTTCTTCTTTTCTTTCTTTCTTCCTTTCTTTCCTCCTTTCTCAAAAGATTGACTCTATCTGTTACATACACTTCCCCAGATCTGAAAGACAATTTCCTGTCCACCCTGACCTAGGTATGACACCTCTAATCATTGCCTGTCCTAGGTCATGGGATGACTAAGCCAACATAAATTGTAGGAAGACCACAGTCTTCTGTGTTTTCTCTGCTGCTGAGGATAGAGCCTATATATTTCTGAGTGATTGACCATCCTAGCCCTCTGGGTGTTCTGCTGCCGGGACACTGAGTCTGCCTTCCTGAGCCCACCATGACTATTAAGACAGAGAGACTTGAGGATGAGAGGCATGTGGGAGGTTGCTTGAGACAATATGCCAGTTGACAATCTCAGAAAGGGATGGCAGCCCATGGTTCTGACCACAGTTGCCTTCTGGGGGCTGCCTGCCTTGTTTGGTCCCCTCCAGTTTTCTGTAATTTCCTTCCTTACCTTTCAGACCCAAAGTCTCTAAATTAATTACAAGAGGCCAGAGAGTGAAAGGATGAGTCGAGAAAGGTTAATATGTTAACAACTGCAGGGCAAAACCAACTAATGTTTCTGAGTATATGTTGAAACTTTGCTTTAGCTTCCCAGTGACTATTCCTCAATTACCTAATGGCTAGGTGCCACCAGCCTCTGGGAACCTATGCTTCTTGCTTACTTATGAACTTTCCGGACTGTTGCCCACACCATCTAGAGGAACAGCTATTTCTTCTTTATGAACTCTGCACCTATCCCAGAACTAGCTTTGCTTCACCCTCTTCCAGCCACTTTATCTGTAAATAATGTAAATTCTCTTAAAGGAGCTCACATTTTTCTTCCTCCTACTTGATGTATTAAAAAAACCAATCAACTCCAACAGCAAATGTGTTGCCTTCTCTACCTAACACTACTACCGGTGGTTAGGATCTGATCCTTTTTCTGGCTACCATATGGCTCAATAAACTTTAATTGAGGACAACTTTTCTGTCTTTCAGATATTTCTTTAACAGCTCCCAAATGTGGATGGGAGAGAAGGTACCCAGTCTGACCCACGCTACTTTGGTCATTGCCAAGGGAAAGCGGGGCAATGGTAGAAACAGGTTCTGCTCTCTTCCCATCTCCATGCCAAGAGTAGTAGTCATCTCCTGGACAACAGAGCAAATGCCACTAGCTGTCATGGGCAATAGAGGCTTCCATGGCAGGGTAGACATCTCAGGATATCACTCAGGTGGGCTCTGGCCTGGGATGCAGGGCTTCGGCATAAAACTGAGACACTCCATGGAAAGAAATGGAGATTACATCTGCACTCACAGAGCCGGGTCCTGCTATCACATCACCTGTTACCTGGTCTCTGATCTCACCAGCTATGTTCAGCAAACATTTGATGAATAAAAGGAATTAAAGTCCTTGATGTCTCTTTCTTAGCTCCAGTATTGGTCACTTAGGTTTCCTCTTGCCTTGACAACATTTACTATCTAGAGTTGAAGTGCGCCTGTCCCTCAGGTCTAGCTCAACCCCAGACAAGAGTCCCTGTTTGTTCCCTGAGAAACAATGTTTTCTAATCTGCCTAAAGGTAATTACCATCATAACTTATTTCCAAAATTCAAAACCAAGTCAGTCTATTATGAGAGAACCTGTTCAATTATATAGTCAAAGTTTCTGAGAATATTGTTCTCATTTTACAAACATATGCTTTACAGTCTCAATATACTATAATGTCTGTTCTGGAAAGTAAGGGATTCCAAACAGGTGTCTGGAGACATGGAGAGACAGCTTAGTTTTATCAGCAGAGGTCCTTTGGGGGCTGTAGAGTTGGATCAATGTCCCCCTCCCACCACAGGACAAATGGGAGGAGCTTATCAGTGAGGACTCCCATCTGGAGATCTTCAAACACATCTCCTTGATGACCTTGGACACTATCATGAAGTGTGCCTTCAGCCAGCAGGCCAGCATCCAAATAGACAAGTTAGTGATGATCCTTCAGCTGCAGGGTTTTTGTTTCTGTCAACTGATGTGGACTCACTGGAGAGGCAGTGTAGGCATCTGGGATGCTCATCATCTCAAAAGCAAGAGTCTGTCAAAAACTGTTGACCACAGACAAATTTCAGTCCAGATCAAAACTTGACTCAGCCACAGATCTCTGACCCTGGCACAGGAAGAAGCCTGCGTTGCTTATATCACTTTTAAAGAACTGAGGGTCTTAAGGGATGTAAGACAGAAGTGATGAATGCCTCAGTGTCATCTGTCCCCACTGTTTATGGACACTCCCATCCAGAGGCTCCCTCTCTCCCCATGACACAAGCTCCTCAGCCCTCCAGTTTCTTCTGCACTTTCCCTCTTCAGGAACCCCCAGCCCTTTGGGAACTGAAACAATCTGTTTTCTTGCAGGGCTAAAAATGCCTTCTATCAAAACAATATTTACAGGTTTGCCCATGATGGTCACTGGAGCCACTGGGTCTGCCAGCTGGCCCATCAGCAGAGGTGCCAGGAGGAGGTCCAGAGCCTCCTGGGGGACGCGACTCCATCACCTGTTGAGTGCTCAAGAGATGGGAAAGCCCTGCCCACTCAGCTTTACAAGAAGCCCGAGTCTGCCTGGGCCCTGCCTGCCCTCAGGTTGGGCTGCCTTCATTTCAGAATCACCTGGATCAGATGCCCTACACCACCATGTGCAGCAAGGAGGCACTGAGTGTCTGCCTGTACCAGGTGTCAGCCGAGAGCTCAGCAAGCCAATCACCTTCCCTGATGGACGCTCCTTACCCACAGGTCTGAACTTCAGCACACTCACTAACCTAGGCACTGAGCAAGAACACCTGGCAGGGCAGATCCACATGTCCTAGAGCAGTTCTGAATCCCTCTGGTCTTGTTTCTTCATCATTAAGTGGATGCTCACATTTTAGTTTGTAGTTTCGATGAGGAATATAAAATGCTTGGCACAGAACTTGAACCTAGTAAAGCTCAATAAACGAATGTTAGCCTTTGGATGTGGCCTTACAATTTAGTCTTAAAATTCTAACTCCCTGTGATGTGAGGGCTACAGAGACAATCAGACAGAGGTAGGGATAGATGTGGTTTCTTTCCTATGAGGTCTAGGCAAATGAGGAAGATCAGCAAATCCACTGTCATGGGTCAGAAGGTGCAGTCTCTGCGGCACCCTCAGGTTGATGGCAGAGAGCAGCCGATGACCAGATCTGAGACTCCTGCCATGGTTGGAGGCCACCCCTTGGCTCACCTGTAGTCTGAATAGCAAACCTGCCACATCCTACCTGTGTGATCATAGGCAAGGTGCTTGACCTCTCTGAAGTTCATATGCCTCAGATTGTTGTTGTGAGGATTGAATGAGTTAATGCATAATCCCCAAAGGCTAATGGATGGCACTTGATAAATGTGTGTTTTAACTTCAGTTGCTCCAAAATATGAGCCTCCAATTCTTTCTTACTTCTCAATCCTAATAGACTTTCTGAGTCAATAATTCTCTGAATCCTTCTTCTGGTGAATCAGCTTTCACAGAAAATGCTTTAAGCGAATTGTTCTTCTAGTAATTCGCTCTAGGATTTGGCTTCTCCCAGGATTGAGTACTTTCTCATAGACCTTGGCTGCAAGTCATGTAGCTGCCGCTAGAGGACAGGAGAGCAGCTGAAACCCTAGGCCAGAACTCATATTTACCCTTATTCTATTTCAGCTTTTTTTGTTGTTTTAATTCAATTAACTTCAATAAAATATAAAATTATTAGGATTGCCTCTGTACAGCAAGTCCTGTGCTAGGATATGGCAACAGTAATGAAAGATACAGTCCCTGTCTTCCAGAGTTCACAGTCATGAAACAAATACAACTACTCAAGATAAATAATCATTCTTTCTTTCACTCACTGTTCACACGTTGAGCTGATTGTTAAAGGTTCCATGTTTCTTGCACTGTCCTGGGAACTGTATGGTGATGTGTGCTTGAGTAAAACACTAATTGTGCCTTAGGGTCTGGGGAGGAAGGGGTATAGCTGACAGAGAGGTAGTGGCAGGAGTCTAGACCATTCATTGGGAGGTAGTTGGTACAATAGGTTGAGAGTCACTAAATTGTGGCCCCTTCAGGGATCTCCCTGTTGTTTTCTGACTTCCTTACACAACCCCATCTTGTTTCCTCTCTGAGGATCAAGGTCCCACTGCATCTCCCTAGATGGTGAGGACCTGAGAGTGTGGCCCACCCCACTCCATATCATTGCATGACCTGGCCTCCACATTGTGAAACCAGAAACTGCTTGAAAAAGAGTGAACAAAGTAATAATTAACTTTTTGGTGATTCACTTGACTTGACTTGGTAGCTGAGGGCACTGACCTTCCCTTAACAGGATTTCATGCCTGCTGAGAACAGAGGTAGAAGGTCAGAGCAACTTCTGGAAGAGAGGTAGGCTTGGTCAAAGTTCAGGGACAGAGTGTGAAGCAAAGTTAGTGGAGTAGAAGTGTGCATGACCTAAAAGGAAGAGGATCAGATTGAGTCACATCAGAAGGTCCAGCTCTTGGGAAGGGCTCAGTGCCCAGTGCCTATCAAACTCAAAAAAGGGTTTAAGACCATTTCTCACATTGTTTTCCCTCCCAGGCCCAGGAAACTTCTTGTCATGAAAGAGCTGAGGGTGGCCATGGCCTTGACCCTGCTTCACATTGAGATAGCTTTGGATTTCTCCAGGGTCCCCATATCCTTACCGGGATTTGTGTTGAAGTCCAAGAATAGGATCCACCTGCACCTCAGAAAGCTTCTCTAAAGCTTGATGGGACAAGGACAAGCCCTGAAGACATCTTGTTTATCATGCTCTCTTCCTGTTGTTTCCTTCTGTCCCCTTCCTCCTGCTAATCAAACTGTCTGTCCTCTGTTCCGATCTTTTCCAGACTTCCTACTTGATTATCCAGTCCCCATTCCTACCTACCTGCATCTCTGACTGTCCACCTAACTCCTAATCACTTACTGACCCTTCAGCCTGTCTGCTCTCTTCCTGTGTTTTTATTTTCTGCCTCCTTTCTCTCCCTGAAATAGTATTCTCTTGATGCTATAGCAAATTACAACAAACTTAGTAGCTTATAACAACAACATATATTTATAATCTTATAGTTTAAGAGATCAGAAATCTGAAATGGGTTTCACTGGCCCACAACCAAGGTGTTGCAGAAGCTCTAAGAAAGAATCTCATTTGTTACATTTTCTAGCTTCTAGAATTTTCTCTGAAACCTTTTAGTGAGTAGATTGGGCAATTCTAGATTATTAAAGAAATATCCTTAAATTCAATAGATTGTAGGTGTGAACCACATCTACAGAATCTTCAGAGCAACATCTCGTCTTGTGTTTAATTGAATAACTGGGTACTACAGCCTATCCATGTTGATACATAAAACTAGACGTCACAGTACACTTCTTGTCAGTTTGGCATCAATACACATTCCCTTAAATCATACTTAATGTACAAGTAAAGACTATAATAAAGCTTTACTTTTGCCAATTACCCTGCATATAATTGAAATGTGCTAGCTCTTTATCCCAAAGATAATACAAAGTCATTGGATGATGTTCACTCTTCTGTAACTTAAATGCTGTGCTGTTTTAAGTTAACTTTTATTAATACATCTTATGTTAATGTGAACAGAAAAAGAGAAGGAAGAAAAACTATCTGATACACAAATATATTTATAATGAAATTTATAAAATACTCAAAACAATTACAGTCCTTGTTCCTAAAACTGGAAACATGGCCATAGCTGGCATTTATAACTATCTTCTTCTACTACCCATTCCATATTCTCTTTTCCCTCAACAAGCACCTCAGCTGAACATGGTTCTTTGCCTGGGGGCTGGGGGGTAACCCAAACTTTTATTCTTGAAGGATCTTGGCATTAGTCCTTACCTGCATTGGTAATTTCACCTTGGTATCAGGATCAATCCAGTATAGTGGCTCCTTCTGATTCAGTGACATGAGGAACCCAAAATGGTCAAGTGATGTTCTCACTTCTAGTTTAGTGTAATCATTATTGTGTCTCCCAGTGGAAGCATTTCTCCCTTTGAAAAGAAGACCTCTAGGCCAACAGAGCATAAGGTTGCAGGGAAAAAGAAAAAAAAAAAGCTAATTGGATCACTAGGGGTAATAATGAGTGGTGCTACTGCCATTTCCATCCCTTGATCCCTGAACTGGTGAATCATGTCAGTGGAAGAAACAGCACCATTTATTAGACATTCATTTACATCATCCACAGCCTCCTGGAGAAACTAAGCTCAGCCCTGCTAGTTATTTTCACCTAGCTGGTGCTGTATACCCAAACCTATCCTGAGGTTCTTTCTCTGTATCTGGAATGCATCGTTGGAATAGATATATGGGATACACTCAGCATTGGCCATGGAAGACTCAACAGAATGTAGGAGTTTGAGTCCCCAGTCTCGTCGGGATCTTCCTGTATACCCCAATCGTATTTTTAGGCTTTCGTTACTTCTCGATCAATGTTCCACTTTAGCAGAACACACCCTGCAAGGTCGGAAATTCAATTTGCATTGTTATTTAGACACTGGCAAGATGAGACTCTGGGTTTAGTTTTCAGAAATCTCAACCCTAGCTCAGGCCTGTGGCTACAGGACATAAAGGTTTATTTTGGGACAGACATAGAAGTTTTTAGTTTGTTTAAATGTAGTTTAGGCTGGAAATTTAAATCCCCAACCGAATCCTTTTCTTTCCCCACCTCCTCCAATACAGCTTGGATCAAACAGCCAATCTTATTATACTCCTCAATCTGACTAAAATACCCTAAGGTATCAAACACTTGATCACCAGAACCTTGCCTTTTGTAAATATTTTGTTAGTAGTATTCACTGTGATATTTTGTGTACCTTTATTGCTATATCATGCTCTGGATTACGGTGCCCTCTTTATCATTAGTAATAGAGTTAGTAGGGCCTTTCCAGCTAATCATATTAGAGAACCAATCCCAGAAAACCCAGAACAAATACAGAAAATTCATCCTTAAGAGTCTCTTCCTCTAGAACCATTCCTGATACCAAAATCTGTATTAGTCAGGGTTCTATGAGAAAAATGGAAACAGTAGAACATATGCCTGTGTAGGGAAAAAGAAACACCCAGAAGGAGGTGCTCACTGAGCCAGTTGGGAGTTCTCCTGCCTCCTCCCCAGCTCTCTCCCCACTAAGCAGCTAAGCTTAGGAGGAGCACATGGGGATCAGACAGTGCAGTTGATGGGAAAACTGGGTAGAACAGGGCAGAAAAGAATTCCCAGCACCGAGTGTCTGGAATGCGAAGGGGAGGGTAGTCATTCAATCTCCTGGATGACAAACTCACGCACTTCTGGGGACTTCAGGTCTGAAGAAGCAAGAGAAGATTTGGTCGAGCAGGGACTGGGAGATCTTCAGAAGAGATCTGTTGATAAATAGGATGTGCATCTCAGCTGCCCAGACTTAGGGTGCAGGCCCAGGACTCTGCATCACATGGTGCTCTGATCCCTTTGCTCTCAGGAGGTCCCGCCCTCTCCTGAGAATGCTCACCCCCTCAGCTATACACAGCATAGTCAGGCTCATAGATGTTCAGGAAGCCAAGAAACTGTCCAAACCAGAGTGGGTGGGCGTAGGGGAACTTATGGGTGCATTACATCCCTTTGTCCAGACTCCCTGTCTGCTGGATCTATAATGGTGACAGAAGGCCAGTCAACTCAGGAACCCAACATCACCAACCATGCCCTAAGTCCCTGAGCCTGCCCAAGCAAGCCCTGGGAGCTCCCTCTCTCCTCTGTCCTCCCTCACCTCCTTCCCACCCTTAACCCAGTCCTAACTGTCTCTGGGCTCGGTCCCCTCCCCAGTCCCAGTTTCAAAGCCCTAAATCTAAGCAACTCTCTTGTTATACCTGGGCTAGTTAACTCAACAACCCCAAACTGGTCAACCTACTGCCATCTGGTGCCTGTCACCAACCCTCTATCTACACTGCAGCCCAAAAGAGATTTCTTTTCAGCACTAAAGCTTTTCATTAGAAAGATAATACCAACTTGCTGTCCACATTTTTTTGAAAACCTTCAATTCGACCTCTGTTAAGTCATTCCATACATTTTTATTAAAAACCTACTAAGGGCAAGACACTATCTACATACCTCAAGGGAATGAGAAAGGCATGGTCCTGCCCTTTCATTCTATGGGGGAAAACTGATAAGAAACAAATAATCAGTTAAGTAAAATGATGAGTAAGTGCTCAGAAAGAAATAAACACTGTGCTACAAGAGAGACTGACAGGGAGGATTAGCGTGGATAAGAGTGATCCAGATGGCCTCGTGTTGGAGATGACATTCAAAGTGAAAGCCAAAGGATGATAAGGAGATAGTCATGTGAAGAGTAAGGGAAGTGTTCCAAGTTGAGGGAACAGCAAGTATAGAGGCTCTGGGATGGGAAACAGTGTGGTGTCTTCCAGGAGTTGCTGATGGTGGGACAGAGGCCTGAGATGACATTGGAGAGCATGGTGTGTGCTATGACACGATGACAAGGTTATTGGAAGTAGATAATATATTAAAGTACTTCACACCGTGTCAGCACATAGTGAGTATTATACCAAATAAATAATATTCGAGTTGTAGGAAATCTGGAATTAGACATTTGAGGTGATGGTCCTAATTATAACACTTACTTGCTTTGTGACCTTGAAAAAGTCAATGAACTTCTCTGGGCCTCAGTTTTCTTGTCTGTAAAATAAGATTAATAACACTTGGTAAGTCGAGGAGTAGTTGTGACTGCTTTGGAAAGTATAAGCATTAGGCAAATATTGAGGAGACATTTCTTGAGAGCTTAGCTTCATGACAGGACTGTTCTGGATACTGAGTACATTCTCAAAATTGTCTGTATATCTCATTTCAGGTAGGACAAAGTGACACAGAAAGTCCCCAGCTAAAAATAAACACAATAGTATTGTGTTCCCCTAGGTGGAAAAAAGCAAATATTTAAGTTTAAAAGGCTTTTGCCTGGTAAATATAGTCTTCGTAGAGGAACAAAAATAAACAAGATACGATAAATTGCATCAGCATCAAACTCAAGTTTATCAAACCTAGAAAAGAAGAGGTTCCCAGGGCAATTGACCCACAGGAGTAATGCTTCAGGAGGCTGCTTTGGGGACTGACTGCACACCATCCCCTTCTCTGCATTTCTGTAGCCTATAACCTGAACCAGAAAACATGTCGCAATAAAAATTTAATGTCCTTTTAAAATATGACTGCCAAAACTGAATCTGGTTTGTTTAACGTGGTTACTTAACCAGTCCAAGGTTTTCCTTATTCACTCCTTTCTTCATTCATTAGTCAGTATGTACTGGGCATCATGAGTAGGCACAGTCCTCTGGTCCAGGCTATGGGAAGAATAAGGACATAGAATACATAATTACAACATTCATGGAGACCTTGGTCGAAGTGTCTGGATCTCAAACGAATGAAAAAGATATTTACTAGTTAATAAATACTGACCAAGGCAAGCACAACTTTCTAAGACTTAAGCTGACACTCTAGACCAGTGGTTCTCAACCTGTGGGTCGCGACCCCTTTGGAGGTTGAACAACCCTTTCACAGGGGTCGCCTAAGACCATCGGAAAACATATAATTACATATTGTTTTTGTGGTTAATCACTATGCTTTAGTTATGGTTGGGGGTCACCACAACATGAGGAACTGTATTAAAGGGTTGCGGCATTAGGAAGGTTGAGAACCACTGCTCTAGACATTGTACATTCTGCTTTAATCACTTTCTTACAAGCTTTTCTCATATTATTAAAAATTCTCCATAAATACCATTTCAATGACTGGATATCTAGCTACACGGTCTGCCCAACACTTTCTCACAAAAGCTGCCCTGGATTGTAAGACTTGCATTTACACCGATATGTGAATTCATGAAACACTCATCTGCTACTTAGAAACACTGGATAAAACAGACCAAACATGACATGTCTCCTGCAAAGTTTGGGGACTGCCAAGTATGGACTGAAATCTCAATGCCCAAATCATCTCTTTACATTAATGGTTAATAGCAAGTCTCTGAAGCCAGAACACCTGGGTTTGAATCCTACCTCTACCTCTTACCAACTGGGTGACCTTGGACAGGCAGCTAACCTCTCCATGAATAGTTTGCTCACCTAGAGTTGTGGGATTAAAAAAGAGAAATGTTATGAGGAATTGTTCTGGAGGGAAACATAAATTCTTTGCTCTGTGTCTAGCATATAGTAAGTGTTCACTAAATGTTAACTATCACCAGTCACCATGAGCCCAACTATATAGAAGAAACAGAAAACTCAGAGAGAGAAAGAAAAAGTTACAACCAAAATTTAAACCGAGGCTTTCTGACTCCAAAGTCTTTCCCCTACTTCTGCCCATACTAATGGTGCAAAGCTGGTGTTGAACCAAGTAAGGGAGAGTCAGGGTTCAAGAGTCCCTGGGGTTGGAGCCAGAGGGATGGAAAATAACAGAACTGGGGGCAGGTTGGGAGGAAAGTGTGTAAAAGGTTAAGTCCTCTGTCTGGCTTTTGGGTTTGGATAGGAGCCCAGGACTAAGGGGAGAAAGACAATTGTATGATGAGTCACATGTCACGAGGTAGGGCAATGGAGGAGGGTGTTGTGAGTAAGAGTGCAGATGGGTGAAGGAACAAATCAGGAGGAATTGGGACCCCTTAGAAGGCTGTCTGCCAAGGAATTTTTCCTGAACTATATTGTGTTTTAGTACCTGAATTATGGGCCTTGGATTTTATATTGGGGGAGGAATCATGAAAACAGTGAGGGTAAGAGATTAACTTGCCCCATGCCTTTCTCCTTTAAAGACGATCTCTATGACATTTTCAGTGTCCATCCCTCTCTCTAGCACTCTCCACCTGATGAACTCTCCCCGAAGGCCCCATTCTCTTTAGTTTGCTCCCTCCCTGGGGAGACCTAGCCCGCCATACATTCCTCCAGTAAAGGCCTTATCACATTGTATTGTACTAAGTGTTTTCTGACTTTACCTATTAGATTGTGCACCCAAGAAATATTTGCAGAGTGACTGAATGGATGAATAAGTGAATGAGCATTCCTATGCCGTTATTAGGAAAAAGATTATTATCCCACTTATACACGGAGAAACTGAGGCTCAGAGAGTATCAGTTGCTGACTTCACACACAGTGGGCCAGACCTGGGACTGAACCTCCTAAGTCCAAGGTCAGTGCTCTGTCCACCAGCACATTCACCTTGCATCACAACTGAATGGTGGACTGGGCAAGGGCTGGGGAAAATTTACGAGGCAGATAGGCAGGCTGTTTTGGAGACAACAGAGAAGGATTCTAACCCCAACTTAAACTCTCAATGGCCACTTTACCTCTCTGTAACTAGTTTTTAACTTTGAAATGAAAATAATATTAAAAAATCACACCCACTGAACTTTTGGTGAACTAGACTGTGATTTTTAGGACTCGGACTTCATGTCTGTTTTGCTTGCAGCTGGCACATCATGGGTGCTCATTACATATTTGTTAGGAAACTGATGAGTGCAAAGTTGAAATGTACACAACCATTGTCAGTGTCAGCTGAAAAAAGCTATTCTTCCTGTCCCTCGAGGTGTATCCAACACAGTTAATCAGTTCTGGTGGCTAAGCTTTAAGCTCTGCCCTCAACCTCCACCCTCCCCACTGGTGGGTGGGACAATACCTTAGACTGGCCTGATGCAGTCAGAGACAGTCAGCAACCCAGAAGCCACCGCACCATGAGTGTCTCCGTGCTGAGCCCCACCAGACTCCCGGGCAGCATGTCCGGGCTCCTGCAGGTGGTCTCCCTGCTCACTCTGGTTCTGCTGCTGCTCAAGGCAGCCCAGCTCTACCTGCGCAGACAGTGGCTGCTCAAAGCCCTCCAGCAGTTCCCGTCCCCTCCTTCCCACTGGCTGTTCGGGCACCAGCAGGAGGTAAAAGGGAGCAGGACAGGGGATTGAGGGGGAGGGGGCAAGGAAGGCAGGGATCACAGAGCATGGTCATGGTCAGTAAGTCTGCAGGACAAAGCCTTGCTGTGTGAGAAGCACTGGGCCATGGGGGCAAAACCCAGTTGACCCCTCAGGTGGTGGCTCTCATCCCACCATCCCATGTGCTGGTGTGCTCAGTCTGTCAGCTCCTTCTTCCTTAGGCAGGTCCACAGGCTACTTTGGCAGCCCAGCACATTGGGGACAATGGCTGTTCCCCAGTCTCCCTGCTCCAGACACACAGAACGGAACTTCTAGATGCTTCTCTTCACTTGTCCACTCAATCTCATCCTCTCTGTCTAGCCCTGAGCTTCCCGGGAACACAGGCATCGATCTCACAAACCCCTGCCTATGGGGTTCACTGTCTTTGGAGACGACACACAGGGATTTTAAGAAGGTCATAGAGAAATGAGGCTCCCCCAAAGAGTGGCTGGGGGTAATATCAGGAGTAGGGGACCAACCAGCTTGGTTGGTCTGAGACTATGGGATTTTTCAGACTGGTGATTGCAGTGCTAAAACCCTGACAAGTTACTGGCACCTATGAGCTAGAAGACTTCCAGGATGGTCCCAGGTAAGGACTACTGACATCTGAGTTGCGCCATTAAAAAGAATGTCTTTTCCTCCCAGCTCTTATTCCCCAAACCCCTGTCCTGTGAGCTCCCTTTCTGTACCCTCAGACCCAACACAGTGCCTGACACAAAGGGATGCTTGACTCAGGTGTGTGGACTAATAGAGAAAAGAGCAACTTGCAGGTTGGGTGACAGACAGTGCTACCCAGCCAGTTCTGTTAGCACTAGTCCCTGGGGGAAGGGCGCAGGCAAAGTGAGGGGCCTGCACAGAGAGGCGCTGGTGAAGGGTTTGTGGATTGGACAAGGCTGAGGAGAGAAAGAGGCCAAGCCGTTATCAGCAGAGTGGAGCCGAAATGGCAACTGTTCATGTTAGCCTCAGAGAGACGGCCAAAGCCCGGTTTGTTCATGAAAACTATAGTACTAATGACTTCCAGATTATTTGTTGATTTGGAGAGATGTTACTTTAATTGATGTGGTTGTCACCTTTCTGAGCTAGGACTTGACAGGAGGCACCACTAAAAACTCCTCCAGTGACTATCCTATTACTCTGATGATATTAGATGATATGTAGACTCAGTAAGTGGATATTTATATATTTATATAACAAATATTATTCATGCAGCCAAATTTTCCTTGCTTTTATAATACTGCTTAAGATTTTTCACCTATTCAATACCTGTCATTGGCTAAGTCAGGAATTGAATGACAAGTTGCATCAACATTGAAGCTAAATTTTCAGGCCATATGACAAGTGGCAAGGTGGGCAGTTAAGCATGTGCGCTCTGTTACCAAGTTATCTAGATTCATATCCCAGCTTTCCACATACTTTAAATGTCCGCCCTACGACTACATTCCCTCGTCTGTAAGTTGAGGAAGATAACAATAGCTATAGCACTCAAGAGCGTTATTATAATGTCAGGATAGTGCATGGCACAGACCAAGGGCCACTGTTACACTTACTCTATATGAATATAAATAATTTTAATGCCCGTGAAGGACAACCATGTTGAAAGTACAAACTCACTGCATTAAGTACCGATGGAATCTGACAGGGACTATAATAAGGGGACCTAACATATTTGGAATTCAACTAACCCAAACTACCCAATTGGTTCCCCTACGCCACCCCATGTAATTTCTTGAAAACAGGCATACCTGCTATACCAGCAGAGCCCATGTCTGATGACTGCTTCTGTGACCACATTATTACTTGTCCATCTACTCCCTTTGTGTCTTCAGTTCCCAGGATCAGCCAGGTGTGGACAATTAACTCTAGGAGCACTACTGTGTTCAGTGGCCAAAGCAGTGGGGCCAGGTCAACTATGGCTATTTGCCTACAGAGTTGTCACCCCTGCCTCCATGGGCACCATCCCCTCTACAAGAGTCTCTACTGGCTCTGGACACACATGCTCAGGGACCGATGGCAGTCTCAAATGGCTGAATGGTGCTCTAGCAGACCAGTGCATGCCCAAAAGGAACAGAGAGAAGAATGGAAATGCAGAACACAGTTTAGTGCTCTGGGTCCCCAAAGGGAACTAATGACAGTGCCCAGGAGCAGAATTTTAGGGAAGCTGACAGGCTTTGGCACCAAGAAATCAGAAGGAAGGCGTGCTACTGTGCTGAAAAAGAGTGTCCCAGGCCCCTCCTGAGCCAGTAGGAGGGGATCCTGGAGCAGCAGGTAAGGTTGCCGGGATGGTACGAGGCTCCCACTGATCAGTCCCCACGTTGGACCAAAGCAGAATGGCAGCCCCAATAACACACATGATCTGGAGCATAAAGTATCCTCCTTAAGTACTTCAAGCAGGACCCTTCTCAGGTCATGGTGGAATTGCCTGCCCACCTGAACCCCAACTCGGACGTAAGCTCCCTGATAGCAGGCACTTTTGTTGTTCACTGCTGGAACTCTAGCAACTAGGATGGAAGTTGGCCCAAAGAAAGTGCTCAATACATAGTCATCAAATAAATGAATGAGTGAATCCACCTACTCAAATGCTCATGTGTGTATTTGCTCATCTACTATGGTGGAGACATTTTGGGGTGTGTTCCTGGCCCACCTGCTCTGAGATTTCTTTCCCCACAAAGGGTGGACCCCAGGCACATCTGGTTGTAGCAGGTGAACACTTTGGCCATATTACAGTCAGATTCCCAAATAGGATTCCCATTGCCCCTCAGACATGACATGTGGTAGAATAGTGTCACTCAGGAAGGGTACAAGTGCTGTTCTCCTCCATGTGGGCTTAGCTCAGTGAGGACGGGCACTGTTTTCTATTTATTTGTGACCATATTGCCAGCTTCTAGATAATTGTCATGTAGACCTCAGTAATCATTTGGTAAGAGAATGAAAACATGTATGTACAGAGAGAAAGAGTGAGAGACTCAGTCCTGGCAGCTCTCCAGTCCCTGGTTCTTCCCCTTCTACTCCCTGGCTGCCTCCTACCCTTAAGCTCTGTGGAACACACTGGGACCCTCAGTCTTCTCTTTGTCCCTCTTTTTCTCACATTAGCTCAAGATTATATCTGTCACTTGCAACAAGAATTTTCATCAGGATTCATTATTCACTCTCCTACACAAGCTTATTCATTCCTTCTTGCACTTCTTTGTTCCTTTAAAAATAAGGCAATCTCCTATAAGCCATGTTCTGTGCTGGCTCTAAGAACACAGAGATTACAGATATTAAAGGTAAGTTTGCCAATATGGGCCCAACAATTAGCCACAGAGTTGAAATACAATAATAGAGACACTCAGGTTGCTGTGGGAATGCTAGGATCAACAGTTTTGGATTAAGTTCAGCTCACCTGGGCATATCCTTTCAAGAGTTCCTCATTCCTCACAGGATAATGTAATAATCCATCCCCAATCATAGGTGTGCCTTGCTCATTACACAATGGTACTGCTTTGTTAGGGATGCTTAACAAAGTGGGTGGCTAAAACAACAGAAACTGAGTGTGTCACAGTTCTGGAGAGAAGACCAAGATCAAGGTGCTGGTAGGGTTGGCTCCTTCTGAAAACTGTGAAGGATCCATGTGCTCAAGGCTTCTGTCCTTGACTAGTAAACCACTGTCTTCTCCACATGTCTCTTCATATCATCTTCCCTCTGTGAGTGACAGATTCTGTGTCCAAAGATCCCCCCTTTTATAAAGACAGTTATATTGGATTAGGGCCCGTCTACTGACCTCACATTAACTTAATTACTCCTTTAAAGATCCTATGTTCAAAAAAGTCACATTCTGAGGTTTTAGGTATTAAATCTTTCAACATATGAATTTGAAATAAACACAATTCAACCAATAACTAATATAACTAGTAAGTCTGTCATAACTCAACCTTTATCAAATTCGTACTATGTGTAAGATTCTAAGGGCAGTTCTGAGTGAGTATAACCAAGAAAACAGGGGTCTACCCATGCATGTGGTGCCTTGGTGTATGACCTAACAATTAGCGTTGAGAAAAACAGGTTTTATTTACAATATTCCAACCTCAGGGGGTCTGGAGCACTTCAGCTCAGAGCCCTGTTCCCCCACAAGACCTGGCACTTCCCTTAGTCCTCAGGAGGCTATGGACCAAAAACAAACCCAATAGTTCCCCATCTCCTTATTTGTACTTAGGCCAGCTGTTGCAAGAGTCCTCCAGTCCCTCTGGAAGGTACACTTGTAGGTTTGAAAGTCACCATCCTCACACAGCAGCTCTCCCCTTCAGGATCTGAGGTATGTTGTCCTCAACCTCCATATAACAATCCAGAAAAGCATGTGCTGTGTTACACTGGATCATGGTGAAGTGCAGGAAAGGCACAAGTCGTAGGATAGTGTCCTCTCCATATGTCCCGAGTTCCAAGAGCCCAGATAGAGTCGGAATCTGCAAGGCAGAGTCCTTGGTGGCTTCAGAGTCAGCTAGAGATGGCACGATCAAAGCAGCAGCATGTCTGCTTTCCATGCCACATGGCCAGATCATCCCTATGAACTGCGCAACTGCTTGCTGCTTCCCACAAGGCTGCTACATCACGTCGCCTTCTCTCAAGGTTGTCCCCCTTCTTTTAAGTCCTGACCCACAACTTCTTATGTGACTTCATTTCTGTCTCCTTCCACAGTGAGCTATATTTGCCAGATTCCCCATATTGTTTACACTATTTCCGCTGCCATTTTTAGTCAGGGCAAGAGTGACTCAGTGATCCCAGGTCTCCACCTTCCCTGGCTACATCAGATACATTCTGAAAGTCACCTACACACTTTTTGCACCAGAGCAGTAGCACAGCTATTGTCCAGTTACCTGCTTGCCATAGATATGCAAAGTATCTTAACGCAGTATCATCTGCTTTCCCTTACCCCATCCCTCAACTAATGGGCTGTGGGGTACATTTCTGTTTTAGGGAACTTTCACTCTGTACACTGTTTCATGAGGGCTCAACCAGAAGCCAGAATCTGACTTTAGACCAAGTCTTGATGAAGAGCAAGAATTCAGATCACAGGCTGGCTCATCAGAAACAGTTCCAAGCTTCTAATCATGGCTGATAGATCCATAATTATCTTCTCGTGGTGGTCCTACCTTCACTACCACTCCAAGTACTAGATCCAAGGAGAAAGGTTTTGTTGATTTGTCTTTCCCTTGCTTACAGTTCCAAAGTGACCAGGAGCTACAACAGCTTCTAAAAAGGGTAGAGAAATTCCCATGTGCCTCTCCTCGCTGGCTGTGGGGGAGCGAAGTCAGCTTTGTGGTTTACGACCCTGACTACATGAGAGTGATCCTAGGAAGATCAGGTGAGAGCAAAACCTGAATCGCGGCTGGAGCAGCTCTTCCCTCTGTGTTCTGACATTCCAGAAGAGACATTAGTTCTGCCATCATTACCGGAGCCCTCTACAACCACACTCCCAGCCCACTAGCCAGATTAAGGCCAATGATATCTGCTCTAACTGAAAGCTTAAAGAGCTGTGTGGGGCCAATTTTTTTGTTATTGTGTCTTTCTCTTTCTTTCTTTCTTTCTTTCTTTCTTTCTTTCCTTTTTTAAGTATATTTTATTGATTATGTTGTTACAGTGGTTCCAATTTTGTTTTTTTCTTTGCTCCCCTCTACCCAGTACCCACTTTCCCTTCAGCAATCCCACCCCTCTTAGTTCATGTCCATGGGTCATTCATATAAGTTCTTTGGCTTCACCCTTTCTTATATTATTCTTAACATCCCCCTGTCTATTTTTTACCAACTGATTATGCTTCTTAGTCCCTGCACCATTTCCCCATTTCTCCCCCTTCCCCCTCCCAGCTGATAACCCTCCAAATGATCCTCATACCTATGATTCTGTTCCTATTCTGGTTTGCTTAGTTGGATTTTGTTTTTATTTTTTAGACTCAGTTGTTGATAGTTGTGAGTTTGTTGTCATTTTAATGTTCATAGTTTTGATCTTCTTTTTCTTAAGTAAGTTGTTTTGATATTTCATATAAAAATGGCTTGGCGAAGATGAACTCTTAGCTTTACCTTGTCTGGTAAGCACTTCATCTGCCCTTCCATTCTAAATGATAGCTTTGCTGGATGGAGTAATCTTCATTGTAGGTCCTTGCTTTTCATCACATTGAATACTGCTTGCCAGTTCCTTCGTGCCTGCGAAGATTCTTCTGAGAAATCAGCTGATAGTCTTATAGGCACCCCCACCCCGTAGGCAACTCGGGCCTCTCTCTTGCTGCTTTTAGGATTCTCTTTATCTTACCCCTTTGGCATTTTAATTATGATGTGTTTTGGTGTGGTCCCCTCTGTGTCTATTTCTTTCTTCTTTCTTTCTTTCTTTCTTTCTTTCTTTCTTTCTTTCTTTCTTTCTTTCTTTCTTTCTTTCTTTCTTTTCTTTCTTTCTTTCTTTCTTTCTTCCTTCCTTCCTTCCTTCCTTCCTTTCTTTCTTTCTTTCTTTTTTTCTGTTTTTGTTCTCCTTTAACCAGATCGAGATGATCTGTTATGTAAATTACCCCCAATCTGAAAGACAATTTCCTGTCCACCCTGACTTAGGTTTGGCTCCTCTAATTGTTGCCTGTCCTGGGTCATGGGGTGACTAAGCCCCAACAATTGTAAGAAGACGACAGACTTCCGTGTTTCCTCTGCCACTGGGGATAGAGCCAAATGAGCATCCTAGTCCTCTGGGTGTTCTGCTGTCAGGACACCGAGTCTGCCTTCCTGCGACCACACTGACTATTAGGACAGAGAGACTTTGGGATTGGAGGCATGTGAGAAGTCGCCTCAGAAAATATGTCAGCTAACAACAACCAAGAGGGGATGGCAGCACTTGGTCCTGACCTGAGCAGCCTCCTGGGGGCTTCTGCCTTGTTTGGTCCCCTTAGCTTTTGTAATGTCTTTCCATACCTTTCAGACCCAAAGAATCATGGCACCTACAGATTCCTGGCTCCCTGGATTGGTAAGTATGTCTGATCAGAACTGTGTGGTCCACCTGCCTTACCAACAGCTATCTCTTTGGCTCACAGAGAACAAGAAGTAACTACTGCCATATCACCAACCTCATCTCTGAATCAAGCTTCATTTCTCTTCTAATACAACCCTCACCTTTTCTGGGTCATGGTGAGAGCCCCCCTGAAACTCAGCCTCTCCTCATCATTTATGAGTGCTCCCAATGTTTTCAGAGTGACATTTATTTACGTTCTTCTGTGACCTGCCCCCCCTACTTATTTCAGCCTTTTTCTCACAGCTGTCATAATAGCAACCTATGTACCTGATACTTTGGGAAATCCACATTCCTGAAATATATGGGTCTTTCATGCCTTTCCATGATGTGCCTTCTTCTGACACCCTTAGTTTCTTCTAAATTGTCCCAGTCATCCTTCTGATTCTTCTTACCTCCGCTGACACACCTATCTGTTGTCCAGGGTTTGGTTTGCTCTTATTGAACGGACAGAAGTGGTTCCAGCACCGGCGGATGCTGACCCCAGCCTTCCACTATGACATCCTGAAGACCTACGTGGGGATCATGGCCGACTCTGTCCGAGTGATGCTGGTTAAGTGCATGCGTCTCTCACCTGCACACACCCACTCACAGCACAGTTCACCTGGTCCACTCTAGAACATGTGGGTCCTTCCCACATCCGTCAGACACAGTCAGCCAGAATAACACAGCCAACCAGAACTTATTATGTAACAGAGCTTCCCAAAAGTCGATGGGACAGGGGGTTCTTAGGTACCAGCTTGGATCCACACTACTTTGGTCATTGCCAAGGGAAAGGAGGGCCATGGTAGAAACAGGGTATGCTCTTCACTCACCTTCACACTTCAGCACAGTGGACTAGAGCAGCTGTCATTCCCTTGACAGCAAGACAAACTGCCACTGGCAGGCCTGGAGTGGCAGCTTCAGTGGCAGGGTGGACATTTCAGGATGTCATTCAGGTAAGCTCTGGCCTGTGGTGCAGGGCTTCAGCATGAAATTGAGTTACTCCATAGAAGGAAATGGAGGTTACATCAGCTCTCACAGAGCCAAGTCCTGCCACCATATGCCGTTTCCTGGTTTCTATGTCAACCACGATCTGATGTGATGAATGTGAGGAATTTAAGTCCTTGAGGTCCCTTCCTTAAAAGACTTAGTACTGGTCACTTAGGTTTCTCCTTGCCTTGACACATTTGCTACCTAGAGTTGGAATTCACCTGTCCTTCAGGTCTAGCTTAACCTCAGACATGATTCCCTGTCCATCCCCTGAGAAACAGTGTTTTCTGGTCTGCCTAAAGGTGGTTACCATCATTACTTACTCCCCGAATTCAAAACTAATTCAGACCATTATGAGAGAATCTGTTTAATTATATAATCAAGGTTTCTGAGAATACAGTTCTCACATTACAAACATGTGCTTTACAGTCTGAATATGCTGTATATAATGCCTCTGTTCTGGAAAGTGAGGGATTCCAAACAAGTGTCTGCAGAGATGGAGAGACAGCTTAGTTTTCTCAACAGAGGTCCTCTGGGGCTGTAGAGTTGTGTCAATGTCCCCCTCCCACCACAGGACAAATGGGAGGAGCTCATCAGCCAGGGCTCTTATCCGGAGATCTTTGAACACGTCTCCATGATGACCCTGGACACCATCATGAAGTGCGCCTTCAGCCAGCAGGCCAGCGTCCAGACAGACAGGTTAGTGATGATCCTTCAGTGCAGGGTTTTTGCTTCTATCAACTGACATGGACTCACCAGAGAGGCAGTTCGGGCAGCTGGGATGCTCACCAGCTCAAAAGCAAGAGTCTGCTGAGAGCTGCTGACCATGGACAAATTCCAGTTCAGACCAAAGCTTGTCTCAGCCACAGATCCCTGATCCCTGCCACAAGAACAATCCTGGGTCCTCTATCACATATAAAAGACCAAGGGTCTCAAGGGCTGTAAGACAGAAGCAGCAAACGCCTCAGTGCCACCTGTCCCCACTGTTTGTGGAGACTGCCACCTAGAACCCCCTCCATCTCCAGGACAGAGGCCTCTCAATACCCTAGTCTTTTCTGTATCTTCTCTCTTCAGGAACTCCCAGTCCTACATCCAGGCCATTGGGGATGTAAAAAATCTCTTTCGTTCTCGAGTGAGGAATTTCTTCCTCCAGAACGACATCATCTACAGGCTGACTCCTGAGGGCCGCCGGAACCACCAGGCCTGCCAGCTCGCCCATCAACACACAGGTTGACTCCACCTCCTGGGCTGCTCCCGTCCTTCATCAGGCACATCTTAAAGGGACTGGCCCTGACCTCAGGAAGAGCCTGGCCCCCTGCAGCCCTTCAGGAGCTGTGACACACCCCTGCTGGGTACCCTCTGGTGCAGGGCCTGGGAACAGGGATGAAAAGGTGCAAGGGCCTGTGAGGGGGTTGACCTGCATCACCTTATTGGTGGTGTCACCCCTGCAAGCAGCATTCACGCAGAGCCTACTCCATGGCTGTGCTACTGAGGGAAGGCCTGACTTGCAATCAGACAGTGCTAGAGCTCTCACCTCTGATGTGCAAACCCACGCCCACCCTCA
The DNA here is from genome assembly GCF_987537825.1 of Furipterus horrens. Classification (NCBI taxonomy): domain Eukaryota; kingdom Metazoa; phylum Chordata; class Mammalia; order Chiroptera; family Furipteridae; genus Furipterus; species Furipterus horrens. The sequence goes on along the minus strand of NW_028327173.1, from coordinate 31,867,230 downwards.
TCCTGATTGTGACAGCCTAACCAGAGCAGTGTGGGGTGCAGGTGGGTCCCCTGGGGGTTTTGTATCTGGATACCCACAGCCTTCAGCTCTGCCTGGGGTCCACTGTTCTGGGACAGACCGAGTGATTGAGCTGAGGAAGGCACATCTGCAGGAGGAAGAAGAACTGGAGAAGGTCAGGAAAAAGAGGCACCTGGATTTCCTAGACATCCTCCTCTTTGCCAGAGTGAGTGCATGTAGGAGGGGCCTATGGCTACACCCAGAAGTGCAGAAGAAGGAACAAACCCTGCTCTCTCACTGTGCTTTCCCCAGATGAAGAATGGGAACAGCTTGTCTGACAAGGACCTCCGTGCCGAAGTGGACACATTTATGTTTGAGGGCCATGACACCACAGCCAGTGGCATCTCGTGGATCCTCTACGCTCTGGCTGCACATCCCGAGCATCAGCACAGGTGCCGCAAGGAGATCCAGAGCCTCCTGGGGGATGGCGACTCCATTACCTGGTGAGTTTCAGAGATAGGACAGCCTGGCCCACTCGGGTAGACAAGAAACCCGGGTCTGCCTGGGCCCTGCCTGCCCTCAGGTTGGGCTGCCTTCATTTCAGGGATCACCTGGATCAGATGCCCTACACCACCATGTGCATCAAGGAGTCACTGCGACTCTATCCACCTGTACCAGGTGTCGGCCGAGAGCTCAGCAAGCCAATCACCTTCCCTGATGGACGCTCCTTACCCACAGGTCTGAACTTCAGCACACTCACTAACCTAGGCACTGAGCAAGAACACATGACATGTCAGATCCTCATGTCCTAGAGCCATTCTGAACCTCTCTGGTCTTGTTTCTTCAACACTAAGTGGATGCTTACTTTCAAGTTTGTAGTTTGGATGAGGAATATAAAATGCCTTGCACAGAGTTGGACCACAACAAAAGTTCAATAAATATTAGCTCCCCTTTCTACTCACAGAGAATAATACATTTCAGTACATTCACTCAAACAGGGTTCATCTCGGCTCTGCATCTCACATGAATAGAATTCCAAGTTTCTGTCACTCCCCTGGACTAGTGTTCCATCACATTTAGAATCCGTGCTTTTATGACACCACAGTATTTCATTCTATGGCACTGATGTCCTAAATTCTAACACTCCATGATCCATCTCAACTCCACATTACAGGACTCTAGTCGCAATTCTGTCTGCATTGCCACGTCTATTTGAATATCCTTTGTGACCATTGCAAAGAACTGTATAACGTACTTGCCAGTTAATATATTAATGACTCAATCAATCAAATCTTCTTCACAAAAGGATGCTGGACTCCTGATCCAGCATCCAGAATTTCACTCTAAAATTCTGATTCTCTGAGATGTGAGGGTTGCAGAGGTGATCAGACAAGGGTAGGGGTACTTGTGGTTTCTTTCTTGGGGCCCAGGCAAGTAGGAAGGAAAATCAGCAAATCAATTGCCATAGGTCAGATGGCCCAGCCTCTGAGGAGCCCACAGGTTGATGGCAGAGAGCAGCTGATGACCAGATCTGAGAATCCTACCATGGTTGGAGACCACCCAATGGTTCACCTATGGTCTGAATCCCAACCCTGACACATCTTAGTTGTGGGATCATAGTCTTGCTGCTCAGCCTCTCTGGAGGTCAGGTGCCTCATCTGAACAATGGGAATATGAGTGACCTCCCTGGAGGGTTGTTGTGAGGATTGAATGTGTTAATGCCTAATCCCCAAGGGCTCATGGATGGTACTTGAGAGATATGTTGTATGTTGAGTTGCTCCAAGAAGTCAGCCTTCAGTTCCTTCTTGTTCCTCAGTCGTGGAACATGGTTATCTCCGCCTAACGTGTGCACATGTGCTTTGCCGTGTCCACCCTCCTCTACTGCGATAGGATCATGTCATTGGGAGTGACTCTCATTGTGGCTCCCAACCGTTTTGTGCGTGCACGTGCCCCTGCTGCCATGTGTATGACCAGCCTTCTCTCTTCTCCTCGCCCTACAGGAATCAAAGTCTTACTTTCTTTCCACGGTCTTCACCACAATCCGAAGGTGTGGCCCAACCCAGAGGTATGATGGCTGTGGGAGGGAGGATGCGCTGATTTCTCTAGACTAACACCTCCTCCTGTTTCTAGCCCCAGGAGTCTTGTTCCCTCATGGACTGGAAGCAGGGGCCTGACCCTACTATCCTCCCCTGGTGCTCTCTCTGCAGGTGTTTGACCCTTCCCGTTTTGCACCGGGTGCTAATCTACACAGCCATGCTTTCCTGCCCTTCTCAGGAGGATCAAGGTGCGGTGTCCTGTACTTGGGAGGGTGGGGGCACATCACCAGATGCATATGACGAGACTGTGACCTCCTACACTCATATGTGGTGTCTAAAGTTATGCCCCTTTATGTTGGGAAGGAGATGTTTCTTTATATGTACAAAAGAAGGGTGACATTTCATGGCATAACACAGACAATTTTCCCACTGATTTTCTCTTAAAAACAATTGATTGTCCTTATTTTTATGATTTTTCCAATGTTGGACTAATTAGACAGTGGGACCATAGTATATAAATCTCATTTTAAATAAAGAATTTTGCCACCCGGATAAGTTGTCGTGGTTACGTGAATATTGCTATGCAGTCAAACTTGGGTGGGATAGACTGCAAAAACAGAGAGGCACACATTGGCCTGAAACCCTTCAATTGGCGACTTTCCCTCTTTGCCACCCACAATTCAGTGTCAGTCATTGTTCTAAAATGCAGTTACTCTGATGTTTTCCTCACTTCAGGAATACTTCTCAGAGTTAAAATTTTTCATGCAAATTAAACTTCAGGTTGCTTTTCACAATTACAGGTAGTATTAAAAGGAGTTTCTTTCCCTTCCCACAGAGCAGTACAGCCACTGCCCGTTCTACGTCTCTGATCTGCCACTCACTGTATCTGTGATACTTCCATGTGTTTGGATTTCCAACTGCCTTCCTTGTCCTAACTGTTTAAGCCCTATTCGTGAGTGGTGAACACCGATGTATGCCTCTTTCTTTTTGCAATCGATCCCAACAAAAGTTTTACTGCATAGTAATGGTCACAGAAGCGTGATTACTTTTCCAGTTGGCAAAATTCTTTTTATAACATGGGCTTCATATACCATTGTCCCACTGTCTATACAGTCTCATGTTGTCAGAAAGCATAAAGCTAAGGACAATCACTGCTTTTGAGAAAAAAAAAAACCCCACTACTTCATATATGACACACAGCATTTGAAAGGTTCCTGGTGTGTAAAATATACAACATCCTTGAAATGGCTAATGAGCTGGACGATTACACTCAAAAGCAGCTGCTGTAGAAAATACTCCTGTGAGTAGTAATTCCATAAACTTTGTGCTTGGTTACTAGGAGTTTCACTGAATCAATAAGTCTGTTAAATCTTCAAATGGTGAGTCAACATTCAAAAAATAGGCTTTGAACAATTGTTCCTCCAGAGGTTGATTGGCTCTAGTCTTTGGATTTTCCCAGGACTGTCCTTCCTCCTGGACCATGGCTACAAGTCATGTGGCTGCCACTAGAGGGTAGGAGAGCACTAGGCAACTCAATTCCTAGGTAGAACTCGTGTTTACCCTTTTTTTATTTTTTATTTTTTTTTCATTTTAATTTACTTCACAATTCAATTAACTTCCTTCAAATATAACTGTATTCCTTGAGGCTGGCTCTATGTGCCAAGTCCTGTGCTAGGAGATGGGAAAGACACTGTCCCTGCCTCCAGGTGTTGACAGTCAAGAAGCAAACCCTCTGCTTAACAAAAACATCATTCCTTCTTTCTTTCATTCACTCACTCATCATTCATTGAGCAGATTGTTGAATGTTCTGTGTTTCTTGCACTGTCCTGGGCAATGGACCATGATGTATCCTTGAATAAAACACTAATAATGCCTTGAGGATCTGAGAGATAGAGATACAGGCAACAGAGGGGTTAAGGATGGGATGTCCTTTGATTTAGTCTTGAGCATGTGGCAGGCAGGGGTGGAGGGAGGACCTTCTCTGTGATCTCAACGACATGAGCTCAGTTAGGAAGTGGAGCTGGACAGCTGAGAAGTGAGTGAGGCAATAACCCATAGAGGCCTTTGATGCCAGCTGAGGCATTGGGACAGGTGCTACCTGTGATGGTTGAATAGAAGGGGTTGAACTGAGCTCTGGCTTCAGTATAGATGGAGGGGAGGCAGGGAGACAGAAAGGTGCAGGTGAGGAGACAGACACATGTCAAGGAGAGACATTTGTGCAGTAGAATAAGAAGCTACAGAAGCTGGTTGAGTAAGGGGATGAGGGAGAGACAAGAGTCTGGATCATTCATTGAGAGGCTGGTGGTGCACCTAGTTGAAGGTTGCTAATCCCTGGTTATCCCAGGAGCTTCCCTGTTGCCATTTGGATTTTCTTACACAATTTCATCTCTCCATCTTACAGAGGATCAAGATCAGGTTGACCCTCTCGATGGGGAGCACCTGAGAGTGTGGCCCATTCCTCTCTTTCAGACCCTGACATGGCCTCCACTTGAGAAACCAGAAACTGCTTGTGGAAGGAGTGAACAAATTGATATTTAAATTTTTAATGATTCCCTTGCCTTGATTTGGTGGCTTAGGACAATGGCCTTCCACTAACAGAAATCCATGTCAATGAGAACAAAAGCAGGAGTTAGAAACTACTCCTGGAAGAGAGGTTGGCTTTGTCAATGTTCATGAACAGAAAGTGAGGCAAGGTTAGCGGGATAGAAGTATGTGTGGCCTGAAAGGAAGGAGATCGGATTGAGTCACATCCAAATGCCAGGTTCCTGGGAAGGGCTCAGAGGCCAGTGTCCGCCAAGCTCAAAACAGGGTTTAAGACCATTTCACATGTTGTTTTCTCTCCCTGGACCAGGAACTGCATTGGGAAGAATTTTGCCATGAACGAGCTAAAGGTGGCGGTGGCCTTGACCTTGCTTCGCTTTGAGCTTGAGACAGATCCTTTCAGGGTCCCCATCCCCATACCAGAAGTTGTGTTGAAGTCGAAGAATGGAATCCACCTGCAGCTCAAGAAGATCCTCTAATCCTGATGGGACAAGAGCAAGCTCTGAGAGGCTCCTTCCTGCCACCCTGTCTCCTTGTTACCCTCTTCCATTCCATGTCTATCTTACCAATTCCTGCTTTCCATCTGCCCTCCTCCTACCACTCTGCCTGATCTCCTCCCTCTGGTCCTTTGCATCTCCCTATCTTTTTCACTTCCTTCCTGCTTGTCTTTTTCTGTATTAATTTCCTGTGCATTCTGTAATAATTTACTATAGTTTCAGGGACATAACACACCACACCTTTTCGCTCCTAGGGTTCTGGAGTCATAAGTCTGAAATGGGTTTCACAGGACCACAACCAAGGTGTTGGCAGGGCCATGCTACCCCCAGGGCTCTAGTAGAGAATCTCTACCTTTGTCTTTCCAGCATCTAGAACTGCCTTATTATACCCCTTGGCTCCTGGTGCTTTCCTCTGTACACAAATCCACCAGCACCCTCAAAGTTCTCTTTGCTTATGTCTTCGCATTGCCTTCTCTGTTATGAGGACATTTCTGACTACAGAGGCCCGCTCAGATAAAACAAGACATAGTCACACCTGGCAGGGATTAGACCGAGGACATCCTGGAAGCCATCATTCAGCCTACTTGGTCCCTATGTGACTGACATCAGTTCTTCTTCGCATTTCCCTTCTGCATATTTCCTCTCTACCCATTTGTCAATCCCACACCCTCCCCTTCTTCCTTCCTCCCTGAAATAAAGTTCCTATCTCATATGAAGTGCATGTTTTACCTTGGGAGGAGCTGGATAGAGAGAACAGAGAAAAGGGCAGGAAAGAGAGATGAGACAAGCCAGGGAGATATCTGCTCTGTGGTGCCAGGACCCATCACCTCAGAGGCCACGGAGGGGACAGCTGTCCAGGAGGCACTTGGAGGAGCCCAGGTGGGCATATAGGTGTGACCAGTGAGAGAGGATGTCAGTGAACAGCTGGTGACACTTTCCCACAGGACAAGCTCTGGCGGTCCACTGCATCTCATGTCAGCTACTCTAAGGGCAGAGGGGTTTCTTCAACCCTGCCACATTGGTGACCATGAGGTGGTAGTCCCCTGACCCTGAATTCTGTTCCTGCTGTAGTCCTCTCACACCACTCTCAGCCCAACCCTGTTCTCTTGCTGGTTGTATACAGATTCTCCTCCTGTCCCACCCCTGCCATTCCTAGGCCAGGGTCCTGGATGCCCTAAACAGACCTCAGTTCACCCCTCTGCCCTCGGTGGCATGCCTTGTTCTGCTTCTATGAAGGGCTTCTCCACCATCCAGTACCTGCAGCCCGGATCTCCTTCCCAGTCCCCTGGCCTCCTGGGTCACTGTGCTGGTTCAGCCCTGCTCTAAGAAGGAGCAGGGTGGGTTCTCAGTGCCTGACTGAGATATAGAGCAGAAAAGGGAGCTGAGAGCATCCTGAACAGGAAGTACGGCAGATCCCCTGACATCAAGTGAAGAAGAAGGTCTGGGTGGCCATGCTCAGAAAGCACAGGACAAAGTAAACTTGGAATTCTCGGTAGTCAGCCATATGCACACGTGCTCTAACCACAGCATTCCACAAGGGTGAGGAGAGGGACAAATGAATGACCCTGCTGGCTTCAGGTATTGAGAAAAATCCAGTCTGAGTTCATGGTCACACGCACAACTGCATGACACATACATAGAGACACCTCCGGGCAGCCATGCCCCTAAGTGCCCTGCCACACCACGCTCTACCACACACACATGTACACCATACCTGGGATCAGAGGACACAGAAGGGTATGCTAAAGAGCTGAAAGCAAAACTGAACTTCATCTTTGGTGCTGTCTGGTCCCCAGCCTCTGCCTTCCCCTCTCACACGGAGCCTACACTTTCCCTCTGGCTCCATATATCTAAGCTCTAGTATCACTTACTCATGCCCTCAGAGAGAGTCAGTACTACCTATGGAGCCTTGGCAAAAGAGCCCAGAATCAGGCATTCAGCTCAAGCTCCTCCCTGATGAACATCTTGGCAGGTTCCCTCCCTTAACATTGAAGAGGGATAATGGCCTCCTCCAATCCTGCCTCACAGGCCTCCTGACTGTCCAAAGATAAGAAAAGGAGACATGCCTTAGACTAGGAGCCGCCCATGGGCCAGGGTTGCTTATGACCACTGGGCTCAGTCACCAGGTGACAGCTGTGGAAAAGGTATCTTCACTTGTGCAGAGAAAAGTCTGTCCAGGGACAGAACAGAGGGGGACATTGGTGTCATGGTGAACACTCTGGCTAAGGTTTCTGCATCCCAGCCTTAGGTGGGCAACACGGTCTAGGTCTTAACAGGGCTCTGTAGGACTGAGCCATTGCCCATGGCCAGCCTTCCAGGATCGTGGCCTTCTCCTGAGAGGGGAAGCATCAATAGCGGAAGGATGTTTCTGTAGATGGTCCACCCCCAGAGCAACATAGACACATCCCCATACCCTAGGGCTAGAATTCTCCTCTGTTGCCCCTTCCCCAGTGTCAGGTGCCCTCCCTCCATGCCTTCTCATTCCTGGACTGGAGCTCACTAACAGACTTAGACCTTGAACCCTAGAGGGGTATGTAGCCATCAGGTAGCTGCTGCAGAAATTATTGGGGAAGGATCCCTGATTCATCATGAGGTCTAGCCTGAGTTCCTCCCAAAGTCCTTCTTTGCACATCATACCTCACACTATCTTAAGGCCTGACTCAAGCACCATGTCTGTCACCTTCCCCAGAGCAGTGGGTGACTGGGACACAGACATTGACGATGGAAGATGTGCCACAGAGACCCCTATGAAGAGGGTAGAATAAATATTATACTTGTGAAATTATAGTCCATATTCCTTCACCTTCGCAGTGGTTACTTGGGTGTAAGCTTTAGAAGTGTATTGCTCTGTACATTTTTGCTTTAAACAAATTTTCCTTATGCTATTTTCCAAACACACATACACAGAGAGATGAACATAAAGAGAGACACCCATCTCAGTGAAGGGGCAAGCCCCCAAAACCATCCCTCTGTTATGTGGACTGGGCGAGTGCCTGGTCATAACCAAGAGTCCCAAGGCACAGTTTCCATTGCATTCATTGTATCACCCAGTCTAGAGTGTAAGTTTCTGCCAGATTTTAGAAAGATTGCCTATTAGGAGACAAAAAAGGAAGAGTCTAGGAACAAGTAAGTTCTCACCACATGTTGAGTGAATGAATGAGTCACCTGTAGGCTACTTGCACAGTAAGTATTTATAGAAAGACATGTTTTCTAGGTGCCACCCTTGAGGTGACTGTCTAGGCGGGTACCAACTTCCCTTCTAATTATCAGCCTCCCAAGGACAGAAAGCCACAGCTGCTCCACAACCCAGTCTGGAGGAAGCGGTGCCCAGGGAGAGGCCACAGCCTGGGCTGTCTGGGGACCGACCCTTGGCAGAGCTACTTCCCAGAGCCTGGGCGCAGTGGCTTCAGGTGAAGGTGGATGCCATTCTCAGAGCGCAGGATCAGCTGGGTCAGCTTGATGGGTGGCCGCAAAGGGTCCAGGGCGAACTCAAAGCGGAGCAAGCAGAGGGCTGTGACCACCTTCATCTCATTCATGGCAAACTGCTGCCCGATGCAGTTCCTGCAGTGAGCAGCACAAAGAAGCATCAGGCAATGGGGTGTCTGGAGTGATGAAATGCTTTCCCTGGCCAATAAAAATCGATAACTATTTTGGGTGACTAACTGGTTGATTGAGTGATCAATCTGGGCTGAAGAAACAGATCATGAGCATGTGGCAGGGTCCCAGACTAAGTAGATTCACACTGAGTGTTTGGCTTGGGGGTCTCTCTTGCAATGACTCACCCACCCCACAACATGTTAGGTGCATGAATGTGCTAATGGCAAGTAGAAAGTCCTTGGAACTCACCCTGTATTAGGACCACAGCAACTCAGCATGGTGCCCCTCATCACAGAGCTCCCCAAAGTGATGCCTCGCCCACAACATCCTCCACCCTCACCTCCCCAGTCCTGGGGGCCTGGAAATGTTGGGCCTCTCCTCACCTGGGCCCAGCGGAGAAGGGTATGAAGGCGAAGGGGTGGCGTCCAGCCACATTCTCAGGGGAAAAGCGCAGGGGGTCAAAGACCTGAAGGACAGACCTTGTTTAAATACATGCCAGGTCCAGAGGGAGGGTGATTCCCCACAGCCTCCCACCCCATCTGACCTCTGGGCCCAGGACTAGAGTACCTCAGGGTCAGGCCACACAGCACTGTTTCTATGGAGGGCATAGATGTGCAGAGAAATCAGGCTGCCTGTGGGAAGAGCAGAGGGCAGGTGACCAGGTGGTCCTGGGACAGCCAGGCCCACCTCCTCACAGGGCCAGAATCCCATCGTGTCTGCCTAATGAGGATTCTGCCTCAGTACTGTGAGAGACAGAAGGTCCACGACAACCCTCAACACATCAAGGTGCTTTTGATCATCATCACACTTACTTCCTCTAGCCCAGCACTGGGCAAGCACCCAACAAAGACATTTGTGGAATGGAACAAAAAAGGACTGAACACAACCCCACCACAAGGCAGGACACTCAAGGACCATTGCATACTTTCTGCTTTCCATGAACTGACTCTCAAGGCAAGGTATTCACAACATTATGCTATCAATAGTGACAGCTACCAGCCACTGCAGGCATACCATGTGCCACATACAGAGCTGAACTCTCTTTACGAAGCCCCCACATGGAGTTGTACAGGTTGGCCCTGCACAGCTTCACCGTCTGTGTGAAGGATGCCTCCTGAGGTTGTTCAGGCCACAACCTGCATGGTGATACAGGACAGCCTTGACGACTTCATCCTGGCAACAACCTTGACAGGCAGGTCCTCTCCTCTCCCCAATTTTACAGAAGAGGAAAAAGAAGCTTAGAGGTGGAGGCATTTACTCATGTTATAGAGCCAGGGTTGGACCCAGGCCAAACACAAAGCCTGAGTTCTTTGCCATTGGTGCAAAGATTCGGCCAAAGGCACAGAGAGTGACAGAGAAGATTCCTCAAGGACTCCAGTTCTAGCCCCAAATGCACCCTCTCCCACCTGCAGGTAGAGAGCGGCCATCCACAAAGGTGACAGGCTTGCTGAGCTGGCGGTACACTTGAGGCACAGGCGGGTAGAGGCGGAGGCTCTCCTTGATGCACAGGGTCAAGTATGTCATCTTGGCCAAATCGTCCCTGCCAGTAAGACAACCAGCGTTTTCCCAAGGTGGGGAGCAACATGGTCCTGCAGGAAGACAGGCTCCAGTCCCAACTTCCCCCTCACCACCATCACACATCCAAGGGTCAGAAGAACACAAGTGCTCCAAGTTCAGAACAGACTAGACATGGGGTGGCCATTCAGAGGCAGGGGTTCTGACTCCACTTTTCTCCATCCCTCCCTCTTCTTCACTGCTAGGAAGGGAAAGCTCAGGACCCTAGAAGTGTGAGTGCATTCAGCCATCAAAGACAAGTCACTCTTGTGTCTCTGAGAGCCCCACAGAAGCCCACAAGAGACAGTTCTTTAGGTTCTGCTTGGTTTCCCCTGTGGAGCTGGAATGGAAAGGAACAGAGGCTAATGGTCATAGCTGAATGAAGTAATAAATGTATGAGCAATGGCAAGATCGGGTATATATATAATTTCTCTTTCCTCAGTTGCCACTTGGAAGCTCAGACCCAAATGTGAGGTCCAACTATAATAAGGTGAGCAACACCTTATTACATAGCCTCTAAGTTCCTTCCCCCCAATATTTATTTTTATTTTGTGGTTTACTGTTTTATTGAATAAATATCCTGTAAGTTGCTTCAATTTCTAGATAGAATGAAGCAAAGATTAAATAAAGATTTCAACTCCCTGCCTCGAATCCTGTTCACATTGTTACGCAACCTAGAATGCCTGGCTCTCTCTCCCTTTGCACAAGGTCCCCCTCCTTAAAAAGCTACTTAAGCCCCACCCCTTTTTATTTCTCTGCCTGCAACTTCAGGTTGCTCATTCTTCAGTTTTCTCTAGCATTTTAGTTATGTGTGTTAGTCTCAATAAGAACTGCAAAGGCAGCAAACTGGCTCCTCTTCCTCTTCCCACCCACACTTCCAATAGTACCTGACACCAGGCTGGACACCCAGGAAAGTTCCCAACATCCAACCCACAAAAATAAGTAATGAAGACTTCATCTCCAAATCTTAGACCCTGAAATTATGCATGTCTCACTTAAATGAATCTAAACTTTCTTTCACCAACTGAGCATTTTCTGCACTCCTGCCAGGTACCTAGCTCAGGATGGTCCTGTGTCATCTGCAATGACACCCTATACATAAGCACTGCCCTTCCCTGGAGCAGGACAGATTGGGCTCACCCAAGCCTCACTCACCACTGGAAGGAGTCCCTGTCCCCGAGGATCTGACAGACCTCCTCCCGACAACGATGCTGGTGCTCCGGGTATAAGGCCATGCAGTAGAGAAACCAGGAGATGCCACTGGTTGTGGTGTCATGGCCTTCGAACATGAACGTGTCCACCTCAGCCCGGAGGTCTGCATCCGACAGCTTGATCCCACTTTCATCCTGGGTTAGGGTAGGCATAATGGAGTAAGCCAAGGCATTTGCAGTAGGAACCAAGAAGTATTCATAGCAGCATCAGTCAAATGAAGGTCCAAGGGAGATAGAGAAAGGCCTGTTTCAGATTTCAGGCTAGGACCTTCCCCAGATTCCTGTCTGATATCGTAAACTCAGCTTGGATGCCTCCTACTCCAGGAAGCCTCCCATGATCCCTCTGGCTAAGTGACCTGTGATCTTAGCTAGCCTAGACTCTTGATTCTGCTCATTGGACACACAAAGTGCCACCTGACAGAAGGGATCTTTGTCAACTGTCATCTCCTCTCTTCTCCAATAGACTGTAAGCATCTGGAGGGCAATGCCAGGTCTTTCTCCTCTTCTGCACCCCTAACACAGGAACTAACCCAGGGTAGGGCTCAGTGAGTTTATGGAGTGGGTGAATGAATAAATGAAGTCTAAGATTCTAAAAACTTAGGGTGCTGAGATTCTTCAGTGTCTCATATATCTGGAATTGGTCTTCGGGCTTTCTGGCATGTTACCCAGGATCCTTGCTACTACATCTCTCCCCATTGCCACAGCCAGCCACACTCTGCACCGTCCCACCTCTGAGCCTTTGCTTATAATGTGTTGTGGACAAGGAACAGGTCATGTTAGCCAGGGAAACAAATGGCAAGTGCTTAACCGCCCTTGCTGCTGTCCAGTGATCCCTGTCCCAGGAGGACCGTCTGAAAGCCCCTCTGGAACAAGTTCTCAGGAGGAAGTGAGCAACTGTGCACTCACCCGAGCCCCCAGAAGAATGTCCAGGAAATCCAGGTGCCTCCGGTTCTGGATCTTCTCCTGTTCTTTCTTGTCTTGCAGGGCTGCCTTCCGTTCCCTGATGACTTGGTCTGGGCCATGAGGACAGAGTGTCACTGCCTGGGGACCCATCCTCTGCCCACAGGGGAAGAGAAATCCTGCAACGGGCAGGATCCCAAGGGGCCCAGAGAAGCAACATTAGAAACTAGATTTCCAGTGGGTAGGTCACATGGGAAAGGCCCACCTGTGTGGTCGTGGGCCACCTGGCAAGCCCGCAGGAAGCGGCGGCCATGAGGAGTAAGCCAGTAGATGAAGTCATTATGGTACTGAAAGGACTGAAGGCGCTGCTGCATCAGCAGAGTGAGATCCTTGACTGCCAGATAGTAGTTACTGTCCCTGAAGGTGACAGAGGGGGAGGGGCACTCAGACCCTGACCCACAGCAGAGCCCCCCACTTCTTCATTCCAGAAATCCAGCCCTAACGTCAGTACTTCCTCCCTTCCCCTCCCTGACATTAAGCATCCCCACTAAAGCCAGAATCTGTCTCCCCACTGTGGGCAAACCCCACTCCCACAAGCAGGGGTTCTCTAGGGCAAGATCCTGTCTCCTCTCACACCAGGGCCCAGAAGTCCTGCCAACTCTCCCCTCTGAGCTGGCCTGGGCTGAGACTATAGTCAGCCCCAAGTGCCCTCTGACCTGTGGCCCAGGCCGCTGTGTCCTTTGCCAAAGGTGCACTTCATGAGTGTGTCCAGTGCCATGAGACCCACATCGCCAAAGATGTCAAAGCTCTTATGCTCACGAGCCTTTTCCTCCCACTTGTCCTAGACCCAGAGAGGGTGAATAATCTAGAGGGCCAGCAGGCTGCATGTCCCACCCCGACCCTCCAGGACAGACAGCCCACTGTCCCTGATGGGCACTGAGTCCCTGGCCGGCCTCCCGTCCTGCAGGGAGGTGGGGGTGGGGGCAGTCAGGGCTCAGGCTCAGAGAGCAGGACCAGGAGGCAGGCCTTCCACAGCACACACAGGCACTTTCTGCCTGTCAGGGCAGCCTATATATAAGGGATAGAGGGCCAAGAGGTGGTGAGCTCCCCAGCACAGTGTGTGTGTAAGTCAGGCCTGCAGTAAGGCAGGACGAGGAGTGTCCTCCAAGGGGAAAGACTACCCTGAATAACCTCTGGGGATTATACAGTCCTGAGATGCTGAACGTGACCTCCACCCTTGGCAGTCCTTTCAAGGAGGCATTGCCACTAGCGTTGTTTTTACACATTTGTGGTAGATAGTTTGAGACATGAATGGCCTTCCTCGTATTTCCAAAGATAGGCATCCCTCAAGTCTGTTCCAAGAGGAGCGTTATTGGGCCCCACTGAGGCCCGCTGGCCTGTGAGAAACGGCTGGGTCTCCTGGGGCAGACAAGGCCCAGGAATACTTGGCCACTTGGAGCTCCACACCTAGTGCGCACCCAGCAGGCAGCAGGTGTCAGACACAGCAAGGCTTGGCACTGCTACGGGTAGGACGAACCTCAGGGCCTCAGTGATGCTCCTCACTGCCCTTCCCCAGGGAAAACTGGGATGGGAGGGGCAGGCCAGCAGCCACTGCCTCCAAGAGGTTGGCACAGGGAGCTCACAAGCATGGCGTTCGTGGATTCGGCAAACACCATCACATAGGGCTTCAGCACATCATAATGGAAGCCAGGGGTGAGCAGCTTGCGGTGCTGGAACCACTTGGGCCCTTGGAGGACCAGCAGGCCTTTCCCTGGAGAAGGGATGGGAGAGGGAGGGTTAGTCAGGGCGCACCATTCTGCCCCATTTCTGGCAGCCTCAGGCCAAGCCGGCCCACCCCACCTACTCTACCTAGTCCTTGGGCCCATGACCATACCTTTCCTCAAGCCCTAGCCCTGGCCAGCACCACCTGTGATGTCGCCTAGGATCAACTCTAGTGTCCCCACCCCCAAAAGGCTCTTCCTCACACTCACATATTTCCCAGATCCCTTGTCCTCCCTGTGCCGGCGGGGGCAGGGAGGGGTGGTGCGGGCTGGGGGTGGGGGGCACACTCAGCAGGAGAAGGTACCTGGACCCCCTTTCCCTGGATAACTGACAGAATGGGGACAGGACAGGGATGGGTCCTGTCACCCAACCCCAACGGCAGGGAGGGTGACACTCACCAATCCATGAGAGGAAAAAGTCATACACATCTGGGGCCTTAGGGTCTGTAGGAGACAGAGAAGTTTGGGTCAAGCTGGGATTCGGGGATTCCCAAAACAGACTTACTGATAAATAGGATGTGCACCTCAGCTGCCCAGACTCAGGGAGCAGGCCCAGGACTCCTTCCCACTTGGTGCCCTGGGCCCTTTGCTCTCAGGAGGTGCCACCCTCTCCCGAGAATGCTCACCCCCTCGGCTGTACACAGCTTTGGCATAGTCAGGCTCATAGATGTTCAGGAAACCAAGGAACTGTCCAAACCAGAGTGGGTGGGCATAGGGGAACTCGTGGGCCCAGGATACCACCGTGTCCAGGCTTCCCGTCTTCTGGTACTGTAAGGGTGACAGAAGCCAGGCCACTCAGGAAACCAACATTACCAGCCACACCTTAAGTCCCTCAGCCTGCCCAGAGAGGCCCTGGGAGCAACCCTCCCTCCTCCTACACCCCTTCTCAGCAGTTAGCCAGTCCTATCCACCTCTGGGCTCAGTTCCCTCTCCAGCCAGAGAGCCACTGCTTTATATCCAAGCCAATCACATTTTGCACCTGGATTAGCTCAGCAACTCCAAACTGTCCAACCTGCTGCCTTCTGGTGCCTGCCACCAACCCTCTATCTACTCAGCAGACAAAAAGAGATTTTTTTCAGCATTAAAGCTTTTCATTAGAAAGATAATACCAGCTTATTGTGTAAAAGAGAAACCACCTGGATTCCATCCATCTGACACATTTTTATTGAGGACCTACTATGTGCAGGGCATTTTTCTAGATGTCTCAAGGGAATGAGATAGCCATGGTCCTGCCCTTTCACAGAGGCGGATTTAATGGCAGGCACACCAGGCGCATGCCCTGGGCCCCAACTTCTGAAGGGCCCCACAAAACCCCAACTTTACACTTTTTGCTAATGACACCAAATTTGGTTTCATTACTATGCTGCATAAAATATGGTTAACATGTATCATATTTTTATTTTCCCTGTCTCTCTCTTTTTTTTAAGGGACCCAATATTTCCTTCTGCACCCAGGGCCTCTACCAACCTTAATCTGCCTCTGCCCTTTCATTCTATGGGGAAGACTGGTAAGACACATAAACAGTTAAGTAAAATGATTGAGATCATAGTAAGTGCTAAGAAGGAAATAAATACTGTGCTACAAGAGAGACTAACAGGGAGGACCTGCTTGGATAAGAGTGATCCAGATGGCCTCGTGTTGGGGATGAGAGTTATGGTGAAACCCGAAGGATGATAAGGAGCTGGTCGTGTGAAAGTGTTCCAGGTCGAGGGAACAGCAGGTACAGAGGCTCTGGGGTGGGAAACTGTGTGGTGTCTTCCAGGAGCTGCCTCATGGTGGGACGGTGGCCTGAGATGAGGTAGCAGAGATCATTCAGAGGGTGGTGCGTGGCCTCTGGGAGTTTTTCTAACCACATCTATGCACCCAGACATGTTCATGTAAAAACAGAATACACAATAAATACCTTTCCAAACCTGCCTTTTAAAAAAATTAACATATCTTGTCCTTCTTTCAAACTAGCACATTTAATTATCCATCAATATTTTTAAAAATAAATACATAGTATTCCACTAAAAGGATGTACCATTATGTATTTACCCATTTTTCCCTATTTTCAGAGGGTCTTTCAGACCCCTCAGTGGCCTGCCCATGGATCGCAGAATAAAGTCTGAGCTTCGTCTTTTGTGAGGAGGTATAGCTAATCCTTATTAAGTGCTTGCTGTGTGCAAGGACATCTTTTAAGCACCTTACATCTTGACTTCATCCAATGGTTAAAACAACTCTATGAGCCTCTTCTAGGGAAGAGAAGCCTAAAGTAGAGATCTGAGGTTGCTTGCTAAGGACCGCACAGCTTGTAAGGGAGGCGGAATGGGAACCAGGAAAGTTGACTCCATGGCCAGCAATCTTCAGAGCTTGACAGATCTTTTTTTTTTAAATACAAATTTCTTCTGCTTTTTAGATGTGTGAACTTGGGCAAGATCTTTAGGCCCTCTGAATCTTACTCTCCTCATCAGTCAAATGGGGATGATAATACTTGCTGACAAGATTGTCGACATTAGAGAAATCATGAAGGGCTTGTTTGTTATTAGGTGACGTCATGTGGCATTTAAGGCTCCTAAGGGATAAAATAGGCATGAAAGGTTCTAGAGCTGGATTCTGCACAAGGTGAGCCATCAACAAGTAACTCCCTCCCGCTCAAGCCTACCTTTCCCCAACATCTTCCTGCAAGCCTCCTCCCTGCATCGCCTGACACATCCTAATCCCAAATGTTCCCAACCACACTGAAGAACGTGCTCTGAACATGCCCTAGGATACTTTCACTTAGATATAAAGGATTAACCAAACTTGGTTCCCTGTGACATGGGAAGCTGACCCTGACTTACACTATCCAACACTGTTTTCCTGGACATTTGATCTCAGCAGGATGTCAACTGTGTTGCTAGGCAACATAGCTGTAACAAACATGAACTTTGGTTGGCAAATAATGTCTGGACTGGCAAGTGAATGATAAATACCAGACGGGGACACATGATTTGGGCTTCCCTGAGTGTGAGTGCATGGCCCTTGCAGGAACCCTGGGATAGTCAGTGAGAGTCCATGGGGCTTGGGGATTCTAAGACAAGGTGAATGCACACCCCCCAATGTGGCTCGCATTTCCCTGGCCCTGGCCAGCCCCTTAGGAGCAGGTGGATTACTGATGGCGGATGTGGATGTTGTGAGGAGTGCCTGAAACACCATTGCTGGCAAGCTGCCCCTATCCTCAGACATGTCTGATGCTAACTGTGCCTATGGCAGCTTGTGTCTCTGAATGTCTCAAACTAAGATGGCCTCCTGGGGTGTGGCATCATGTCTGGGCCTTTGCGTATACCACCCCTTGCTCGACATACACCCTCTAGCCGAGCACTGCCTGTTCCTCGACATCCAGCTGAATGCCCTGCTCCAGGACCCTCTCTGTCCTCCACTGGCTGTCATCTGCCTCCTCTGGGCCTCTCCAGCACTGTTAGTACCGTACCCACGCTCTGCTTTGTGTTATAATTGTTTGCATCCATGACCAACAATATTAATAGTGTTAATATTGGCATTTATTTAGCATTTAACATGGTCGGACACTACACTAATCCTGATATACAAATTCTTTCATTTAATCCTCAGAAAATCCTACAAGACAGACACTATCATAATTCTCACTTTATAGATGATCTGGGAAGCCCTGTCACATGGTTAGTTAGTAATAGAAGTGGGATTTATCCCCAGGACCCCTGACTCCACTCTAGGCTGTGAGTTTCAAGTGCACAGGTCACACCTGTGGCACCTCTAGGTCACTGTGGAGCTCAGCACAGGTTTTGGAACAGTACGTACTTGATAAAGTGTGTGTGGAATGAATGGACTGAATAAGAAGGAAGATAAGAAAGGAGGGGAGAGAGCACACAAAACATCTAGCTAGTGTAAACACAGGCCACACATAGTCATTCTCATGAGGAACCAACTCAAAGTCTTGCTCAATTTGGGGAGTCAGTTTGATTGCAGATGTTTATTTGTTTTTCTCAGCCGGCTCTAATCTGCTTGCTCTGGCTAATCCGTATTTGCTGCTGTTTCTACATTCTATCCCTTTTTTCTTTTTAATATTAGATTTATTTATGTTGGAGAGAAGGGAAGGAAGGGAAAAAGAAAGAAAGAGAGAGAAGCATCAATGTGAGGGAGACACATCTATTTGTTGCCTCTTGAACGAACCCCAACCAGGAACCAGCCCACAACCCATGCTTGTGCTCAGACCGGGAATTGAGCTGTCAACCCTTCGCTTTGCAGGATGATGCCCAACCAACTGAGCCACACCAGTTGACATAGGATATGTAAGGGAACAGATACATATTGAGTATTCCCTATATGTCAGGTGTTATGTGGGTGAATTCATAGATTGCCTCATGAAGAATGGATAATTACTCCAATTGTACAGGTGAGAAAACTGAGGCTCAAAGACGTGAACTGACTTGCCCATTGTTTGTGGGTTAGTACTGCTCTGACTCAGGTGAGACCCCATATTCTCTTTTGCTCGTTGAAGTTTACCAAGGCTGCTTTGTTCAGTTGTATAAATGGTGCACTGCCCAATCCTAGGCTGTGCAAATTATATTGAGGCCTGTGCAAGGGCTGACCCACTTTTCCTTCTTGTAAAGTTTCCTGGCATGGTGCCCACCCTCTAAATAATCCATGTCTCTTCCAGGAAATAGCCTGGATGAAGGGCACTGAGCATCTGATAATGTCTGACCCAAGCTACTTTCCCCAAGGGCCCTGGACACCATGCTGGGCTACTTTGTCCCCAGCCACCCATCTTTTGCTTTCTCTGGGGCTCTTCTCCTCCCAGGCCCTCTGCAGAGTATGAGGTAATCTCCCCATAGGTCTTCTCACTCACTGCCTCCCAACTTACCATCCTGAGTTCAACCCGGGGGCGTGGTGGGGCAGTTGTATGTGTTTTCACTGCCCTGCTGCACACAATGTCAAATGATTTTCACTACACAAGTCATGAACCTGGTTTCCATCTACCAGTAAGAGGGAACTTCTGCTGTCCCTGACCCCTTTTCTTCCTCCTTCCTAGCTGGCTTTCCTAGAAGTGCCCATCCTGAGTCTCTCTTCTTTTTCCATCTGACCTCCTGGGTTTTCCTTGCCAGCTTACTTTCTGATCACCATGACTGCCCGCCTTCTCTCCATTCCTCCAAGTCCAGGAAGCCCAACTGGAAAGGGGCAGGGAGAGGCTTGAGTCACAGCCTCACAAGATCTCAAGGGTAGAAGAAGCCCCAGGCTGACCTGGTTCATCTCAGCTCCACTCCCTCATCAGCCATGAGTGTGCCCCTCAGCAGCATCCCCACCCAGGACAGGAGACCCTGACCTCATGCTGACCACGGCCACACTTTGAACCAGCCCCTGCTTCCCTGTGCCCAGCTTTCTCCTACATGCCCTTGATTGCCTCAGGAACCTTGTAGGAGTGAGGGCAGCTCTCAACACCTGGCCCCACTACTGGAGTTGCAGCCCCATTTGAAACCCTGGGGTGTCCTTTGTCTTGGAGGGGGGGGTCACATGGCTTCCATACAGCTCCTCTAAATTACACAACTCATTAACTGCCTTTTCCTCTGCCCACAGGCAGACTGATCTCTCTGCACATCTATGCCCACCATAGAAAATTGCAACATGCAGTACCCCATTCCTGGGCCCAGAAGTCAAATGGGATGCTGGGGTGAGTGGGGTGGTCACCATCTTCCTGGACCTGGCAGGTGCTTAAGTATTGCCTGTCCCCTCAGGTCTTTGGTCCCCAGTACTTTTGCCCTGAGAACATGGCCTGATATCACCCCTTCACTTTCATGCCCTTCTCCTCTGGGCCCAGGTGAGGAGAGGCCTAACAACTCCATGCAGTATCAACAGATGGTCTTTCCTGGGCTGGGAGCTAGCATTCCTCTCCCAACCCCGACACACAGGTCAGATTTGTGGGTCTCTCCCAGCAGCCCTAAACTCAGGCCAATAAAATGGCTGAGCACCCATTATATGCAAAGCCTCCCTGGGCCCCTGAGTTGAATGGGCAGGACCCTAGAAGAATAGGACATAAGCCCGCCTCAAGGGGACACGTTCTGAGAGTTAAGGAGGATGACAGGTAGATGCTTATGGACCTCTAGACTGCACTGAAGACCAAGAAGGGAGAATTTAATTCTGATGGACAGTATCCTCTGGCCCCAGGCCCTTCCTTCCACCAAAGTTCTTCTTTCCTACTCTCATTATCACTTGGCCTAGGAATCACTTTTTTTTATCCTCACCCAAGGATAACTTTATGGATTTTTAGAGAGAGAGAAAGGGAGAGAGAACGGAGTATCAATGTGAGAGAGAGAGACATCAATTAGTTGCCTCCTATATGTGCACAAACTGGGGGATTGAACCCACAATCTGAGTATGTGCCCTTTCCAGGAATCAAACCTACAATACTCCTTGGTGTTCAAGATAATGCTCCAACTAACTGAACCAGAGCTGCAGTCACTTTTTAACATCTGATTATATCCAGAATGAAAAGGCAGGAGTCCTGGGTCCAGCCTCAACTCAGTCCCTGAGCTACTACATGGACATAGACAAATTCCTTGCCCTTTCTGAGCCTTGATTTCTCCTCTTCACCTTAGGAAAAATAATCCCTTCTCTCTCCTTTCTATTTCTCAAGTTCAGGCATTAATCCAGCCAGAGCAGAGGTGCCAAGCCCTAGAGGAATGCAGAGCTGTTGAGCCTGCCACGGTTTCCCTGGAAACCTTAGTAGTGCCAGAGAGCATTCACCCCTCCCTGCTCTTCCTGGTGCCAAGACCCTTCTTGTACTTGTGTTAGAACCAAGAAGCCAGAACTAAGCCATGTTCCAGGCCTTCTACATACTCTCAAAGTGGGTCATAGGGAGGGTAGTAATTTGGGGAGAAGAGATAGCCAACTCTGATATCAGGGTAGGGGAGCAAATTCCTGTCCTAGCAAACCCAGCTTCAATAAAGGCAAGAGGAAGTGGAGACGCTGGGAGATAATAAAGATTGAAGATCTCCCAAATGCCTCTCATACCATTAGGATCAGACCTCACCCTTTCCATGACTTCCTTCTGTACTTAGCAAAGCCTCCCCCAAACCCCTCCCTGTTCCTCCACTTGTCTTCTCCACCACTCTCTCTCCTCTACTGATACCCCTCCCTACTCTCTGACATCCACTGTTGGTTCATTCAGTGATGCCTACTCTAAGCCAGGCTTTGTGCTAGATTTTGAGGGATGAATCAGACCAGATCCCTGTCCTCTAGGAATCATGTTCTAATGGGGAAAATGAACTAACAGACAGAAAATGACACCCCAAGGAGACAAGTGCTGAGAGACACAGGCATGAGGCTGATGCAAACTCCTGGTTAGGTACCCCACCTGGCCTGGGTGACAGTTTTCCCCTCTAGACAGTAAGCTTCTTGAGAGCAGGACCTGGGTCTATGCATTCTTTCCTTTTCTGGGTGTCACCAAGGTACACATAAATTACTAGGCCATCCTGAGAGAGATTTATGTGGGGGCAAGAATAAGTGTGGGCAACCCTCATTGGAAGGTCAAGTTCATTTCTAGCATCAATCATGGTGGAGAAGCAATTCCCCAGACTGTGAATCAGGGAAGATACTCAGGAGGTAGAAGAGGTAATTATGCCTCTCTCTGAGCCTTAATCTCTGGCATCTACACCTGGGCTCCCAAACCTGGCTGCAGAGCAAAACACTCATGGACATTTTTAAATTCAGGCTCCTACTTGCAATATGCTAATTAGGATCTCAGGGACTGAGGGCCAATGAATCTACTTCTCCCAATTGATTCCTATGCAGGTGTTCTTGGTCCTGTGTTCAAAAAACTCTGGTCTAGATCCCAATGAAGGTGGAGAGCTAAGAGGTGTTTCTGACAGTGAGAGTTAGGGTGGTCTCCCCATTCTAAGGTAACTGGGGAGAGCAATTCAGGACCTGAACCCAGGAAGATGCCACAACTCCTGAGCCAGCCCATAGTCATGGCCAAGAGAACCCCACCTTTGGGACACCAACAGCTTAGATGGCCTAGGAGGTCTTCAGGTGACAGTACTCATCTCTGCCTTCACTTTAATTTTCTGCCTTAAAATTGAAATCTTTACATGGCACAGAACATAGAGGACACTGGTTCAACTTTAAACAAGATTGCCTAATTTTATCAGACTTTCCTGGGTCTTTGCCCGATGCTATCACCAAGCCCTTAGCAGAGCTTTGCCTGAAACTTGGACCTCAAAACAATGTGAAGGAGTCTGTGGACTGCTTGGGCCCCAACTTTAAAGTGCCCCCACCCAGGCAAGCGCACAAGGCAAAATTGAGGGGAAGATCTGGTGACAAGGCTGATTGGAAACCATGGCTTCTGGATATCATTTCCCTGCTCTAGTAGGGTCTCCTTCCTTGGCCCACAGGAGTCTAGATTCTCTGAAGAAAAACAGGCCATTTTCTTTCTCCACCCCTCCCTCCTCTCACTGCCCACATACCTCCAGGGCATGTCCAAAGAGCCAGTGGGTGGGGGGCCCTGGGAAGCTGTCCATAGCCCTGGCCAAAAACTGCCTCCGCATCAGCAGACGAATGAACTTGACGAGGCCTAAGACCAAGATCAGTCCAGAAGCCCACAGGCCCAGGCGGAAGAGGCTCAGGGAGAGCAAGACAGGCCCCATGGCTGCAGTTGCAGTCACCCAGGCTCCTCCTGCTGCCTTCAGGTTCCCTTATACTCTAGACCCTGGCACCTTGCCAGAACCTGCCCCTGCCAAACCACCAGCAGCAGCAGCCCGGAGTGGGTGGAGCTTCATAAGGCGGAGAGAGTAGCCCCAAAAGTCACAGACAACAGAGGAGACAGCCTGGATGACTAGTCTCAAATCAGCTAGAGAGAAACCATGTGGTGGCCCTCAAAGAAATCACACAATGGCTATTGTGCCTTGGTTCCTTGCAGGAGCCAACAGAAGGCGATTATTGGTATAATCACAGGCATAACAACTGCCTTTTCATATAAGCACCTTGATGTTTCAGGAGGTTTCTACACACTGTCTCATTTAACCCACAGAGGAGGCCATAGGTGCCCATTTTCCAGATAATGAAACTGAGGCTCAGCTTACCTGTGCCTTCCACTTTCCCTTTCAATATGGGCCACTGGAAGGCTTGCTCTTATGCCAGGCTCGTGATGCTTTGAGTCCTATTTTGAGAGGCACTGTCAGGGACAAGGTTCTAGCTCCAGAAGGGAGATCCTGGATCAGAAAAGGGCCAACTTCACCCCAAGACTATAGTACAAACTTGACACTAAAGGACATAGAATATTCATTCAGGGTGATGAGAAAGACCATCAGCTTCAATCCCTGCTGGATTAATGGAACAAACCACTTGGACCCAGAGGAGAGCCAGGAATGCCCAAAGCTCACAGCAAGGCAGGTGGAGCTCTCAATTGGCCCACCCAGAGTTCTGTTAAAGAACAAGGTTGGCCAAGGCTCCCACCTTGCCTGGGGAGAGTCTGCTGTTTCTCCCTCCAGTCAGGGTCCCACAGAGGAAACAAGTCACTGCGGATGTTTCAGATGAGAAGACTGGATGCAGGGCTCTTTCCAGAGGGTTAGGCAGACTGAGGAATCAAACCAGGTGTGGTGTGGCTTCCAGAGACTGGCAACAGCAGCAAATCCATTGATATCCCTGAGCAGAAGAAAAAGGGAGGAGATAGCATTCCTGAAGCCTGGTAGGGGCAAATATTGCCAGAGAAATTATGCTGGAGAGGGAAGGAGCAGGGAGGAAATGTCCCAGCCCCTTTCCTCTCCCACCCTCCAATCTTCCAGTGTCATCTCCTTTCAGCCAAACCCAACCACAAGTGAGAAGGCAAGGGACCCTGGGTGAGTCAACACGCAGCAATCAGCCTCCCAGCAGGGCAGAGAAGAGCAAAGACTGAGCCTGGCATGGAGATGGCAGGAGGGAAACCAGAAAACAAGTGGACCTGGAACTCTGATCTCTGAACTCAGATCGCAGGTGCTGACTCAGAGAATGGTAAAATACCAACATGGCCTTCAACTCTTCTGCTGGGGAAACACCCTATCCAGCCCTACCCAAAGGCAGAGAAGGCAAGGTGGCAGTACAATAAAAGGAAACCCAAGAGAATTCTGAAATCCCACATTTGTGCTTCATTGCATTAGATCAGAACATTGAGTGCTCCACCTAAAATGCAAGTCATCCAAGGTGCTGGCTGGGTATCCCAGGTGGTTAGAACATCATCCTAATACACCAAAGTTCTGGTTTCAATCCGTGGTCAGGGCACATACAAGAAACAAGCAATGAATGCATAAATAAGTGAAACAACAAACCGGTGGCTCTCCCTCTCAAAAACAAAAAAATAATAATAAATAAATGCAAGTCATCCAGTTCAGAGAGTAAGGCTGCATAAAGAGCTACCAGAAGACTTCCATAGTCCATGGTAAATTTATTTATCAGTTTTGTCTCAGCCTGGTGCTATAAAGGAGTGTCTGGGGTGAGTCTGAGGGAGTTCCACCTGATAAAGGAGCCATGGCTCCTGGCAAGAACCATTTAGGATTCACCTGGGAAGCGAAGAGAGCTAAACTAGAAAATGGTAAGTGGGTAAACTGTTCTGAGATACACATCCTACCCAAGACAAGTTTCTTAACCTCTAAATCTCAGCTGCTAATATACAGAACACAGGTTATAATAGTCTCTATTTCATAAGGTGGTTTTGATGATTAAATAAGATAATGTGTGTAAAGCACACAGCTTCCACATGGAGTACATGTAAGCTAATGATTCACATAGCTGTTTTTGGATGAGTAATGATCAATAAGAGGAGAATGGGTAAGATAACCTCTAGCCTGGATTCTGGGGTTTCTTTGTCTTCCAGATAGCTTGTCTCACTGAGATACAGTTACTTCGGAAGAATCCCAGCTGCCCCTGGCTGGTACCTAGATCTGGGTACATACAAGGGGAAGGGAGGAAGCTGTGGGATGTGGGTAGGGCAGGGCAGGGTCAGGACACCTAGAAGCCAACCACATTCCATCAGGCACTACCCAGTAAGGCCAGCCAGACTTCTACCCCAGTAGTGACCTGAGGGCCTTTAGGTGAGGAGCCAGGATCAGGTCCCTGGAATAAGCAGTTTAGGGTATGCAGGTCTTTGATCCATTTGAAAGGTTCTACATGATATAAGAGTGATTCAATTTTCCCATCTTCCTGTGGACAGTCAATAGTCACAGCACCATCTGAGTATTTCATTTATACCTACTGATTTGTAATTCTGCTGTTATCATATATAACATTTCAATCTCACTGAAACACAAAAAGCGATAACATGTTTTTACACATACACCATATTTTTTTAAACTATAAAACCTGTATGGAAGCATGCTTATTTCAGGTTAGACTGTTGTCAAGAGAAGAAGGGAATAAGGATGATCAGGGTAGGATTTTAGCTGTATCTAACACTTAAGTGCTTTTAAAAGAGAAAAAGTAATCTGAAAAAAACAGGGCAAAATATTCACATTCGTTCAATTAAATCTGGGAGGTAGGTGCACAGGTTCTGTTCTATTATTTTCTGTACCTTCAGTTTCTTTGAACTCTTGTCTCATAATTCAAAAGCTAGTTTAAAGCATCACCCCGTAGGGATGATGTGTGCACCAGCTCCGTGGCAGGGCTTGCAGCAGTGCGGGAGCAGCCTCATGTGGGACCCAATGCGTGACAGGCTCCCACAGCAGCAGCGGCAATGGCAGTAGGAAGTGTTCTCTTGAGCTTCTGCTGGTATTATGGTCTATTCCTAAAGCCAGGAGGGGCCCATCTGAGCTAAACTCAACCAGAACTGATCTTTTGACCCCAGCGAGCTCCTGGGGTTTTCCTGAAATGATCACAGTAGCAGGAAACCGAGAGAGCAGCAAAGGGCATTCTCAGGGACTGGGAAGGTGGGAAATCCAGCCATCTCACTGGAATATTAAAAGGAGATATAAAGAAAGTCATGCTGCTTCTATTTTGCTGTTTGAGTAGAAATCACTAGAAGATGCCACCACTGGTTCAGGACCCCAGGATGAGAACTATGTTCTCTGGCTGAGATGACCCAGAGGTCCTTGGACAGAGCTCCAAGTCCTTGCTCCTAGCTGACACACTGCTGCCAGCTCAACAAATACCCAGCAGCCCACAGGCCCCAGAATTAGGGAAGGCTCCAGTTTGTCAGTGTGGAGAAATTGTTGTCTAGAGTTGCCAGGCACAGCACTAAGGAACAAACACAGCTCTCTCAGCCATGGGGCCCCTGAAGCCTTCTTCAGAATCTGAGGCACCTCCTGCAAATGTGGTCTGTCTCCAGTAGCATAAAGGAAAAGGCCCCCATCCTGACCCTCAGTTCTTTGACCAGTGATCACTTTCTCAGTTCCCTGCAATCTGGGCTGCCAGATCTTCTGAATTCTAAAGAGACAGCACACATTTTCATTTTATATGACATCTCCCAATTTTTTAAATATTGGCACCTCATGAAATCTAACAAACACCGTGGAGACTAACACTGGACTATATGGCCCGGAAGTGCCTGGCCCATGACATCTCTGTGTCATGCACTCCTTAACTGCTTGATTCCATTAAGTTTAAAGAAATTTTCTTAAAGATTAAAAATATAAGTAAAGAACCCTGGCTGGTGTAGCTCAGTGGCTTGAGTGCTGATCTGCAAACCAAAGGGTTGCCGGTTTGATTCTCAGTCAGGGAACATGCCTGGGTTGCAGGCCAGGTCCCCAGTTGGGCACATATGAGAGGCAACCACACATTGATATTTCTCTCCCTCTCTTTCTCCCTCACTTCCCCTCTCTCTAAAAATAAATAAATAAAATATTTTAAAATAATAAAAATATAAGTAAAGAATATACATTAAAGAATATCAAAGTATTTTTGAAAAAAATCAAATATAACTTCTAGATATGAGAAATATTAAATTAAAATTGAATTGATAGTGTTAATAACAGTTTTAAGCCAAAGAATTATAAACCAATAGATAAGTATGAGACAATTTTTATAATATAGCACAAAGAGAAAGGAAAAATACATGATATTGGTTAATGAACATGGAGAAGTTAGTGAAAAGGTCTAACCCACACTTGATCAGAGAGCACAGAGGAGAGACAAGTTGAGGAAATTATTATTTAATTATTAATAAATGGGAATTTGTAGGACTGATAAAAGACAATACTGTCTTAGAATAAAGAAGTTAATAGATTCTAAGTAGGAAAAATGAAAGAAAATCCACATCTCAACACATCATAGCGAGCCTGCAGGACAACAACAACAAAAGATGATCACCATTAAAGTAAGAAAATTAGACTAACGACTTTCTTATCAACAGCAACTTTGAAGCCAGAAGATGTAGGTTAATATCTTCAAAATCTTAGAAAAAATGACTTTCAACCTAGATTTGTATACCCTGACAAATGATCTTTCAAAAATGAGGAGGAAATAAAGACATTTTCAGACAAGGAAAAGCTGAGAGTTTGTCACCTGCTGACTCTAACTGAAGAAAAGGCTTAAAAACATACTTCAAAACTAAGGAGAGTAAATCCCACAAGGAAGGTGTGAATTGCAATAGTGAGCAGAGAAAGCGGCAGACACGTGGGTAAATGTAAATAAACATGGACCACGTAAAACAATAATCATAAACTCTTGTGGAATGTTTTTAAAGAGCTATCACTAAATTAACTGATAGTAATAATATGTGAGCAGGAGGAGAAGAAGGTAAGAGTGTTCAAAGGTCCTTGAATTATTCAGGATGAGATAAAGTCTTAATTTTTCTTTAACTGTAAACTTAAATATGTAAAGTATACATGTTAAAATGTCTAGGGAGCCACTTAAGAATATAATTTAACATTTTAAACTTGTAGGTGAAGAATGAGAGAAAATATTCAACCAATCTAAAAGAAAGCAAGACAGAAAAGGAAAAGCAATATAGAAAAATGGGAAAAGCCACCTTTTGTAGAAATAAAGGCTAGAGAGCACAAAACAAAATGGAAGAGAGATGATATGACCCCATGGGGGACAACGGGGAAGGGGGCAACGCTGCACCCAGCTGACAGGGGGAGAGCGGGGAAACGCTACAGATGCACACTGAGGACATGTTCAGTGACTGTGCCCAAGAAGCAATTTGGGTGTCTTAGCTCAACCCCAACCCGAATAGTCTCCAAGAGTTTCCCACAAACGTGTCCCTCAGAAGTACAATTTAAGTAAACAGCAAAGTACTTGATATGTAAGTGCAGAAAACAAGTACTCTAGACATTTCCCACCCAACCCCCAAAACATACTACACATTCCAGCCAGGGTTCCTGTCAAGATCAGATGCCAAGATATCATTTGCATATGCACAGAAAGAAGGTGGTCCATGAAGTTTAGTGGACTTTTCATTGGGTTTCTCCTGGGCCACAGGGCAGGGTGGAGCCAACTGTAGGGGCTCATCAAAAGCTTGGTATCAATGGGGAAAAAATTCCGACAGGCAGCAAGCACTGCCTGGAGAGAGGGAAGGGACAAGAGAACAGGAACTCATGGTTACAGAGCTCTTACCATGCCAGGCCCATTACACAACCAGCCTGCAAGGCGGGTACCTCTGAGCTATGAGATTGTGAGCTCCCCATCACTGGAAGTGAGCAAGCAGAGCCAGAGTTCCATCTGGTGAGGTAGAGGAAGAGGGGTTAAACAATGTCCTCAGAAACTACTCTCTTGCCCTTGCTGGTGTGGCTCAGTGGATTGAGCACCGGCCTGTGAACCAAAGGGTTGCCTGTTCAATTCCCAGTTAGGACACATGCCTGGGTTGTGGGCCAGGTCACCAGTTAAGGGCACATGAGAGGCAACCACACATTGATGTTTCTCTCTCTCACTTTCTCCCTCTCTTCCCCTCTCTCTAAAAATAAATAAACAAAATCTTTATTTAAAAAAGATCAAGTGAGGTTACAGCAAACCACCCTGTGGGCTGGGCTCAGGCACTTAGACAGTACTCAGGCTTAGATTAGTTTATAGCTTCCAAAACCATTGGGAGCTCACTGAGTACCTTGGCTCCCTGCTCAGCCTCCTGCCCAGCCCTGGGAAAGGTTCCGTTTCTGTGGTCAGAAAACGCTGTGGGGCCCTCAGGCCTGCTGGTGGGGAGCTGAGTGGGCTGAGAAAGAGCCGTGCTCAGAGAAAGGTCCTGTGGATGAGCAGGGATGGAGGGTGGGCAGTGCCCTGCTAACCTGGGCCAGAGGCATGTCAGGGGAACCACTCAGAGGCCAGAGGCAGAACACAATGGATGGAGGAGTGAGTGGGAGGCGAGGAATGTAAACAACGAAGGTCAACAGTAAACTCCTGAGAGTGTTTGACTTGTCAGGTGGGGAGACCTGAGCGTTTTTCAACGCTGAAGGGAATGCTGGTGGAGGACCAGGTTGAGAATGAGGACAGAGTGGGCATAAGAGGTGGATCCAGGTGCCAAGCATGGAGGACGCGAGAACGGCAGTGTGGGGTTGGCCGTGCCCAGGGGGAGAAGGGGCATGAAATGGGGTTGGAATTCGGAGGGGAACAAGACGGACACTGGTGGATCCCTCTCAGGCAGACGAAGACAGGTTGCGGGCAGAGGGGCGGCTGCTCTGAGTAGGAAAGTTGGGTAAGAAATAGTGGCTTTCTAGAGAACTCCAGGAACAGTTAGAAAGGACACAGGGCAGGGCTGCGACCCAGCATACTGGGGAGAGCTGAAGAAGAGCTGGGAAGGCAGAGTTAATGAGGACTACAGCCACCTTGGATGGGAAGCTGGGTCCTGTGGAGAGCGCCGGTGGGCTGGGAGGACCTGCTCACCCCAAGAGGAAAGAACTCCTCCTCCTGAGAGCCCCCACAGGCGTCTCTTGATAATTGCAATTCCTGCAGTAATGCCTGGGGCACCAAGTTCTTTAGGCATGTTGACTTTTTAAAAATCCTAACCAGTGGATATGTTTATTGATTTTAGAGAGAGAGGAAGGGGATAAGGGTTGGGAGAGAGATAAAGAGAGACAGAGACAGAGAAACATCAACTGGTTGCCTCCCATACATGCCCTGACGGGGAATCAAACCTGAAACCTGGGTATGTGCCCTGACCAGGAATCCACCCTGCAAACTTTTGGTGCACAGGACAACCCTCCAACCAATGAAGGCAGCCAGCCAGGGCTGATTTTTTTTTTTTTTTTTTTTCATTTAATCCTCATAACACAGCCTCCATAAATAGGAATTATCATCCTCGTTTTACCAAAGGGGAAACTGAGGCTCGGGGAAGTAAAGACAGTTGCCCAAGATGACTCATCCAGGACTTGCCCAGGTCAATCTGACCACAAAGCTAATTCTTTCCATTTTGTTACTGTGTTGGAACCATCTGAGTGTGCTTCTGGCCCCCTCTAGACTGGGTGCTCCTTGAGAGCAGGAATGGAGCCTGGTTCATCCCCGTATCACCAGCAGAGTCAGCATAGTACTCAGAAATATTTGTTGAGAAGAGCTCAGAGACAGATCATCTAGTCAGACCCTTTTATTTTATAAATAAGGAAACTGAGGCTCAGGAAGAGGAAACAGACTTACCAGGGTCTCATAGCAAATCCTAACAGGTGCTGAGTTAAGACCCAGATCTTCTGACTATGTGGCCAAAGTTAGGGCCCCAGAACCCAAAACAAGGTTTGGTTCCCCTCCCTGGGGCCACACCCTCAGTTGCAGTTGCCTAATTGTTTACCCACTAATCCTATTATGTACTATGTGCCCTGAACCTTGGGGCAGAAACAGGCTCCAGAGCCTGAGAACGCTGCCCATCCCCCACCTCCCTGCTCCCTCTGCCAAAGAAAACCACTGCAAGAAGCAACTCAGCCAGCTTGCCCAGGTAGGTCTGGGCTGGGGCTGAGCTTACAGGCCAAGCATTAGGCTAGGCTCCCCTCTGAGGCACTAGAGAAGGCACAGATCAGAAACATTTGTGTGGAGAAGGCTTGAAATGATATGGGGAGGCAGCTACAGAGCCAAGACCTGAAGGATAAGTAAGAGATAACCAGACAGAGAGGGGTCTGGGAAGGGTATTTCAGGTGGGGGGAACAGAAAAGCAAAGACCTGTAGGTAGTAGAGTGAAGAGGATATTCACAAGTAGTGTAGTTGAGATGCAAGGTATAGGAGTAAAGGGGAAGGAGATAGGATGCAGGACTGAGCGAGGCCAGACATCCTTTCCATACAAGGAAGAGAATGGCACTGGCCCCTTCAGATGAGGAGAACGGAATGTTGCAAAGAGCAAATAACAGGAGAGGAAACAAAGAAAAAACTATTTGAATCATGGCACTGCCTTGTTTAGAAGCTATCAATGGAATTGCACCTCTTACCCTCAGGATGGAAGCCAAACCCTTTGCCACCAGGCCTGGCACAAGCTGATTCCTTCAAGTCACCCTGGTGCTCCCTCCTTACCTGCACCCTGCAGTTCCCTCCGCATCTCCTGCTCATTGTCCCCAAGACAACCTCTGCAGCGTTTCTGTGCTATTCTCTCTTCTTGGAATGTTCTTGTCAGCTCACAAGTCACTTCTTCCAAGAAGTCTTCCATGGTGCACCTCTGCAACCTGTCTTTCCCTACTCTCTGCCCTAGGTTCCCAGTTCTGGCCTCCATCATAGCTCTGGTTACACAGTTTTATAATAATATAATAGGGGACTTCTGGCCAAGATGGAGGCGGAGACAGACATGCTGCGTCTCCCTCCACAACTAAGAAGGAATACATCTACCTCAAAACTAGAAACAACCAGAGGTTCCAGAAAATAAAATTGCATGGAAGTCCAGCAAACAAAGATATAAAGAAGAAATACTCATCCAGACAGACCCTGCCCCTGGCAGTAATCCTACTCTGAACTGGGGTAAGACTCTCACTCTTCCTCCTATCACCACCAAGGCCCGGACAAGCTTCCCATCAGCCCCAGCACTGTGACTCAACTCTTGATCACATCAACTGTCAGCCTCTCCTCTCCTAGCCTGGGAGTCAACACCACACATGGGACAGATGTCATCAGGATCTCTGCGATCGGCATCATCACTATCGTGGTGTGTGGAATCCTGATCAAAAGCGTGGTCTTCACTGCCCTGTTGGTTGTCACACAGAGGTCATTTGGATCCTAGGCCCATGAAGCCACAAGAATGCCCTGTGACCTCCATCCACACCCATCTGGCAGTTGTGCTAGAAGAAGAGTATGAAAGGGGATGGGAAGGGGAGGAAATGACTGAGCTGAATCTGTAACACAGATTTATTTCTAAGGGTCAGGATCCCACCTTCCTGGCCTACTGACTCCCCTCATTTCACTAATAACCTTGGATGTGTGCTTTGCCCCATCAGAAGAGAAAATACAGCCCCTAATATGCTCTGAGGCTCCAGTCCACCAGCAGCCCAGGGTTTGCATTAAATAAAGAGAGTCCAATGATTAAAATAATAATAATAAGAAGAAGAAGAAGAAGAAGTACTATATTTAAAAGTCATCTGCAGTCTTGGCTTAGGAAGAAGATATAACTGTTCTCAGGGAAAGAACATTTTTTTAATTGGAGAAAAACCGTAAAAAGAATACTTTGATGAAATTCCTCTGGATATAGGTAAGATGCAAGCTAAGTGGACAAAGGCGCTTTAAATCTCTGTGTAAGATGCTTACTTCCCAGCACTCCGCTATCTCTATGCATCTCTCCCCTTTCCCTCCCCTTCCCCTCCCCTTTCCCTCCTCTTCCCCTCCCCTTCCCAACGCACACTCAGGATGCTAAACCTGCAGCTCTTAGCAATCAAAGCTAAAGTCTTGATTTTGGGATTCGAAAGCCCAGACCTTGAGTTGCAAAAATTCGGGCTTTGGAACTTGAAAAGCCTAAGCCCTGAAGGATTTGGAGCATAAACTCTATAACATAAGTAGTAGTTTTGGAAAAATACGCAATCGATCAGAGGGACTTTCCCACAGCTGAGACCAGACCTGAACTGAATGAGAGAAAGTCATGAAGAAGGGATGACTGATGAGTCCCTGAGAAACGTCCTTGTGTTACCTATGCTGGGAACTCAGAGAGCAAAAAAGGACACATGTCTCTCCAGGGTCAAGCCCAGGAAAGCAACGATGCCCATGTGGCTCTGGAAAGGTGGCGAAGAAGGAGCAACATGATGCTTCTAGGCTGATGGGTCTTAACACCCTCAGAGCACGGGGACAAATGAGTGTTCTCTGCTCCCAGGTGGGTTCAGGGGTGGCTGGAAGGGAATTAAGCCTGGAGAGACCTTATGATTGGAAATGAGGGAAGATACGGCAGCCACACTGATGTTCTGACAATAACTGTGAAACAGAGCGATGAGCAGCTCTGGCCATGCCTCTGAGGACAGACACCCCACACCCCAGCCTCAGTAGCATTACAGTGACTACAGAACTTGACGCACTCCTGGCAGAGGGAGCAAGGAGACCCGGAAATGACTGAGGTAAATGCATTTCTGTCACCTGTAGGAAGAATGTTAGAAAATGTAAATACATACAAATATAGGGAAATAACATTTCACTTCTTTGTTGGGTGGATCTGATATGAAAACAAGAATTCGTGTAACTGAAGAGTCAGAGGAGGACAGAGGGTGGGGGCAGTAAGAGAGGTCCAAGGTGATGGCAGGAAGCTTCAGGTCAAGGGTGGACAAAAATCCCTGGGTATGGAGTACCTGTGAAATCTGCCAAAGCGAGTCTAATACTACTCACATTTAAGTTCTCATTTGTCTGGTCTTTGGCACAGCTCTCCTCTCCAGTCCCTAATCTTCAACATCACCCACTGCACACACTAGCCTTGAATTTGTGATGCTTCACGAGGCTGAAGGAGGAAGGGCAATGATGTGTGTGGAACCAAGCAGCAAAGAAAGCAGACAGCACTACCAGGACATAGACTGGTGGTAGTCAGGCAGCAGCTGGGGTTCGAGTCCTCTCAAGGGCTGCCTCGCTTACATGCCACTCCTATGACCCCTGGACTTCAGCTGAGGCTATTGGCCAGAACACTGCACATGGCCTCTCTGAGGGGTCCGGGCTTCCTCACAATATAGCAGCTCCCGTCCAAAACCAAGCTTCCAGAGAGCCTGACAGAAGCGGGAATATCTTGTAGGATCCAGCCTCAGGGACCAAGAAGCACCACCTCCACCTCATCCTGTTTATCGGGAGCAAATCACTAAGTCCAGCCCATAGTTAAGGGGAGGAGAGTTAGACTCCACTTCTTGATAGGGAGAGTATCACAGAATTTGCGGACATGTTTAAAACAAACACAAAGAGCAAGAGGCACCCAGGAGAAATGCAAGCCCCTGAGAATCTCTGAAATATTGATTATGAGGGGCATGCTAGTTTTCCCACCGTGTGTGGAAGTGGGTTCCAGATGATTCTGTTTGAGTAGCAAAGGGCGAGGTGACCTCAGAGGCTAGAGGACTTTGAGGAACCCAAGGCAGCAACACCAGTTTTTCTATCTGACACCATCAGTAGACAGTAAATTCACCACCCTCTGCCCTGGGCATCAGAGAGTATTTTTGGATGAGTAACCCAGGGCAACTGGACATGTTCAGGGTTTCAGGCTCCATGGCATGCACACGCTTGCTTAATATCTGATGAATGTGGCACACTTATGATGCTTAAGGAAGTGTTGCTACAAGAGAAGGCACAGCAATTTCCAGACTTGGGAACAAGCACCTGGTTTTGACTTTGGAACTGACACAGACTCTTCTGGACATAACCAGAGGTGGGTAATACTTCCTCTGTGATCAAAATGCCCAAAGTAAATCAGGCAATTATAATGAGCACAGATAGATTGAAAAATGAATCCCTCCACACCGTGTTTAGTGTCTAATAATAAACCAGTCAGACCATATGTATTGCAAACATGTCTGTGAATGGAGAGGACAAGACAGGGCAGAAGATGTGAATCCTGTTCTGCCAAAAGAAAACAAGAAAAGGACACGGGGCTTGCCCTCCCCAGCTGCCTCTGAGGGCACTCCCTAGGGAAGATGCGGAGGATTATGGCAGCAAAGCAATGGTCCCCTTCCCTGCAGCACATGCTGAACAGGAGGAATTACTTCTGCTTAACCCATGCCTATCACTTCATGAGAAGTGAAGCCCTAGGATATAAGGCACAGACGTCCCCCCTTATTCATGAGTTTGCTTTCCGAGGTTTCAGTTACCCATAGTCAACTGAGGTCGAAAGATAATAAATGAAAAGTTCCAGAAAAAACAATTCCTAAGTTTTAAGTTGCATGCCATTCTGAGTAGCGTGATGAAATCTTGCACCTTTCCTCTGTGCCCTGTTTGGGACACAGGCCATCCCTTTGTCCAGTGTATCCACACTGTATGTACAGTACAAGAGACTTTGAGAGGCCACATTTATATAACTTTTATTACAGTATATTGTCATAATTGTCCTATTTTATTATGAGTTATTGTTGTTAATCTCTTACTTGCCTTATTTATAAATTAAACTCATGAGTATGTATGTATATAAGAAAATAGCATAAGTATATACAGGGTTTGTACTACCATGATGTCAGGCATTCACTGGGTGTCATGGAGTGTGTCGCCATGGGTAAGGGGGGACTACTATATTACTCCCCCTCTGTACTTCACTCTCTGCTATCTCCAACCTCACTTCCTCCCTCTTCTCTCCTGATAAATGACAGCAACAGGGGATGAGTAATGTGGGAGGCTAGGAGCTGCCCAGAGGCTTTATAAAAACCAGGGACAGAGCTTTGGAGAAGGGAGTTGTTGGGGAAGAACAAAGCAGAGACTGTGCCTCAAAGCTTATGACAAGGCAGAACTCAAAGGCAGGGTCTCCTTCTGGCCATGGTGGGATGCAGTGGGAGGTGTGCCTTAATTGTGGAAGGGTATCTGGAAGAAGGGGCGACCTGACCAGAGCAGGGACACTGAGGCCAGCTCATTCTTGACACCACTTTGCAGTTTTCCTATAACCTCACAGGATAACAGAGCAGCAAGAACCTAAAGGCATGGGCCCGAGCAGCAAAGTCACCTAAGGTCAAGTTCATGATTTCTATACACATGCACCAAGCTACTACTGTGTGCTGAGCCCATGGCTGAGGGCTAGGACACAGAGCTATATGGTTCCTGCTATTCAGGAACTCACAGACAATGAGAGTGAAAGACACAAAACAAATTAGGCTGGTCAAGTGTTTCAGGTGTTGGAACCCCAGGAAGGGGAATGGAGGAAGAATTTGCTGTAGCTAGGGTGGAAAGAGAAGAGAGGTCATGGAAGGCTCCCCAGAAGAGGTGTCACTGGTGCTGAGTCTGGAAAGACAAATGAGTATAACTTAGCAGAGGACGTAATGTGGATGGCCAAGGGCATAGAGGCAGGGGACAGATGGCCAGCTGAGGGAGACAGCTTGGGCATGGGCATGAGGGTGGAGAAGACAGATGGAAGAGGCTGGAGAGGGGAGCCAGGTCCAGATCATGCCCTAGAGCACATGGGGAATGCTGAGAGATTTGAAGGAAACAGGCATTACCAGGGAGGCCCACTCTGGCTATGAATTGAGGAATAATGTGAGGCAGTAGAAAGGGTTGGAAGGTGAGAGAGCAGTGAGGAGAGCTGACAAGAGGTGATGAAGGTTTATAATAGGGCAGTGGCCATTGAGGACCACCTGGATGCAGGACTAGCAGCAGCAAGGACAGGACAATCAGCAAGGCCAGAGGTCAGGATCTGCCTGGTCCAATGTCCCAGACTCTAGTCCCTAGCTCCTCTTTTTCGTGCCAGCCTGAATGGAAAAGAAGCATTGAAGGCAGCATAAGAAAGGAGAGAGAAAGGGAGACATCTGGGAGATGTCATGCAGTGACAGATCAGGACATAGAAGCCGGGAGCAGGATGATTTCCTCCTGAAGCTGGGGATCTGCACTCAGCCTATGCGGTGTTGACTTGGAGAAGTAGGATGGCTGGGAAGAGCAGGGTATCTGGTAGCGGGGAGGACCCAGCCTTGACTTCACTCAACAGGTTCATTCTGCAGACATTTGTTCTGGGCCTGCTAAGGTTGATGCATCAGTTCCTTGGAACAAGCAGACCTGGTTCAAATTCCTGATATACCATTTACTAACTCCAGAGCCTCAGGCAAGTGAGCCAGTTTCTCTGGCTGGAAAATGGGGACAGATGGCTATCACTTCCACAGATAGTTATTTCAAAGATTAGAAACTTATAATATATATAAATTATATATATAGATACTTATAAAGTAAATAATATATATGTATATATATATTATGTGTGTGTGTGTGTGTGTGTGTGTGTGTGTGTATAACTGTGGCACGTAATAGGTGTGTTCAGTAAATGGCAATCATTATAATTGCTTAGAACTCTGCTGAGGCTCTGATGTAAAGTGAGGGTGAACCCAAATGAGTCCAGGGCTTTACAAAGTTTTGTGTATCAATGCTTCCCTCTACCGGCCCAAATGGGCGGACTCCACTGGGAAGAGATTCGCAGGATGCTAAGGCCAGACAGAGGTCCCTGTCTCCCCACCCAGAGCAGAAAGTCCCCTGTACCGAATGTACCACAGCAGGAGGACACCAGCCTCAGTGGGAATCTCTCCAGAAGCCGCAGGTACGGTGTAGCATGTAGATGGCCACTTACCAGCCGCATGAAGGCTGGTTGTTACATCACCACCACTCTGAGCTTCCTTTTTCTTAGCTATAAAATGGGGTGATGATCCCTGCCATGTTTTGCAGAGTGGCTATGAATCCCAAATGAGATCATATCTGTGGAAGTTTTAGAAACCCTGAGCTACGTGGCCCTGGCTGCTGTGGCTCAGTGGATTGAGTGTCAGCCTGCGAGCCCGGTGTTGCTGGTTCGATTCCCAGTCAGGGCACGTTACTAGGTTGCATGTCAGGTCCCCAATTGGGGGCACGAGTGAGAGGCAACCACATAGAGATGTTTCTCGCCCTCTCTTTCTCCTTTCCCCTCTCTCTAAAAATAAAAAATAAGTAAACAAACTAATTAATTATTTTTTTAAAAGAAACCCTGAGCCATGACACAAATGTTAATGGCCAAGAACTTTCTGATACCCCTTCCTCACCATGCTGCTGCATACTGGGGGCCCCAGGAAGATATAAGAAGCTGGCCTTGCCCTTGAGGGGCTCCATTCTGGTGGGAGAGACAGTCATGCTTCAGGCAAATATTGATGGAATGGCATGGGGACTATGTGCCCAGAGGAGTCAAGGAAAGACCTGCTGTTACGTTAGCCTGTTCCAAGGACCCAGCTGTTCACCCCTGAAAAGGCAGAGGCTAAAACCAGGTCCAGGATGACCTGCAGGCCTTTAATCTTTGCATCTCTTGGCATAATCCTTCTTTCTGCTCCTCAAGTCCATCTCCCCCAAAGCAGTGAACAGGGAACTGTGGAAGGAGGTCACCGAAGGCAACTGGCTAACCCCATGGCTGTCTCTGAATATAAACTCACTTGGATTCAGGTAAGGCTCTCAAGAGCTCACTACACTTTGGTAATACCCTCTCACTGGAATTCCTGGACCAATTCTTGAGTGATCTGTGCTCACCTCCAAAGCTTGGTTTTGGCCTCACCTCACTAAATGCGTTAAATCACCATAGGTGGATTTCTACCAGGGAAATTTATCCTGGGCCTTAAAACCTACAGAAACTTCAAAGAACAGCTTTCTCCCAGACAGAAGTGCTGGCCAAGGCCACTGTTCCTCTTCTAAGCCCTGCCCCCACAGAGCCAGCAGGTGGGCACCATATCTGAGTCTTTATCAACCTGGCTCACACTGTTTGCCCCACCCTGTTGATCCCCTGAGGCCCTTCCTCACTCAACTTTTGGGCCCACCCAAGCTGTTTCTAGTAGCTTTTCTATACAAATGACTTGTCTTGGCCCATGCTTCAGATTTTCCTAAGTTATCTCAAACAAGCAGCATCTGGCTTCAGCAAGCCCTGTACTTCCTGCTAAGTTGCCCCAGGCCCAGCACTAGCAGCAGCCAGCCTTGGTTCACAGCTTTATCACACCTGGTCACCTTCAAGCCCAGCACAAGTAGCAGCCACCTGCAGATCACTTTGTAGTTTATGCTGTGACCCCAGACAGAATACAGGCAGTGGCTGACCTTGGGTGTACCAATAGCAATGAAG
This sequence comes from Furipterus horrens, assembly GCF_987537825.1. NCBI lineage: Eukaryota > Metazoa > Chordata > Mammalia > Chiroptera > Furipteridae > Furipterus > Furipterus horrens. The sequence goes on along the minus strand of NW_028327173.1, from coordinate 31,828,074 downwards.
GCTCAACTACAACAGGAGGGTGTACAAAGCCCACACAGTGGGAGCAACTCGAGTACCCAGCTCAGGTAATAAGGGAGGCTGTGCTGTAATAGGGTCTGGCAATATTGCTGGGGGTTGGGAGAGACCCCAATCTGGGGAACCCCAATCTGGGCACAAGAGGCTGCTCCCCCCTTCTGACAGGAGAAGATAAGATTGAAGCAGCCTACCGTCACCAAAAGGCAACTGTAAACAAGTCTGCATGTGTTGCCTAGACAACCAAGCAGCCCATGCCTTCCCAGCAGGGAGGGGCTGTGGGAGAAGACTACTGCCTCAGGATTCTGTAAAGAATCAAAGCAGCTCTTGACACAGGCTTCACAGTGCCTCGTGAGCTGTGGGGGCCAGACACACTCCCGCCCTGCTGAGACCTGGTGTTCCTATGCATGACTGGAGACTTTACCCCTCTACGCAACATGGTAGCCATTAGAGGGACAAAGACGAACATGGCCAACATGGCCCACATTGGTTGAAAAGCTGGACCTGATATTTTGGAAGGAGGCTTTAAAACAGAACACAGGCAGAAGCCTCTGGCTCTCTTGCTTTGCCCCACACAAGCAGCAGTGCTGGCAGGACCAGCAGACTCCAGGCCCATTTGGGGCTTAGGCCTCGTACAGTCAGAAGCCAGCTCCCAGAGGCAAGGTCCCATGCTGGGGTGTGTGCTTCACCAGGAGCCAACCTTTGGGACACTCTGCCACACAACACACAGGTCTTGGACTGCTTCCCTTCTCTCGCCCTGAGAGCAGCACACAGAGACTGGGAGCAGCACGTGGAGGCATGAGCTGGGAACATTCCTCAACCCCAGGGGTGCAGGCAGCCACAGGGACTAGGGCACCACAGATCAAGCTTCCCCTGCACAACCATCTGGAGTGATCTGGCAGTGCACCTCAGACCCCAAGAGAGAGAGAAAGCTGCTGTGGAGTGAGGGTGACTGGTACCAGAGAGAGAGTCTGGAGCTGGAAGATGGAGACCCATTTGTGTGGCCACCATCTTGAGACTCCAAAAGGACAGATAAGATGGGGTGAGGTATCTGGATGCTCACTCTAGTACTGGGGGTGGCTGGTTTTCTGTGCTTTATGGATGAGACTGGTTCAAAGGAGGAATGCTTCCACCCCCTCAAATTGGGGACTCCATTAATAAAAATCTAGTTTCTTCCCCTGGAAATCTTCGTGTTATGTTAGTGACGGGTTAAAGGGACATTGAGACTCCTCCCTGTTTATGCCTGAGCAGTAACCTTATTGTAAGAATAAATATAGGAGCGCTCTCTCCCAGGGAGAATTGGCCCTTCTCCCTGGGAGATTAGTACTTTTAATATTTAACTGTTCCTTCAAGCAGAACTGGCCCCTTCTCCCAGAGGGACCTGTTGGTTAGTTAAGTCATGCAAGGCCCTTGGTGCATAGCCACTTTTGTCTAAAACATATTTAAGCATAACCTCCAAAGTAAGACTTTGGAATCTCATCTGAGAAAAGGACACTTCACTCAGAACTTTCCCAGTCAGACCCTGAATGCTGTCTTCGAGATTCCCCGGCATCTATGTTCAGGTGTTGGTGAATTCCCATCTGGCGATGTATGGTCTTGATTCTTGCTTTCCCTTTGCTCTTGCTTAGTAAAGTGCTTAGTTATTCACATTTGACCTAGGGTTTTTATTGTCTGCGAATCTGAACCTCCAAATTTAGTGACCACAATCTTGTATGTGCCCCTTAATGGCACAGTTGGTACAAGGTGGTAAGTAGCTGGACCCCAGGCTGCCCAGTTATAGTGCCACTGAACCCTACAGGACACCTACTATGTTAGGCCAGGCTACCAAAAAAGGGAGACATGGCAGCTCTACCTAATACATAGAAACAAACACAGGGAGGCTAACAAAATGAGGAGACAAAGAAATATGGCCCAAGTGAAAGAACAAAACAAAACTCCATGAAAAGAACAAAGCAAAAGAGAGATAAACAATCCATCAGAGGCAGAGTTCAAAACACTAGTTATAAGGATGCTCAAGAAACTTAGTGAGAACTTCAACAGCATACAGAAGGGCATGGAAACCATAAAAAAGAACTAGTCAGAAGTGAAGGATATACTAATTGAAATAAAGAACAAGTTACAAGGAATCAACAGTAGAGTGGATGAAGCTAAGAATCAAATCAGTGACTTGGAATATAAAAAAAGGCAAAAAATACCCAATCAGAACAGCAAGAAGGAAAAAGAATCCAAAAACATGAGATTAGTGTAAGGTGTCTCTGGGACAACTTCAAGAGTACCAATATTTGCATCATTGGGATGCCAAAAGGAGAAGAAAGAGAACAAGAAATTGGAAACCTACTTGGAAAAAAATGACAGAAAAGTTCCCTAACTTGGTGAAGAAGATAGACATACAACTGCAGGAAGCACAGAGTGTCCCCAAAAAGATGAACCCAAAGAGGCCCACCTGTAGACACATAATAATTAAAATGCCAAAGGTTAAATACAAAGAAAAAATCTTAAAAGCAGCAAGAGAAATGCAGTTAGTTACCTACAAGGGAGTGCCCATAAGACTGTCAGCTCATTTCTCAAAAGAAACTTTGCAGGCTAGAAGGGATTGGCAAGAAGTACTCAAAGGGATGAAAAGCAAGAACCTACATCCAAGATTACATTATCCAGCAAAACTATCATTTAGAATTGAAGGACAGATAAAGAGCTTCCCAGACAAGAAAAAGCTAAAGGAGTACATCACCAAAACAGCATTATATGAAATGTTAAAGGTTCTCTTTGAGGAAGAAGAAGGAGAAGGAGGAAGAGGAGGAGGAAGGGGAGGAGAAGAAAGTAAAAAATATGAAGAATAAAATGGCAACAAATACATATCTATCAACAATTGAATATAAAAAAATAAACAAGCATAACAGAAACAGAATCATAGATACAGAGGACATTTTGATGGTTGCCTAATGGGAGGAGGATTGGGGGGATGGGTGAAGAGTGTGAAGGGATTAAGAAATACAAGTAGGTAGTTACAGAATAGTCACAGGGATGTAAAGTACAGCATAGGGAATAAAGTAGTCAAAGAACATGTATGCATGACTCATGGGCATGGACAACAGTGTAGGGATCGCCTGAGGGAGTAGGTGGGGTGCTGACAGGGGGGAGGCAAAGGGAGAAAATTGGAAAAACTGTAATAGCATAATCAATAAAATATAATTTAAAAAAGACTACAGTGATATCCCAATTACCCCTATTCAGTTTACAAAGATTAAAATGTCTAACAATAGCAAATATTAAAAACATAAGTCATTCATTCTACTATACATTGTTGGTGGGAGTGTAAATTGGCAGAACCATTTTGAAAAATAATTTAGCATTATCTTCTAAAGTTTAATTTTTATATATTCTACAACATGGAAATTACTCATCAAGATATGTACATATATGTGTGTAAGTGTGAGTGTGTTCAAGGAGACATGCACCAGGAGTCATGTACAATATTTTTAGCGGTACTGATTCTAATAGAAAAATAATGAAAACAACTCCAATGCCCATTGACAGGAAAATGGATAAATAAATTGTGATATATTTGCACAAAAGAATATTTTACGTATAGCAGCAAAATTGAACTACAGCCCATGTTACAATTTGGATGAAACTTGGTAACATTTACATTGAAAGAAAAAAGCAAGTTTCAGAAGACTGCATACAGCGTGATACTCTTTATAAATTTCAAAAAAAAAATTTAAACATGATGAGTGTATGTGTGTGTGTTGAAAGTCAAAGACATAACAAATACAAACTTCAAGATGGTGTTTACTGGAGATGGAAAAGGGAATGGATACTTAAAAATAATTTCTGCTGATGTTACTTCTTGGGTTGGGTTGTAAATTTGTGTGTGTGTGAGAGAGAAAGGGAGAGAAAGAGAGAGGAGAGAGAGGAAGAAGGAAGGAAGGAAGGAAGGAAGGAAGGAAGGAAGGAAGGAAGGAAGGAAGGAAGGAAGGAAAGGAAAGAGAGAGGAAAAGAGGTTTGTGCAAGGACTAATGAAGACAGTGTGATGACCCAAGATTACAAATAATCCAATTTTGTGCAACTGGTGTTAATTAAGAAGAGGAGGAGAAGGAAGAAGAGACACCTAAGCAACGTGGAAGAAATCAGGGAAGGCTTTCCAGAATCAGGTACACCTATGCATTGAAGCACTGAAGCATTGAAGAGCACCCAGGATTTATCTAGGTAAAAGAAGCATATAAGGGCATTTCATAGAAAGTTAACATTCAAAGACAAAAGGCTAGAAAGTTTGGGTGTACAGGTTGCTAAGGATGACTGCTGAGCAGAAAGGGAACTAGGTCATTACGAGAAACAAGAATAAAGAAATATGCAATTTCTGAGCTACATCCAATAGTCTCAACCAAAAGAGTGGGGGTGGGGACTAGGAAAGTGACCAGGGCAGGGGCCCCCATTTCTCACCCTGTCTGGGCAGTGAAACTCCATCAAAGCTACTATGACACTGGGGATCTGGATAGAAGTAGAACAAGACATACCGTCCAAAACTATCTTTTTTCAGAACCCCAAGGTCTCTGATTCAAGATGCAGAAAGAGTGCTCTGGTAGCACTGTGGGGATGAAATGGAGTTTAGGGTCAGGTGAGCTGGTAGTCCTGAAGACCAGAGAGGAGGCCAGAGCAATCACGAAGACATCCTTTCAGGCTAGATCAGGGCTGACAGTCTCCTGATCTTCTATTTCTCTGTCTTTGGTCTCCTGAAGCCTGGAGGGTCAGTCTTTGTCTTCAGGGATTTGCCTGCCAAAAATTCCAAATGAGTCTTCCTGTCTTGGCCTGAACCCTGAGGAGCAATGAATCAACGAGGCCTCTGTCCATGGTGCTGCTTTTCAGGTCCCTCCCTCCACCTCTTGAAGGCACACCCACACTCCCATCTCAGCTCTCAGGGAGGGTACAGAATCAACAAGCCCAGCGGCACTCCACATATGGGAATGCACAAGTGGGGATTTTATTGGGTGTTGGACTTTGCGAGTGTTCCATTGTTGAGAGTTTAAATTTTGTTTCCTTCCTTTAAAGAATATCAGTTTGTTTTGTTTCGGCAGGCAAATAAGTTACTTGTGGTTCAGTATTATCCTTTTTTTAAGCTTTATAAGGTAGCTTTAGAGTAGCCTTTACTTCAATGCTACTTTAGCCCTACTGCTATGACCCCTCTAAGGTCTCTGCTGAATACCCCAGGTATTAAACAAGTTCTCTCCTCTTTAGCCAGTTAGAACACGAATGTCTCCCAGCTAGGTCTAAACTCTGGAAATGATCGCTCCCTGGTAGTTATTATTTGCCCATACTCATGGAGTTTCATCCTGTACATACACAACTTAGTATTTCTTTTCAAATTTTGTATTTATTGATTTGAGAGAGAGCTATTGACTTGTGTTCCACTTATTTATGCCTTCATTGGTTGCTCCTTGTATGTGTCCTGCCTGGGGATCAAACCCTCAACCTTGGTGCATTGGGACAATGTTACCAACCAACTGAGCTACCCGGCCAGGGCCACAACTTAGTATTTGGACAAAGTTTCAAGGGAGACCCCTATATACATTTCTGGAGCTTTTTTCTGAGTATCTTCTTCCTCTTTGATACTCTTTCTTCCAAATGCTATCTGACAGCATTTTCAAACTTCAATATCCCTCTCCTCAACACAAAAATACTCCTGTTCTTTACTAGCATTTCCCCTCTCTGCCCTTCCAGAAAGTGCTTTCGGGCCTACAGCCAGGGTGATCATCAGGCTCACTTTGCCTTCCTTCTCTTAGGAATCACAATCCTGTGTTACCATGTTTCCCCGAATATAAGACAGTGTCTTATATTAATTTTTGCTCCTAAAGATGCGCTGGGTCTTATTTTCAGAGGATGTCTTATTTTTCCATGAACAAGAATTCACATTTATTGTTGAACAAAAAATCAAATTTATTAATATACTGTAGTCACATCATCACAAACATCAGCATAACCAGCCAAACTCTGAATTCCATCAAGAATTTGGGGGGGAGCTGTAGCAATGGCTGCCGCTAGGTCTTATTTTCAGGGGAGCCCTTATATTTCTAAGCTTGAAAAAAATTGTACTAGGGTTTATTTTGGGGGGATGTCTTATTTTTGGGGAAACAGGGTAACTGTTGTCCAATGTCTAAACAATTGTGTCATATATTTGTCCAGTTTTCTAGTTATTTATTCAGGAGAAAAAGTCCAGTACAACTCAATCATGTTAAGAAGCTAAAATTCCTCGCCCTTGGATCTTTATTCAAATGTTACTTCAGAAGTCACACTCACTCCAACAATACTTTTTGTCTCCTTTCTGCTTTATTTTTCTCCTTAGTACTCATCATCCAACATTATATATATTAACCCATCTTCTTTATGAATTGTTTCCCTTCCTTAGAATGTAAGCTCCTTGCAAGTAGTGATTTTGTGTACTTTGTTCCCTGTTATAGCTCTAGCACAAAGATTAGGGCTTGGATTACATTAAGTACCCAATAAACATATGATGGATGGATGGATGGATGGATGGATGAAAATTTACCTTTTTTCAGGCCTGGCTGATGTGGCTCAGTGGATTGAGTGCCGGTGTGCAAACCAAAGGGTCACCAATTTGATTCCCAGTCAGGGCACATGCCTGGGTTGTGAGTCAGGTCCCCAGTTGGGGGCGCACAAGAGGCAACCACACACTGATGTTTCTCTCCCTCTCTCCCTCCCTTCTCTTCTCTCTAAAAATAAATAAATGAAATATTTTTAAAAACTTACCTTCTTTCAAAAACTTTACCTGATGCCATCTCTCTCTCTTTCTCTCTCTCTCTCTCTCTCTCTCTCTCTCTCTCTCTCTCTCTCTCCCTCTCTCTCTCTCTCTCTCTCTCTCACACACACACACACACACACACACACACACACACCAGAAGCTCCTAAACAGAAGGAGTATGGGAATATAATCTTGTCTGTGTGTCCCCACTTTCCAACACAGGGCTGGACATAGGAGACCTCATTTGTGTGACTGGAAATTGTTCCCATCTAAGACATGCAGTTGTCCAAGAAACCAGCAGAGGGCAGCACAAGTTCATGTATACCTTTATTGTTGCCCCAATGCGTATTCTCAGAAAAGTAGGGTCTGGTATCAATCAGACAGAGCTCGAGCTACAGTCTTAGGCTGATGTAGACACACAAAGCCAGTTTCCTCAGAAAGAACTCAGGAGGTCCCAAGCAGCCTCCTCTATTCCTGCTGAACCCAGGAATAGACTTGCTGACTCAGCGACTCCCACCATTTACTCTACCCACAAACCCCCAGCCTTAATGAAGGAAGCGCGCTCGAGCACACACCCAACGCCCTTCTTCACTGAGAAGAGCCTTCCCTTCCGGATTCCATCAACCTTCCCTCCCACCCTGTGCTATTTAAGTTTTTAAGTTGTTGGCTCAAATAAGAGGTGTTTCCTGGCCAACCTACACACGCAATGCACTTACCATTTTCCTTAAATTCCTCTAATGCCCACCATTTAAATGTAATTCTTCGCACAAGCACTGCCAGGAGGTGAGCTTTGTTAGTTCTGATTTACAGAAGAGGAAACAGGCTCAGAGAGGAAAAGGAACTTGTCTCAGGTCACACAGCTAGTGGATGGAGAGACTGAGGCTCGAACCCAGATGTGCTGGTCTCAGTGCTCCTTCCATGGGCAGCTGCAGCCCTGTCTCCTGCTCAAGCCCCTAGAGAAGAGGGCAGGTGGGCTGGAGGCCACGATTCGGGTTCTTTCCTCCCAGGATCATTGTTCTCATCCTAAAATAAACACTGTCACTCCAGACTTGCTTTCTTATTTCTTCCAGTGTAAACTTATTCTGTAGCCCTGACTAATGTGGCTCAGTGGGCTGGGCATTGTCCTACAGACTGAAAGGTAGCCAGTTTGATTCCCTGTTAGGGCATATGCATGGGTTTCTGGCCAGGTCCCCAGTTAGGGGCCTGCAAGAGGCAACCAACAGATGTTTCTCTCCTTTCTTTCTTCCTCCCTTCCCCTTTCTCTAAAAATAAATAAATAAAACCTTTTAAACCTATTCTGTGGCATTCGCCCCCAGGGGCCATTGCCTGCTTCCTGGGAACTCTTGCAGGGCAGAGCCTGGATATTATTGGTGTGTTTCATGGCCTCATACACAGTAGGGGCTCCCTCAGGGCAGGAGTGTTGGGTGGGTGGGTCGATGGATGGATGAATGAATGGACAGGGTCACCAAGATGAAGAACAATGCCTGGAAACCCTTCAGAGTTTCCTCTGCTCTTTCTATAAGATAATTCAGCAAACAGTCCCTGAGGTCCCCCAGGACTGAGCCCTGTTCTGAGTGCTAATAGATGGGGAAACTGAAGCTATTCACACAGCTGAGGCACAAAACTTGCAACGACTCAGAGGAGGCTGTGCCTGGAGAATCCCAGCAGGTCAGCCCTCACTGCTGCCCACAATAATCCTGGGAACCAGTTGCTGCTTCCGGCTGCTTGGGACGCAATGGGAAATAAACCATTGTTTAGCTTGGAGCTTGGCCCTTTCCTACCACCCAATCCTTCCCCTTCCCATTGTCCTTGTCCTCCCATCAAGGTACAGGATGCAGCTGCCAGCACAACAGCAGAAAGAATGGGGAAGGGGCCAGGGGAAGCAGATGAGGCCATCCCAGGAGAAGGAAGACGCTTCAGCGGCAGACAAAGGCTCAGACAGTGGGCTCCGTCAGCATGGCATGGGACACTGGGCGCAGAACTCAGGCTTCAGAGGCAGACAAATCCCAATTCAAGCCCCAGCATCTGCCACTGATGTCCTGTGTATTTCCCTGGGCAAGCCTCTTGCAATCCCTGAGCCTCAATTTTCTTCTCAGTTACAGCAGGGATGAAATGCTTGCCTAGTGAAGATTAGCTTATTGCAGTGAGGATTAAACCAAAATGCCTGATACCTAAGTATCATTAAATGTTCATTTCTGTTCCTTCCCCACTTTTTAACCATGGCAAAACACCAGGAAAAAATTATTGCAAAGAGAGTTCTCAGAATAGATGAAAGAAGCATTTTCTATTAGATAAATGAAGATATATCATCAAAATCACATTTAATAAATCTGTAATAAATCACATTTGATAATTAATCACATCAGTGGAACAGTTGACATTTATTACGCTCTTACTGTGAGTCAGGCACATTATTTCTTTTTTTTTTTTTAAGTATATTTTATTACGTTACAGTAGTCCCAATTTTTTTTCCCTTTGCTCCCCTCTGCGCAGTACTCCCATTCCCTCCAGCAATCCCACCCACCTTAGTTCATGTCCATGGGTCATGCATATAAGTTTGGCTTCACCCTTTCCTATATTATTCTTAACTTCCCTCTGTCTATGTTGTACAAACCAATTATGCTTCTTCGTCCCTGCACCATTTCCTCATTTCTCCCTCTTCTCCCTCCCAGCTGATAACCCTCCAAATGGTCCTCATACCTATGATTTTGTTCCTATTCTGGTTTGCTTAGTTGGATTTTATTTTTATTTTTTTAGATTCAGTTGATAGTTGTGAATTTGTTGTCATTTTCATGTTCATAATTTTGATCTTCTTTTTCTTAAGTAAGTCCCTTTGACACTTCATTTAATAATGGCCTGGTGATGATGAACTCCTTTAGTTTTACCTGTCTGGGAAGCACTTTATCTGCCCTCCTATTCTAAATGATAGCTTTGCTAGATAGAGTAATCTTGGTTGTAGGTCCTTGCTTTTCATTACTTTGAATACTTCTTGCCAGCCCCTTCTTACCCGTAAAGTTTCTTTTGAGAAATCAGCAGATAGTCTTATAGGCACCCCTTTGTAGGTAACTCTCTGCTTTTCTCTTGCTGCTTTTAAGATTCTCTTTATCTTGAAACTTTGGCATTTTAATTATGATGTGTCTTGGTGTGGTCCTCTTTGGGTCTAGCTTGTTTGGAACTCTCTGTGCTTCCTGGACTTGTATGTCTATTTCCTTCGCCAAATTTGGGAAGTTTTTCTTCATTATTTTTTCACATAAGCTTTCAATTTCTTGTTCTTCCTCTTCTCTTTCTGGCACCTCTATGATTCAGATGCTGGCACGTTTAAAGTTGTCCCAGAGGTTCCTAAGCCTCTCCTCATTTTTTTCAATTCTTGTTTCCTCATTCTGTACTGGTTGATGGTGTTTTTCTTACTTATGTTCCAAATCATTGATTTGAACCCCGGTTTCCTTCTCTTCACCATTGGTTTTGTGTGGATTTTCCTTCATTTCATTTAGCATAGCCTTTGCTTCTTCCCTTATGTGTCTGTCCTACTTAAGCGTATCTGTTAAGCCTGTGAGCATCTTTATCACCAGTGTTTTGAAGGCTACATCTGTTAGGTTGTCTACCTCCTCGTTTGTTAGGTTGGCTATCTCCTCGTCGCTTAATTCTCCCACTGGAACCTTGATCTGTTCACCCTTTGGGGCCATACTTCTCCTCATCTTGACAGGCTCCTGTGTTTGTTTGCCTCTGTGTCTTAGGTAGAGCTGTCGCACCTGTTACATTGTAAGAGATGGAGCCTTAGGTATTCGTCAGTACAGGGCAATCCATTTCACCATGTTGTGGTAATGTATGTGGGGGAAGGGTCTGAAAGGGAACAATGCCACTTGCTCAGCACTCGCCCCTTTTCCAGGCACTTCTCCCACTTCCCGTATGGGACTGGCGCGTCTCTCTAGCTGTTGCCCTGGCTGTTGTTCCAAGAGTGGGTGGTTCTGCGGACATCCTAGGACTGTGGGGGCCCTTTAAACAAGTGGACTCCGCTGAGAGACCGGTAGTTTCTTACTCCGCCTCAACCCCCACTGATTTGCACAGTCAGAAGCAATGAGGCTTTATTGTCCCCAGCGCTGGGACCGTGAGCTGCACGGTCTGGTCTGGTGCTGGGAGCGCTCCCCAGGTGTCCCTCCTGACTTTTTAAAACATGTGCTGCGCTTTCCACCGGCCTGCCGCTGCCGCCAACACACTGCATCCTCTCTGCCCTGGCTCCGCCCCTCCTACCTGCCTGGATGAATATTTCTTATTTATATCTTTGTTTGTTGGATTTCCATATAGCTTGATTTTCTGGAACTTCTGGTTGTCTCTAGTTATGAGGTAGTTGTAGTCCTTCTTAGTTGTAGAGGGAGACGTAGCATGTCGGTCTAGGCCTCCATCTAGGCCCAAAGTCCCCACATTACTTCTTCACAACTACTCTATGAGCTAGATATTATCAGGGCCAACTTCATGGGTGTGTGATCAGTGTAGTTGCACAGAAGGGTGCCCCACAATTAGGGTTTAATGTTCTGTGGTTCCCAACTTGAAATTCTCAACAATTTTATTTTGAATTTGTGTTTTGTAAATGAAGTCCAATGGAACACTGGAGCATGCACTGGGGACCTGGAGACTCAGCTCACACGTAGTCCTTCCTCTCATCACCTCTCCACCATCTTTTCCCCAAAATAGGTTCTCAACTGCCTGTTGCCCTGACCTACTTCTGTCCTAGGCAGCAGCCTGGTTGCAGGGAGGGTTGACCTGAAGGTTCATGTCAAGTCAGAGGCAGGGTCCTATGTCCCTGTAATTAGTCCTATGCCCAAGTGAGAGCAACAGTCAATAGTGAATAATGAACAACATGACAGGTTGAGCAAGAAATAACAAAAGAAACAAAAAATACTTTTCCTGCTTTTTAACAAAGGGCCTTGCATTGTCATTTGCATTGGGCCCCACAAATCATGTAGTGCCAGATCTGTGTACTATTATTACCAACATTTTACAAAAGTAGAAACTGAGGTTCAGAGAGGCTCAACAATTTGGCCAAGATCACACAGCTGCCAGTGGCAGAGTTCAGATACGGACCTAGATCCCAGAGGAAAGAGGACTCTGAAATCTTAAAGAGCTTCCATCCAGTAATTAGGAGCTCTAGAACTGATTTCTAACTATGACCCTGAGTGGGTTTGCCCCCACTGTGTGCCTCAGTTGTGCCACATGATAGTGCTCTGTGGAGTCTTCCAAGGTAGCACAGGGTCTCAAGATTTGGCTTTGCCACTTACACAGGATGGGATTTTGAGCACAGGAAAGCCATCTTTGCCCATTTTCCCCACAGAGCTACTAGGATTCCACAGGCATCACCCACTCTGCAAGTCACTTCTTGGTTTATAAAGCACTATCATGCCACTTCTTCCCCCAAAAAGCACCAAGCAGAAGGCCGGTAAGAAATGTTCTTATTCCCATTTTACAGACAGAAAAGTTAAGGCATGGGAACTGCAAAGTGACTTACCCAAGCTCACACTGCATATGAGGCAACAGAGCTCCACAGACACAGGGTCATACAATGAACATCCCCAAATGAAAAGATGGATCACAGCCTTGGGAAGTCCCAGTGTAGGAGGGCACCAGGGCTTTTCAGTGCAAGAACCCTCACTCTGAGAGGGTTTGCTTAATCTCTGGTCTTTAGGGTTCTAGGTCTGAGGAAAGAGACCAGAGAGGTGCCAAGAGCTTCTGAAAGAAAAGAAACACCTGGCCAACAGTTTTCAGAGGATGACTCATCATCTTATGGGATGTTTACCTAGCACAGGAGGGGTGTTATCTATAGATCCATAGACAAACAGGCGGACGGACAGAGGGACCAAACAAAAGATCCAGCAGAAGCATCCCCTTAGCTTTCCACTCCTCCAGTCTCCTCACCCATGACCAGCCCACTGGCCAGTCCTGGAAGAGGTCTCCACCTGCAGAGGGCAGGGTCTGGCTGACCAGGGTCATTGCAGGTGGGTGATGCCTCTGCGGGTTCTTCAGCCATGTTCCCCTATTGTGGCCATAAGACAGAGGAATTAATTTAAACGTATTTAATGTTGATTAAGTTAATTGTATTAAATTGTCATATATAGCAAGTGGCTACTGTGTTGGGCTGCATGGGTCTACAAACAAAAGGAGACAATAAAAGCAATAATTGAACCATAATTCAGGGTTTCAAAAGCACTTTCACAGGCATCTTCTCATTTGTCCCCATTTTTCAGAGAAAACTGGAGTTCAGAGAATTTAAATGGCTTCCATGCTAACAAAGATAGTAAGTATTAAAAGCATTATTTAATCAGGTCTCTTGATTTCAAAACTCCACTCATACAACTCTGCCCACTTATGAGAGCATCACATATTTATTGGGTCATTGTTAGTAGGTGACAAACAAAAGACAGGTCGCAGCTTTGAGTGTGTCTCCCTGAACAAAGACAGCTCTACTTCCACAGTAAGAATGACAGTGTAATTGCCACAACACAAATTTAGTGATTTTCTACAATGTAGCTAAAAACTTGCTTTAAACACCATCTATATCTGATAACTCTCACATTTATATTTCAGGTCCCAACCTCTGCCCAGAACTCCAAGTGGACATACCAAACAGTAGTTTGATATTGAATTGGCTTCTCAAGCTTGCCCCACACCTGCTCTTCACCATCTCAGTAACTGGCAATTCCCTTCTTCCATTTGTTCCACCCTAAAACTCTAGAGTCCTCCATTACTCCTCTTTCTTTCACTCTGTTCATCTAATCCATCAGTAAATATTATTAGCTCTACCTTCAAGAAGGCTCCAGAACGCTCACCAGTTTCAGTTCTGCCACCCTTGTCTATCATCATCTCTATGTGGACTGATTTCCTGGTTTCCCTTGTCTCTTTCTTCCCATTCTCTTTTCCACACAATAGCAAGAGTGAGCCTTTAAAATTTTAAGCCAAAGTACGCATCCTTTCAGCTTAACCTACCAATGGTTTTCCAAAGTCCTCACCACCGCTGTCCGGGAGGCCCTGCACAATCAGGCCCCTGATGCTTGTCTGACCTCATTTTCCACCTCTCTCCTCTTTGCTCTTCAGGTCCAGCCACACCAGATCTTCCAGGTCACTCCTTCCCAGTGACCATTGCACAACTCACTCCCTCTCTTTCTCCCAGTCTATAACGAAATAACCCCTTATTCCAAAGGCACTCTTCGTCCCCTTACGTTTCAATTTTTTCATAACACTTATCAACTCCTGACACTTAATATATGTCTGTTGTTGCTCTCCTCCCACTAGAATGTAAGCTGCAGGAATAGGCTTAGCAGATACAGGATTCCCAGTTAAATCTGAATTTCAGATTAGAAAAAACTAATTTTTCAGTATGAAGATGTCCCAGAAGCTGCATGGGATATATTTATACTAGAAAACTATTCGTTCTACTGAGTGTCTTGTAGTTATTTTTGTTTACTAAATGTGGTATCCCTACTCACGAAGGGAGGAACACGTAGTTATTTTGCTCATTGTTGTATCTCCAGCGCCAGAACTGCTGCTGACCTCTAGTAAGTTCTCACGTACAGTATTCCCTCACTTATCGCGGGTATTATGTTCTAGACCCTTCCCCACGGTAGGTGAAAATCTGCGAAGTAGGAACCTTACATTTATTTTAGTATTTACATATATTTTATGGCTTTATAAACCCTTCCCACACACTTATAAACCATTCCCACCCAGTCCCTTAACCTTTTCCACACTTTTATAAACACTACTTACGTTTCTAAATATATTCTACACTCTTAAACCTACGTAACTTTAACAACATACGTATACAGTATCGCAAAATCCCGCGATATAGCGAAAAATCCGCAATAAATAATTAAATATAATATTTTTTTAAATCCCTTGATACAGTGAGCCACGGTAAGTGAACCGCGATATAGAGAGGGACTACTATAATTACGCATGAATGACTGTTCAACCAGGTCATGAATCTGCAACACGCCTGAACTTTTAATAAACAGCCTGTGAGTCACAGGGGGCGGAGCCTCGAGGCTCGTTAAGCTCAGTTGACAGCTAGGGCCCCAGGGGGCTGATGAACTTTTCAAGCCTGTGGAGCAGCTGGTGTCCTACCTGACCCCACGCCGGCCCCTTGGGAAACAAAACTCCTCCTAGCTCAGGCGAGCAGCACGCCCCTCTGGGGGAGGGGCCTCCTCAACCTGCAGGTGAGACCCAGCCCTCGCCAGGGCCCAGGGCCCTTGAACGCCCCGCCTGCCGCCACCACTAGCGCCGGTGTGACGTCACCAGGATGACGGCCAATGGAAACGCGGCTTACTGGCAGGCGGCGCCAGCGGTTGCTGCCAAAGAGGAAGTGAGCTGGGGCAGTAGCGATGGCCGGGGGCTGGAACCCGCGCCGCCCTCCGCCGCCGCCAGCGCATCGGGAGCAGTCACGGCAGCGGGCAGAGAGGGGGCTTGAGTCGCGGCGGGAGTGGAGGAGGCGCCTGTGAGTGGCCGAGAGTCGCCAGTGCCGGAACACCTCAAACTCTGGGCGGGAGTTCTTCAGGTGGGCTGAACTGCTGTCACCACCTCGCATCACACCCCCCTCCCCAGTCCTAGACAACAGGGCTGGGGTCTCCCCAGGCGCTGGACTGGCTTCTCTCAGGCTGAGCACTCCGTGTCTGTCTTGGACTTTCTGCAAACTCAGAACGGAAGCCGGAGGCCAGTGAGCACCCCCGCCCTGGGCATCTTTTCGTCCAGGCTGTGTCCTGGTTATAGCAACGGGGTGCACCCTCCTGCTGTCAGCTGTCCAGCTAGAGAGGGACTGGCGCGTTCTGTCTCGTTCTGCGCCTCTCCCTCGCCTCCCATTCAAAAACAAGTTTCTTTTCCCTCTCCATCGGAAATCCTCTCTCGGAAGTCTAAAACACCTATCTGTGTGTCCTTCCCCAGTCCCTGGAGCACGCTTTGAAATATTACTACGTATCAGCGCTGAGAATCACTTGTTCTTGACTTGGCTTTTTATCCCCTTTGGGAGACAAAAGTCCCCTGAACACCCTCTTAACTGACACTTCACACCCAGGATCTTATTCATTTGGATCACCAGCTCCCTGGCCATATCTGTGTGACTTCCCCCACCCATCCGAGTTCCAGTTTCCCCCGAACTCCAATCTCCAGCTTCCAGTGGATCTGGTCAGCCCCACCCCTGGGTGGGAGTGACCAGGGGGCTCTGGCCCAGGATCCTACAACCCTGGAAGGCAGCTCCAAAATAGCAAGAGAATTGGGCATTGGGTACGAACCTGGCAGCTCAGGAGTGGGTGCTCCACTCACCCCACACAAGAAGATGAAAAAGCGCAAAGAGCTCAATGCACTGATTGGCTTGTCTGGGGACGGCCGGAGAAAGAAGCCCAAGAAAGGCTCAGGCCACCGCCTGCTTCGGACTGAGCCACCTGACTCAGATTCTGAGTCCAGCTCCGAGGAGGAAGAGGAATTCAATGTAGTTGGAAATCGCTCTCACTTTGTCAAGTGAGTGATGCAATGGTGAGGGTTGGGATGGGAAAAGACAGTCTTACACTACCGATGGAGCAAATTGAGCAGGAGAAGGGAGTTCTTAGGAACAAAAGCAAAGAAGAAGAAAAGTTGTTAGGGAGGAGATGAGCTCAGGTTCTGAATGAAGGATAAGTTAGAAATTTATCTCTTAAGTGTACGGAAAAAGAGCTCTGACTCTAGGATGTAAGTGTCAATGTGGGGAATATACCAAGAACCCAGAGACACCAAGTTGGGAGTAGCAAAGAAGCTAAGAATAGGAACATGGGAGCAGAGAACTAGCCTTTTTCTTTCTTTCTTTCTTTTTTTAGTGTAGGAGAGACAGGGACCTTAAGACTGCAAATTATTTATTCTTTGCACTCTTGATGAGTCTGAATCTTGGTGATGAGAGCACATGGTGAGGGCCATACTGTAGAAGGTATGAGCCTTGAGAGTAATTGAGCATGGAGAACAAAAAGAAAAGGGAGCTTTTTTCCAAACCACTTTTAGATGGTGCAGCCACTAGTCGTCGTTGTCGGCAGCCGTCCGTCTCGAGAGACGATGGTGTAGCTTCTTAAGAGTCTATCTGCACCGCCGAGAATGGCTGTGCAGTCTGACTCGGGAGTGACACGGTATCTGTCTCCTCCCGTGTTGAATCGACATCTTGCGATGACGCTGGAATGTCCTCTCCAGTGAAGCTGAAGCTACAGAGCCTGGGCAGGGTGATATGGAGGGTCTGCTGTTGCCCATGCAGCAGACCCCCCCCCTCTCTTCGCAGCTGAAGGGTCCAAGGGAAAGACGAAGTCAATACAGCTTGGCTTCAGGTGCGCCGCAGGAGTTGCCGGTGTTGACTACAACGTCAAACCGCCTTAGGGACTCCGGCTCCGGATTTTCTGTCGGGGTCACTAGACAGATCCAGTAATGATCATTGAGGATACTGGGAATTAGAACCCAGGGTTGGGAAAGGGCTGAAGGGAACCTTGAAGGCATCTTGCACCCTCTCAGGGAGTACATTGAAAGAAAAGAGTATTCTGCTGAGGCTGTGGAAGCAAGGGGTAGGCAGATGATTGGGGTGGTAAAAGATATTGAACCCTTCATTTAAGGTTTGTTTGTTTAGAGTGTCTTTGTCTTTTTATTTCATTAGAGGAAGGATTTGGCTTCTAATGAACTTTGCCAGATTAGGTAGTTAAGAACAAAATCCTAGGTTTGGGTTGTGAAAATCTTATAAAATGGAATAGCTCAACTGGAATAGTTACCCTATAGGGTTAGTTTAGATCTTGAATGTTGATCTACTTTGGTGTGAAATCTAACTTTTTTCTATGCTTCCTTTCATCTGAGCTAATAAGCTAGTCTACCAGGGGTCCACTTAACCAACAGTTCCTATTTCTTTCATTCCATTCACAGTAAAACTTGCTCAAAAGTTTATGAAGTTTCAGTAAACTGGAACAGGGTAGGGTTCCCTGGAGTGAGCACATATTTGACAGAGATAGGTAAGTAAATTACTGTTCAGTGATGGAATTGCAGAAAAGCTCTGGTCTTCACACTTTCCTAACCTAAGATTGTTTCCAAAGACCTGACTTGATGGTGATGGCAGTGAGCTGCAGTTCCCACAGGTGCTTCCTGTGGCCTACAGGAAGTCTGTCTATTTCATGTGAAGTTTTGAAACTTTTGTACTGAATAGATGAACTCTTCATAGGTCATGTTATTTACTTATTTTCAACTTACTGTTCATATTTAAATGTGTTAATGTGTTTTTCCTGGTAAATCAACTGGTTATTTACGAATATAATTGCATAGGAACACATGTATGTTATTTCTAATAAAGCTGTGCTCGTAATCACTTTTGTACTCTTGGTTGAATTTGTTCTTGTGATCAGGGGAGACTATTTACGATGCTGCAAGATCTGTTACTCCCTCTGTGCTTTTGTCATCCTTGCCGCCTGTGTCGTGGCCTGCGTCGGCTTGGTGTGGATGCAAGTTGCTCTGAAGGAGGATCTGGATGCCCTCAAGGAGAAATTTAGAACAAGTAAGTGATCACATATTTCAGAGTATTATCTTGGATTCTTTTCCAGGATCTGGGACAGAGTGGACTGTACTAAAGAATTTTGCCCACTGGTGAATATATTATTTTTTAAGCATTTTTTATACTCTTTCTTAGCTGTCAGCTTGAATACAGTGACGTTTTAAACACATAAACAAAAACACAGTGTTTATGCACCATCAGGACAAATAGTATCTGGAAAATGGTGTTGTAGTTAATACTTAGGATACTAAACACAGAAGGGAAGCACTAAGGTCCAGGAGTCTAGAACCTTGGTTAACCTCCACCTGTTGCCATTTGATACTTCCCCGAGTACGAAGTGGCAGTAGTAACCCTGGGCTATTTCCTTCTTTCTCACTGGGCCATTTGAGAAAGAGTATGGAAATCTGTCAAAAAACAAAAATTTCCTCCTTAAAAACTAGGAACATAGGAATGGGTAGTAATAATAATAAGAGCCAGCACTTATGAAGAGCTTACTGTGTGCCAAGTCACAAAAAAATATTTTTCTTATGAGTGACTTTCAAAGTTTAAACTTTAAGTTAAAGAGTTGTATGTATTCTAAATTATAAAGTTGTATTTTGCACATTCAAAGTACTTTTTCTATAAAATGTATTTGCACAATAGCTTATACCAGGTTTAACCTGAATATCTTCCTTTAACAACACTGAGATACTTGCTTCTAGGTTTCAAGAGTTAATTTTCTAAGCTAAGGAACCAGTTCCAAGCTAATCACAAATACCCTAACCTTAGCAGCATTTAGCACACCAGGAAACTGACCACCAGGCTTGCTCAAGGTCATAAAGAAAGCTGTAGTCAGAACTGGAATTAGAGTTTTCTTCCCATCTTAAGCCTTGGGAGATCACAACATCCTAACTCTCCTTCAACTAGCTTCTCTTTGCTGCCTGGAGTTATTCAAGTTCTGAACCTGATCTAGGGACAGCTAATCCATAGTGTGTTGATCACATTCCTAGTGATGTTGCTTGGGAAAAAAATGTTGAAATACTAACTGGTTTTCTTCTGAGTTTCTCGATTCAAGGAGTGGGCTTGGTAAGTAATGATCCTCTGCCAGAATCATCCTGACCTATATGTTTCTTCAAATGATGGAATCAGAGTATAGTGTAAGGAAGAATGAAATTCGTATTCTAGTTGTCCTTCCTTAATGGTTGTCCTTAGTAGTATTGCAAGGTGTTTCTAAGGCCGGTGTTTTCTTTGTAAGTAGTAATCATAACTTGAAAAAGAGGTTCTCAGAAATAAAGTTTAACTGTAAATAACCATAGAAGACACCTGTCTGTGGCATCATCTCTCCTTAATTAGTTGGGCTTTTTAGGTTAGGCTAGAGCTTGTTTTGATCACATACAGCAATTATTTATTTACTCATTTCAAAACATTGCCCAATTTTACCTCTCAGATTCCTTTCTCTGACTCCTATGTGTTTACAGGACAGCCATGTAGTTTATACCTTAGCTTTTCAGCGATTTCTTTGTCTAGAAATGTATATTTAAAGTGTATACATGAAGTAGACCTGGCAATCAATGAGTCAACAAATACTTATTGAGCACTTGTTAATACCAATTCCTGGAAATACTGTATTCAAGAGATTCCAGGAATTGTACTCTGGACTGTGAAACCTGCTTTATATCAATGAGCAACATTCCCCTGAGACCCCTCAGCGTGCTGAATGAAGCAGATTTAGAATTGTCAGTTTAGCTACAGTGGAAATGCCAGCACCTGTAATGCCTAAAGCAGTGGTTCCTGAGGGATAGGGGTGGGGCCTGGGGCATATTGTCCGTCCATGGGCTGAACCATTGTGGACCACTTACCCAAGAATTTTTTGTGAAAACCGTTACTTTGACTAAATGAGGTCAATCTTGTAAAGCTTCAATAATCTTACTTTGAATTATACTTCTGCCTTAAATCTATTTCGACAAGTTCGTTTTTACTTCTTGTTTTTCAGGACAGTGGAAGTCACTGACTCAAATAAGACCATCTGCTGATCTCGCTTTAATATTTTGAAAAATTCAGAGCCTATTGTTCTTTATTTCATTAAGTTTTCCAAGACACTTGTGAGGAAAGGAGGTAGGGTTGCTGAAATAGCTGAAATAGAAAGCAAAGCAGATAGGCTTGGTATTTTTTCATTGTGTTCAAGGAGTAAGTTGATCCTTAGGCTAAAAGTACTGGCTGGCCTTGAAACTCTTAGCTCAGTATTCTTTTCCAGAACCAGGTACTTGGAAAGGCCTCCACAGTTATACTAAGGAAGATTCTATTCCCGGCCCTCCCTCTTTGTCACTCACTGTGAAACACTAGAGTGATAGAAAAGAAGCTGGAAAAGAAGGAAAGTATTAATGAATTAAGCATCTCCTTTATGGTCATACAGCAGAGCAGCAGTTTGGTCATGTAGTACAGAACTTAAAAACGGTCTTATACTAATGCGGGTATTAGGATGTAAGTGTTTATGATAGCTGGAGTATGCTAGAAAGAGCTCTGGACCTCAGAGGAAGAGGTTTTACTATTCAAGCCTGACTTGCTCATTACTAGCTGTAAAACTTGGACAAGTCACTTATTCTTCCTGAGCCTTCACTTTGCCATCCATAAAACATAAAGATGTATTTGTGCTACCAAAGCACTTTGGTCATTCCTCCATCACAGTATCTATCACACCATATAATAGGAACTCTGTAACAATGCCTCGCTCCCTGCTAAGCTTAGAGCTTCAGGGTCTTTTTATGAACTCGTGCTGAGTGTAAGGCCGGGCACATGGTAGGGACTCAATAACAAATTTAATACTTACATAAAAGTTTATTGCAAAGTATGAAGACTTATAAAATATTGCTGTTGTCTTTATATGTTCTGTCTGAACGGTATATGCAGAAATCGTCATTTCCTGATCTTGAAGATCAGGAAAAGAGCTAAGTTTGAGTATTAAAATTAATATAATTTTAAATGAATTGCTTCCCATGTTGAAAGAACATGAATAAGTAATCATAAGCTACTTGTTTGCTACATTTCCTCTCATTTATTGTAGCCCAAGTTATTTATGTGTTTGTCTTCCTCTTCTACCTTCTGCTTCTCTCTCTCTCTCTCTCTCTCTCTCTCTCTCTCTCTCTCTCTCTCTCTCTCTCTCTCTCTCGCGGGATACTTGGCCACCTGACAAGGGCAGACATGTGGGATGCCCTTTGCAACCTCACTGAAAACATAACAGAAAGTTGCTGAAATGTGGAGTGCTACATGAATTTTGAATGGTAAAATGTTCTTATTATATGAGATGAGTGTAGTCCTACAAACCAGGTGTAAATCAAATGTTGTGTTAAAAGTACTTACAGAAGCCCTGGCCAGGTGGCTCAGTTGGTAGGAGCATCGTCCTGTGTACCAAAGGTTGCAGGCTGCTCAGGTTTGATTCCCTGGTCAGCACACAGGAGGCAAACCAACCAATGTTTCTAACATCAAATATTTCTCTCTCCCCCTTTCTCTCTCTCTAAAACCAATAAACGTATCCTCAAGTGAGGGTTTTAAATAAAGTTACGTAGGGAAGTCTGTTTATAAAAAAATTCTTTGGTGTATATTTTTGAAAGATAAATAAAAATATCTAATTTCTTTTAATAATTCTGAAATTTCAGATACTGGGCTCTGTTGTAGGGATACCACCATATCACCTTCCCCTTAGCCCCCAAATTTGTCCCTCCTTAATTGTTGCCCTTTATGATTTCTAATTGAGTTTATCGAGTTTTCTTTGTTTAAATTAATAAGCTAACATGATCTCCATTTCATATCCTACAATTATTTCACTGGACAAGCATTTGAGTTCTCCTGTGTATCTGGCACAGTAGTGGGCCCTGGGAATGCATAACAAATAAGATTTGTTCCCTGTCCTCTTGCAGTTCTCGGTCAGTCTGGACACAGACAGGTGTATATTACAACGCAGTATGTTGAGTGCTTGGCAGAGTTAGGAGTGGTAAAGAGGTAGCAGTGGTCCAAGGTGGAGGTACAGCTATTTGTGCTGAATTTTGAGATGAATTAACTAGGCTAGGGTGGCAGAAGTGAAGAAGGGGCAAGCGAAGAGCATCTAAGCAGAAAGGGTAAAGTATTGTACAGGGTCGCTGAGGTTTAAAGAGGTTGGTGTGCCAGGAAAATCTGCTTGGCTAGAAAGTAGATTGAAGAGGTAGGTAAAGTGATGAGAAATGTGGTTTAAGAGGTAAGCAAAGGCCAGAGTTACTCAGTCAATAATACTTATTGAGTGCCTACAATGTGCCAGGTATATTCTAAGTGCTGACCGTGCAGAAATGCACAAGACAGGCTTGGCACTTATATTTTAGTAAATTGTCTTACATCTGTCCTGTGTGCCAGTTTTTGGTTTTAAAGAAAGCATATAATAACTACTCTAGCACTCTGTGCTTTAAAAAATGATGTAGGTTTTATTTTAGAGGACCAGCCATTATCATTATTTTTCATAAAAAGGGAAATTAGTGTTTAATGTAAGAAGAGAAAGCACTCTTTCAGACCTCTGCCTTCAGGCTGGCAAATCTCTAAACCATTCAGGAGATACTGTTTCCCAAAGGAAAGGCCAAATATCACCCTCTACTTCACTTAACATGTTTCTTTTAACTTTTTTCAATTTGAGCTTTTGGGTTGATTTAAGAAAACACTCTGCTGTTTATGAAAAAGATTTAAAATCTTAGTACTTATAACAGTAGTTGAAAGGTGGTAAGAATCCACCTTGCATTTGACCAATTTGAGATAGAGAAAAGTAGACTTAATGCACCTAGAGATATAACTTATGTCACCTGGAGCATTGAAGGAGGAAGGTTTATAAATATTCACTGACTAATCAAAAAGCTCCTGTATGGGGCTGGTCAATACTTAACATTTATTTATCACTGTATGCCATTCTTTCACTTCTAAAAGTCCTATAAAGTATATTTTATCTCTGTATTACAGATGAGGAAACTGAGCTCAAAAAAAGTTAATTTTCTCAAGATCACAGTAAGTTACAGAGTTGGGATTCGAGTCCAATTGCTGATATTCATCGTTACCATTTTTAACCATGTGACTTAAAAGTTATATTGCCAGTAGTGAAATAGTCCCAGTTAAAAAGGAACTTCAGTGTTAAAGATACACATGTACATAAATAAAAGAACATACAGTTGATAGATACAAATTTAGTCTTTATCCTCCCAGAGTTAACTTTTGTTAATCTACTTTCCTGCTGTATGATCTTTTTTTCTTCTTGGAGCCATGAAGGAATTTTATGGCTATTTATGATTGTTCTTATTTTTGCTTTTAGTGGAATCTAATCAGAAAAGTTCATTCCAAGAAATTCCCAAACTTAATGAAGAACTACTCAGCAAACAAAAACAACTTGAGAAGATTGAATCTGGAGAGCTGGGCTTGAACAAAGTCTGGATAAACATCACAGAAATGAACAAGCAGGTAGCAAAAGTGTGATTTTTATTTCTGTGTAAACTATGCATGTCTAATTTTGTTTGGACTAAATTCGTAGGTATTGGGAACTCCAAACTGTTTTACTTTTTGCAATGGCTTTTGCATATTGTGATCCCGACACATTAAATTCAGGTAAAATAGGTAACAGTTATGTATTTACCAAATAATTAAAATGTTAAACCTTTCTGCAAAGGATAGTCTTACAAAGTAGAGCAGTTTAGAGGGAGTTGGAAATTCTTGAGTCAGCTCTCTTAAGGAGCAGTGTAGGTATCAATTTCTTTTTTAAAAAGTGCCACCTAAGCCCCAATTTAAAAAAGGATAGCCTATTTTTATTAGATAATAGGAGGTTATTTTATTTAATAGAGTTTACAAACTTACAGATACAGTCTTGAGGTATACACTATACTAAAACCAATCTGGAAACCACCCACAGCTAATGATAGTTTATTCTAGCATAGCATAGGAAGAAATAGTGGAGTTGGCTAAATACCTTGACCAGGCAAGCTAGCCTAGGGGGGAAAACTTTCCCAATCCTTAAAAGGACTTTGATCGAGCATCTTGCATGAATGTAAGTTGCCGCTGGGTAACTATAGCCACTACCCTCAGTTTTGCAGTTTAATTAGGAAAGATGTGCATTGAAAGGAAAACTCAAGTACTAAAAGAATTGTACACCTGCAAAGTGCTTAAAAATGGTTTTGCCATCCTTGTTAGGGCTAATAGGATATCCTCTTTTTCAGAATGAAGTCAC
This sequence comes from Furipterus horrens, assembly GCF_987537825.1. NCBI lineage: Eukaryota > Metazoa > Chordata > Mammalia > Chiroptera > Furipteridae > Furipterus > Furipterus horrens. Next base: position 31,803,585 of record NW_028327173.1, on the reverse strand, counting down.
AAAGTCCAGAATCAGCCAGTGGCAAGAAGCACTGTTCTAGGATAAAGGGCTTACACGTATTTCTGAAACACCCCCCACCTTGAGCAGTAGTGCAGGAGTGGGGCAACTCATCACTTAGACCAGAAATCAATGGCCTGAGGCTGCCGCTTTAAAACTTTTTCCTGGAACCCACAATTAAGGAAGTTTTACATCATTCTCCAATAAACACATACGTACATATATGTAACTGAAATAAGTTCCTGAAAACATTAGCTTATCCTGAATATTATGATACTTTATTATATTTTCTATTCAGTTCTATTTCATTTTTTAAAAATTATTTGTGAAATAATTGATCAGTTGCAGTATTTACTCATTACCACTTATCCTTGGACTCTTGGTATTTAGAAAAAAGCAAGTATTCACTCTTTATTTTTGCAAAAAGAATAGGATAAACTGTGGCCTTGTATTCACAGAGCAAATGAGCAGCTTGGCCAGAGATTACATCAAGTGAAAATCGGCCACAGTGAAGCACTGAGAGATAATTAGCATCTCTCACTGGGGCAAACCAGAGATTCCATTTAGATAGTTACAGAGTTTACAGTTCTGAGTGAGAACAAGATCTTTAAGGGTGAAGAACAGGCACTGTCAGCTATTAGCCATCTCCTTTTTGTAAATCAGCATATAAGAAGAGTCAAAGGGGAAATGTGTACTTGGTGTAAGAGGACAGGTGGGTTTTCAAATCTTTACTACATATTTTGGTTTCTCAGTTCTCTTTAAATTGGAATCTAGAAACAAAATAATCATTTCATTCCTGTTCTACCTCTTACATTTAATGCAAAAAAGGCCTGGGAAGGAAGGTATACAGGAAAGTTTGCTTCAGTCCTACGGCTTCATATATAAAAGTAGGAGAGATTGAACTAAAACTCTTTCCATTTTAGCTTCAGTAGATCTTCAGGGATGGTGAGACTGACTGATGAACCAGCCTGAGGCAGAGAAATTCTCTGCTGACATGGGCACAGAAGGACAGGTGGTGGTAACATAGAGCTTTATGCTGGTCCAAAGGAAGCTCATCACTCTGGGTGATTTTCTAAAATTGCACACATCCCTGATGGAGAGGCATTTGTCCTAAACCAAAATAGGTGTAAAAACAAAATTAATATAACCATGTTTCTATAGCTAAGAGTAACTGTCAATTAAGATGCTTTTAGTGACAACATTTTTAAAAGCAATTCAAAGTGGCTTAAACAACAAAGCAAAAAATTTATTAAGTCACTTAACAAAGACTGTTCTTATAACAATATGAGTTGAAGTTAATGCAGCCTGAAAAAAAAAAAGCCTTTAGTTTAAAATAAGTTAAAATCAATTTTTGCATTGAAAAATATTTAAACTAGTGTTAAAATCCCATTTACTTTTCTGTTTTATTTATGAAACCTCATTTCATACCCATGCCCATTCTCAACCAATTTAGGGAATCTCCTCTCCCTTCTTTGAAAACCATTAATTCAACAAATGTTTAGTGAGCTACTTTATAGAGTTAAGCCTTAGATTCATTCCCATGTTCAAGTCTTTTACAGTCAAATAGAGGAGATAGAAAAGTGAATAGTTATAAAACAGCCTGATAAGCAATAAGAAGCCAGTCTATATGAGCACTGTGGGGACATTTTTCTATATGTATCTAACCCAGGCTGGCTGGGATCATGGGAGGCTTCTCAGTATCTTGAACTGAGTGCTGAAGGACAAATAGGAGTTGGCCAGATGAATTCTGCAGAAGGAAAGAGGGTGTCCTTATCACTGCACTTGATCCAAATCGTTTGCAGATTCCATATTTGCAAATTCACCTACTAGCTAAAATTTGTTTGTAGTCCCCAAATTCATACTTGTGGTGCTTTCACTTGAAAGGTGTACAGTGGTAAAAAATTCGAGTCACCTAAAGGAACGTTGCCAGTTGAGGTCAAACAAGACCACATTCTTCTATGTTTCAGCTCATACTATAAACAAGTCTCCTTTTCATGATATATTTAGTGCAATGGTTTTTGCACTTCTGTGGGGTTTTTTTGTTTTTTTGTTTTTTTGTTTTTTTTGTGATTCCACTACTGAAAACGTACACCCAGCATAGTGTTGAAGTCTGTCTCGTATTGCTAAGTTCAAGAAAGCAGTGAAAATACATGTGTTAGATAAGCTTCATTCAGGCACAAGTTCAACAATATACATTAAGTAAGATGCCTTTAAAAGAAACACACATAAAACAAAGTTATGGATTGTATTGATCAGTTGGTGACCAGAGGGCTCTTGGGACATTAACTCTGCACTTCCCTTAGGAGCAGTGGTTCAGTAATCACTAAATCAGTGTTTGCTGTGAATTTCCAGAACAATGATTTTCAACCTTTTTCATCTCATAGCACATATAAACTAATTACTAAAATTCTGCGGCACACCAAAAAATATATTTTTTGTCGATCTGACAAAAAAAAAGTATAGTTTTGATTATTCACACCATATGGCCGTTGTTGTGTTGGCTGTTGTCATTTATTTATTCGACAATCTAAGGGAAAAGAAGTCAGTGCACCTGACTAAATAGTCCGGTATTGCATGTTTTAAAAATTCTTTGGCCCACCAGTTGAGTATCGCTATTCTAGAACATAACTACTGTGAATAACCAGAATTGACTATATGTGCAAAAATACATATGAATGAAAAACATAGTGTGTCCAGGGGACTTTTGTATTTCATTATAGCATAGTTTAGTGGAAAGAGGCCAGAAGTAAGGATATGTCAGCAAGAGTCATGAAGGACCTTGAGTGTGTCATGTTCTGTAGTATGCTCTATATCTTTTTCTTTTGGCACTTGGTCCAGATACCTTATAGTATGATACTCACAGTAGTCCCCGCTTATCCAAGGGGAGTATGTTCCAAGACCCCCAGCGGATGCCTGAAACTGCGGATAATGCCAAAACTTCTATATACTATGTCTTTTCTATTCATATGTACCTATGATAAAATTTCATTTATAAATTAGGCATAGTAAGAGATTAACAACAGCAATAATAAAATAGAGCAATTGTAACAATATACTATAATAAAAGTTACGTGACTGTAGTCTCTCTCTCTCTGGTAATTTTCATATTTTTCAGTTCAAATCTGTTCCTGAATCTATGTAACCATCTCTTAGTTGCAGTAAACGGCTGGGCGTCACTGTTTCAGGGGAGACCTTGTTGAAGTCTTGTGTAGGCTCAATGCTTTCTGGCACACCAGAAACATGCTTTCTGTTCATGTCTTCCACCCACAAATTTAATGCCATTTACATATTAACTAAGCACTTATCACACACTGTGGCCAGAACTTTTTCAGTCAGAGGTGCAACAGCAAAACTAGCACGATTTCTTCTTCCTTCACAATTTCACAGATAGAAGATTCATTCTTATCATATATCTTAGCAACCTCAGCATGTGATTTTTTTCTTTCTTTATTAAGTGGAGAACTTTAACCTTTTCACTTAAGGAAGCACTTTATAGCTTCTCTTTGGTATATCCAAATTGCCAGCATCACTACACCTGAGGTCTGGGGCTATTATTAAGTAAAATAAAGGTGACCTGAACACAAGCACTGTGATACCATGGCAGTCATCTGATAACTGAGACAGCTACTAAGTGACTAATGGGTGGGTCCATATACATTGTGGATTCCTTAGACAAAAAGATGATTCATGTCCTGATGGGATGGATTGGAATAGCAGGAGATTTCATTACACTACTCAGAATGATACGCAATTTAAAACTTATTTCTGGAATTTTCCATTTAATATTTTTGAACCACAGTTGACTGCAGTTAACTGAAACCACAGAAAATGAAACAGTATAATGGGGGACTACTATATTTGTGTATGCATCTAATTACACTCGAAGGTTGTGCACTGTAAGCATGTGCTTTAAGCATGACGATAATGATGGCAATTAAGATGATAACTGCCATTCATTCATTAAATGCCTTCTTTGTGCAGGCCCCTATTGGAGGCACTGCATATGAGATCTCCTTTTTGCTTCTATAGACCTATGAAGTAGGAGGTGGTATCTCCATTCCACTGGTAAGAAAACTGAGATTCAAAGAAGTTAAGTAGTTTGCCCAAGGTCACACAGCTGTGTAGCAGTGCGAACATTAAAATATTCAAGTCCTGGGAGCCTATTTTTTTCCCAGTTTTCCTTTCTGCCTTCCATCTTTATATCCTCTATGAAATGCTGTAAGTGCTCAGTAGATGAAGTTGAAAGGATGTGATGTCAAGTTCCTACTAGAGCTCATAATCATTCATCATTGATGGTTGTCTGTTTTAGTAACTTTTTTGCTTACTATTTAAAGAACACTTAATTTTAACCCCAAAGCAAAAAAGCAGCATTTCAGACTTCATAGTATAAAATGGTCTGCAATAGCTATTTTTAATTTTGGTAATGAAAAGTCATGTAATATGCATAAAAGTCATGACTCATCTTTTGGCTGGAATTTGGGTTTTTTTCTTAATGGTTTCTACTTAATTCAACTTTTTAGACTCTGAATTATAGTGTGTAACTTTCAAGGATAAGTTCTATAATGCTTGAATCGGATCTGACATTCTAGAATGTGTATCAGAGACCAGAGCAGTCCCAGGGATGATGGGAGAGTGCCCCTTGTCTCTCCATTCTAGTTACACATGTAGTTTTGCTGTACGTTCCCATAGATTTTTGGCATTATTCCACTCTAAAGAAAGGAGTGCTGAAAGGTGGAATCCAAGTATGCAGTTTATGGAAACGTAGTTGAGTCCTAGTGACCAGTGTGTGGTCCAGGTCTTGTAAGTGATGCTTGGTAATTAGAGAGTTAATGGTCAGCTCTTCGGCGCATACTTTCAATGATGCAGCTGATCCACAGGCCTAGAGAGTTAGGGGCGTGGGGAGAAGTGGAATGGTACCTCAGGTTATCCTTCAGGCATTGGCTTTCAGCTGCTCCTCTGGGTTAGGGGAAAAGGTAGCTGCCAGCCAGCCACACTAGTCATTTGTGAGGCATCACTATTCTTGAGAAACTTAATCAAATAATTACACAAATAAAGAACTCATTGGCACTTTGAAAGTTGTCATACATAAAAAGTTTTCTTGGGCCTATTCATGCTGTTGCTCCCTACCTATTACCAAATGCCACACTCACCTTTCTAACCTAGGAAGAATACCTGTTTTATTTTTATATATAAAACTTACTTATCCATCAGAGTCTAATTTGAGTTCTACTTCAGTGAAGCCTGTGCTGTTCAGCCTGCACTGACATCTTTTCTCAGAACTTCATTGAGTATCACATTTAGTACTTAATTGTTTCTTTAATATTACCTACCTCCCTCTACCCCTCTACGTTCCACCTCCATCTCCCCCTCTCCCTCTCTTGCTCATATTATGGACTCCTGCGACCAGCATTCTTTCTATTCTTCAAATATGCCACGCTCTTCCCTGCACTGGGGCCTTTAACCCAGCAATTCCCTCTGCCCTCAGAAGTATTTCATTGAGTTTTTCTCACCATCCAATCTAGAGTATCTACCCAGTCACTCATCAAGTTACCTTATTTTAATTTTCTTCTAACATTCCACTAGCTGACACTACATAAAACTGTCTGTCTTCTTGCACTAAAGTGGAAACTCCAAAAGATCACTGACACCTGTGTTGTCCCTCACTGGTATAAAATAGGGTTCAATAAATATTAATTGCAATAGTGAATGAAGAATGGTTTGACACCCCTGAACATTTTTCTCCTAAAGGGAAAAAAGAAGAAGGGAACTCAAGTTCCCAGAGTCCTCACCAGACTCTCTTCTTCAGAACACACTGCTGCTCACTCCTAAAGCTCTGCTCAGATCTTTTGCGTAGTACTTATTATCTGGTACTTCTTTTTCTCTCACCTTCTACTGTGATGTAAGTCGCATAAGGCAAAATCTCGTGATCTTGTTTGCCACTGTCTCCACAGTGCCTGCAGCAGTACCTGGCACAGAGAAGATACCAAACATTTGCTGAAGGAAAGAATAGGGGATCAGGTTTACTTTGTCCTATGTAATAAGTGTCCAGAAACTGTAGCGGTTATTCTGTGAAGCCCTCTGAATATAATTGCTATTGGTAGGTCTGTGTCTTCATACTAGCAGTTGGGGCAGGAAAGCGGTATGGAACCAGGAATCTATGAAGAATATTTAGAGCCACACTGCAAGGTTCTTAGAATGCGGTCTCTGCAGCCTGAAATTGACTATTATACAGATTCCCCCAGCCCTCATCCAAGGGAGAAGTGCAGCTATTTAGAATTCTACCCCTAAATAACAGAAGGGAAGACACATTTTATTTTGATTCAATTTCTGTTTTAATATATTCAGTGCATCAGTCAGCCAGTCAGTGGGTAGTTATTGAGCCCCTTCAGGGTACAAAGTAGTGCTTTGATTGAGCTATTGAGTTTGAAATATTAATCACATTGTTAAACTAAAACTCAATCCCCAAGTAGTTGAAAATACTGTTCAACTTGTAAGGGTACAGTTCCTGTAGACACATTTTGTGATGATGGGCTTTTATGTTCCCACTTGGGCAGGAACAAAAGTTCAGTAAATAACTAAGGTGTTATTTTTTACCAAAATGAAATCCTGCAGGAGTCCTTGATCATTAGCTTTCTTTCTGTCCAATTGTTGAAGGATTGTGTTGTAATCACTGTGGTTACCATCTTTGGGGTAATTTAAGATTTTTGGATCTCGTAGCTGCCGGGAGTAGGGTAAAGAATAATAATTGCCTTTCCCTCTCTGGCACTAGTGTTTAAATTGGGCAGGGAAAGAAGAGGTTATATTTCTGCCTCCCAGATCTCCAGTCCATTCAAGGTATGAGCAGGGTATAATGTCTGGATCACAAAAATGCATAAAACCAAGGGTACCTTGAAATCAGCATCATATGTAGTTTGTGAAGGAAGCACTCACTGTGCAAATTCTGTTTTCATTGTTTGTTACTACTTTCCCCCCCCAGATTTCTCTGTTGAATTCTGCAGTAAACCACCTCAAAGCCAATGTTAAGTCAGCAGCAGACTTAATTAGCCTTCCTACCACTGTAGAGGGACTTCAGAAGGTAAGTTCTATGTGTAGTCACTGAAATTAACCTACTGCTGTAATTCTAGCTTCTTAGAAGTTTTCTTTGAAAGCCTGGCATTTGAAATTACCTGCTCCAGGAGGGGATTAATAGAGCATATCACTGTGTTCTAAAGATTTCAGAACATCTCTGTTTTGGTCTGGTTAGTTGGGCCTTTACTTCGCACTAAGTGACTTTAGCTCTGGTTTATGTGGATTTGTACCTTTTTATTTGGCTCTCCAAGTACCAGGATTGCTCTGCTGGGACCCTTATGCTAACATATGTGGGTTTGCTTTTCATCATTCACCTTTTCAATTCATCATCCACAATGTCTTCATGAAAGGAGACCAGTTATACATGAGAGTTGCTCTAAATTGCTATTTATTTTATTTTTAAAAAGATAATTTGAAGAAATGCAAGAATTTAAAATTCAGGACATGATAAGTGTTGACAAGGATGTAGAGCAAAGAAACCTTTCAAACACTCCTGCTAGGAGTATAAATTGGTAAAAAGCATTTTGGAAAACAATATTTATTATTTTATAAAGGTAAAGATGCACATCCTGTAAGCAGTTCACTTCATATATACCCTAGGCTCTAGGGCCTAGGCAGATGATAACCTGGAATTTTTGCTTATTTGATCCCTGGAATGCAGGCCTAGAGCAGGAGGCAGTGATCAAGCAGATGAGTTAATACATAGGGATCTTTAGAGCTGGGTGGGGAGAGTGAGTAGGAAGAAGAAGGAGCCTACTTTGAATATAACCACTATAGCAGGAAATGGAAGAAGGGATTCTAGAGCAAGGGAATCAAATCTAGAGTCTTTAACTTTTAAAAGTTAGTGTGTAATAATTTTGATTTGATTACATGCCAGGCTCCATAAATATTAACTGTCTCCACAAAGGAGAACTTCCTAAGCCAAAAACAGAAACAAAGCTTGCTATTTTGTAGCCACAGCACCTGTGTGCTCAGTCTCCATAGTTTGCTATATGTCCAATATGGTCATCTCCTTATAACCTTATTTTGGGGGGAGGGGGATTTTTTGTGTATATTTTGTTTTCGTTTTTTGTTATTAGCAGGCTTAATTCACTTTACTTTTCTTGTACAAAATTATGTGGTGGCCACAGTTTGAGCCTGGCTCCTCTGCACAGGAACTCCAGTGTGAGCCTTTATAAGATGGTCAGTGAACTCCTGATAGAGAGACTTGGTGAACACAGTCTCTTTCTAGAGGTCGGGGTGAAATAGCTGTAGGTCTTAGAGAAGCCATCGAAGGTGGCCTTGGCGAAGTTGCCCAGGGTGGCAGTGCAGTATCCCCTCGCTTGGGTGTTGCAGGCATTGATATTGGCCATTAGCAGCAACTTCTTGGGCACAGGGACTGGGAGGGGGATTGTTAAAACCACTTCAATGAGCAGTAGCTGTTCCATGTAAATAATACCTGTTCATTATAGGAAAATTAGAAAATACAGGTAAATAGATGAGTCATCCACATTATTACACAGGGATAGCTAATGATAATTTTGAGAGGTATTTTCTTCAAGATTGTTTTCCCTATGTTTATAACTCTAAATAAAAAAGTAGGGACAACTTTGATGGGGCCGAGTGCTTCTTGCCATTGTTCCCAAGTATCAAGTGCAAAAAAGGTGGTCCTCTGTAGGCAGCCTTTAGCACAGAAGCAACTCTGGCAGTCTTGCATTAGTAAAGGAAACTGGTTTATTCTTGCATTCATTAATTCAATAAACATCTGTGGAGCTTCTTCCAGTGTGTGCCAGGCACTTTGCAGTTGTTGAGAATACCAAACAAGAGCTTACTATCTTCTTGCATCGTGATGGGATCATACATGCAGCCAGTGAGGATTCTCTAACAGGAGATGTCTTTGAATGCCTGTAGCTTCTGTAACAACAGAGCTTGCTTACATAACATCCCAGCTTAGAGACTTCTACCCAGTGTGTTGCAAAGCTGTGTGTTTACAATGTCGGACACTACTTTTATTACAAGTGGCTCAGTTTTGAAGTGGTAGTTCATCTCAAATACCTATCCTCAGTGTACTCATATAATTTAAAAAAAATTTTTTTTAATGTTGAAAGTATCATCTCTTGTTCTCTTGGATTCTTGGCTATCAGTGTAATATAAAAGTCCTTGGTTAAAAATACTAATGTGACATAAAATTTTCAGTCTATCTCAATAAAAGGCGAATGCCCCATCCCCCTCAAAATAGTAGCATTCTTTTGGGTGTTCCCTTAGGACAGGCTTTTTTAAAAAGATGGCTTCTGAGTCATGTTCCGAAGTCCCCAGTCTACTTGGGCTCCTTAGGCCTAATGAAAGCAAAGTAAGCTACTACTCGTATCTAACTCTCCTCAGGAGTTGCTGATGGGATTCTAAAGTAGAAAAAAGAACAAATGTTGCCAGATGGAATTTTTTTCTTCATCTCTGCAATGATGGTTTTCCAAAAGCCAAAAATGGTTCCACCCATTTTCATTAAAAAGCCATCATTTGCTCCTAACCCCATGGCAGCCTATGGTGTTAGCTCTGGCTCTCTGCCCACTTACAGCAGGGCTTGGGAGAGGCAGTTTGTGGGAGAACCTTATCCGTGGGTTCCAAATTTATAAACTAGTGGTTTTTTAAGGAAAGATTTGGTTTTCCTCTAGGAAAAGTCCTTTCAATTGGGGAAATTGCTGATATATATATATATTCCTATTAATCGTGTCAGTATAAGCTACATGAAATCCATAGTTTGAAGATATTTTAAATTAAAACCACTAACCTCCATTCATCAGTGTTTAATGTAAAATTAAATCAATGATATATACACTCCCACTAGAATGGTTAAAACTGAAAAGACTGCAGGTACTGGTATTGAGGATATGGATTAACTGGAATTCTTATCCACTGCTAGTGAGAATATAAAATGGTATAACCATTTTGGAACACAGTTTGGCAGGGATTTTTTTAAGTTAAACATACATCTACCATATGATTCGACATTCACTTTCTAGGTATTGTGATAACAAGAGCATATGGTGAAGGGAAATGAAAGTATATGCCCACATAAAAAAGTGTACATGAAGGTTTATAACTATCCATCAGCAGGTGAATAAGCTGCAATGTATGCATACAATGGAATGCTACTCCTCTGTATTCTGAGAAGCTACAACATGGATAAATTTAAAAATATACTGAGTGAAAGAAGCCAATCAAAAAAAGAAAAGTACATACTCACTGCTTCTATTTATATGAAATTCTAGAAAATGCAAACATATATGTCAGGGCAGCCTTGCTCAGAGAAATCACCCGGAGACCACTGTGGGATCAGGCAACGGGTTTATTAAGGGAAAAAGGGGAAAGGGGTGGAGGGGAGAGGCAGCTCCCAGACCGACTCAGGGGCCTGTAGGAGCAAGGGAACGGGAAATGGGGAATGGGGACTCCCTGTCCTCCTTGTGGGCCTGTAGGAGTCCCACCCGAACTTCTGCAGGCACCTTTTTTATACTCGTCAAGGACACATTTCGGTGAGGGTGAGTTTGCTTATCAACATATTCAGTAGGTCATTTACATATCATTGCTTTCTCCCCCACCAGGTTAGTTAACATATCAGGCTAGATCCATTAACATTTCCTCTGGGAGCCCTGACCGGGACCAGGTTGATTAGCATATATCAAAAGTCCAGGTGTGCATTCTAGCTGCCTCCATGTTCTGACAATATATAGTGACAGAAAGTGGATCAGTGGTTATCTAGGGACAGGAATGGAAGAATTACAAAGGGACATAGGGAAACTTGAGTGTGATGGATGTGTAGTATCTTAACTGTGGTAATTGTCTCACAGGTGTATATGTCAAAACTTATAAAGGTATACGTTTTGAACATGTGCAGTTTATTGTATATCAGTTATATCTTAATAAAACTATTTCAAAATTTTTTAAAGATAAACAAACTAACCTTACTACATGTTTCTGTTCAGAGCGTGGCTTCCATTGGCAATACTTTAAACAGTGTCCATCTTGCTGTGGAGGCAATACAGAAAACTGTGGATGAGCACAAGAAAGCCATGGAGTTATTACAGAGTGATATGGTAAGGAACTCTACAAATGCTATGGAAAGTCAGCATTCTCCTGCCTGCCCTTTTCTGTGTAGTAATAGGGCTGCCCACTTTCCATTTGTCTAAACAGACCCTACTGTGCACCTTTTTAAAATACAATCAACAATGTTTATTATTTTTGGAATCTGTAAATTAAGCAGTTAAGTGGATAGAATTAAGAGCTGAGTCTTTTGCAAATGTGTTGGAGGAGATACAGAAATAAGATACCTGAGGATGGAATGGGTAGGAAGGAAAATGGAAAGGAAGGAAAGGAAAGTAGGGAAGTGTCTCAGTTGTTTGTTGTTACATAACAAATCACCCCACCACTTAGTGACTTAAAACTATGCATTTATTTCTCACAATTCTATGGGTCTAGAATTTGGCAGAGCTCTTAGACTAGGGAATGATGGGAGGACAAGTGAAGGGGGCTCTAGAGGATGAAAGATCATTCTTGGTCAAGCTCCCAGTTCAATGAGGTCGTATGTGTGAGCTCAGCCCACACCATGTGAAACAGAACACCCCACCCCTGGTGAGCCTGTCAAGCCACAAAATCCTGAGAAATTATTGTTGTTTTAAGCCACAAAGTTTGTGCATGATTTGTCATGTAGTAACAGATAACTGAGACAGAAACAAACCCCTGCAGTGCACAGGGGTTGTTTTCAAATGTCACACAATGCTGTGCAGATGTAAGCTGTCTGCAGTCATACAGAGACCTGAATTCATCTCCTAATGGGCACTCGGGTCCATTCAGGATTGATGGAGGGTGAAAGGGATAGCATAGCCTCTGCTGTCATGCTGGGGAGATGAGTATATGTACTTGAAATTGGGACTATTCAAGGTATACAAAAGTTGCCTAGCTCCTCCACTCATTCCTAGATCTGCCTCCATATTGATTCATCTGTGGATGCCCCCTGCCGGGAGCTAGACTGTTCTGGGACCGTCCCAGATGGTTAAGTAGACTGAGTAATTACTTATTGCCTATACTAACCTCCATTACTTTAACAGAATCAGCATTCCTTGAAGGAGAACAGTGGAAGCAACCAGATTATTCCATCACCTTCAGCTCCATCAGAACTTGACACTAAAACCCACAGTGAGAATTTGAAACAGGTACTTTTTGCCTCTGGCTTACCTCCCTGTGACCACGATGGACTCGAGGCAGCCTGCAGTTTGTGTGTAGTGTCGTGGTTCCTAGCAGGCATGTGGTGCATGGGTTTGCCTGCCTGGGAGCTGAGCAGTGAGGGGTGAAGCTGTCTTAGGGATCCAAGATGCTATCCTGGCTCTTGTTTGGCAGTCTGCTTTTTCTCCCTGAATGTTGCTCAGTGGAGTAAATTCCCTTTGACCAGAGCATCTTGAAATTCTTTATGAAAAACAGCAATCTGGGCAAGTTAAAGATGGATGGATAGCAGATTAATTCAGAGTGATGGCTAGTTTGAGCCACAGTAAATTCTAAGAATGTTAGAAAACATATCCTAGAAAATCAAGATCCTCTAAAGACTAAAGACAAGGAAGAAAAAGAATATTGAGTTCAAAGTCACATTGAAAAGAACAAAGGGAATCTTTACTAAGAATTCCTGTCCTGAGTTTAATGCCCTTTAAAACCTATAGTCATCATTTCTATTTAAGTAGTAATCAGTAAGTAAAGGATGCCAATAAAAATAATGGAATCCTGTACTAAATAATGCACTACCTGTTATGGTTTTGCTACATGAGCCAATTCAGTAATTGGTATTGTTCCTAAGGTAGTTTTGTTCTGACAAATTAGGTTAATGGACATTTCAGTTAATAACCCAACAAGCTTTCCCAGCCAGTAGGTGAGGTAAACATTGGGAAATCAATTCTCAAGCTCTCAGCTTCCTGGGACCAGAGAGTGAATCATGTAGGTAGTCCTCTTCCCTCTTTTCCCCTCCTGTCCAGCTGAGGACAAACAATTCCAGAGGGAGTAAACTGGGAGCGATTTAGAGTAGAGGGACAACGCAGAGACAGATGATCAATGGTCTAAACAAGGAAAAGGAGTTTACTTCAGTAACTTGACATAATAACAGTTGTTCAGTGCTGCTGGCCTGCTTGTCTAGCATACATCTTTAGCTGGATTCTACAATTTAATTTATTTCCACTCCAGGATATCCTGTATCTTCACGACTCTTTAGAGGAGATAAACAGTGCCCTAGTGGGGTACCAGAGACAGAATGATCTTAAACTCGAGGGGATGAATGAGACAGTCAGTAATCTTACCCAGAGAGTCAACTTGGTAGAAAGAGATCTGGTTGCTATGAGCAAGGTAGAAAAGCAAGCAAACCTGTCCTCCAGCACGGTAAGCCTTTTCAGATGATCTTTGACGTGTTCTGTGTTTCACGGTGTCTTTTGTCTGTACATGGATGACATTCCACCACCCTTTCAAACAGTCTTCTGGCATATTTGAGAGGCTAACCATTTGTATTGTACTCAACCCTTGTCTCCTCTAATCCTTATATTAGCTTTTTTATAAGAATGGCACAGGTTGTGTTTGTCCTGATTTGGAAGGGAGAGGCAAAGAGGTTCAGTCACTTGCCCAGGCCTCACCACAAGTTGTTGGCAGACATTGCAAGCCTTCTGTTACATTACCAGTGGACCATCTGGTGGGGAAGCTCTGGCCTATATCTCCAAGTGAGGTCTTCTTGATCTTTTCTAAGTTGTTATGGGTGGGAACAATGACAGTGATGATAATTGAAGAATCTTTTGCCATTTCATTAAGCCGGAACTTGGCTTTCAGATTTATCCTGCTTTGTGTACATATTAAGGGGATACTTTTGTATATAAGGTCAGTTACACCATTTAAAACAGATCAGATCTTACCAGCTCCACAACTGAAGAGGTCATTGAGTTCAGCCTCTCATTTTATATATAAGGAAACCGAATGCTCTCTAAGTCACCAATGCTGGCAGATTGTGTGGTTTGCTGGTTTTCATACTATTATGTGTTTCTTAATCACCTTTCTCATATACGTTGTGCTAGGATCCATGTGGATTTTTGTTAACTCATAATTAGAGAGAGAGGAAGCGGGGGCGGTAAGAATGGGAGAGAGACAGCGATGTAAAAAAAAAAACAAGGATCGGTTGCCTTTCCTCCACACTCCCATCAGCAACCAAACTTGCAGTCTAGGCATGTGCCTGACCTAGAATCAAACCAGTGGCCTTTTGCTTTGTGGGATGATACCCAACCAAGTGAGCCACACTGGTCAAGGCTGAATGGTTTTTTAATAGTTGCAAGCCTCACCCTTAAAGATTTCATACAGCAAAGACAGGCATATATAAATAGGAGTGGAAACCAAATACAGGAAATTATTCTGTAAATTCAAGTAACCACAAAACCTGGAAGCAAGCCAACAAATAAAGTCCAACTCTGGTGCATAGAAAGCAGTGTTTGAACTGGCTCTGCCACAGTGGAGCTTTGGCAAGTTGCCTTGACTTGGCTTTGAGGGTGGAATCAGACCTGTTCCCTCTCCTGCTTTACTAGGGTGTGTAATTGACTAAAAAGCTGCAAAGATTAAAGGAGCCTTATTTTAAAAAGCCCTTTTGAACTCTGCTAAACTAAGCAGGGGCTGGGAATTTGGGATGACTTGATGAGTATTAGGGCTCAAAGGTTTTCAAGGCTTATGGTGAAAACTTACCATCCTGAACTTCCCCGACTGTCCCCCGTCTCCCCACTTTATTTTTCTCCAGATGAGGAAATTGTTCATAGTATCATCTTACTGTTTATTCCATACAGAGCATGGTTCTAGGTTAAAGTCCTCTCTCTTTTTATACTTCAAAGTTTTAAAGTTTGTGAATGAAACTAGACTAAGCGCCGTGTTTACCTTTGTATCTTGGTAGTCTTTCTCCATCTCTTCTCTCATGCTTCTGGTGTATCTGTTGAAAGTGTTCTGAGATCTTTTAAATAAGTTTGACCAGATTGCTTAAAAAGTACTAGATGTTCTTAAGTTTTAATGTTTGCCTTTAATCTTCTCTTGTTCTTTTTTACCCTTTAAGATATGTGATAGAGCTGCCACTCTGAAAAGAGAGTCTTTGCACCAAGTGACCAGCAGAACAGATACAGTAAAAACCCAAAGCTTAAAGGTAAATAACAGGAAGCTTACTCTAAAGTAAAGATAAATGCATCAGCATGTTTGTGCTTTTTGAACTACTGCTTCTTTCTCAAAAGGAGCACTGTGGTCTTATTGGCTAAAACTTCAAGACAAAGTAATCAGTAACGTAGTATATTGAGTAAGTGAATACTTTCTCAGGCACCTACCCTGTGCCCACAAACTTTGCTAGGAGCTGGGGTGACCACAGTGAGCACAGTAGATACGTCACTCCTATTCTGGTGGAGCTCAAAGTCCATCAGTTAGAAAATCATTAACACATGATTGAACACATAATTAATCATAAGTATGATAAATGCTAGAGGAAACGTATAGAGTGTGATAAGGGCATTAGCAGAGATCAGGAAGGTTTCCCTAAGGAAATGACTTTTAAACTGAGGCAGGAAATTATCTGTACTAATGATGGAGAACAGTGGCTTAAATAATCTAAAAATGGTGTCTAAATTTTTATTTTTAAATTTTAATTTCAGAACTTACTTAGTCCATTTAAGCCTCAACCAATTCCTTCACCTAGTACCTTTCCTTTTTGTTCATCACAGACGTATTGTCAAAATAAGCAATCTGTGATATAGTCTGATATCCCAGGAAAGAAAGTTTGTGTGCAGCATTCTCTGCAATACTATAAGACCCGGGCTAAGGTAAAGGAAAATTCAGAAAGATTGTGACTGAGTGGCTAAAGTACCATTTCAGATGCGTATTACATTTGACAAATTCAGAGGGTATGAGGTTCAGAGAAAATGAAGTTAGAAATGAACCACAGTACAAGCAGTTTTCAATGTAATGCTTTCCATCTATATTTTTCTTCTTCAACAGTTCTATAATATCACATATATTAAAATGTTAATGCTTTATATGCTAGGCTTTTGTTGTATTTTCCAACTGCTGCAAAGAAAAATTTTTTTAGAAAAATCTCATCTAGAGAATAACAAGAAAAATTTAAGAGCCAGATATAAGTGTTGAACTCAAAAAAGTTAACAGGCAGTTACTATTGGAAAGTAGTGGTTTCAGTAGCATCTCAGTTTTTTAACAATAAATATCAGATTAAATACAGCTAGTACTTATTTTTGCCAGCCCTGGCTGGTTTAGCTCAGTGGATTGAGCGTCGGCCTGCGAGCTAAGTGTCGCTGGTTCGATCTTCCAGTCAGGGTACATCAGAGAAGGAAAACTCTGATTCCAAAAAACCTCCGCTGCCTTGCGGCATACCTCTTCAGGGGAAAGGCTAGGGGAGTAAACCCCGACAGAAAATCCGGAGCCGGAGTCCCTAAGGCGGTTTGACGTTGTAGTCAACACCGGCAACTCCTGCGGCGCACCTGAAGCCAAGCTGTATTGACTCCGTCTTTCCCTTGGACCCTTCAGCTGCGAAGAGAGGGTGGGTCTGCTGCACGGGCAACAGCAGACCCTCCATATCACCCTGCCCAGGCTCTGTAGCTTCAGCGTCATCGCAAGATGTCGATTCAACACGGGAGGAGACAGATACGATGTCACTCCCGAGTCGGACTGCACAGCCATTCTCGGCGGTGCAGATAGACTCTTAAGAAGCTACACCATCGTCTCTCGAGACGGACGGCTGCCGCCGACGACTTATTTTTGCCTATATTTCTTGGCTTTACTTTCAGACACTTTCTGTTCTTAATTATCATCTCAGTGTATTAGTTCCTTTGTGCTGCCTAACCTAAGCATCCTAACCAAATGTGATTTCTCCTTAGCATAAATCCTTCAAGCATTTAGGGCCTAGTTTTAGTTATGTATGTTCATATATATTAGCTTCCTAAATAAACCAAGAGAGATCTACTATATAGTAACTATTAGGGTAGAAATAAAGACAGAAGGAAAAAAAACTATGGATCGAATAAAAGAAACATGTAATGAGTTGATATTCTAATTAAACATAAACTCAGGACCTTTCACCCTAGTCTAAACAGTTAGAAACTGGCCTAAAAGAACCCAGACTTCTCTCTTTTTATAATTAAATGTATTTTTACATGTCCATGTAGATCATTCGGGAGATGAGGCAGAGTATCAAGTAAAAATCTTTTTTAAAAGATGTAAATAAGACTTTGAATTAGAAGTATTACAGCTTCTTCGTGTTCCTAACAGCTCCTGCCACCAGTTGAATCATCACCATGGGGGGAGAGCAGGAAGATCAGGAGTTTGGATTTTTTCTTTTTTAACATGATAAGAGCATAAAACTCTACCTAAAGTGGTCTAGTCACAAGGTGAAAGCGAGATATTCAGGAAAATTATTTAGTTAGTGTGAAATCGTTCCTAGAAACCAATATCCTACTCATTTAGGAAATAGGTGTCACAGAGGCACCTGAGCAAGGGTACATTTCCTTTACTGCTGACACAGACATGCCATACCCCATCAACCAAATGTTCACAGTGAATCAGATCATCGGTAGCATAATGTTTCCTTAATGGTCTAGGCTCAAATCCAGCTTGGCCCTCATCAACACTGAGCACCGAAGATATCTCTAGTATTTGTTGATTCATTCCTTCATTGCCTGTACTTATACAGAACCTATTGGGGGTCAAGCAGTACGTGCTAAATAGGCTCTGGGAATATAATAAAGAATCAGATGAAGTCTTACTTCCACCTTAAACCTCTGTGATCTTTTTTTGGGGCAGAAAGAAGATAATTCAGATTCTCAGGTATCCAAGCTAAGAGAGAAACTACAGCTGATCAGTGCTCTCACCAACCAACCTGAGAGCAACAGGCCTCCAGAGACCACCCATGAAGGTGAGATATTCAGGGCTGGCTTCTGAATATTTCACGCAGGCTTGAGCAGCTTGCCTCCCACATGGAGTGGAAAGGTGTTCCAGCAGGCCTGATCAAACCGAGTGAACGATGCCTCAGCGCACCGAGATGAAGCTGATACACTTTGCTTTCATTTAGAAAAAGCCCATTTGGTACATGATTTGTACTCCAGTCTATTAAGGGCAGAAGGGGTAATGTTTAGCTGGAAATAGACTTCTCCATGCTGTCTGCATCCAATTATAGGCAGAAAAACATTACTGTCATAGCGTGTATTAAACCAACTAAATGTTTACAGAAGTCTTTTCATTTCTTTAAGTGCATAAAATTTACTTAAAAATAAATATTAGTCCTTCTGAAAAACCATTAACAAATAATGATGGGCTCATTGGGCTGGAAAGGCCCTTGGCTTTAGGTAGGGACATACCTACTCAATATTGACAAATATATCAACCTCCACTGGTTTAAGCTCTAGGAGGACACAACTAACACATTGGACTTTGTTGGCTTTGACCCCTACTTCTCCCCCCCCCCCCAACAAGTATTTTTCATTTTTGAGAAAGCAATACGACCTCTCTTACTGTCTTTTGGATGGAAGACAGACTACAGTGGAAGGCCTTGTCCTAACATTGTGCTACACATTTGTATGGTGGCAGGCTTTCAGCATCAGCTGGTCTGGTGGCACCTACCCGCAGATCCGGCTTAAGCACAGCCCCTAGGATAGCAGATATCCAATGCTGTTCTCACTTGCAGCTTAAACTCTTAACATCTAAACATGTATAATGTTTACTGGTACTATAACACCTTCCAGTGAGGCTGCAGCTTCAAACCTTAACATCATAAAAACAGAGAGAGAGAAACCAACCAACCTTACTGTTATATAACACTGATTGATCTTCACTTAGGCACAAAACATATTAATCCATACCTTAAACTACTACATTTAGTCAGTCTGCTACTACATTCTCAACTATTTCTTTTTTATTTTATTTTTCAATTACAGTTGACATTCAGTGTCATTTTATATTAGTTACAGATGTACAGCATAGTGGTTAGACAACCATATAATTTACAAAGTGATCCACTGCAATATTTCAAGTACCCACCTGGCACTATGTGTAGTTATTACAGTATTACTGTGTCCCCTGTGCTGTACTTCACATCCCCATGACTATTTTATAACCACCAGTTTGTACTTCTTAATCCCTTCACCTTTTCACGCAGCTCCTCAATCTGCCTCCCCTCTGGCAGCCATCAGTTTGTTTTCTATATCTATGAGTCTGTTTCTGTTTTGTTTGTTCATTTATTTTGTTCATTAGATTCCGTATGTAAGTGAAGTTAATATACTTACCTTTTTCTGTCTGACTCATTTCACTTAGCATAATACCCTCTAGGTCAGCAATTTTCAACCTTTTTCATTTTATGACACACATAAACTAATTACTAAAATTTGGCAGCACACACAAAAATATGTTTTGCCCATAAATAGGTATAATTTTGATTGAGTTACGAAAGAATAATAATAATTATCCTTTTTGCTCCAAACTGGCTTTTTAAAAAATCAGGGGCCTATACATTTTTTTTTAATTTAATCTTTATTGTATTTTTTTTCATTACCATTTAGTTCCCTTATATCTCTGTCCCCCCAACAATCACCACACTGTTGTCCATGTCCATGAGTCCTTACTCCTTTTTGCTCAATCATTCCAGCCCCTAACTTCCCCCTATACTTGTATATAAGGATTTCTAGTACCAAGAATTAACCAATCAAACACAACATTATTATGCGACATGACCAATAAGCTATAACTCTTATTATATGACCTGGATATTTATGATTCAAGACTGGACATTCACACTGGATGGCTATTGTCATGGTGGCTGTTGTCATTTTTTTATTTGACAGTCTAAGGAAAAAGAAGTCAGTGCTCCTAAGTAGTCAGGTATTGCATCTTTTAAAAATTCTTTGGCACAACGATTGAAAATCGCTGCTCTAGGTCCATTTGTGCTGTCACAAATGGTAAGATTTCATTCTTTCTTAAGGCCTAGTAATATTCCATTGTATAGATCTACCACAACTTTTTTTCTACTCGTCTATTGATGGGCACTGGGGTTGCTTTCATAATCTTGGTTATCATAAATAACACTGCAGTGAACATAGGGGTGTGTATATCTTTTAGAATTAGTGTTTCAGTTTTCTTTGGATAAATACCCAGAAGTGGAATTGCTGGCTCATAAGGCAGTTTTAATTTTTTGAGGAACTTCCATACTGCTTTCCTTAGTGGCTGCACCACCCTGCATTCCCGCCAACAGTGCACAGGGGTTCCCTTTTCTCCACATCCTCACCAGCACTTGTTGTTTGTTGACTTATGATGGCCATTCTGACAGGTGTGAGGTGATAGCTCATTGTGGTTTTAATTTGCATTTATCTGATGATTAGTGACATTGAACATCTTTGCACATGTCTGTTCGCCATCTGTATGTCCTCTTTGGAGAAGTGTCTATTCAGGTCCTCTGCCCATTTTTCAATTGGCTTGTTAGAGTTTTGTTTTTTGTTTGTTTGTTTGTTTGGTGTTGAGTTGTAGGAGTTCTTTATAAATTTTGAATATTAACTCCTTATCAGATATATCATTTGCAAATGTCTTCTTTCATTCAGTAAGTTGCCTTTTCATTTTGCTGATGGTCTCCTTTATGAGCGATTTCTCTTAAATTAAGTATATATACAATTGTCCTAAAAGGTGACCTTGAATACTGGTTTAATTTGGTGTCAGATTTGATAATACTAAAATCATATGTGTTTGTTACAGAGCAAGTAGAGAGTTTGACATCAAAGCCATCAGCATTGCCAGAATTTCCACAGTCTCTTGGAGATCACATTGAGAAAGCTGCCCAGCTAAGACCCATCTCCCTACCAGGAATTTCTAGCATCCAAGGTAAATTTTTATACCATGGAGTAATAAGGGAAATGTTCAGAGTTGTAACTTCAGTGTTTTTAAATTGTGGGAAAAATAATTGTATCTAACATTGACCCGAGCAATTCCTATGGGCCAATATTTGGTATGCATTATACTATTTAATCCTGATTAACAATCCTGGAAACATAAATATTCATATATGAACCCATTTTACTGATAGGGAAACTACCTAAGTCCACATAGCAAATAATGCGTTGAGGCAAAATTCGTACCAAGGCAGTCTGACAAGAAAGTTTGCACTTTTAACATGTGCTGTATTATCTCTCTGCCAAGTGCATAGCACATTTTATAAACTTGTGCTTTATATACACACATCATAAAACACTTGGTGGCAGGCATTGACAACAAGCATTCCACCTGCCTTTCTGGTTTTCAAGGAGCTTTTCAGACTTATTTAGCTGCTTTGCTGTGCTATCCTAAGACTGAAAGTAGGGCCTTATTCAGAAGCTTGTCTACAAAATTCCTTTATGGAGTAGACCACCCCCACTTCAGACCATTGCTGTTCTTCCTAAGTACCAAACAGCTGGAGGCCTATTGAATCAAAGTGTGAAGTTGAATAACTGAAGAAAGGAAAGGAATTTAGGAAGATTTTTAAAGAAACATAAGCCTCATTGACTGTCTTCTGGTATTAGAAACTACTACTACTAAGTCATTCAGTAGGGACACAATCAAGTTCTTTTTAAATGTTATGTAAATAATCAGCCCTCCTAAGTGTTCATTATGGGGTCCTTGAGAAAATACCACAAGAAACTGTTGATAGAAATTCTAATCCTATTGGCTCAAGTAATGTCTTAGAAACGAAAAAGAAGATAGAGATCAACTGGTAGTATTGCTCCTTCTCTCTCTTAACTGGAATAGAGAGAGAGAAAGAGAGAGCACAAGTGAGCACAAGAGCCAGCACTAGATACAGTATGTACAGTAGATACAGCTTTAAAGAGATGTACAGAGTGGGGAAAAAGTAGGTTTAAAGTTGTGAGTATGCAAAACACAGTTTGTTCTTATTATTTATTAGTTATTGTATTATGCTTCCATACAAACAACTGTAAACATATTTTTCCCCCACCCTGTATAATCCTCTGGTTTTTTTTAATTAAGATATAATTTACATACCATATTATTCACTGTTCCAAAATGTATAATTCATTGGTTTTTAGTATATTCACAAGTTTGTGCAACTATCACACTAATTCTAGAACATTTTATTATCCCAAAAAGAAACCTTGTACCGATTAAATAGTCATTCCCTATTCCCCTTCTCTCAACCCTTGGCAACCACTAATCTCTCAACCCTGTCTCTTTGGATTTGCCTATTCTGTGTCTTTCATATCGATGGAATCATACAATATATGACCTTATATATACTTCTTTTTTTCAATATGTTCCTTTCATGTAGCAATAATGTTGTTGAAGTCCATTCATGTAATAGAATGTAACAGTATAGCATTCCTTTTTATGGCTGAATAATATTTCATCGCATGGATACACTTTGTGTATCCATTACAATGATGAGCATTAGGGTTGTCTACTTTTTGACTATTAACATTTGTATACAAATTTTTGTGTAGACATATGTTTTCATTTCTCTTGAATATAGGAATGTAATTGCTGGGTCATATGATAACTCTGTTTAACTGACAATATGCTGATCTGTTTTACAAGCTCAACTCCTATCAATTAACTGTTTAACTCTGCAGTCCTTTTCACCCCTTCAACACAAAAATAAAATCTGAAAACTCTAAAAGGAAGGCCCTGGACAGTGAGAAAGCCAGTCTACTATTCTCCTGTGATTATCTCTCACTATGTCTGTTTTGGGAGGATAGTGCCATACAGTGTTCCTCTCATTCTTAAAGGATGAAGAATTAATCTTTTTGATTTAGCTATATCCTAAACCTTACCTTTTGGAATCAGAGTATGCAAAGTAGCTTTCCTTTTAGTGCTTTAAATTCTGTTGAGGCTACTTTTTAAACTGTTAACTAAATTTAGCTGTATGTATAGACATATACATTTTTTGCAATTTTTTTTAACAGATCTTCAGGATTTTTTCCACAAGACTGGCCAGAACATGGATGGGAAGCTGACCTACCAGGAAATTTGGAACTCCTTAGGTTCTGCTATGCCAGCACCAGAGAGTCTGAGAGAGTTTGATGCCGATGGAGATGGAAGATACTCATTCCTAGAGCTAAGAGTAGCTTTAGGTGTCTAACCTCATTGGGCATATCTAGAAACTGATATATACCCTGGGCTACCTGAGATCTACTCACCTAACAAAAACAGCCCTTCTATTTACTTGTCAGTCCTCTATTCCTCCAAACTACTGTAGCAGACACATTGCCACCTTTTCACTTGTCTGAAAAGCTATATAAAAGTTATTTTTTTAAAAAATCATTTTACTTATGATATTCAGAAATCTATGATTTCCTGAAAGCAGTATGATCTTAATTCTAAAATTGCCAGAATAAAGTCAAGCCCTCTTTCTTTCTCTTTCCTTTTTTTTTCTAAGGGAAGAAGACCTTATCTTTTAGAACTGGAAAATGTGTATATAGTGAGAAAAAGCCACCTTTTATATTTCACATAAATTTGCCTTAAATTACCTGCACTTTATACAGGCTCAGAAAATGTCTTTTCTCTAAAAGATAGACTTTTCTGTTTGTAAATATTTAAAATGAAAGAAAGGACTCTGCATATTTTGTGGGAAGTAGATGGAATGGTTTGAAACAGGATATGAACAAATGACTTATTAGTGAAAATTGCTAATGTGATCTGGTAGCAGCTAAAACTAGGTCCATGTCTCCTTCAGGCATCTCCTTTAGCTGCTGCCATGGGGTTTGGTCTGGTGGCTGGAGGAATATATTTAGAGAGTGGATACTGTGGGGACAGTGTAGACTCCAGGCTCAGGAAAATAAGATCTGGCTCTTTGTTTCTGTCCTCTTAGCTAATCCCAGCCTGTGAAACAGAGAAGTTTTGTTGGGGATTGTTCTCATTTTCTCTCCTGTTTCAGGGTTTATGAGGATAAAAGTTATCCAGTGGCGAGTTACATTTCCTCCCTGAGTGAGCTAGATTATCTTCTTCTACCCCCCCCCCCCCCACACACACACACTCAAGTCTGTTTTAAAGCTGTAGCTGACTTCCACCTCTGAAACAGCCTCCATTCTGCATGGCAGGGCTGAAGCCCCTTGGCCACTGCCTCAGCCTAGCTGCCCAGGAGCTTTAGAAGAGAGTTATGCCTTAGTTCTGACCCAGGAAACTCCTTGAGAATCAAGAACCTGATTTGTTCCTCAGGGGCTAAGGCCAAAAAGGTGAACCTATTAGGTTTCTTCAAAATTATCCAGTCAGAAGTAGCTAGGAGCTTTATGTCCAGAGAATACCAAACAATGGCAGACAGGCCTGGGCTTCACATGATGGTAGCAAGTGTTTTCAAACCTAATACAAGCAAGTGCAATACTTCAAATAGTTTTGTAGGCCTGGTTCTAAAGGACCCGGACTGGAAGGAATTATATCTCCTTGCTACCTGTGTGTGTGCTGTGTTGTTCTCGGAAGGAGCCTTTGGACAATACAGAAGGGAAAAACTGCAAAACTTAACTGTGCTGTAAGCCAAGTCAGGGAGAAACTAGAGAAGCTTTCATGATGCCAACTTCTTTAGTGAAGCTGATTTCCATTTTCACTTTGTCCAAGTTGCCCAGTTAGCCATGGATGCAACCAAGCATCCTTAACCATTTAAGGGCTGGTTTATTTTTTCTTTATATGCTATTCAGCTTGGTGTAGGCTAACCTTGATTTTTTTTCTAGAAATATTAAAATTTAGTTAAAGCAAGTGAAGTCTTTTCCCATGAATGTATCTCCTTACCTCATATGGCTTATGCTTCTCTCTCTTTAAAAAAAATTTATTTCCTTTGCTCATGCACGCTATTTCACTTTATGGGAAAGGTTAAAATATAGTAAAAAATTAGCCTGGCACCCCCTGCCAGGTAACTTAGTTGGTTAGAGCATTGTCCCAATATGCCAAGGTTGTGGGTTTGGTCCCTGGTCGTGGCACACACAAGAATCAATCAATGAATGCATAAATAAGTAGAAAAACAAATTGATGTTTCCCTCCCCACCCCCACCCTCTTTCCTCTCTCTCTTTCAAATCAGTAAGTGAATTTTTTTTTTTTTTAAATTAGCCTGGCACTTTAGGTAACTTGAAGATTACTCTTCTGGCTGCCTTCCATGACCCCCCCCCCCTTTTTAATGTATATATACCCTGATGTATTTTATAACAACCAAATAACATTCTAGCAATAAATTGAATTATACTGCTGTATTTGTATATACTGTACCATAAATAGTATGTCTGTACCTGGAAAGTATTTTTTTTGTGAACTGATTTATATGAAATATACTTGAGGGTAATGTAGCTTGTCCTTTTTAGTTTCAAATTCTTTTTCATAGGCAGATACTTTGAGGACACCTTAACTCTTTGTTGTATGTAGCTTTCTTTTGCATCAGATAGCTATCCATGGAAGAGTCAGTTTTGTTTTCTGGTTTATTATCTGTTCTCACCTCAAGCTTGTCTGGCTAGCACCATCCTTGGGCCAGGTATGTAGTCCCATCCTCTCTCCCAACCAAAATTGGCAGAGGTGTCTCTGCTACACTCTCAGACTTGGGAATACCCTTGTCACACTGCCTGGGAAAGTGCCCCATCTCCCAGGCAGACCTTTGAAGTTGAGCAGATCATTGGCTTAAGAAGAGCCTCAGAAACCTATTATTCACTGTTAATGTGGGATTTTTATTTATAAATTGTCTTAACTTACCCAACCTGTGACTTGTGTGTAGTTGTAATCAAGCCTCACCTACCATATCTGAGCTCTGAGAGGAAGGTTGAATAGCAGTGGTGAGTTTGGTTTGGTTTTAGTTTCCAGTGCTTTGACCTCTTCACTCTGGCAGCAACCTCTGCTGCTTTCCTAATTTGCCCAAAGCACTGCTTCTGGGTCCTTTTTTCCTTTTGTCTTGTACTCTCTGGTATAATGTTTACTTAAAGGGCCTCCTTATAAATCAGAGAGGCAAACAGTTTCATAGGAAGAAAAGAACCAAAAGAAGAGAGAACCCCAGCTTAGGGGTGACTGTAGTGCTGTCTCAAGGGCCCTCAGGAGTGTGTCTGAAGCAACAAAGCTGAAGAAGGGACACTCTTCACCTGCTAGCTGCTCTCCCTCCCATTGGTGCTTCCTCACTTTACGTTGCTGGACAGAGCACT
Organism: Furipterus horrens; assembly: GCF_987537825.1. Classification (NCBI taxonomy): domain Eukaryota; kingdom Metazoa; phylum Chordata; class Mammalia; order Chiroptera; family Furipteridae; genus Furipterus; species Furipterus horrens. The sequence continues at coordinate 31,777,368 of NW_028327173.1, read as the reverse complement.
CCCAGCACCCCCGGTGGTCTTATGGTCACAGCTGAAGATTTTGACTATGATAGGCTCCTACTCATAATGGCAAGCTGTTGAGTTGCTTTAGTGACAGCTTTTGTTTGCTGCACACCTCATTGACTTGCTTACCAACACCAGCTAGATGCAGTCTCTTCTTTCATATCCAAACCAGAACACATTTGGGTATTCCTGAGACTTTATAGAGCGTGTATTGTTTATAATACGAACTTGACCTACCTTGTTGATTTCTCCCATTAAGAAATGTCGATCTACTTTGCTTTAGTGGAGCTATTTTGGTAATGTATAAGTAGTTTTGGTTCTGTTTGGAGTAGGAATTCAAGTTTTCCATGACTTGATTTGAACTTTGCTTATTTCATATCAGTAACACAACCATTTTAATTTATCTAAATAAAAGATTTTCTTTCTCTCACACTGTGTCTATGATTAAAGCTGCCCCCCCACCCCTGATTACTAAGAAAAACATACACACATACACTGTCAGGAAAAAGTCTAGCTATTGTTAATATTATGAGAACAGTTTGCACAACATCGATGTAACCTGGCAGCCAAGGAGAGGACTGGAATGCACATGCTTTCAGTGCTAGTCAGTGAGGATGACACACTGTTGAGTGAGCATGTGTACTGTGGTCCCTGTTTTTATGGGCTCCTTCCTCCTTTTGAAAGCAAAGACAAACAGATTGTGAGCCCAAGGTTAATTTGAAGAATCTACCTGATGAACACAGAATTTAGCCTGAAGAGTGAAGCCTGCTTCTTTGGCATCTGTAGGCTGGGATCTAGCGGGGAGAAGGATGAATGAGCCCTGGTACCTGTATCAACCAGAGAAGCTTCATTTAGGGAAGTTTTATAGGTTGAGATTCAGTGTAACAGCTTTATAAGAAATGTTCCACTGCCTTTAAAAAAAAAGCCTTGAAATTCATTGCAAGAGAGTGAACTTCCAGTCAAGATGGCAGAATAGGTAAGCACAGCTTGCCTCCATGCACAACCGCATCAAAATTACAACTAAACTATAGAGCAACTATCACTGAACCATCAGAAATCGAGTTGAATAGAAGTCTGACAACTATGGCATTAAAGAAACCACATCCATCCAGACTGGTAGAAGGGATGGAGATGCGGAATGGGCTGGTCCAACATCCACGTGTAGTGAGTGGATAAATATTCAGGAGGGATATCTCAGGAGTGAGGAGTCCCAGGCCCCCCAGCCCAGGGATCCAGTGCCAGGAAGATAAGTGCCCATAGCTTCTGACTGCAAAAGCTAGTAGGGATTGACTCAGTGGAAGAAACTTCTGGAGTCCCAAGCAGTTCCTCTTAAAGAACCCATGCACGGATTCACTCAGACACTCCTGAACTCCAGCACTGGGTAGCAGCTTGAAAAGCACCAGTGGCATACAGGGAGGAAGAAGTATCTGACATCAAAGCAAGAACTGGGGGACATCTTTATCCCAGACAGAAAGGTGGGCAGAGGCCATTGTCCTTTTTCTGAACCCTCCCCCAACAGAGCCAGCAGGCTGGTGCCATATGTGAGACTCCATCAACCTGGCTAACATTGTTTGCCCCGCCCTGGAGATCCCCTGAGACTCCGTCCCACCCAATTTATGGGCCCACCCAAGTTGTCGACGGTGACTTTTCTATATGAATGACTGATTTTGGCTCATGTTTCACAACTACCTAAATCTTCTCAAATAAGCAACAGCTGGCCTCAGTGAGCCCCCAGCCCCTGGACCTCTTGCTAAGTGACCTCAGGCCCAGCACTAGCAGCAACCAGCCTAGGTTCACAACTTGGCTTCACCTGGGAACCTCCAAACCCAGCAAAAGTAGCAGCATCTCAGATTGCTATATAGCATAGACAGGGTGCCTGGGCACAACACAGGTGGGGGCTGACCTTGGCCTGCACCACCCAGGAAACCCCAGGCCCAGCACATCCAGTGGACAGCGACAGATCATGTCAGAGCACCATCACCCTACCCCTGCACAGGTAATCCTCCTTGGAGGGCAGAGGTTGGTGGTCAGTGGTCACAGCCAGTCCTTGCAGCTGACTGGCCTAGGTAAATCCCTCCCATTGACCTGCCAACAGCAGTCAAGGCTCAACTACAAGAGAAGGGTGTACTCAGCCCACATGAAGGGCACACCTCAAGTACCCAGTTTGAGTGATGGGGGAGGCTGTGCCACTGGACCCTACAGAACACCTACTATATTAGGCCACACTACCAAGACACAGAGTCAAAGCAGCTCTACCTAATACATAGAAACAAACATAGGGAGGCTGTCAAAACAAGAAGACAAAGAAACATGGCCCAAATGAAAGAACAAGTCAAAACTCCAGAAAAAGAGCTAAATAAAATGGAGATAAGCAATCTGTTAGATGCAGAGTTCAAAACACTGGTTATAAGAATGCTCAAGGAACTTGGTAAGGACCTCAACAGCATAAAAAAGATCCAGTCAGATACAAAGGATACACAAACTGAAATAAAGAACAATTTACAGGGTAACAACAGTAGAGTGGATGAAGCCAAGAATCAAATCAATGATAAGGAAGCAGAACACAACCCATCATAACAACAACAAGAAGAAAGAATCCAAAAAATAAGGATAGCGTAAGCAGCCCCTGGGCCAGCTTCAAGCATTCCAACATGCATATCATGTGGTTCCCAGAAAGAGAAGAGAAACAGCAAGAAATTGGAAATCAATTTTAAAAAATAAAGAAATCTTCCCTAATTTGGTGAAGGAAATAGATTTGCAAGTCCAGGAAGCATGGAAACTTCCAAACAAGATGGATGCAATGAAGCCCACTCCAAGACACATAATTGAAATGCTAAAGGTTAAAGATAAAGAGAGAATCCTAAAAGCAGCAGGAGAGAAGCAGTTAGTTACCTATATGGGAGTCCCCATAAGACTGTCATCTAATTTCTCAAAAGAAACTTTGCAGGCTAGAAGGGATTGGCCAGAAATACTCAAAGTCATGAAAAGCTGGGACCTACAGCTAAGATCGCTCCACCCAGCAAAGCTATCATTTAGAATTGAAGGACAAATAAAGATCTTCCCAGACAAGAAAAAACTAAGGAGTTCATCATCACCAAACCATTATTATATGAAATGTTAAAGGGACTTATTTAAGAAAAAGAGAATTAAAAGTATGAACAATAAAATGGCAACAAATACATATCTATCAACAATTGAATCCAAAAAACAAACAAGCAAACAAGAAGAACAGAGACAGAGTCATTGATACGGAGAGCATTTTGATATTTGCCAGATGGGAGCAGGATATAGGGGAATGGGTGAAGAGGTGAGGGTATTAAGAAATACAAATAGGTAGTTACAGAATAGCCATGGGGATGTAAAGTACAGCACAGGAAATGGAGTAGCTAAAGAACTTGCACACATGACCCAGGGGATTGCCTGAGAGAGTTGGGGGGAGGGGTGCTTTGTGGAGGGGGCTTGATGGGAGAATATTGGGACACCTGTAATAGTATAATCAATAAAATATAATTTAAAATTAAAAAAATAAAATAATTTACAAAAAGAATCATCATAGAGGGGCTAGAGCTTTATCACAGAAAAATAATAGAAAAATTAGATCTACATCGCTAGATTCTGGGATCACAGACAATCTGGGTGGCCTTTCCCTTCAAGGAAAACTACATAAAGCTTAGTTCATTTGAGCACTTTATCAAATATAGTAAGATAATATTTCCAAAGTGAAAGGGAAAAATTTATATCCTAGGGCAGAACTGAGCTTTCTTACCTTTAGTCTGGGACCAAATAGCCAGTATTATCTTTGTTTCTCTTTTTAGGATAGTTTCCAGAAGATAATAAATTAATATTTTCATATAATGGATCTTTCCTTTTGGAGGGGGCATAAATGCCTTTGAGAAAGATTTTTTTTTAACTGCCTACATTTCTGTGTATAATTTTAGGGGTTCACTGACCAGCCCTTCCCCCAAGCCAACCCATGAACCAAGTTAATTACATGTTACACAGAGAAATCATTTGCCAAGTGTTTTCTAACAAGATATATTATTAGGGAAGGGACACCACCAGTATGTATGGTTGGATATCAGGAAATTTGAAGCCAAGCAGATGTAAATTTGAGACTTTGCTCTGCAACCTAACAATATGGCAAATGCCCTTGGGTACTATCCCTTCATCTGTAAGAGGCAGGTCATTGGCAGCGTTTTTATATTAGAAATAATATATAGACAACCACAACTCAATACACACACATGTTAACAAAGACTGTGATTGAGCCAGCAGTGCCATGGGGCTCATGGATCGCAATGACTTGTCCTGCCTGTGACGTGGCCACTGTGAATTGCCATATCTCACATACCCTCCACAACTATCACCCTTGTGGCAGCTGTGCTTAATGTCCCACAGAATGGCAGTGCCTTTGGGTACTTATCCCAGGGGCTGGCACACATTTTTGGTCTAAAATAAATACTGGGCCGAGGACTGTGGAGCCCATCACAAGCGCTGGTTCAGTGTCTCTTCCCAGTCAATCCTCCAGTTCCCATTTGTGTTGGTGATAACTCAGTGACCTTCAGTTTGATTTGCAAATTGTCCCCATCAAACAGGGGAAGGACTTTGTCCTCATAACAACAAATGAGACACAAGGGAGCCTGGAACGTTTTAAAATCTTTCATAATGTGGCATCAGATGGGCCTAGCTTGTGTCAGTGCTTCCTCTGAGGTTAGCTTTGTCCTGGTACCTCCAGCTTCTACCCTCAGTGAGAAGAAACTACAATTCTGAAGCAAAAGGCTTAGCACTGAAGCCTTGGTCCTCATGGGACAGTTCGGGGAGGGAATGAAAGTGGAGGTTCCTTTCAGGACATGTGGCCAAAGGGTAAGAGACCGAGTGGTTCAGCACTGGAGGTAGGTTACACAGGGAGAGGGCAAAGGACGCCTCCTGAAAGATGGGAACTGGGACTGGGGAGCCGATCTGGGGCCGAGGCACGGGGGCAGGTAGGGGCAGCTGTGGGACCAGCTGCAATGCAGGTTGCAGAGGGACAGAGGTCTCCACCTTGGGGCTGCTCTCTTGAGCAGCATAGCTCCTACTCTCAGGGCTGTCCAGCTCCCACAGAGGACATGAATTCGGGACCTCAGTCTCAGTCTTGGTGGCAGAAGGGGGAGGGCCCATGTTGATAGCTGCATTCAGGCCAGAGTGCCTTCACTTGTTAATCCAGTACAGCAGTGGGCTGTAGGGGAACGCAGCAGCTCCCATCACCTCCCCTCACTCCTGGGCACTTGCTTCCCGCCGCAAGTTCTTCCTCCAGTGCAGAAAGAGGATGTAGCCGCCAGTTACCACTGAGCACAGCCCCAGCAATCCAAAGTACAGCAAGACCCACACTAAGGCAATAAGAGAAAAAAAGAGGCAGGTTGGCTGATAGCTCTAGCTTGGGGCCTGAGCTGTTTCTCATTCCTCTCTTTAATCCATTCATCAGTTATTCCATCCACTTAACCACTCTCTTCATTCCTTCCCTCCCTCCTCATTGACTTCATCATTCTCTTAGTCAAAGCTAGATTTCCAGGGAACTTAAGAGGCCATCTTAGCCCTCTACAGGTAAGGAAAGGTATGTCGGAGGAGGGGCATGACCTGCCCCAGCTAAGTCAAGCCTCTTGTTCCCAACCCTGGATCCACCTAATCCACCAGATTGAGAAACCTCATTAAAGGCAAAGCTCATCAAGAAAGTAACGGTTTAACACTTGACAGGGACTCTAGTGCGCCATCCCATTCCACCACGCCCCTTACCCATTCTGTTGTGATGATCCTATGGTATTCATAGTACCCCTCTGCCCTCAAGGAGTCTTGAGTTTTCTAGAGGAAATCATATCCTAACTGCTTAGCACTCCTCCGTGCAGACAGCCATCACCCTATCCACGCAAAAGTCTTCTTCCCCAAGTGTCCTCCCAAGCTAAGGGCACGAAGCGAGGGCCAGGGATTGGAGGAGGGTCATTTACCACCAGGGAAGCTCAGCTCCTTTGACTGGGAATCCATAAGGTTGATCTTTGGTACTCTTCCAATTTCTTTGGAGAGGAGCTCACCTACCCATCTGTTCCATCAATAGGAGTCCTTGGGTTGTCCAGGCCCCATTGTTTTCCTAAAGATGAGGTCACTGAGTTCTGAATATTGAGCATTTTGAGGGCAGTGCTTGTGAAATCTTGAGTTAATGATAGCGACTCCATCTAATGGTGTCATAGAGTATATCTAACTGCTTCTATCAGGGACTGATCCAGCCACTGAATTGTCTGCCCCCTACCCCTTATAGTGAACCCACAGAGCAGCCCCAGGAAAGGGCCCCCATCCCTCGGGGCCTTAGTCATGTTGCTGGGCTTTAGAAAACAGTCAATGGAGACCTGTTCCCAGTGGGAAGTGGGGCAGGGAACACACACAGCTTTGGGCAGCCCTGCCCTCAAGATGCCTGTGACCAAGTTGTCAGGAGAAAACCTGTTCAAGGGAACTAAGTAATTAACGTCTCCTTTCTTGGCTCTTATCTCATTTTTGTTTCTTTACCTTCCTTCAAGTGGCACTTAATGTGCACCAGGTCCTGTAGGAGCTCCCCACTTGACGGCCCTGCATCCTTCCCAGCCTCACCTTCCTCACCACCCTCCACATACCTTTTCCTTCTGATCAGGACAGACTCCTTAACCCAGGCTGCTTCTTCACAGCTCTGGAGTTTTGCTCATACTGCCTCCACCTATGAGTGCCCCTCCCCACTCTTTCCCCTACTGAACACCTACTCATCCTTCAAGGCTCAGCTCAGCTCAACCCCCACACCCTGTGACAAACAGTTGTTTCAGGTGGCTTCCCAGAATCCCATTCTTTCCAGTTTGAAGGGGCTTTGTGCATTATATAGGACAAAGCCCCATCAGATGCGTGAGCCTGGAGGTACATTTCCCCTACCCAGCAACTCATCCTGTGGGACTTGCTTTAGTCAGGAACTTACTTGCTCACACCTCTTGTGACAACTTGATCCATTTATGGGCTGCTCAATTAGAAAGTCCTTTCCTAGTTAAGCCCAAATCAAGCCTCCCTGTACTATTCCTGGGCCTAGTTCAGCTTCTTGGCATCATTTGATTACTTCCCTTTTTGTGTACCCTCCACCCCCCAGCATGTTATTTGGGCACTATTTAGCACAGATTTCTCTCCAGGTTTCACTTACCCTCAGCTCTTCTCCTACCTCACCGGCTTCTCTTTGCAGTCTCCTTGGCTGGTTTCTCCTCTTTTCCCTGATCACGAAATGTTAGCCTGCCCTCAGTCCTTAGCCCTCTATCTACATTCACTCGCTCAGTGATCTCATTCAGACTCATAGCTTTAAATATCAATATATATACCTATATACACTGATGACAACTTTGTCTCTCCAGCCCAGACCACTCCCCAGAACTTTAAATTCATAAAAGCCTGATTGATTTCCGCACTTGCCAGTCTGTTAAGTGATCTCAGACTAGCATGTCCAAAACAAATCTCCTGATCATACACCCTCTAAAACTTACCCAGCCTGGGTGGGATTAAAGGGGGGAAGGAGGACCTACTCCAGTCTTTCTCCTCTGTATAAACAGCAACTCTATCCTTCTAGTTGTTCAGGTAAAAAGCCCATTAGTCACCCTCGACTCCTTTCATTCTTTTATACCCAAATTCACTCCATTAGCAAAATCTCTAGGCTTTGCTTTCAAAATCATTTTCCCACCACTATCACCTCATTCTAAATACCACCATCTCTCACTTGGATTATTAGTCTCCCCATAGGGTGACAACTCATCCTTGTTTGCCAGGGCCTGAAGAGGTTTTCAGGACATAGGACTTTCAAGGCTAAAGCCAGGTAAACCAGGACAAACTGGTCACCCTTGGGAGAGCTTTCATCCTTGCCCTCCATGCCCTATAATCCAGCAGCAGCCAGAATGATCCTTTTAAAAAAATAGATCATGTTACTTCTCTGCTCAAAACCTCCAGTGACTTCCCATTTCACTCAGATTTAAAATCAAAGTCTTTAACCAAGGCCTGCAAAGCCATGAACAACCTAACTCCCCACCCCCCATACTTCCTTCATACAATAACCTCCCTGGTGTTCTACAAGCAGGACAAGCATACTGCTACATCAGGGCCTTTGCATTCACCATTTCTTCTAGCTGGAAGACCCTTCCCCTAGATATCCATACAGATGATTACCTCATTTCTTTCAGGTCTCTGTTCAAATATCCCATATCTCTATTCTCTTAGTCTACTTTAAAAAAAAATAAGTAGTATATATCATCACCTAACATGATATATTTATTTATTGTGCTTCACCCCAGTAGAATGTAAGATCTCTGAATTAATGTAAACAAGGAAATAAATACCAAAGAATTTCAGGTAATCATAACTGCTATGGAGACAAAATAAGGTAATGAGAAGAATATAAGGAAATTGGGGTGATGGGGGAGTGCGTCAAGAAAAGCCCCTTTGAAGTAGGCATTGACTTGTGGACTGAGCCCTAAATGATGAGGCAGCCATGTGTAAGTCCAAGTAGAGGGATCAGCCAGTGCAAGGATCCTGAGGCATGTACAGTCTGGCACAGTCTGGCACACTTGAAGGACTTACTAATAGGAATTCAGCACAGGCCCCAACCCAGAGCCAATCTCCATGAATACAGGTTGGACTACTGAGCAGAGTGGAAGGCTCGGTCCCTGCCCCTCAGGGGTCCATCGTTCAGGAAGGATTTCTATCAGGTAAGACCCAGACAGAAAGTACTTCCATGGAGGCAAACTGATCAGTGCTATCGCAGACCACCTACCACAGGCCTGGCCCTGAGCTGGGAGCAGGAGAGGCACAGATATGTTGATGGTCTGTCCCTGATCCCAGGAACTCACACCATGTTCAGGAGGGTGGGTGAAGATGGTGGCCTTGGGTGAAGAAAGAGGAAGATAAAGCATTTCATGGATCAAAAATAGTCTAAATAAAGACTTGTCAGGACAAGTCCAGGTCTGTTTTGGGGAAGGAGAGCAGATCAGTTTGACTGGAGTTCAAGACAGATGGCAGGAAGTATAGGGAGGACTGGGCTTCAGAGGCTGCTGGCATCTTGAAACGAGTTCAGGCCTCCGTAGCCTAATTTGGACGAGTAGCTTAATGATTCTCCTTCTGTTTCTGAGGGAAAAGCCTGCCTCACAGCGTGGGAAGCAGATAGTGTTCTGCACATAGAAAAGCTCAGTAAAGAGAAGCTGCTCTTGTGATTATAATTAATGAAAGGACCTGCGATGCTTAAGGACAAATACGACAAGAAACTGCCAAAAAGAATTTAAAAGGGAGCGAGCTCGGTGAGAATCAGCAGATCTGAGCGGCTTTCAAGAGATTTGGAGAGCAGCGGCTGCTAGTAAGGAGCCGGAGGGCCTGAATCCAGGCAGGCTCCGGGGAGGAGGCGGACGGTGGCACAAGGAAGTGCAGAGGAAATGAGGCCCTTTCTCCCCGCCCTGTCCCGGCTCCCGGAACCTTGGGCGCGCGGAACCTCGAGGCCGGAGCGCCGGCGCGGCGGACCCGGAGCGCGATGGAGCGAGCGCACGGGCCGCGGGCCGAGGCCAATGCGCCTAAGGACGACGACGAGGAGGTGGAGGTGGGGGTAGCCATGGCTGCCGTGGTGGCGGCGACGGGTGGCGCCGGTCCGGCCGTCTTGCAGTTGGCTGGCCTCTATCGGGGCCTGTGCGCGGTGCGCAGCCGCGCCCCGGGCCTGGGGTTCGTGTCACCCGCGCAGCTGCGCGTGTTCCCGGTGCGCTGCGGTTCTCGCCGGCCCGTGGGGGGCGCCGACGGCAGCAAGGTTGGGGACGAGCTCGAGACCAACCCTTTCTACGACCGCTACCGCGACAAGATCCAGCAGCTGCGCAGGTGCGGGCCGCGGCCGGCCGGCGACGGGAAGGGAGGAGGGGCGGCGCTCAGCCTGCGTTTCTGGTGTGTCTCAATGCTTACAACATCCCTGCGAGGTGGGCACTATTACTGTCCCTGTTCGACAGGTGCTGTACCTAGGCTCAGAGAGGCAAGATCACTTGCCTCAAGTCACACAACTAGTGTCAGAGCTCAGAGTCTCCGCAGACCCCTGGCTTTTTCTCCGTTGTCTGCCTTTCTACTTCAGTTCTCAAAGACTCTTATTAAAGGCCTTGCGAAGCAGGCAGCTCCAAGACACACCTGCCTTATAGTAATGGGAAAATGGAGCCTTCCAGAGAAGGGGCTTGACTTGCTCAAGGTCACATATTGAGTCAGCTGAGGTCTGGCCTGGAACTGCTGTTCCCGAGCTCCTAGCCAGAGCTCTGAGTGCAAGGAAAGGAGATTGGAGGTAGGACCAGGACATCAAAGACTGGTAGTGTCACAGCTGGATCATCAATTGAACCCTCTCATTAAGATGAAAAAACAGGATCAGAGAGGGTAAGAGACCTGCCCAAGAACACACAGCTGGTTGGGATTCATTTGACTTGAAATCCAGGGTTCCTAACCCTATCTGTCAGCTTCCAGATGAAAGGACCTGGAGATAGGGGTGTATATGAAAAGGGGCCAAAAACAAAAAAAACTAGAGAAATTTTAGCTAGAGAAGATAAATTTAAGGGGTGACATAATAGTAATTTTCAAGTGCTCATACAAAAGGAATTAGACATTTCTCTTATTCCTGAAGATGAAAGATACAGAGAGATAAATTTAGGCTCAGAACATTTTAATAATAAAAAACATCCAAGGCAGTAGTGCACAGACTCCACTGCCTAAGTCACTCCTCACTGTTTCTCCACTCATTAAGGGAGGCCTAGGTGTTGCTGTGGACACTGACAGCACTCACCCTGGTTCTGGCACTCGCAGCCCAGGCTGGGCAGTTGCCACACCCCACTGGGCAGGACCCCTGGAACCATTACACGGAGGAACTGGTGCAGAGGGAAGGAAGTTGCACTCATGTACATGGCAGTGAAGGGAGTGGTGTTTAATGTCACCTCTGGAAAGGAGTTTTATGGAAGAGGCACCCCCTACAGTGCCTTGACCAGCCAGGATTCCACCAGAGGTGAGCAAGATGGCCTTGGATCTTGTAGATGTCTTATAGGTCTCATGGCTGAGGAGCTGGAGTCTTCACCAGTGTACAGAGCTAAATATCACATCATTAGCTACACATCTTAAAGAATTCTTAACAAGGACAGCAGCCTCAACCTGGACTTCAGGTGTAAGGACCAACCCCATTTTGACAAAAATGAAAAGTTCTGATGATTCATTTGCAGGAGTAGGTTTTTGGAGAGGGTCAGAGAGATACTCACATGCTAAATCTTCTTCTGCAAAACAGGCTGCCTGAAGCCTCTGAACCTCGTACATCTAAATAAACAGATGTTTAACCTAGGGAGATGTCCAGGAACTAGATGTGTTCAAATAAAAGCTTGACATCTGGTAGGAATGCTATTGGATTCCTGCCTGAGGAGATACCCAGCCAGATGACCTCATAGTGCCCTTCCCATCTTGAGGTTTTGTATTCCATGTACCCTGAGAGTAGTAAGTACCTGAGGGACTAAGCTCTGTCAGCCTAGGGAATATTCTGCAGGAGAAAAGTGTTACAAAGCCTCTTGAAGATTAACAATAAATAAAAGCTGGTCTTCTTTTTCCTCTTCTTGATTTATAGCCCTGTGCTCAGGCCTCACCAACTAAAGGCATATCCTCCAGCCTCTAAATGCCTGTGTCCTCTCTGCGGAAGTGGAACATGATATTTTGTTCTTTCCAAATCCAAGAAGGCCCAAGTGGTTTAACTTTTGTTTTACCTTTGATCAGATCTGACCCAGCTGCTTTTGAGTCCCGGCTGGAGAAACGCAGTGAGTTTCGGAAGCAACCAGTGGGGCACTCCAGGCAAGGTGACTTTATCAAATGCATGGAAGAGAAGGTAACAGCTGTCCCTTTTGTGTTGTTGGCTCACCAGTGCTCTACATTCTCAACCCCAACCCTTATCCTGGAAATGTACTCATTAATGGGTCAGCTGAATGAACTGAGCATAGCCTGTCTCTACTCAGCTCAGTCTCCATCCATAAATGGTATCCTACCTTTCCGGTAAATTACTGTAGTCATGTGGAGATACAGAGGGATAGAAAGGGTAGCTGCCGCTCCCAGGGGTGCAGTCGAGTGACCAAGGTAAGGCACACATGGCAGTGGGCTGTAGAGACTGGGAGGTTAAAAAAGTGCTTAATAGCTATTGTTATCTTTAAATAAGAATCAGAGCTGGGGGCAAGCATGTTGAAAGCTGTGTATAGGAAAAATAATCTAATGCTGAGCTTTTTAAACCTTTTGACCATGACTCATAGTAAGAAATATGTTTTACATTATAATTTAGTACACAAATAAGTATATGATTATAACTGGAACAAAATTTTTACAAAACAATGCTTTTGGTACATACAGTGTACTCTTAATTATTTATTTCATCTTTTGAAAAACTTTGGCCATGATCCACTAAATTGATTTCAACCTATGATTTGAAAAGTATTTATCTAGGATGATGCACAGAATTAATTGGAGCGGGAGAGGCCAAAACCAGGGAGAATGTACAGTAATCCAGGTGTGGGCTGTGTGTGTCTGAAGTAAAGTAGTTACAGTGGACAATTAGGATTCTACATTGTGTTTAAAATGAGAGAGGTTTCTTTTGCTCGGAGAATAACTTTTTTAGGTTTGGGTAGCCTAAGTTTTATGATAATCCACTCAGTCTTTTAATAAGTGGTTAATTAGAATAAGAGCAACTAGTGAGTTAATTGTTACAGGGTTGGGGAGCAAATTCAACCTCCTATGACAAAAATAGTTTACAACTTTATGTGAACAAACAACCCTACTATAAATATTTTAACAAATGTAATTTCCTATAATAAACTCATATTGCCAATAATAGTTCTTTATTATAAACTTTCGATATTATATAGGAAAGCTCTTTGCCCCTTTTTGTAGACAAACTTAGAAATTCAGCTTTACGATAAGATGTAGATTAAGTAAAGATTTCATTTAAATCATGACAACTCTTAGGTGAATATTTACTTACTATCTTTCTTATCTAGCTATATAGAGGAAGGCTAATTGCTGGTGGCTCCATTTCAAAAGCCTCTTCTTTACTTTGAGTAATTGGTTCCTATCACATGAGACCCAACATCCCCTTTTTGCAACAATTTTTTGTAAATTCTCCCTTTTCTACCCTGAAATAAAATGTAGACAATATATAATTTGGGGGGGAGAGGGCAGTCAATACAGTGCCTTGTCATATAAAGGAAAATATTTTTAATAAAATACATATTTTAGTACATAAGTTTTTGAGCACAATTATTCTGTGAGACCTAACACAGTCATCAGATGCTATCTGTGACATCACCATGAATACATAAGCAGCAAAAACTGACTGGTACAGGGTGTTGTGTTGGTGATTATAAAAACTTCCACACCATGAGCAGTGTTGTAATCAGTGTCCCTCATGAGATTCCACAATACAGTCTTCTCTCAAGTTACATGTAGTTGCTTCTGAAAAAGTTAGTGTTTATTAAAGCCATGTTTTTAAAAAATAGAGAGAAGAAAGGAAGGAAGGAAGGAAGAAAGAAAAACAAAACAGAGTTAGATTCTAGGCCCAGGTAATTATGAAAAGGTTTTTCACTTAAAAGGGTGTCTGGCTAGACATGGAGAAGTTGTGCAGGATGAGGGAAAATCCTTCATTATGTAGAACCCATTTGTAAAATTGTAGCTCATTTAGCATCCCTGTCCCTCCCATAAATGCAGGTGTCACCATCTAGTCAATTATTGTGATAGCAAAAAAGTTGTCCCCACAGATTTCGAAAGGATCCATAGGGGAGTAGTAACGTACTCATTTAAATTTATTATTAAGCGCTCTTGAGACTTTGGCACATAGTTTCAATTACCTTATTACCTTATTTCACTGATTCTCACGTTCACGTATTTTTCACATTTTGACATCTCTAAAATGGTCTTAAAATCAGTAACAAAATATAACTGTTGTGTTTAGTTGGCATCATTTTCTGTTACATAATGGTGCTTTTTAAGATCAGTGGTGCCTTTGATTAGATAAAATGTAATAAGCTTAAATTTTTTATTTTTGTAAGTGAAAATGGAAATGAAGAAGGAACTGGAGGCACATTGTGGGGAGAGAATATACAAGGCTTTGTGATTGAAAGGTGAAGGCAGTTATGCATATGGAGAGCTTTGTTTGTTTTGTTTTCACAATATACCTAAAGGTGACTGGTAAGAAAATGAAATCAACGATCTCTTTTTTTTTTGGATAGTTTTCATGTGAAGGAAAGACTGCATTAGGATGCTGTCAGGGTGTAGGGGTATGACCAAAAAGACCAGGGTGCATCCAATAGGTGTTTCTACACCAGGCTTTTGTCTAATTTATGGGTATGAGTTCAATGGGCATAATTGATGAAAGGTTTGAATTTATTAAAGCACAGAGTAATGAATAAAAGGCAGGGTGTTATGCAGAAATGCTTTTCAGCTTCAGAATCCCAGATATAGCTTGTACTCCTTTCCCCTGAAAGGTATGGTCTTGAACTGAGAAGTTGAGTGGAAGACTCAGAACGACTCACTCCCACTATAAGAAACAACTCAGAATAGGATTTCCTGACTGTGGCCTTTATCTGAGGTAGTGGATTAAGAAAGAAAGTAATCACCGTCAGTTGGTGTTGGCCTTTTTTTGAGGCAAAACCTAATTTGATGGAAGGAATATTATAATAAAACCAAGTACTGATAAAACTCAGTAGTCTGCTGATGATGTGTAACTCAGAAGTGCTGTCACAGATAAGAAGCAGCCTTGGAAAAGATGGCTTTCCATTTCTCATCTCCTCTGTAGTCACTGTGGAGCTGATCAGAGGGCAGAGCACAGAAAACCCAAGCGGCCCTCATTCTGGGAAGGACTCCCTTTCATCCATCGTGGCAGGTGTAGGATGCTGCACTCTCAGTAATGGTAGATGCTGCTTGCTAACAAAGGAATCTTTTCTCATCACTGTATCTCAGATCTTAGTCATAGAAAAGTTGTCTCACAAACCACAACTCTAAGAACAGTATATACAGTTTCTATATGGAGTGGAGAGAAGTGAGTTCGTTGGTGCAGAATTACTCAAGGAGATATTGGGCACCTCACCTCGCTTAGTGGTCCTTTCTTCTGAGTAAAGTATAGATTAATATCCTGTGTCTGTAATATATTTCAGATAAACGCTTCAGGGAAACAGCCTATGAGCCGAGGATTCACTAAACACAAGGTAGGTTTCTAATTGAAGTTTGAAGACACATAGAACATCTATAACAAGAGGCTGCAAATTTGAACTTATTTACTGTGGTTCAATGATTTTGTGATTTGTCAACTGTGGATATGAGAAATGTTTCTATGAATATTTGTGTCCTTGATGTAACCCCTAGCATAAGTGTGGGTCCTGGGGGTGCTAGAGGAAATATAGTGACATCTTTTTTTTTCTATAGGAATTTGCTTTTAAAAATCAAATAAAACCATATTTACTCTGTCATTTAATTTGCAAATAAGGAGCCACTCCTAGCAGAATAGCAGTTAAAGATAACCAAAATTTCTTTTCCCAGTTGCAAAGTGCTGCATTGCTCATAGTGAGGGTGAAGCATTTAGGACATACCTGTAGATACTTCCCAGGAGTAGAACTGCGGAAACCTCACTTCTCTCCACATAGGCTCTTCTTACACTTGTATTCTCCTTATTGGAGATCTGATTATCTGTCCTGACATGTTGCTTCCCACAAGGCTTACAGATAAAATTAAGCTGTTTTATTTTTTTAATTGTGGGTACTAATTGCCTTTTATTTTTTCTTTCAGACTCTCAGTTCAATCTTCAACATTGAGATGGTGAAAGACAAAACTGCAGATGAAATAAAACAGGTAATGAATGAAGATGGGGTGACATACTTTATGAAGATGTGTGCTCTATGAACCAAATCTGAAAGTAGAGAGGAGCATACATTTCCTGACACCTCTTTGTAGGCAAAATGAAAAGTGCCCATAGATAGTAAAAGTGTTGAATTGCCTGAAAAATAGTATTATAAGAAAACTTGTCTTTCTTGGTCTCACTCCTGTATATCTAATCAACTCACATTTCCCCTTTCTTTTTCATTCCTGTTGCCCACATCTTATTTAAAATCATCATTACTCTATACCTGTATTACTATACTGCCTTTCTAAATAGGTTCCCTGCTTTTATTTCTCCCACTCCCCCCTTCATATCCTCACCAGCTGAATCCTTTTAACGTTCTGCTTCCATTATGGAGAAGAATAATGTATTGGTTAAGAACACAGACTCTAGAACCAAGCTGCCTTTTTTAAGTCCAGCTCTGCCCACTTCCTAGCTGAATGACTTTGATAAGTTAGTTTACCCCTCAGAGCCTTAGTTTCCCTATCTGTAAAGTGGAAATAATAATAGTACTTACCTCATAGAGTTGTTTTGGGAATTAAATGAGTTATTATTTGTAAAGCACTTAAAACAGTTAATGGCACAGAGTAAGTGCTATATTTGTGTTTTTAAATAAGTGAATAAAAATATTATGTTAGTAACTTCCTCCATTATCATAGGACCTTCTATAGGAAGTTTCCTGGACACCTTCCTTCAAAGCACTCTTTAGTCATTCCAATACCTT
This sequence comes from Furipterus horrens, assembly GCF_987537825.1. Lineage (NCBI taxonomy): Eukaryota > Metazoa > Chordata > Mammalia > Chiroptera > Furipteridae > Furipterus > Furipterus horrens. The sequence goes on along the minus strand of NW_028327173.1, from coordinate 31,760,731 downwards.
GATTTACATGTCTATTTAAATTTTCATGTGTATGACTTTTTCTCTCATTAGACTATAATGTGCTATTTATTGACATTTGTTATAGTTCCATGAATTATATTTTAGGTATATTGGGAGAATCAAAATCATAAAAGCAGTATACTGTGTGTCAGGTACTGTATTTAGTGCCTCATATACACTATTTCATTAAATTCTCAAAACCACTTTGTAAAGTAAGTGCTATTATTCCTAATTTACCCCTGAGGAAACCATAACTTAAAGGTATTAAGTGACTTGGTAAGTGGTAGAGCTAGGACACAAACCCATGTCTGTTTGACTCTGCATTATATTCCCTTATGGGAAGTTGTGTGAATTGCCATGGTTTTCCTTTGCGTGCTGTATCATTCATTTCAGCAAGCATTTATTGAATACCTATTAAATATCGGGCTCTGTGCCAAACAGGGAAGTAAATGAGAGAATTCCCTCCTCTCAAGGAGCTTTAGCCTAGTGGAAGGACAGACATAAAATAAGGACAGCACAGAGTTTTAACCTGTTATCAGAGACTTACGCGAAGTCTCAAGGAGACCTCAAACTGCCTTTCGGAAGACATGCCAATGGAAAGTGGACACCAAGCATGTCTTTTAGGCTTCTCTAAGCCAGGCCAGGAATCCTGGTCATATGACAAATATCATTTAGACCTATAATTTTAGATACAAATTTCTGTTTGTTAAAATGATTTTGAGTAACCAAGGTCAACTATGTTAGGAAACATCTATCAATCTAATACATTTTAGTGTTTATTCATATCTACTAGTATACAAGGTCTGTCTAGAAGGTATCCGGCCATATAATATGAAAAACAGAGACGTTTATTAAAGAAAATACACACGACAGGAAACACTGTACATAGGACAATGATGCCTCAGTCCTCTTCAATGTAGGTACCTTGGGACCTCACACATTTCTGCCAATTCACAATCAGCTGCCCCATCGTATTTTCCTTAATCTAATCAATGGTCTGAAATCTTTCCCCTTTGAAAGGTGATTTTAGTTTGGGGAAAAGTCAGAAGTCACAGGGCACCAAATGTAGGCTGTAGAGGGTATGAGTCACCTGGGCGATTTGATATTTTGCCAAAAAACTGCAGGAGACGTGATGCATGAGCAGGCACGTTGTCATGATGAAGCTGTCAGTCACCAGTTGCCCAGAGCTGCGGCCTTCTGAATCATCCAAAAAGTTTCTGCAGAGGAATGTTCAAGCTTAATACAAAATTTGATGCAGATTCATTGCTCTACTTGCTTAGTCATTTTGGATGTAACAGCCACACAGTACACATGTTTACTCAACAGCATCTACCGCCCCCACTGACTAGCACAGTGAAGTCGTCATTGTTCACACATGCACATTCCAGTCCACTCTCCCTGGCTACCAGGTTACACTGATGTTGCACAAACTGTTCTCCGTATATTAACAATACCTGGGCTTTGTCCAGGCAGACCTCTTAAATAAAAATAAGCAGGATATGCTATCCTTAAAATGAGAAGACAGTGTTCTGACATGAAAAAATAAAAAAGCAAAGCAAGCTTAGGCTGCATTGATAGAGTGATCTGCCCCAGCCGTAGGAAGTGATAGTCCTTCTGTGCTCTGTGTTGGTTAGATCACACTTTGATTAGTATCTTCAGTTGGGGTCCCCCATTTAATGGGAATGTTAACAAAGCAAAGCAACTTTGAAGGAGGGTGACTCATTCTTCAACACCAGCTCAGGTATCACCTTGGCTCTGGTGCCTTCCCCTACTTCTGTGCCCTTGCTAATGTTGTCATTCTCTGCTTAAAATATATCTCTTATCTTCTACCCTGTTTGTCTTTCCAGACTCCCTATTCACCTGACTGGCTCCTGATCATTTTTCAAGATGTACCTTAAGTGTCCCCTCCTCTGGCACTCATTCTCTAACTTGGGTTAAGTGCCTCTTTGTTGCCCTCAGAGCACCTCAGCTCTGGTTTGCATTGTAGTTCTGTTGTGCTAAGCACAGACCTACACTATTTCAACTTGTCTTCACAACCATCTTGTGAGGTTGATACTGTTTCTGTTTTATTGATGGTTATATAGATATTATTTAGTTATTTTTCAGTAATTTTTCCAAAGTAGCAGAGCTATCAAATGATTGGAGCTATGATTTGTATCCAGGTCTGCCTGATTCCAGACCCTGCATACTAAGTGACTGATGTCCTGCTCTCTGAGAAGGCCCACACTTGGCTAGGGAGTTTGGATTTTGGACAGGAAGAGAGAAGATATGAAAAAAAAGAGCTTGTCTATTACATACAAGGCACATCTTGAGAAAAATGATTAATAAGGTCATAGAAATTTGTTATTAAGAGTTACAGTTTAATCATCTAGAAGAGTAGATGGTATTAAATCTTTTCGTAATGTTGAACTAGTAATAAAAGTATTACATTACATCTTCCTCTCTGTTATCAAAGAGCATGTTACTGTGAGCAGTGAAAGCTGTCATCATTTTTTGGTGCAGGTTGGAAAGATTACCCACATGTCACAAACATACTCTCTTTTTTTGTACAGATTTGGCAGCAGTATTTTGCAGCAAAAGATACAGTCTACGCAGTTATTCCTGTAAGTAGTTTGGAGGGGAAAATGAGAGTGTTATAGCATGAAGGTCAGGTCTCTAACCTTAGCAGGCAGTTGCCTTTGCTTTTGCCATGTTTATTGCCTCTTGAGAACTTACATTTATAGCTCTCAGGGTTTTTATTATGCCCTGAGCACCGAAGATTGGAAGCTCCATATGGTATATTTATGGCTCTTGTTTTCCCTCTTTCTGGTTTAGAAATGTCTCTTTAAGTCAAGTCTCTGACAAGGGAGCATGGTGTAAGTTCATGTTGTTAAGCTATTTCCAAGTCTTTTATTTCTTTTTGGTGTTTTCCAAGCTATTGGAATTTAACACAGGGCCTCTAGCATAGGTTTCTTCCTTTTCTTAAAATTGATTTGAGAGAGAGAGAGAGAAAGAGACATTGATTTGTTGTTCCACTTATTTATGCCTTCATTGGTTGATTCTTGTATGTACCCTGACCAGGAATCAAACCTACAACCTTGGCATATCGGGACAATGCTCTAATCAACCGAGCTCTCCAGACAGGGCCAGTTTCTTCCCTTCTTATCTAGTAAGTGAGCTGGCTTGGGGCATCCTCCTAATTTTGGGGGGCATTTCCCCTTAGCAAGTGGCATTTTCATGTGGGTTTTTTTTACCACTTCTTGAAATTGCTGTCTTGAAGATAGATAGTTACTGACCACTGCTTGACCATTGAGATCAGCATTTGATGCACTGGGTTATCAGCTGGTTCTTTAATTGTTCTTCTTCCCTGAAGAGGTAGAAGTTTAGGGTAAGTTTATATTAAGAGCATAAATATATACCACGCTTATATGTTTAAGTGTAAGATTAAGGACAAAGACTTATAGACAGAAAAATAAAGCCAGGCCTTTCGATCGTTGTGATAGTATTGCTATTTTCTTCTGTCTCTATTATATATATATACCCTTTCCCTTTATAAGTTCAAAAGCCAAAGAATCTGTACTTCTATGATATTTCAGATCTCTAATACTGGCTCATTGTTTGAGCAGGCCTTTTCAGGCTTCCTTCAGGCAGACTTAGTGACCTGATACCTCAGACACCTGGCAGGGTCCCCTGGAGAGTGTGGGGCATTTGGAGTATACACTGCTCACACACAGTTCGGACATTGAACAGCAAAGAATACATCTGGTTTTTCCAGATGGATTTGTAAATTATGAAATTTAGATTGTTTTAATTGCATTTAGTTCTAGAGTTTGGTCTTGGTGAATGTATGTGTGATTGAAGCCTTTTATGTTTTTTTGTTCATGAATTTTATTTCTTTCTAACACAGGAAGAGAAGTTTGATTTGATCTGGAACCGGGCTCAGTCCTGTCCAACAGTAAGTTTCTGGATTGCTTATCAATGCTGCCAACAAGGATGTTTTCTAACCGATCTCTTCATGTTCCATACTACCTCATGCTATAGTTCTGTTTATTTAACAAAGATGCTCATATGTTGATTATACTAATTGAAATTTTTAGCCTTATGAAATCATGTGAATTTAGCCCAATAAGTCTCTGACTTTTAAAATAATCTCAGCCCTTTCTGATCTGGATCTTAATCTGTCAGTTTAAGTAAATGTTGGATGCAGCACCTGAGACCATAATATTTTCAACTTCCTTTAAGTGTCTGTTTTATTAGCAGTTTTCTTTTCAGTTTTGGCCATGCTATCCTGATTATATGTAACTAAAACAAATTATGAGATTGTTGCTGGTGAAATGAGCTACCAGAAGACCTAAGGGAAGGAAATAGGTGAGCTCAGCCAGCTGACTGGGTGTTGATAATAATTTCTAGAATTCTCAAAAAATTTTTCCAAACATTGCCAAGAGAAAATAAAGAACATCTAAGTAAATGAAAAAACATACCATGTTCATGGATTAGATGACTCCATATCATTGCCATTTTTCCCCAAATTGATATCTAGACTATAATACCAATCAAAAGTCCAATAGGCTTTTTTAAAAAGAATTTGATGAGCTGATTGATTGATTGATTGATTGATTTTTAGCAGCAAAGCAAGGCGTTTATTCACGAGTCTGCAGAGTTGGGCACACAGCCAGCCAGGGGCATGTGCACCTTGATGAGCTGATTTAAAAAATTTATTTGGATATCCAAAGGACCTAGAATAACAAAACAATTTTGAAAAAGAACAGCATTAGAGGACTTACATTATCTGGCTTCAAGACTTATTATAAAACTACAATAATGAAGACAGTATGGTATTGGCATAAAAATAGACATATACATAAGTGGAACAGAGTAGAGAATCCAGAAATAGACCAATATATGTGTGGTCAGTTGTTTTCCAGCAAAGAGGCCAAGGTGATTAGATGGAGGAAAGGATAATCTTTTTAAAAAATTACTCCTCACCCAAGGATATGTTTATTGACATTAGAGAAGAAGGGAGCGAGACAGAAACATTGATGTGAGAAAGAAACATAGATCGGTTGCCTCCCATACACCCCTGACCGGCGTTCAAACCTGCAACCTTTGGGTGTAAGGGATGATGCTTCAAACAACTGAGCCACCCAGTCAGGCAGGATAATCTTACCTTACCCTGTAGCCAATAGTTAACTCAAAATAGATCATAGAATCTTCATGATCTCGGTTTTGGTGATCTTAGATTGAATCTTAGTGATCTTGGGTTTAGCAAAGATTTCTTAAGTACATCACAAAAAGCACAAACTATTAAAAAAATAAATTACATTTCATCAAAATTAACTTTCTATTTGTATACCCATGTTCAGAGCAGAATTAATCATAATAGCCAAAAGGTAGAAGCAACCCAAGTGTCCATTAACAGATAAATAGATAAATAAAATGTGTGTGTATGTCTATATATATGCATGTATATAAAATAGACTATTATTCAACTTTAAAAAGGAAGGAAATTCTCACACATACTACAACATGGATGAACCTTGAAGACATTCTGCTAAGTGAAATAAGCTGGACACAAATAGATAAATACTGTATGATTCCACATATATGTGAGGTACTTAGTGTAGTCAGACTTATAGACACAAAGTAGAAGGGTGGTTTTCAGGGACTGGGAGGAAGAGGAGATAGAGATTTATTGTTTAATGAATATGGAGTTTCAGCTTGGAAAAATGAAAAAAGTTCTGGAGATGACAGGTGGTAATGGTTACACAACATTGTGAATGTACATAATGCCACTGAAAAGTACACTTAAAAATAGTTAAAATGGTAACTTTTATGTAATACATATTTTTAATTTCTGCTTCTCAAAAGACATTGTTATGAAAATGAAAGATAAGTCACAGACTGGGAGAAAATATTTGCAAGACATATATTGACAAATGACTTATATCTAGAATATATTAAAAACTCCTACAGCTTAATAATAAGAGGATAGGCAACCCAATTAACAAATGGGCAAAAGATTCAGACAATTCACCAATGAAGTAGGATGGCAGATAAACACCTAAAAAGTGCTTGACATCATGGGCATAATGGGAATGCAAATTAAAACCACAGAAAGATACCACCAGTATGACTAAAATTAAAAAGACTGACCATACCAGGTGTTGCTGAGGATATGAAACAACTAGAACTCTCATATATTGCTGATAAGAATGTAAAATGGTACAACCACCCTGAAAACAGTGTGGCAGTTTCTTAAAAGTTATGCATGTGCCTGCCATACTACCCAGCCATTCTACTCCTAGATATTTTCCTAAGAGAACTGAAAGTGCGCGTAAATACAATGACTGTACGGATGTTCATAGTAGCTTTATTTGTAATAACAAAATACTGAAAAATATCCAAATCTATCACAGGTGAATAAATTAAAAATTGTGGTATGTGTGTACCTATATAGAATGGAATAATGCTCAGGAATGAGAAGGAATGCCCTAGTGATATGTGCAATAATGTGGATAGGTCAGAAAATAATTGTGCTGAAGAAAAGAAGCCAAACCAAAATGAAGTACAGATTCTGCGGTTACCTTTATACAAAATTCTAGAAAATGCAGACTCACTGGTAGTGACAGAAACCAAATCAGGGGTTGCTTAGGGACAGCTGGGAAGAGAAAGGTGAATTACAAAGGGACTTTTTGGAGATGTTCATTATGTTGATTGTGGTAATGGTTTCACAGTACACATATATCAAAACTCATCTACTTGTGCACTTTTAATATGTGTAACCTAATTATGCTTCAAGTAGACCTCAATAAAAGCTCTAAAAAATGTTTTTCTTAACAAGGGGCCAGCTATTAAGTAGGCACTGAGGTTATTTCATTAATATAATAAAACTGAGCCTGAGTGGTTGGCAGTAAGGAGATAATCCCATGACTGGTGCATGTTGTATTGATTATACTTCATGTTCTGGCACCATTCTCTCCTCCATCACTCATCGCCAGTTCTAAACATCTTGAGTATAAAACTAATCATTTGTTGGTGTTTAGAGCTGCAGTATCAGCCTCAGATGATAAAATATGGAGTGATTACAGTAGTTGGAACAAAAATTAATTTAGCAGCATTAGGAAGTTTAGAAATTGAAAAAGACCCAAATGTTCATCAATGGAAGAATAGATAAATTGCGGTGAATTCCTATAGTAGAAATCCACACAACAGTGAAAAATTAATGAATTGAAATTATAGTTATCAACATGGATAAATCTCAGAAGTATAATGTGACATGAAAAGAGCAAGTTGTAAAAGTGTACATGATGAGATTTATGTTTGTAAACACACAAACAATACTGTTTCTTGTTTATGGATATACACATACACATTAACAGGATAAACACTTGAAAGGGAATGGCAGTCAGGAAATGCAGGATCGCTGTCACTCTGCACTGGGATTGGAATGGGTTACACAGAGAGCTTCGGCTGGATATCTAATCCTCGCTTTCTTAAGTGGGTTGGGAAGTGTCTGTGTGTTTGTTATATTACCATGTATGAATTTCATAATTTTAAAAATTGTTTTAAACCAAATATTGAAGAAATTGAGTGAATGACATAGGCAGTTGGGCATAGAGGACATGATTTATTTATTCATCTGCCTCCTTGTGTGTTGGTTTCCCACAGTTTCTATGTGCACTACCAAGAAGGGAAGGCTATGAGTTCTTTGTAGGACAATGGTCAGGCACTGAACTCCACTTCACTGCACTTATAAACATTCAGGTAGGTGGCTTATGCTCATCCGCTAGAGGGAAGAGGCCTACCCCTTGGTGGGACTATGAGCCCTCGCTGAGGCTCAAGGACCCGGGATATGTACTAACTCCCAGCAGTATTTGCCGTAGCATTGACGAATTGTCATACTTGGTATGCTGGGCTAGCTTTCTAGGCCCTATTCACTACCTCAAAATTGGAAAAGACCCCAAAACATGTTCTGTGACTACTTCGGGCTCTCTCCTGTCTCTTCTTCAGACCTCTAAAACATTTACTGCATGTGCCTCAGTTAACAAACATGGGTAAGTTATAACGGTTATCTTTTTAACCTTAAGGACGTCTCCATGTCTTACATGAGTTTTACTAATCAAGTCAGCACTTTCTAAGGTGCTAGATGCATAGTTTCTATTCCATAGATGTTTTTTTGTTTGCTTCCTTCCTTTTTCTTTTTCATTTTATTCCAAAATATTAGATTAAGTTCAGTCTAAAGCATTTGAAGCTTTTAAAATAAAAGTCAGTATTTTACATTAGATCATAACTAGGATTGACATTCTATATTTGGATGCCAAATCTGGCAAAAACTTGCATGTATTATAATGACTTTGAAGTTGGGGTAAAGAGAGTGCAAAATAGAATGAGGGAGGAGCTTACAATTATTTTATAATTCTAATAATCATTTATCAGGCACATACTAAAATAATCAACTTTTGATATACTTACTATGTACCAGATTTTTCTGTATGTTGTCATTTAGTTTTCACAAATATCCCATGAGATAGTTACTATTTTTTCTATTTACAGAGAAGAAAGTGGGCTCAAAGAAGTTAGTTCACGCTGCTAATAAGTGGTAGAGCTAGGTTTGATTGACTTCAGATTATTGATTTCAAAGTCTGTGAACTTAAACATTATGTTATTGTGTTGGAAACTATGCTAGGACCTAGATACCTATAAACCAAAGTCCCTGCCCTCGGGAGGCTCATATACAGGTATAAGAAAAAGATCCAGAAACATAATTATGTTTGAAATGATGAGTATAGAAGTATGTTCAGGAGAACTGAGAGGCTGGACTATTAGAAGTACCCTAGCAATACTGAGATATTGATAATTAAAAGGGCTCTTGCTGATCGCTTCTCAGCCTTTTGGCTAAGATCAAGTGTAAAAGGGCTCTTGCTGAAAGTTTAGAGATGAAACCCAGAGATTTTTTTTTTTTTAAGGTATAGTTCTTTTCTGCTACTCTGTATGAGGGCTTTAGCTTTGAACACAGTCTCTCTTCCTAGTCTGGATTGAAGCCTAGTAAATGCTGCCCTGTCCATTCTTCATGAAATTATGATCTCATTCTTCTTTTTCTCCTACCTCCCACCCAGATTGTATTTTAAAACTGCACATTACAAATCTGACCCATGTGCAAACTCTCCAGCTGTTTGCTACAGCTTAAAAGAGCTCAGTCTTCAGAGCCAGCCAAGGGGAGTAGATTTCAACTGTGAAATGCACTAGTCCATAAAAGTGGCAATTACACAAGCATATTGCTTTCTTTAGAACTTGATTTGGTAGCTGCTTGTGCTGTTTTGTTTTTAAATGTATGGCCATGATGAAGGATTCACAGCCTGCTGTAAACATTTTCTGGGAAAAGAGCCAAACCTTTTTCAACTGAAGACACAAATAACCCTGTGCAAACTGTCACTTTCACCGCCTTGGCAAGCCTGACCACCCCCCACATACCAGTCCTCCGACTCACTAGACCCCCAAGGGGCTGGAAAGAGCCAGCATTTTCTCCAGACTGTTGTTCTGAAATTGCAGTTTTGTTGTGGTGGTACCTTACTGGGCCTTGATAAGTGTTCCTCGTTGCAGACCCGAGGGGAGGCTGCAGCCAGCCAGCTGATTTTATATCACTACCCTGAACTTAAGGAAGAAAAGGGCATAGTACTGATGACAGCAGAAATGGATTCTACATTTCTGGTAAGAATCAACTTTTACCTCTTTGGATTTACCTAGTAGCCCTGAAGGTATTATTCTTCTGCAAAAGCTCAGGAGAAGTAAAATTCAAGAGAGCTGTATATATTTGTTTCTCACTTAAAGTTTACAATAATTAGGTCTTACTCAAGCTCCTCCAAGTTGAAGTTAGTACAGATTCTCAATCACTTCACAGTTTTGAAATCCAAACACTTTAAACACACTCTGCACCTATTACCTTTCAAAAATTCTAAAATTCTGACTTCAAAACACATCTGGCCCTGGGGGTTTGAGATAAGAGACTGTGGACGAGTAAATGGCTTCTTAAGTGTAGAGAAGAGTTCAAAGCCTAGAATAGTTCTCAATCTTTTGTCTTCCATACTGTTCACATGTACAACATGCCTCTTACACAGTGATCTCCCTTGCCCCTCTTCCCATTCCCTGGGACAGAGCATCAACCACATGCCCATGGGCAATGATATCCATTGTGTTTGTTCTCTCTGCATATCCAGAGCTAGGAACAGTTTTATAATAGCTGTACAACTTATCTGTCTAATCTTTGCTCATTTTAGTCACATTTATCTGGCAACATTTAAGTTCAGGGTGTCCTCAATATACTGGCCACTTTCATGCCTCTTTTCCCTGAAATTTTTTACTCTAACACCCACTTATTTTTTCTCTCTTACCAACTACATACAGGGAAGGAAAAAGTGATGGCCCTCAGCTAGTAGTACGTAGTAGCTGTAAGTCCCAAGCCTTGGATACAGTTGGGACTCTACTTCCCTGTCTGTTATTCCTGAAACTGTTCCATTCCATTTCTTCTAGTCTTCCTTCCACCCATCATATTCAAATGGAAGTTACCCAAATTCCTATCCAGAAGAATCGAGTTGCCATTAATTGAGATAGACAAGATTGCAGAAAGAAAAGCTCTGGAAGGAAGATCAGGAGCTCATTTGTGGGCATGTTAAGTCTCAGATGTCAGTTAGATTCCAGGTAGTAGGTAGTTGATATATGAGCCTGGAATTCAGAGGAAAGGTCCAGGCTGGTGGTATAAATATGGGAGTTATAAGCAACAGATTATTTAAAGCCATGAGACTAAAGGAAATCACCAGAGAAGTAAATGGAGATAAAAGAGAGAAGAGGTCTAAGAACTGAGATGCTGAACCATCAGCAAAGAAGATTTTAAAAGAACAAGTCAGTGATATAGGCAGAAAATTAAGGTGGTAGAATGCCCTAGAATCTGAGACAATGTTTCAAAGAATAGGGAGTGCTCAACTGGCCAAATCTTTCTTACTGGTAGGGAAAATGAAATGAGGGCTAAGAATTTACGACATTTCACAACATGAAGTCATGGGGGACCGTGATAAGGGACGTTTCAAATGAACAGTAGGATAAACAATTAGAGTGTATTTAAGAGAGGAATTAGAGTAAGCATAAACAGGTCTTTGAAAGGGTTTTCTATGAGGGGAAGGAGAGAATGAAACATTAGCTGGAGGGGGAGAAGTGGGAATGAGAGTGTTTTTGTTTTGTTTTATATTTGGGAGAAATAATATTTGTATGCTGATGGAAAGATCCAGAAGAAAGGGAAATATTTATAATGAGGAAGAGGGGAGAATTGTTGAAGTGGGTATTTTTGAGTGGGTAAGTCTGGGAATGAGGGAAATATTAACAACAGAAGAGAAGCCAGGACATAAGGATACAAATACAGTTAAATGGGTAGAGGAGGTGGTAGCCTGTACAAATTCTCTCTAGATGGCTTAGTGAAAAGAAGGAAAAGTCATTAGTTGGGAGTGAGGAAGAAAATAGGTGTTGAATGTTAGAGTGGAAAAGAGAAAGTCTGAAATTATTGTCTGGGGCAGGAGTCAGCAGGCTACATATAGCCTGTGGACCAAATCCAATCCACTGTGTCTTCAGAAGGCCCATGAGTTAAGAATGTGTTCTACATCTTTAAATGGTTGCGGGTAGGCATGGGGGGCTAAAGAAGAAGAATATTTCATGACCTGAGAAAAGTATATGAAATTCAAATTTCAATGTCTGTAAAAAAAAGTTGTATTGGAGCACAGCCATGGTTACCATTTACATATTATCTCTGGCTGTTTTACCTCTACAACAGGGAGCTGATGAGTTGCAACAAAGACTCTCAGGCCCATAGAGTCTTAAAATATTAAGTGCCTATCCCTCTACAGAAAGTGTATGCCTACCTGTGGTCTAGAAAAATGGGAGAGAATGGCTGTGCAGGTACAGACACAGAAAGAGAGTCTGATTTAATAGTGTTCTGGTTTAGCCAAGTGGTACAATGAAGTAAAATAGGAGCCAGGAAGTTAAAGCACAAGAGTGATTATAATTGTTGACCATGGAATGCAAACTGGATAAAGAGGGAAGTGAAGACATAAGGGAGGTTAGAGACAGAATTGTGAGTCCTAGTGGAATAAAAGGATTTTTGAAGTTGGAAGCGAGCTTAAAAGATAGGACATAGTAGACAAAGTGTGGCTGTTTCAAAGTGAGATTTTGAGGAGATATAGTCACCAATAACAACAAGGTTTCGGATTTGACCAGAGGAATGAGTGACATGCAGGGTGCACTTTATTTTCTGTCCTTCAGCAAAGGACAGCCTCTAACCATATTAAAAGTGCACTCTGGAGGCCAGAGGAGAGACCCTTCTGCTTTGGCGTTTTGACTGCCTCACTTCAGTGGTCTCAAATGCTATACAGTTCCCATCATCATCAAAATTTGCTTCCTGGCCTTATAATATTCAACAGAATACCAGACAATATATACAGGGTGGGGCAAAAGTAGGTTTACAGTTGTTCCTATGGAAAATAATACAATAATTAATAAATAATAATATAAGAATTAACTGTTTCACATATAGTACTCATAACTAGAAACCTACTTTCAGCCCCACTGTAAATTGACTTGTATAAGTCAACGTGACCGATGTCTAGTGTAGTAAAGTAAGTCCTCACTTTATGTCGTTGATAGGTTCTTGGGACTGCAGCAAAAAGACGTATTACAAAACCAGTTTCACCATAGGCTAATTGATTTGCACAACAGTTAAGTTCCTACAGCATCTCATCAATGTCATAACAAAACAACATTGAATGAAATGACATTATTGAAGGAGCTGCTGTATAGAACTAGACATGTTAGAAGTTATTGTAGAGGGAAACCTAGAAATGTAATATGAATATATGATCATCTCCATACTTGTGCATGAATTTGTACTTTAGGCATAGTATTTCCAAATACAGTAAAGCAAATGAACAGAAATAGATGGAAACTAGAGGCTTCTTCCTAACTAATTAACATTAATGCTGAAAATAAAGTAAACTATAAAAAAACCCTTATGTGGTTCTGTATCTGTGTCAGTAGACGATTTTATTGGAATGCAGTAAGTGCTAGGATAGAAGCGTGCACAGCATTCTGGGGGTGGTGTTCCCTGACCCAGGAGGGAGATGGAGACCGCCTAGAGATGACACCTGTGCTGAACCTTCAAAGATTAGCCAGAGTTTAGCCAGGTAAAGAAAGGGGGAGGGGGAGGGGAATGTTTCAGACAGCAAATAACATAAGTAAATTCTAGGAGGCATAAAATGACTTGCAGTATTAGAAACAGTTTGGTATCACTGAGGTTTGGTGGGTTTATATTTAGAGGTTTGGCGGGTTTATATTTAGAGGTTTGGCTTTATCCTGAAGGCCATTGGAGAAGAGTCATTGGAGGAGAGACAATGACCCCAGAAATATATAGGGAGTAAAATGGGCAGGCCATTGTAAATTGATCATAGCTGTGAAGATTGAAAGAGGAGAAATCATGTTTGTTATTATACCTCCTTATTGAGCAACACAGAGAGTTAATATATTTATCTTCTTGGGTCTTGGAAAGGGAGGAGACTATTGCTTCATGTTAAGAGTTAAGAGAACAAAAGGCAGGGGGTGAATAAGGAGCTGAGTGCCTTTTATAACCCTCGAGAGACAGATGCCCATAGCTCCCTGCGTCTACCTCCCTACCTACCACACTAGCGGTCTTCTAACTAGTGGGAGGAACGTTTTATCCAAACAAAATCTTATATAAACCGTAGGATGGAGCAGCTGAAACAGAGGTGAAGCGACCTCAGGCACCTCCACAGAGCCCCTAGCACTCTACTGTTGGAACAGCATTGTTCAAGGGTGAACACAGCTGAGATAACCCCTACCTCCACTGTCCTAATCCTCAAGTAAAAATTGATTGTTAGAGGCCCGACAGTTCACGGGCTCAGAGAATTGATATACAGTATCTGCCTTGGATTATGGCAATGCACTTGCTTTAGAAATAGTTTGCTCTAGGGGCACATTTAAGTATAAAAAGGTTAAGTTGATGAAGCAGAGTTAATGACCTTGATGAGTCTCAATTATCTTACACCCTAAAATAGTATCAGGGTGAAGTAGCGGGAGTACCAGCCTGGAGCCCAGAGGTCTGATCATGGCTCTGCCACTTGCTAGCCACATGACCTTGGGCTTACCCCTGGACCTCATTTGCTTTGATTTTCTGACTTATTAAATGAGGACTGGGTGATCTCTGAGGCCCCTTCCAGCTCTGAAATTCTATTAATTTGAAATAGCCAGCATTTTGGAAAGAGGCTTTTGATTGAAGACCTAGTCTCAGAGATTAGTGCCTGCTTGTGCGAAAATGACCTGAGAGCCCCACAGGAGGGCATGGAGATAAAGCGGCCTGGCGTGTTTATAAACCCATCTTCCTCGTTCTGGAGCTAGGCATCGCAGACTTCTGACAGTCAGTCTTAGGGGGAGTGTTTCATTATCCCCTGGGGTTGGGTTTTGGCCATATGAACACAGTGATAATGAATAAGTGCCTCTGACTAGCTAGAACTGGAGAATATATAGGCAGCAAAAATAAGAGTTGCTTGAAGTAACTCTTTTGTAAGGTTTGGTCTGGTGACCATTTCCCTGCCTCTGAGCTTTCGAGAAGATGGTCCTTTTTCTCCCCTGGAATTTTACTGGTGTATTAGTTAGAAATGGCTGCATAGCAGATTACTCCAAACTTAGTGGCTTAAAACAAAAATTTATTACCTCATAATTCCTGTGCGTCAGGAATTCAGGAGCAGAATAGCTGGGGGTTCTGGCTCAGTCTCTCATGAAGTTGCTGTCAAGATGTTGGCTTGGGTTACAGTCATCTGAAGGTTTATTGGACATGAGGACCCACCTCTGATCCCACTCTCATGGCTATTGGCAGGAGGTCTCATTTATTGCCATGTTGGCATCTCTGTAGGACTGTTTAAATGTCCCCATGACATGGCAGCTGACTTTCCCAGAGCAAGTGATTCAAGAGAGATAGCAAGACAAAAACTAGAGTATCTTTTGTGACTTAATAGCAGAAAGTATTCTGTCATTCCACTGTAGTCTGTTAGAAGCAAGTCTGTGCTCAAAGGAAGGGAAACAGGGCTCCATCAAAGGGGGAGAGTGTCATAGAATCTGTGGACAAAATGTAAAACTGTCACAGCTGGCCTTGGCGCTAGTTTACTGACTGAGGTGGTATCAGGAACAGGTTTTGAGTCACGTCTCATTAGTCAAAAACTTCATACTCACAAACTAGTTCTTAGAGCTGGGTAACTATTGTTCTCCCTGTTATACTTAACAGTTATAAAGGAGCTGAATGAAGAGGGAAATTTTGAACATATGCATTAATTTATTCAAACATTCACCAGATGTCACTATGTACAGGGATGTAAAACAGGCACACATACTTGGAGGAATTCATGCTAAGAAAGATAGACAAAAAAGAAAAGGAAAAAAAGTACAAATACAATACAGTATGATAAATGCTATGAGAGAGTTAAGCATGGGGTAATTTGGGTACACACAGAAGGCGCACCTGACTAAGAGTTGGGAGTTCAGGGAGATGGGATGCGTCCTAAAACAGTGACTGCTGCGTAAGGGTCCACTTGCCACAGGACTCAGATACAGAGCTTTCTGGTCCTGTGCAAGGAGGGGCCTCACTGTTCTTTTTACCTTGCTTACAGAATGTTGCTGAAGCACAGTGCATCGCCAACCAAGTTCAGCTCTTCTATGCCACTACTCGGAAGGAGACCTATGGACTGGTGGAGACCTTTAACTTCAGACCAAATGAGTTCAAATATATGTCTGTCATTGCTGAATTAGAGCAAAGTGGACTTGGAGCAGAACTGAAATGTGCCCAGAACCAGGATAAGACTTAGAGCTGTAAGGATTGGCTCCTTACAGAGTCTGCTCAGCCCTGGGATAGCCTGGAGCACTCGAACTCTCAGGAGCTCAGCATCTACAATGAGCAATGTCTAAGGAGTTGCCCTGTGTGCTTATGCAAGAAGTAGTCACAGAGGTAAGCCCTATGACTTGGTATTCAGGAATGAAAGATACCTATACATTCTGATAATTACCTCTCAGCATACTTGATGTTTCTTTTTTAAGTGTTTGAGGCCCTAATCAGACAGCCAAGGATCTGCAGGATGATCAACTTGATTTTACACAGCGTTACATTCTGGGACAAGTGCATTTGCATTCTGGACATTTTGACAGCACAGCTCCCAATTACACATAGTTCCTCATCTTTATAAACTTAGGACAGGATAAGCTTGAAGACCTGCTACATAGTTAGATGTGGGCTTTACATACTCTTCCCATGTGCCAGTTAGCTGGCCAAAATTATAACCCAAATATCCTGTTTAGACTCTAGAACAACCAGGTATTACAGTCAGGATTAAGATTTCATCTAGTGCCCCCTAAGCTGCCTTTAGGGTAACTCATTTGAAGTATCAGTAGGTGTCAGGTATACTTAAACACACAAGTATAGTGCCTGCATATTTTTAAACCAAGGTTTGTGGTACCTGCTCCTCTGACTCTGCCTTTTAGAAGCTGTGCATTTGGAGGGGGTGAGTCAGTGCAGTGTAAAAAAATCAACTTTTTGTAAGAAAGGATCGATCCAGATTTGCACGCTTGTGTGCATGTATGTTTTCTTTAACAACTCTAAGCCATGCTAGACTGGGTGGGGAGAAGATAGAGCAATAAAATAAAATCTGGCTTACAATCTTTGTTACACTCAGCAGTGAAATATAAGCTATATGCTGCTTGTGGTATCAGTGCTGTGAGCTTATTTGATCAGAATTCATCTTTGGACTCAGTAGTTGCTTGAAACCCAAAAATGAGAAAGGAGCTCTCCAGCGGTGGAAACACCCCTGTGGTGAGAAGTGTCAGTGTTGTGGCTCCAAGCTCAGTGATGGAGGAGAGGGGTGGTTACACACCAGCCTTCTGAACCTGAGGTCCCAGCCCCACCCTCCCCCTGTTATTGTTGTCAGCTGCCTTTACTATGCCTTTCCTTTTCTTGCTCTAACATGCTCCACTTTGCTGCTGCCTGAGATCTGGCTGTATGACACTGAACATGGTGAGTGGGAATGCAGCCAGTACTTACAGTTTCGGTATAGGTTTGTTTTCTTCATTAGAGGTTGGGCCTGTCCCCAAGTTCTTTAAATGGGATTGGACTTCCCATTATTGTCTGAGCTGTGTCTATTTTGTTGTGCCTCTGAGTCTGTGTATAGAAAGAGACAGATAGTGTTTGTTTAACTAGGAAAAGCTGCTGGTCTTTCATAATTTCTCTAAAGACTGAGCTGTTTCCTAATGCAAATTCTAGACCTACCTCTGGTCCTGACAGTTCATTTTTTGAGAAACTTGAGTGTGGATGTTTTGAGTCCCAGGAATCTTCAGCACCAGGTGGAGTTGCTTTCGTGGGTATCCAGTTATATTTGCTTTTCTGTCCAGATGGACCCAGTTCTAGCCATAGTACATATTCATAACACCTCCACCAGAGGGTGAGAAAATGACAGGAAAAGAAATAAGAACTGGCTGCTCATTCTATTGTTCCTCCCAGCTTTGCCTTAAATCCCCACTTGCCAGGGTACATTGGACATGATCAAAGCACCATCTGGCTGTTCTTTGTATTTACCTAGCAAGATGTGGCAGAGACCTAAAATAAGACTATAACATTAATCAGTAAATTTCTCCCCTCGTGCAACATAGTGTTATAGGAAGTGGACAGGCTTTAGAGTTAAATGAATTTAGGTTCAGATGTCAGTGTAGTAATTTATTAGCTCTGTAATATTGAACAAATTATTTAAACTCTCTAATTCTGTTTATCTGTAAAATGAGGATAATAATAAAATCTACCTCAGAAATTTTGTGAGGATTAAATTAATTTATAGACTATAGTAAAGCTTAATAAATGTCAACTCCCTTCCTCTTCTGTACTTCGCCTGCCTGTCATTAAAGACCAACACAAATTAACCTTTCAGATGTGCAGATCATTCTTCATTCCAGTTGAATGAGCAAACCTTATATCACAGGTTCTCCAACTTTAAGTTGAAGTAGAAGTACATTGAGCACTTCAAAGTGTATATTCCCAAGTCCCAAGCCTCAGCCTGCTGAATCATAATCTTTGCAGAAAGTGCTGGGAATCTGCATTTTATTATGTGTTCCAGATGATTCAAATGTAAGTAATTCACCAGCCGCATGGGAACCATTGCCTTATGTATTCTTCACAAAAAAAAAAAAAAAAATGCCAGGTCTTCCTTGCCTATGGACATTAACCATAGAATCGGATTCCTCCGTCCTTTGCCTTCCAAAGTGGTCCCCTTGCATACTCTACATTATATCTATTTGTTTGTGTATCTTTTGCCCCCACTAGACTGTGAGCTCCTTGAGGGCCAGGGTTTATTTCTGTTCCCAGTGCCAAGGACATGGCCTGAAACATAGAAGATACTTAGTTGTTTGTTGAATAAATAAGTGACGTGGATTTTAGCCAAAGCATTATCTTGTGTGTGTGCCTATATTTAAATATTCTGAATTTAAGAGAATCAAACACACATAGGTCAAGAACTTACTGAGTAGGAATATTTGTAAACCAACCTATCAAATTATATACAAAGTCTCTATAAGTCACCAGTCCACTGGGCTGACCGCTCAGTGCAATTCAGTGGTCACTCCAGAGCACCTGCTCGGCCACCACCATTGTTGGTGCCGGCACAGGAAGAGGAGTAGAAGCCCTGCCTGCTCTTGGGCTCTGTTCCAGCCACCGCCTGTGCCTCGCATCTAGCACCTGGTCATAGTTTGCCTTGTCTTGTTCTTGGGAGGTTTATGCTCCTACTTCTTCTCCAAACTGTTTGGAAGCAGTAGCCACATGTTCTTTTTTTTTTACTTTTCAGTCCCCATAATACTGACCTTCTATTCAGCCATGGAGAAGAGATACAAATGCCCACTTTCCCAGTCATTTGTTTTAGCACTGATTCAACATTCATTAATATTTAGTAGGCACCTATTACATGCTAAGCACAGGTATAGGAAGCTGGGAAACAAAGCAATGAGCAGGACCAACAAAGCCCCTGTTGTCGTGGAGTTTGTATGCTTGTGGAGAAGACAAATAACACAATGAGATTGTTTCAAATACTGGTAGTGCTGTGAAAATAAAAAAATAGTAACATGATAGATGTGGAGTGGAGGCAATAACTTAATGGTCAGGAGAGCCATCTCTGCAGAGGTGACAGCCAACACTTGAGTTTGGGAAAAGTACTAGGTAAAGAGAACAGCAAGTGCTGAGGCCTTGAAGCAGGGCCAAGCTCAGCCTGCTTGTTTCTGGGCCCAGATTTACAAGTTCAGTCCTTGCCCTTGAGGAGCACACAGTTCAGCAAGTAAGACTCTGACATGGATAATTACAATACGAGGCAAACTGACCAGTGCCATCTCAGAAGAGGGGCAAGGAGGGTTCAAGAACATAGTACTGGGTACTGTAGGGCATGCAAATCTCACCAGACCATAGTACCTGGAATGCAATGCTTGGACTTCATGTGGAGTAACAGGTAGACAATATTAAAGTCTTGAAGAATATATGTCCATGCAAGGAGGCCCTGTGAGTTCAGAGCTGGCTTCACAATATATACTCTAACAGTAAGCACTAGTGTTTATTACTGGAGTGTACTGTGTGCGAGGCACTGTGCTATGCCCTTCACACAGATTACCTCAATCTTTCAACAACCACTGAGGTGGGCAGAAACCTGCTGGTTGGTGAGATGTGCTGTTGCTCTCCTTGTGCCCCCTTTTCTCCCCACCTCCAGCTCAAAAAAAGAAAGCAACCTCTCAGTTACCCCTAATCCTGGCTCCAGCAGCCAACTCAGGCCTTTAAGAAGCAGTGGGTGACTCCTGAACCAGCCCTTTCTCTGAGCATGTGTGTCCATTTTCCTGCTGTCAGCTAAAGGACAGATGCGTGCATTCTACATTTCTGATACCTACACACTTTATTTCAAAAGGCATTGTGTTCTAATTAAGGAGGACTTTATTGTGCTCATCTTTGCTACATGGAGCACTTTGGTCTTGGCAATTCTCCTAATGTGACAAGTTGGTGGCAGCGTTTTTATTCCTATTCTGCTAAGGAAGAGATTTGGTGCCTGGAAAGGGAAGAGAGGACGTGAAGGTTGCTGCCTGCATCAAGAGCCAAGCCACGAATAGAAGGCAACTGTCCATGCTCCAGACTTAGTGATGCCATCTGTAATATCCACTGAGCAGGCTCATCCCTCACATTCACAGGGCCACTTCTGAGCTCTTCGAACCTCAGGAACTGCAAGAGTTACAAGAAAAATTGGCTCAAACCAGCTATGAATCACTCAAGTTCCCCAGAGTTTAGAGAAGAAAGTCCCTTTGAATCAGGTCACTAGAGCTTCAGGCTCTGGTCCCTGGTGACTTCTCCAGGCTCATATTTTGCTAGACTCCCACCCACTCCCTTCACTCCAGTCATTGTGGATGACTGGCAGTTCCCTGAATGCACTGTACCCTTCTTGCCTCTGTTCTGGTCTTTTTAAATACTTTTGCCTACCTCAAATGTCCTTTCTCCCTCCATTAAGTTTCTTCTTATTTGCTTTCCAAAGTTCCATTGAAATATCTCTACCAGAGTCTCCCTGACATCTACCTGCTCCATGCTTGTCCCTGCCCTGTCGTGTGCTCCTCTGTGCTTCCTCAGCACTTTGTGCTTTGCAAGACTGCCTCTCCTTTAGACTGGACACTCCTCAGAGACAGGGATCATATCTTACTGGACATTATATGCCCAGTGTCCATCATGAAGCCTGCCACAGACAGATAAGATGGCAGTGAACGTTGAAAAAGTCACTCATGGATGACTGCTCAATTTAGACAACCTGTGTCTCTCGGCGTCCTTTGCCCAAAGAGCTCCAGCCCTAGCAAACACCTGTGATTATATCCCCACCCTGGGAGTGACCATTTTATATGCTCTCATTGCAGAGGCTACATGTGGAAAAAAAGCTCAGGGGCCATCAGGGGAGACATCCAGGTCCAGGGTTTATAAGCAGAAAGAACTGAGACAATGAACAAACTTTTGGAGCAAGACAATTATTTTAAGGTAACAGCCTGGCATGTTCAAGCTCTCATCTTGGCTTACCAAGTCTTAACCTTAAAAAGGACCTTAGAGACTGTTCAGTCACTAGTTTTCAACTGTGATCGAAGAAATCCCAACAGTTCCTTAGAGGTGGGGACCCTCGGAGTGTGGTCCTTACCCCCAACTCAACAAGAGAAAGTGTTTTATTTATTGGGCTTCCTATAAGCCGTCATTCAAAGAAACAGTTTCCAAGAAAGACTGAAAAATCCCTGGCCTACCTAGTTCAACATCCCACCCATCACAGCAGCCCTCTCTCAGCACCCCAAACCGCTGGGCCACTGTTTGAAAACTCCCATGGTCTGGGAGCTCTCTACCCTGCCAGCTGATCTTCCCTGAGATAGCTCTGACAGGGAGCAATTCTGCCCAACCCTGCACTGATTCGTTCTGCCCACATGGTATAACATTGATTGTTCTCAATGAATATCTCGATTTGATCACTATCAGCTTCAACTGGTCTACCTGACCATGGAGCATCGTCCAGCGAGAAATCTCCAGCATGAAACTTCGCAAACCACATTTGACACGTTTAATCAATCACAGCACCTTCTCCATACACTGCACAAATCTTTCTTCTTTTTTTTTTTTTTTTTTTTTGCGTTTCAGTTGCGTTTTTACCTTTCTTGAAATAATAAAGCATGATATGCTGAAAATGTTGCTTATTTTCTTCTATCTTCAGTATTAAAATGGCTACACAAAAATTCACCAATTTTGTTAAGTTTTTTTAAATGCGTGGTGATATGACAGCTGTCACAATACAATTCAATTGTTTCAAATGAAGTTAAAGACAACTAAGCACTACTAGAGCCATCTTACAAAAAAGACCAAACGAACTTTTTGGCCTACCCAATACTTCTCTCATTGGGCTCCTACACCTACCATGGCAGTAATCAGAGGTAAGTGGTATCCCATCAAGCATTTCGCTTACCATTTCCAACTCCCCACCCCCCTCCAAATAATATCCTTGCCTTGATTTGAAACATCACTTCTTTTGGGCCACTGTGATCCCCAGATCACTTTTGTTATTGTCCTACATTCGTGATTTGGTGTGAAGCCTCACCCTGGATTCTTAATGCTTCAGCCCACATGTATTCTCCTTGCCCCTGGTCAGGTGAGGAGTAGCTGACAGACCTGATATTTTGACACTGATTTTACAGGAAAAGGAAGGGAGCAGAGAGTTGTTTTGCTGAGCCTCACTTGGTGCATGACACCCAACGGACTGTTTCCACTTCCTAAGTTTCTTCCCTTTGATCTTTCCCAAAAATGCTATGAGGATAACATTACTCCCATTTTACAAATGAGAACACTGAGGAGGCAGCATCACAGATGTTCAGAATTAGGTCTAAATTAGAATCCCAGCTCTGTCTTTGGACACGTGGCTCAATCTCTCGAAGCCTTTGTATTCTCATCTGTAAAGAAATTTTTAAGAAGCCCTATCTCAAAAGGTGAAGGAAAGTATTAAATTACATAGTATATAGAGAATACTTAGCATTATGCATCACACACAATAAAAGTGCAAAGTAGTAGCTGCCAGATTTATGTTTTTTGTGTGTGTGTATTTTTAAGGTTTTTATTTAAAAGGAAAAAAAAAACAAAAAACCTTACACATTATCCAGTTATCCCAGAGGAAGTTATTTCAATTCATACAGTTCCATCAATAGTGAATAAAACTGCCAATCTTTCTGAATCTTTGTTATGGATTTTCAAGGCACACATCTCCTATAAAGAGGAGGTGGGAACTTCTGCTTCTAGAACTTAAACCTTCTACTTTATAGAACACAAGTTTCTGTTCTGTTCTTTTTCCTGCGCTATGTTGCCGACTTCAGAAACTCTCTTCTAAGAATTTAAAGAGGTTTGATCAATAATTCATCATTCCAGAGACTATGACACTAGGAATATGGGACTCTCAAGGCTGGATTCACAAACTGGTCGGTAGGAGCAAGGATGGGAAGGCTGGGTTAAACCCAGACCAACCAGAGCATACAAATTGGCGCTCTCGCTCTCGCTCTCGCTCTCTCTCTCTCTCTCTCTCTCTCTCTCTCTCTCTCTCTCTCCCTCCCCCCCCCGCCCCCCCCTTCTCTCTCTCTCTCTCCTCCCCGCCCTTCTCTCCCCACCCCCTCTCTCTCACTCCCCCTGACTTAATGTCCAGCTGGATAGACCCAGTGCCCACCCCTGGGCAAGGGGAGGGAGGAGTAAGGGCAGACAACTACACAGACCCAGAGCCTGAGAGCTGACATCTGGGTCAGAAGCCAGGTCACACTTGGACTTCCAGGCTGCAGTGCAGGGCCTGCCTGATTATTTGTGGAAGGCTTATCTGAGACCAAGTTACTCCTGATTATAGACTTCTACTTATTTAATTCCTTATCAACTCCTTAAACAGCTTATAGCTTAAAAATACCAAATATAGTTTTCCTCCCTGGCAGGGCATCACAAGCACCTGAAGAACTTGTGAAAGATGTCAACTCGTGGGCCCCACCATTGAAATATAGATTTTTTTGGTGTAAGGTGGAGCCTGGGGACCTTTTTTCTTTTTAATTCTCCAGTTAATTCTGAGTCTCAGCCTCATTTGGGAACCCCTGCAATAAGTTAGTGATTTTATGACTGAGGGAAAAGGCCCCAAATCTGGCAAAATGATCCTCAGTGTTAGGGTATTGGCAGCAACACTCCTTCTATCTGTTTGTTGCAAGTTTTCTCTGCATTTTGGTACCAGGCAACCCAACTGAAAAATATATGAGAAGCAAGGATTTGGTTATTGTCTGCTTCTGGGAAAGATTTCTGTGAGGGAGGGGCAAGAGCAGAAAGCAGAGGCCTCCCCAGGCACTTGGAGTCCAGATGGCTTCCTTGTTTGATCGTGAGAGCTGAGAATTCCCTAGGCTCATGACTCCTGGAGCCAAATACTGGATTATCCATTTCCCTGGATTATCTGTGCCTGGTCCACAGCTGCATGGAGAACTGTGTGTTGCCTGTGTAGTTGAAGCTCTCCACCCATCCTGTGTGTATTTGCTCTCGCCCTCGGTGAGGAGGAGAGGAGGATGGTGTATGAGAGCCGGGCAAGCAGCAGGTGTGGGGATAGTTGACAACTCAGCTACAGAGCTACGCTGGGAGACACACTCCATTGGAACTGGGATCAATTGGCTGAGACTTCCTCACCCGCCTCAGTTTGTGTTAGAGCCAGCAGCCTGCACTATGTCCTCTGGACACCCCATGGAGAGGGAATTGCTATCAAGGTTAGAGAAGCTCTGGGTATCTCAGTGGTGATCTACCACATGCCTTCTTCCCAGAGCATCCATTCTATAAACCAACACTCAGAGAGCCTTCTGTTTCCTGAACTCTTTCTCCTCTGTGTGCTTGATCTCCTCCCCATCTCTTTCTCCTTTTCTACCCTCAGCTCACACTAAACGACTTTTTCTCTTGGGTGTTATCTGTAGAATGTGTGGAATATGACCTGCCCCAGAAGATTGTGCAAGGGTATGGAAACAGGGAGCAAGAAATCTAAGGTGGTGTCAGTTTACTGAGGATGGTCAGGGAGCTTAATGCTGTTAATTGCTTTAACATGGATCCAGGCACAAATGTCTGCATTATCATCTACTTTCCCAGGAGAACATTTTTAGAAATGTGTCTAGCCCCTCTCCAAAATGATTTGTTCTTTCCCTAACTTATTGGGTGGGTCATATGAGATAGCTCTTAAACAGTACATCTGCTAAGCACTCAGAGAGTGTGGGGCAGAGGGTGGACTTGTGGTTAGAGTTGGGAGGCTTGGATTTGAGTCCTAGCTCTGTCTCTATCAGGCTATGCTTTTTGGCCAAGTCATTTCAGCTTTCAAAGCCAATGCTCACTTCCCAGGGCTGTTGCAGAGCTCAGAAATGACAGAAGTGGTGAAAGCATTTTGTAAACAAGAAAGTTCCTTACAACTGTCAGGTGTTGCCACAGTGTCCCACGGGAAGCAGTAAAATAAACAGGAGCCAACTTTTCAGGGTTTACAGTCCAAAGGAAAAGACAGAATTTCAAGGGCTCAACTAAGGAGCATATCTATCTACAAAGCAATTAAGAACTTTCTGTGTCAAGGGCCTTCCCTTGAGGAGGGTTGATGCCAGGCAGTTGATGTAATGCAGGAAGACTTCCTGGAAGAGAAGAGTACACCCTCAGTTCCCTTAGCCTGAGGCAAAGCTGCGCCCCTAGAGCTGCTCCTTGAAAATTCCCTAAATACAGCCCCATTGAAACCAGAAAAGTTGGCATTCATGCTGCCTGTCACTACCAGAACCAATAAATAGAGACAAGGATTGAATCTTTATGGGCACTTTATTCAGATTTCAGAGATCTGAGAAGACAGCAGGTTATGTACCCTCAAAACACGTTTTAAAATCTCATTTCAAGCAAACCTTTTTTATAAGGAGAAGAAAGGGCAGGTAAGGGGTTTGGAAATAAAGTTAACTGGGTAAGAGTTGCAGTTGGGGAAGCAATTTTCCTAGTACTTCTGTATCTGTTGATCAACAATCTTTTATCTGCCTCCAGACATTCCCTCTCTGGGACACAATGGCTCAGATACCATCTTCATCACTTCCAGACACTCTGGGGCACAAAGTTGATTTGCTTGTCTACCTTCTGGAGTCAGTAGCTCATGTATTCCAGTTCCTGGGATAACAACAACTTTCCACATGCATTAATCACTTAAGCCTATCAACTAGGATTGAAGCTAAAATCTTTAACTCTTGAGTTCCCCTATCACTATGACAAGCTGGATAACAAGTGTGGGAAGTTACAGGTTGTACTTACTGTGGAATCCAGACTCCAGGGATATAGTGTGAATCTCCAAGAAGTGAACCCCATCCACACCTGAATTGCTACTTCCTGGCTGTGGGGGGGTCACAATATTCTCACCAACAGGAAATGAAGCCAAGATAGGATCTAAGGGTTCTCCCAAAAGAATTGCAGGGCAGAGTTTGGGGTGTCATCCTAACATATCCCATGTCTTCTTCCCCCTCAAGGGAACTGTCTTTCCCTCTTTCCGACCCTCCATCCCTCCTCCTGGAGGAAAGGACAACCCTAATAGCTCTAAAAAGAAGAAATGATAAAATGCACCTCAAACAAAGATATACAGAAGGCTCTATACCTTCTATGAATAGTCTTTTATTATCATTGTTTATCTTTGGGCTGATCCCTTTCACTCCCTGTGCCTCAGGTTTCCCATGGACTCTGAGGAGATTAGACTGTGAGAGCCAATGACCCTTCCCCTTTAAAAGCCACCCTCCCTGACCTGCTGCTCTTTAATGATCATCTACAGCCTCAGTCTTATGAGTTATAGAGTGGAACACCTGGGCCTGGGGAAAGTTCCTCAAAAGACTGAGACCGTTGTCATGACCCACAAAGCAGGGGCGAGGTGTGGTTTCATTTAGCTCAAACACGGTGTCTGATATTAATGAGTCCTCAGTAAATACTTGTGGAAGAATAAATGAATGAATTAAATGGATGTGCGGTTTCCACCCCACCATGCTGTCTCTCTAAGATGTTAAAACTATATTAATTTACTGCTACTATTAGTAGAAGACATCACCCTATCCCTCTGGAAGATCCTCCATTTTTACCTCACCCCACAAATAATATGGGGACCTAGAAGAGGTTGCCTTAGGCTATTTGGGGTGCTGTAACAGCATACCATAGACAGGGTGACTTATAAACAATGGAAACTTATTTTTTACAGTCCTGGTGGCTGTGAAGTCCAACATCAAGGCACAGGTTCAGTGTTCGGTGAGGACCTTTTTCCTGATTCATAGACGGCCAACTCCTAGCTCTGTCCTCACATGGTAGAAAGGGAAGGAAGCTCTCTGAGGTCTCTTTTATAAGAGCACTAATCACCCCACCTCCCAAAGGCCCCACCTCCAAATACCACTGCATTGGGGATTAGGTTTGAACATATGAATTTAGGAGGACACAAATAGTCACCTGTATAAATATCACTGGAGACCTTGCTAACCAGACCTTGCGCCCACCCCAAGGGTACTAAAATAAAATCTCCCTAAGAGAGGCTCTGCCTTTTGTGTGTTTCCTTTTTGAAAAATTTTATTGTTGAAATTTTCTTTTTCTTTTTAAGATTTTGTTTACTTGCTATTTTTTAGAGAGCGGAGAAGGGAGGGAGAAAGAGAGGGAGAGAAACATTAGTGTGCGAGAGACATGGATCTGTTGCCTCTTGCATGCCCCCAACTGAGGACCTGGCCCGAAACCCAAGCATGTGCCCTGACCAGGTATCAAACCAGCGACCTTTGGGTTTGCAGGCCAGCGCTTGATCCACTGAGCCACACCGGCCAGAGCTTATTGTTGAAATTGTCAAACATACACTAAAGTAAAGCCAATAATATAATGAACCCCAAGTCCCTATCTCCCAATACAAAATAATTTCAACACATGATGACAATCTGCTTTCATTTAGATCCCCACCCACAATCCCTCCAAATCCCACACATCATACTGTATCATCCATACATACCTGTGCTTATATTTCTAAAGGACAAGTACTTTTTTAAAAAATCCCTAAATTAATTAACAATAATTCCTTAATATTATCAAATGCATAGTCATATTCAAATTTCTCCAGTTGTCCCAAAACTTTTTAAAATATATATATTTTAGATTTATTTATTTATTTTTAGAGAAAGGGGAAGGGGGAGAGAAAGAGAGGGAGAGAAATATTGTTGTATAAGAGAAACATCCAGCAGTTGTCTCTCTCACGCCCCCAACTGGGGACTGGCCCTTAACCCAGGCATGTGCCCTGACTGGAAAACAAACCAGTGACCTTTCGGTTCATGGGCCAGCACTCAATCCACTAAGCCACACCAGACAGGGCCCATAAGTTTTCTTTTTTTTTTTTTTACAGTTGATTTATTCAAATCAGGATCCAAACAAGATCCACACCTTGGAGCTAGATATGTTCAAGTCAGTTTTTTTTAAACTTTCATTTTTAAATAATTTTAGGCTCACATAGAAGTTGCAAAAATAATATAGTTCCCATGTACCCTTCATTCAGCTTTCCTCAATGATAACATCTATAACCATAGTATAATTATCAAAAGCATGAAATTGACATGAGTACAATACAATTCAAACAACGAACTTTATTTGGATTTCACCAGTTTTTATATGCACTCGTTTTTTATTTTTCCTTCCGTTTATAGTCCTATGAAATTTTATTACATGTATATGTCTGTGGAACCACAATACCATCATGCAGAGAAAGTCCCTTGTGCTACATAGGTCTTTATAGACAAACACTCCTCCTAAACCCTAATTCCTGGCAACTAACTGATCTACTCTCCAGCTCTATAATTTTGTCATTTTGAGAATGTACTTAATGAGATCATATAGTATGTATTGTTTTAAGATTGAATTTTTTTTCACTCAGCATAATGCCTTTGACATCCATCCAAGCTGTTATAAGTGTTTTTTTATTTGTTCTTTTTAATTAATTTATTTACTTTCAGAGAGAGAGGAAGAGAGGGAGAAAGAAAGGGAGAGAAACATCAATGTGGGAGAGAAATGTCAATCAGTTGACTCTCACATGCCCCCAACCCAGGACCTGGCTTGCAACCCAGGTATGTGCTCTGACTAGGAATCCAGCCAGCGACCTTTCCATTTGCAGGCCTGCACTCAACCCACTGAGCCACACCAACCAGGGCAGTTGTTATAAGTCTGAATAGCTGGTTTGTTTTATTGCCGAGTAGTATTCCAAATTAAGTCACTTTTAACTTACAGGTTTTCCCTCATCTCTTGTTTTCTTGACATTTATTGCTAAGAACCTGTCCTATAGAATTTTTGTCATTCTGGATTTTGCTGATTTCATGCCCATAGTGTCATTCACTGCTCCCCTATTCCCAGTCCTTCCTGTAATGGATAGCTCTCCAGGCTTGCTCAGACTCAGATGGCCCTCTGTAAAGAACCCCCATCCCCACTGGTGACTCTAAGGCGGGTGTTATGCAAACCCTTGGAGAAAGGATGCTGTAGAGGAAGGAAGAAAGTACCATAGGTACTTGGGTAGTCTTAAGTGGCTTCCTTAGGAGAAGAGTCTGGACTGGGGTCATGCTCCAGGCAGGCAGCCCCAGAGGCTGAAAGTGAGACACCAAGGTGGGAGAGCAGGTAAAGTTGGATAGAACTTCCATACAGGCTTCATGGTGGGTTCCATGGAAGTCTGAGCCTGGGACACTGGTCAAACTGCTGCTATCCCCTACTCCTGTAGCCCCCTGCCAGCTATCACCTCAACTTCTGGGATACCTCTGAGCTAAGAACTAACCCAAGTGGTTGAAGGGCATGCATCTGGGTAGGGGGCAATGCCTACCAGGGCTATGTTGGAAGTCAGGTCGGTTGGAGGGGGCAGTGCTATGAAATGTCTTAAGGCCCTTATGCACAGCAGGCTTCCACCACAGCCTTCAGAAGTTCTCGTCCCAAGATGGAAGTCTTGAAACCCGGAGAGGTGAGGGCTATGACTCCAACCCATAGGGTGGTCAGGGAGCAAGGAGGGATGTGGGACCTTGGAACACAGAACACTTGAGTCTGAGGTCAAGACGGCCCTTCTGCTCTTCAGAGGAACTGAAACCCTCTGAAGCCCATGTCATGGTGGGGTTTGCAATCTTTGTTTGCACATTCTCCCCACCCCCACCCTGAGAAGTCAATACAACCATCCAGGCTATGTGGTTGGATGGTCCTGATGTCCTCTCATGTTGTCCTAGGTCTCTGCCCTCTATCTTCAAGGGCCACAGGGACAGTGCAACCCCTCTGTTATAAAAAAGCCTACTGGGTATTTGAAAGCAATACCCAAAAAAAGACTGACCATGGCCTTCTGCTGACCCTTACAGCTCTTCTGTGGGGCATGTATTGTTGTTTCCATTTTACAAGAGGAAATAGGCTCAGAAAGAACAAATGCCTTGTCCAAAGTCACACAGAATTTTAACATACATTCTTTTCAACATTGTCTTCCGAACTGAAGGAAGTCTAACTTCAATTCCTCTTATTGCAATAAGGGTATTCTTTGCTTTTTCCTAAACGTGACCAGATGAAACACACTGCCTTCTGGGCAGGAAAAGGCAGAAGCTGAAATAGAAACCTTTTCTTGGGGGATTAAGGAGAAGGTGGGCCCCATAAGGCTGCAGGAATTTCTAGAAGCCTGTGGAGTAATCTAGGCATGCTGTAGCTCATTCTGAGAGGAGTGTGGGGATGGGGGAATTTTTCTGGCCAGGAGGGACTGGTAAGTCCCCAGGGAGAGGCTACTCTGTATCAGTGGAGTCACTGGGTACAGGCCCACAGAAGCAAGAACAGGAAGCTGGTCCTGATAAGGCACTTGGAATGGTATGGCTGGAAGATGCTTTTGTGGTGAAGATGGGAAAAGTTGAGGCCCAAAAAAGGGGCAGACTTTCCTAGAGACACATAGCAGGGCAGAAGCCCAGGTCTGGATACCATCCCCTGCCAATTGGAGCTCCCATGTAGGAGTCACGTTCCTGGACTAGAACTAGGTTCTCAGTAGCTCCCACCAAGCTTCAGAGACAGGGCTTTATTTGAGCCACTTATACTCAGGACACAGTGGCAGGGAACAGTGCCCATCCTGTATAGGTTGCAGTGCTGTAGGGTTACAGAATGCTAACAGGGAGGACAGAAGGAACCCAAACTAACACAACTAATACATGGTAAAGCTAGGACCTTGCTCTCAAAGGTCTGGATCTTCTCAGCCCCAACAGAGCCTTCGGTAAGAACACAGTGTCTTTAGCCCAGACGGAGAGCCACAGTAAGAGGGTATGGACATTTAAGAGATCTAGGCTGTCTCTGGCTTCTCCCAACCCTTCAACATGTCAGCTAGTATTGGGCAGACACCATGGTTCTGTGGGTGAGTTAGCAACTTCTGAAGTTCCTTCTAAATGGATCGGGTTTATTTCCCACAATGTAAGATTCTGTACTTTTCACTCTTCGCTAGGCAAATTCCTGCCCATTCTATAAACCCAGCTGGAGGTACAGCAAATAACCATGTACAAAGCCACAGAAGGAGTCACATCACATTCCAAGGAATCTTACAGACCATGTTCTCTAACCACAATGCAGTATAATTAGAAGTCGACACAAGAAACATAAACCTCCCATAGGCTGAGAGACTAAAAAAACACACTTCTAAATCGTCCATGAGTTAAAGAGGAAATGACAATGAAATAGAACTGAATGATAAGAAACACACAAAGCAGTTTCTGTTTCTTCTGTAAGTCAAAATCCCTGAGCTCACGTGCCAAGTACCTTCCATTGCCCCCCAGATACACTCTCCACCCTCCTCTATCCAGCTCTAGGCCCCAGGAGGCTGACTTTTGTGGGCTGAATCAACAGGTTCCCTGTCCTTGGCTTCAGAGTAGGATTTAGCCAATGGGGAAACCTGGCCAGAAATCAGAGGAAGGGAGTCAGGGAAGGCCCCTTTACACTCGCAGTCCTTTGCAGTATGATTGCTGTGGGCTGGCTATGCCCCTCACAGCTCCAGTCAGAAGCCTCACCCTCATAGCTCCCACTTCGACACTCCCTCCCAGCACCCCTTCAGTGAGGGGTGACAGCTTCAGCCGAGAGTGAACACTGAAGGGCTGCTCTTGCTAGCCCTTTGGAGATACACTACCTGTGTGGTTTCCCTGTACCCTGACTACACCTCTAAACAGTGCCTTCTTTAAATTCTCTTCAAAGTGCCCAGTGTGGGTGTTCCACATGTTTCCTGCAGTTAACCCCCTCTCACAAAGTGCTCCCCATCATGTTCTCACTTCTGGATGACTGAGCTCTGACCTTGTGTTATCTCTGTGTGCTGTCCCCCTTGCTGACTCAGGTCAGGGACTGGGGCAGCTTCAGCACCTGATGCCCTGCTCTCACTGTACAGAGTCATGCTTAATAAGGGGGATTGATTAGGGTCTCTAACAAAGGAAGAACTAGATTTGGATCTCTTCTACGTATATTAGAGCGGGCACATGTTTATAGCGGTTTGAAGTAGAGTTAAGGACTCACATAGCAGGAAACTCCACTGGAGATACAGCAAATGAACTTTAGACCCAAATAAAAATAAGTGTTCAACAAAAGAAAGAATCTTTGGTTCAATGAGCTGGGATTCTGCAGGATGCAGCATGTTCTGGTGCCATAGAGCAAGCAGAAGATGCAGATACAAGAGGAGCCCAGTAAGCACCTGTGCCACAGTAAATGCCTTTCTCCAGCCGCCAGCTCTCCCCGACTCCTGTCTGCTCACCTCCTGCACCCCACCAGGGTGACTACTGCAGCCCATCCATTTGCCTTGGCCCTCCCACCCTAAAAGACCTCCAACCCTCCTTCCCATCCCATGACAGCTACCTGGTCCCTGGGCCTGGGGCCCACAGTGTGACTGAGTGCTGGTGTGGGATATTTGTCTGCCCTCAGGGGAGGAATCCAGGTAGAAAAGTGGGGAGAGCTTATCAGGCCTTGAAGGGTTGGGATTCAGTTGGAAGGAAGGAGGGAAAGAAGACATTCCAAATGGGAACAACAGGAACAAATGTCTGGCAGTGGGAAATGGGGTGACTTCAGGTATGGAGTGAGGAGAATCAGCCCAGTCTGCACCTGGCAAGGACCCCAGCCCTTGTGGGGGAGGTGAGAATCTGTGATCTGAGCGTTCTTCAGGGCCAGTCCTTTCAGTGCTGGGGTGATTGGCTCACTCTGGAGTCCCACGGCATTCATTCATCATTAAGCAAGTGGATAGTAAGTGCCTGCTGTGTGTCAGGCACTAGGCCGAGAGCAGAGGGTATGGAAGTGTATAGGACAGAACTGATCCCTTATTGAGTTCAGGCACAAGTGAAAATACACATGATTCTGGGAGAGCAAGAAAACCACTATTATCTAGCAGCGCTTTTGTTTCTGGTCCAGACAGACGCTGAACTCGTCCCCATTTTACAGCGGAGAAAGCTGAGGCTGCCTCCTTGGCAGAAGTCCAAGCAGACACTGAAAGGGCCAGCAAGTCCTTTGCCCAATGGGAAGTGGGAAGCACGATATGGACTTTCCGGAAAGGCGACAGTGAGTATGTCTGTGCCTGGGGTGGGGGTGGGGGTCCCCACTCCCCGCCCCTTCCCCGCCCCCTGGCCGCAGCTAGGCTGGGCCGGGAGGGCCGGGGCGGAGCTGGCGTTGCCTCGGGGGCGATAGGTCGACAGCGGCGCGGCGGGGCAGGCCGGTGGACTGGCGAGAGAACCGGCAGAGCGGGAGGATCGACTAAAGGAGGCGACCCAGCGCACTGAGGATGTGACCCGCAGAGGAGGGACGACTCGCACTAACCCACCGAGGCGGACCCCGTGAGTGAGTGCCGTGCCCCGAGCGCCCCCACCGCGAACACGACCCAGCCTTGCTTCCACTTTCATTTCTTCGGCTGTCCCGGCGTGGCCCCGTCCGGAGGCGAACTCAGCCCGAAGGCAGGCTGGCCATAGTACTCGGTCCGGGGTCCGAGACTCAGAGTAGCGAAAGCCGGGGTTAGGGGCTGCTGGGGTTTGAGGGGGGCGTGTCTTCGGGAGCGGAAATATTAGGTTTTCTCATCTGGGTCCCATGACCAGTCTATCCTGGCAGCTGGACTGGAGAGGGCTGGTGGAAGACGACGGCCAAAGGGTGGGATTGGGTGGCCGAGCGTGGCGAGCACGGCGCAGACTCAGTGCAGAGCACAGAACCCCCACCTCTACTTGACTCTTGGATCTCTGCCCTGCAGGGCACCCCGCCCCCGACACACACCCCCGCACAGTTCTAGGTGGATTCTAGGTTCCGACTGGATTCTGCCTCAGGAATTGTAGGTGTGGCCCAGGCAGGGATCTAAGTGTCAGAAACAGGAAGGGCCACCCTGTGGCCTTCATTTGGGAAGCCCAGCTGACCCCTCAGGATGTGAGCCGTCACTGACCACTTAAGTAAAAGGACACGCAGAGTTAGGAAACAGGGGCTCAGAGGGGCAATAGCCTTGGTTCAGGGAGGAAGCAAAGGTTCTGTGAGAACTAGAAAGTCAGGAAGGGCATGGGACTGGGAAGTGAAGAGAAACAAGTGACGTGAATAGAAGAGCACCTGTCCATCCCCCCACTGGCAAGCTTACATTTTCCTGGGAAAAGACCCAGTCCTTGAAATTCGACAGCAGGAAGTTGAGGCTCTAGCTCACTGGTCAGAACACCCAAGTTGCTGTGGGGGCAGTGGCGGAGGCTTAGCATGTTGGAACAGGAATTAGGTTGGTCTAGTTGGTGGGAAGATGCTTCCCCTCTCCCTTCACTCCTCTCCTTTTTCCTTATCTCCACAAGACCGGTGACCAGCTAGTGCAGCCAGTGCAGGAAAATTGTCTTTTATTCTTGTCTCTGGCTGAGCCCCACTTATCCCAGTTCCCAGTTCTGCCTGTAACTTGCTATGTGTAGAAAAAGTAGATTGGGCCAGTGGATTTCTCTGGGCTGTTTCAATCCTAAGATTCTTGATTGTAAGTTTTCCTTAAAGCCTAAGCATTGACTATGTGCCTGGCCCTGACCTAGGCTGGGGATGGGGCGGGGGCAGGGGGTGGGGGGCAATGGTTAAGCAGCAGCCTCCACTCAAGGAGAAAGAGATTTGGGTTTAGTAGAGGGGGTTGTGAGAGGAGGTAGCATTCAACTTGACCATGTGTAGGTGGGCAAAGGGTCCAGTATAAGAAAATTCAGAGGCAGGAGTGGAGGGGTGGGCAGTGTGCTCAGGGATCATCAAGAAGCCCAGGGTGGTTAGTGTAGCGAAGTGGGGCAGGAAAGGTAAGGTAAGGTGTTGAATGCCAGGGTGAGGGTCTGTTGTTAACTGTCAGTAAAGGGGGCTAGGTGGAGGTGAAGAGCCCAGAACCCCACCTAATTGCAATGTGAGAAATTTTGGAAGCACCTGCCCCAAGCAGAGTTTAGGATGCTGCTGACAAGTGAAGTACAGAGGTCATTTCCTCTTGGGTCAGGGAGTTGAGGTCCTACACTGGGGACTTCTTTTGGTGAGAAGGCAAGGGGCAGGGGATGGATGAGATGACCTGCCACATCTCTGAGGTGTTGTTTGTTTTTTACAAGAAGACAAGATCCTGCTGGGAGACCTACCTCTACTCTCCAAGTTCCTCTCATTTTACTTGACTGTCCCCCTCCTGGCCTGCCTATTGTGGGTACAATGAAAAAACCCTGTTCTGAACTTCTCCACTAGCTTGACTCACTGCCTGATGTGACACCTCCCCCAGGCTATATGTACTGTGCCTTTGGTTACACCTAATTGTCACCTTATTCCCATCTTCCTTCTGCAATCTTATCCCAGTATTACTAGAGACATGAGGAAGGAAAATGCTCCAGTGTCAGCTCTGAGGTCAAAGCCAGTCTTTGTGACTATATTCAAGTCTCAGGCTAGGGCTAGAGTCAGCACTCTCATTGACCAGGGTCAAGGACAGGTCAGAGTTCAACCTGGAGCCAGTGCTTGTCATATAGTCAGCCATAGTGGTCAGTCTAGGGTCAGAGTCAGTGCTCAGTTTGTGGCTAAATTCCAGCCTCAGTAGGTACCTGGGTCTGCATTTCCTAAGAGCTCACACACTCACAGGGGAGATGAGAGTCTACCCCGAGAGTCCCAGAAACCTGGCCTATAACAGTGACTCAGGAAGTTGCATGGGCCAAGTCCATGCCTGCTACAGCCATGGTGGTGCTGGGCCTAGAACCCAGGAGTTCTGCCTCCAAGCTTGGGCCTGTGATTGCTATCCCCAGAGTCTGCTCTGAGTCTAGAATCCTTCAGTTCTAAGACAAAGCAAATTCACCAGAATTCTAGACGGGCGCAGCTGGGTCGATCTGACTGTATTCCTACCTCCCAGTTCCAGGCACATCGTAGGTGCTCTAGGAATGTCTACTAAGTGTCAGGTGCAGGGGTAGGGACCAGTGCCTTATTGGGGTGTCCCCACTGGAGGAGGCTGGCTTATGGGAAGGATCTCCAGCCAGTGTTGGAGGAAGTGGTCCCCTTCTAGACATGCTACATCCCCCTCTCCTCCAGCACCTGCAGCCCCACTCACAGGCCACCCAGATGGCCATATGAGGGCCCTTTCCTCTTTCAGGGTCATAAAAGGAAAGGACATTTTTGGTAGAAAAGTCCCTCCTGCTCCCTGGGAATTCCCGGTGGCCGGATGGACGAGATATCCCAGAGGAAGCTGAAGGCGGTCCTGCCCCCTACCCCCAGCACAATGCAGCCAGGCTCTCCCACGCTGACCAGCTGGCCTGAGGGGCCTCCAGAGGTCATCTTGTTCAGGCACCTGCCTCCTAGAGGGCCTGGAGGAAGCCTCTGCCACTTCTCTACTGGTCAACAGCAAGTCTGAGGAACACCTATTCAGAGCCAAGGCCCAGTCCTATCTGAGATGCAATGAACGTGGAGCGGAAACAGAATAAGATGGCAGGGCTGTGGCTCTTAGCAGGGAGAGATAGGTCATCCTGGAAATAGGGGAGGGGTGCTGGACTGAGGGTAGGAGAGGATCTAGAATCCAGTCAGAGGCTGCAGAGGTGAGCCAAAAGCTGAGAGGTGAGAGGGAAATGTGTTGAGAAGTCAAAGCACATTTGCTAAAGACCTGACCACCATGCTCTCCCACGCCCTTGGCCCTGGCAGGGCATCCTCAGGTCCTTCCCCTGGACACCTGTCCCTGGGCCCAGCCTGGCCATGGCATTGTGCCTGAAGCAGGTGTTCGCCAAGGACAAGACATTCCGGCCGCGGAAGCGCTTTGAGCCAGGCACACAGCGCTTTGAGCTGTATAAGAAGGCACAGGCATCGCTCAAGTCCGGCCTGGACCTGCGCAGTGTGGTGAGGCTGCCACCGGGCGAGAGCATCGACGACTGGATCGCCGTGCACGTAGTGGACTTCTTCAACCGCATCAACCTCATCTATGGCACCATGGCTGAGCGCTGTAGCGAGACCAGCTGCCCAGTGATGGCCGGCGGGCCCCGCTATGAGTACCGCTGGCAGGACGAGCGCCAGTACCGGCGGCCGGCCAAGCTCTCGGCCCCGCGTTACATGGCCTTGCTCATGGACTGGATCGAGGGCCTCATCAATGATGAGGATGTCTTTCCCACTCGTGTTGGTGAGTGCCACCTGGCAGGCAGGTCAGACATGGTCAGGGAGGGAATCACTGTAGCCCATTTCACAGATAAGCCATTTAGTTTGATATAGCAATTCGGTGGGGTTGGGGGGTAGGAGGAGGAAACAGGCCCAGGGAGGTTTGATGGCTGCTCAAGATCAGGCATTGTGAACTCGGACTCCCTGACTCCCAGTTTGGGAATCTTCTTGTCTAAAGCGTGAGTGCCCCTCCAGGGAAGACAACTATGATTCTCAGAACCTTCTAGAAGAGGCAGTTCAAAGTGCTCCTAGCAGGTTACCCTGCTTGGGCTCATCTTACTTGCAGCCTCCTGGGAGTTCCTGGCCCCGGAAAAGGAAGGGTGTGGAGATTGGGTGTGCCTGATGGTATCTCCACAGCAGGGGCCTCTGAGGGCAGAATTTTCCCTTGTCAGGCCCAAGCTGTGGAACCTTTTCTTATCTCAGCTGGGCAGCCTGGGCTGGTGAGGGTGGGTAGAGAAGATGAGTGATGTCTCCCCAGCCCCAGTTTACCCCTGCCATCGGCATCAAGAAGTGGTGTTGGCATGACATCGTGTTCCTCCCAGCAGCCCCACCCCGACCTGGCCTCCCATTCATCCCTGTTAAGGCATTGGGAATCAGAGATGGGTGGGGCAGGGTGGTCAAGCCCAGAGGGGAGAAGTCTGAATGCTGAGGGGAGCTGAGCGCTGAGTCACAATTCAATGCTGGAGGTCCCTTCCCAGCTGGTGGCCTGTCATTTCCTGCACTACCATGCCCAACAATGGATATCTTCATTTCACACAGGAAAACTGAGACCAAAAAAGGGACAGTGCACTGAATCAGGAGGGATTCAGAACTGCAGCTCAGGTCCTATGGGGCCTGGGCCCCAAGTCTAGACAGGCAGGACAAGTCTGAGAGGCCTGAGCTGGGCCTAGAAGGCTCATGGGGGTGCAGGGCTCAACTCTTCCTGAGAGCAGTGAGGAAGGGGAAGAGAACTATGAAGTGGGGTGAGCCAATGTGGGCCTGTGTCTCGGCTCTTACTCCCTTCTAGCCTTAACTCCCAGGCCTGTGAG
This sequence comes from Furipterus horrens, assembly GCF_987537825.1. Lineage (NCBI taxonomy): Eukaryota > Metazoa > Chordata > Mammalia > Chiroptera > Furipteridae > Furipterus > Furipterus horrens. Next base: position 31,722,472 of record NW_028327173.1, on the reverse strand, counting down.
AACCCCAGATATCTGTGCTTTAACCTTGGGATGGCAGAGAAAAGGGCATGGCCACCAAGATCTTCTCCCTGAGCATGGGGAGAGCTGTGTGAAACTGTGTCTAACTGTGTCTTTTTCACAGGTCCTGTAGCTTTTCTCAAGCAGGGTCTGTGGCATTTATCCAGAGGGGTGCTGCAGTGTAGTGCAGAAAGGGTTTGAATCCTGCCTCCAGTCTGTACTAATTAATAGTAATGTGGTCTCAGACAAGTGGCTCCACCTTTATGTACCTCCATTTTGTCATGTGTAGAATGACAAAAGGTGCAAAGGGCCTAGCACAGGGCCTGGCTCACAGGTGGAAGTCTTAAGTGTTACTGGATATTTGAAGGAATAAGAGATATCTGAACTAGTTCTTAAAGACTTAACATTTCTCAGGATTGGGGTTTGGGGACTGTGTTGTGAAGGCTGCCATGAGGAAGGAGCTGGGATGAAGCTGGAGAGGGAGGCCCGATCTTGAAAGGCTTTGAGCAGTCACCATGCTGAGAAGTTAGGACTTAATCATGAAGACCCACGTTTTTAAAAATGGATCCCAGATGTTGATGAACTCCCCTTGAAATTGTATACAAGGCTGTCATGTGCAACACCTACAGCTGCAGATCTTTCTGGGGAGAATTTGGGCATTACTTTCATGATACTCTAAGAAGGGTTGGTCAGTGACCCTCAACCAGGTGGCAGAGTTCTGCTTAGAGTTATGGAAAATGTGGAAAATGATTTGTGTTTCAGCAGAAAAGAGACAAAATCAGATTTATGTTTCATTAAAAAGGGAAGTGGGATGGGGAGCAAATCATGATCTCGCTCTGTCTCCCACAGGGAGGTGTGCTGGGGAAGAGGCCATCCTGGGCAAAGGCTGCCTGTATGTGGGAGGGCAGGGCTGGGCAGGGTTTCATACCAGGTCCCTGATTTCCCCACTTCTACCCATCACTGCCCCATAGGAGTTCCCTTTCCCAAGAACTTCCAGCAGGTCTGCACCAAGATCCTGACCCGCCTCTTCCGGGTCTTTGTTCATGTCTACATCCACCACTTCGACAGCATCCTCAACATGGGGGCCGAGGCACATGTCAACACCTGCTACAAGCACTTCTACTACTTCATCCGTGAGTTCAGCCTGGTGGACCAGCGGGAGCTGGAGCCACTGGTGAGGCCAATCCCCTACAATCTACCCTCCCCCTCCAGGGCTCTTGAGTTTTCAGATCCAAAGGCTACCTGCTTTAAGAAAATCCAATATCCAAGTGAATAACTTAGGGAAAGGCAATTCATCTAAAAGTGACTTTGTACTTTAATAGAGAATTCGTTCAAGTGTCAGTTTCCAAACCCAGATCTGCAGTCTGGAGTTGGGGTTGGGGAGAGGGGCAAGAAGGCGCCAGGGTCGAGAGAAGAGCCCTGTGGTTTGTGAAGGGGCTGCCTGGCAGGTGGAGCTCTGACTGACACTTCACTCTGCCCCCCAACTTTGTGTCTCTACAGAAGGAGATGACGGAGCGGATCTGTCACTGAGCCTAGGCCTGGACATTGTGGCTCATCAGATGATCGCCTGAACATAGAGTGGCTAGGAGAGGGGACCCTCAGGAGTCTGGTGACAGAGGAACCTGAAGGCCCTGGGACCCCTCCATACACCCAAAGCCCCCGGACTTCTGGTTCTCCAGAGTCTGCCCACATGTCCCCTAACCACTTGTGAGTAGAGAAGGGGAGAATTTAAAGGTGGGCATACAGAAGGAAAGGAGGAGCTAAACCTCTGATATGATGTCTGGGGGTGAGGTAGGCTACAGGGTTTCCACTCTGATACTTGACCCTTCCATGGTGGTTCCCAAGCCTCTCTGGGCAATGTCGTTGTGGTTGAAGTAATGGAAAGAAAGATACAAGAAAGAGAGCAGCCTGTGTGTGAGTGAGCACAGATGATTGTGTATGAATATGTGTGTGTGATTTTGACTGTGGGGTATGTCTGTGGGAGTTAGCCACCTTAGACCCTCCCTGGCACACAGTGGAACCTCAAACTTGCTAGGCAAATGGCTGGATGGCTGGAAGGAACAAAGGGACAAGGGAGGGAGGGAGGAAGGATTGGGACCATCAGTCCATGACCACTATAGGAGTAATGACAGTTCACTGTCCCCAGTCATTGTGTCTGACAATGTGTATAAGTGCAAATTGTGGTTGTAGATAGATATAGCTCTACGTTTGAACCTTCTAAGCTACTTTCTTCCATTGGCATGAATTCTGGGGAGCTGTGGGGAGGTAGGAAGGAGAGCCTTGCCTTGGGTACTGAAATCCCTGGTCCACCACAGACACAGGTTCTGATTGCTCAGCCAGAGATGTTCATCGGCTGTCATTTCACTCATTTCTCTGCCTCCAGAAAGACCTGATTATAGACAGTCTCCTGGGAGTTGGGGGTGAACTCTTTTGTCTACAAAGGTCCTCTGGTCCTTAAATTGGGACTCACCTACTCCAATCTAGCTTCTAGGATCTATGGACTTGGCTTCCAGGATCTGAAGCCCAGCACAGTATAATCGTCCAACCCAGGGATCCAGTGGAACTTGAATTGGGAAACTCTGGAGTCTTGCCTCCCTCCTGGCACATTAGCAACCATGTGACTAGTGAATGGACTCTTCCAGACTTGGAGAGCTCCTATCCTGCAAGTACTGCCTCTTTCCCAACCATCCTGAGACATTGCAGCTGGTTGTCTCTCAGAACATAGCTGTTCACAGAGAAACTGGGATGTTTATTCACTGCTCCATTACTCAGCAACCTTATGCCCAGCCCTGTGCCCACACCTACAGGTGGGAAAACTGACAGGGACAAGACCCTTTCCTCTCAGACACTCTGCACTGGGAGGCCAGGATGGAGAGCCAGAAAAGACTTGAGGACCATCTAGTCTCACAGAATCCTCCACATACATAAGAGGAAACTGAAGCCAGGAGGAAAGGAGGGCCTCACAGCAAGGCTTTATGGAGCTGGAGTAGAAACCAGGTCCGATTCCCACCCCATGGCCTGTGGATGGCTTCGTAGGGAGAGGAGAGACACATGGAAAGAGGGTTTGACAGCCCTTCTCCGGGGCACAACTGTTCCTGCTTTGAGCAAGGATTTCTAGCCTGATGCCAAAGTACCCCACTTTGCATCAGGTCTGCTAGTGTTATCTGCTGAGCCTGGCCTCCAAAGTCATGCCCCTCTCCGTGGCCCAGCAGCTGCCTGATCCCTGGACAAGCAGATGGGGCTCCTGGAGCCAGCCAGCTGGACCTGGGACTGCTGCCTCCAGAGAAGTTCTCAAGAGAAACACACTGGCCCAGCAGTTTTGCCAAAGGCTCGAGTAAGGGTGTCAAAGATCCCCCCAAGGAGGACTGCGGATTGGAAGATGGATTCTAGGCTGTGGCCAGTGCTGATTGCAGAAGGGAGTGGAAAGGTGGGGAGGGAGGGTGAAAATTATTTTTGTGAAACAGAGGGAAGACTTATTGTTGCTATTTTTGGTAAAATAAAGGAGGCAAACTAAAGCAGCACTGGTGAGAAGCTGTGGTCTGGGTGCCACATGGTTCCTGGGCAGGCCGTGAAAGGAACTGGGCCAGAATGGGGCAGGGAGGGCTTTTTATCCCAGGCCTTATGGAGTGCTGGCTGGTATGTCATGCCCGGCCCAGCTATCCAGTGGGGGAGACACCAAGGTTTTCCCAGGGTGCTGGGAATCCTGGACCAAGAATTCCTGGCAAGACTAGGACCCTAGGAGTGGGGAAGACCGGCTCTTGCCTTTGGGGAGTGCAGTTCCTTGGGAGAGTCTTTTCTTATTTCAGCTCAGATAGCCTGGCACTGGCTGATCTCACCCCCTTAACCTGGGTGGTTTATTGGAACTAATGGTTGAAAAGAGAGGGCAGAAACACAGTCCTAACCCCAATCACAGCAGAGGAAGCTCTTCTCAAGAAGTCTGTTGGGGGTAGCAGGACCTGAGCTTATTCCCAGGGGACACTAAAGTTTTTTAGCTCAGGTCTTGCTTTCATTCCACTGCCCCTTAACCTCAGCTGCTCAGATGAGGTGAAAAACAGCTTGGTTCTTAAAAGTCAGCAAAGGCACATTTACAGCTCTCCCCTCTACCTAAGAAGGCAAGGGTCTGGCTTTGTATAGCAGGTCTCCAGGGAAGCAGAGGCCTGGATTCTAGTCCCAGCCCAGCCCCTGACTATGGCAGGCCCCTCTCTATCTCAGTTTCCCTCCATCCATTTCATGACTACAAGTGGGAGTGACAAAATGATTAGCCCCAACCTCCTTCATTATTCACAGTCTGTGAATCATTCACAACAATAACAGTAACAGCTAAACTATAATAGCTTGTTGAATCAGGTTTGTCTTAGCCTAGCTGCCTAGCTTCCTTCTTTCATTGCTCTGGGATTTGTAAGGCCCTGCATTCTGCTGCCCCTTCTTCTGGCTCTCCGGAAAAGGCCTCAGTCCAGCATTCTAAAAGGTGGCTCTGCTTGCACACCTCATATGACAGGTCACTCACTACCACCTCAATTCCTGGACAGCTCAGACTCTTAAAAAGTTCAGGATCATAGTTGTTTTGAAATACACCATGGCAATGAGGGTAGATCAATCTCAGAACTAACTGCACAGCCAAAGCCTGTACCTTACCAGCCATCACAAAACTGCTTTGAGAAATTCAGAGAGGGATGCTTAGAGAAGACTAGACAGAGGCAGAGGAAGGAGGAGAGAGAAGAGAGAAAACACCTCCCACCCTCATCGGTAGGGCAAAATTTGGCAGGAAAGGTTCCTGGGAGAGGCAATTTAATGGGAGTAGAGGGACAGTTTGATTGGGCAGCCAGGCTGTGGAAGGCTTTATTTTCCCGGATCCATAATACTATTTGGAGCAGGGAATAAGAAAGCGAGCTGTTCTCCCAATCATGGGGCAAAGCATCCACCTATTGAGTAAAGGCTGCCCAACCATGAACACTGCAGGCGCTTCTTTGGGGTTTCCTGCTGCCACTTCCACTTTCCTGGGAGTTGTATGTAGTGTGTCATGAAGGGAGCCACAAGCATGGCTGGAGCTCCATCTGATTTTGGAGAGCTGTCCTTGAGCCCTTCCTCCTCTGAGTTCCCCAGAGCCCTCCTCTCTGGTGTTAACTGAACTTGAGTTCCATATGGGGGACATAGCAATTTTGAGAACCTGAATTGAAACATAGGCTTGAGTGGCTCAGGAGCAGCTGGTTGTTGAGACATTCAGGAAACAGAGAGAGGAGCAGGCCAGCATGGCCTCTGAAGACATGAAGCTTGAATGGGCCCAGAAGGTGACGGTGGGAGAGGTCAGGATCCCCAGGGGCCTTCAGATTGGATTGCTGGGTTCTGGAAGTGACTGAATACAAACACTTGGAGGAAGAACCCCTTCTCTGGCCTTCACCTAGACTGGGAACTCTAACAAAGCCCTAAATGTTCTCAAATGTTCCTGACCTCCTCCCATCATACAGATGTGAAGACTGAGTCCAGAAGGGAAAAGGGAACAAATGTTTTTCAGATGGATGATAGGAAAGAAGTCCAAGAGGCTCTTTAACTAGCATTGCTCACCAGGCTCTCTCACAACAGTCCCAAGACAAGCAGGGGAGGGATATTGACTTCCATTTCACAACAGAGGAAACACAGTCAGGACCTGAACTAAACCCAAGTCAGCACTCATTACCTCATCACACTTGCATGCTGGGAGGGAACCAGGGGCTGCTCGAAATGCTTATTTATTTGCTGTTGGTTTTCTCCAAGAAATGAACTTTTCTTTTTATTTTGAACTACTGGGAGAATGTTTTACTTAAGGAGGAGCTCCCAAGGTGAAATTATAGGCACCCAAACCTTTTAAGAAATTTTACAGAATTAGCTCTCATTTTAGAAAAGACTGGCAGCATATCCCCATTTGTAAAGGCATTTTTTAAATGCCTTCCTGGCGTGCAGAAGCTTTCGGTAAATGTTAATTACACCTGTTGCTTCCTGGCCTCCTCCCTCCAGGCGCTTCCCTGGCTTCCGGACCTTCCCTGCGAAAAGAGGGCATCCCAGGTGCTAAGCCCCACCCACTTCCCAGCAATCTCCCCGCCCCTCTCACGCCTGCGCAGTTGACTAAACTCGCCCCCACCCTCTCCCTGGGCGTAGCCTTCAGAGATCAGGCGCAGGTCTGCCCCCTCACCCTCCTCTGGGGGTCGGCCCGCCCCCTCAGATCTAGTAACGCCTCTTCCGCGTTCTCGGCGGAGCTGGTTACAGGTCCGGGAGCGCGCAATCGCTCCTGTGGCGAGTCCGCTGAGGGAAAGACAAGACAGCGAGGTATCCCTGCAAGTGAAATGGAATTTGGGGGAGGGGGTGTCTGTGAGTGAGTCTGTGTTCCGGAACGGAGAAATCAGGGCCTTCAGAACTGTCCGAGGTCACGACCCGATTCTGCTGCGGGGACCAGCCAAGGGGACACTTCTTTAGGGTTTCCTCAGGGCTCTGCTTGTGACGAACTGAGGATACAGATGTGTCCCCGGTAGGGGCTTGGGCTGTCCCTAGGGTCGGGGCTTGAGTTATGACAGGTGTCCTAGCCTGGAGTCCCTGCCAGGCTATATGGCTGTGCCTAAGGCTCAGGCAGTCCAATGCCATGAATAGTTTTTCATGTGAGGAATTTCTAATATCTTTTGTACTACATTATTTTAAAGTTAACTGTTTTCATTTAAAAGCTCCTGACATGTGTGGGTGGCTGTACAGTGAGGAGACAGAATAGTGTCAGGTGCAATCTCTCTCCTTAGGGAGGGAGTTTCCAGGCTACCTGTCAGATGGTCAGTAGCAGGGCCAGCACGCGTGACAGGAATAAAGTGCTGGAAGTGATCCGGTGAGGGTCAGGCAGTCCTGGGTTCAGATCTCTTCCTGTCTGTGTGTCCTCTGGCAAGGCATTTCCTCTCCCAGAGCTTTAGTTTCTCCTGTACAAAAAGGGCAAAGTGAAGTTATTGTGGAAGTTGAATAGAATTACATGTGTTATACAGTATGGCAATGAACTAGGTCTTTTTGGACTAGGGTACTTCCGAGAGGTCCTGGGGGGAAGAGTTGAGGTGACCTAGGTCCTGAAGCCTCAGTGGGTTTTATAGGTGGACATGATCTTGTGGAATGTGAAGGGAATTAATGCTTATTAATCAATACCCGTGTGCCAAGTGTCATGCTGGGCAGTTGATATATATTGTCTCACTGGCTCCTCAACCATTGGCCAGGTGCTTGCAGCCCACTCCCCTTAGCTTCTGCCCCTCCAAAGAGAGTTGGGCTGGAAGTGATGTAAAGTGGAGAGCCAGGGTTGGGTTTTCATGTGGAACTGGGCCAGCTAGACTTTGGTGCCCCGTTTTTCCAACTCAATCCACATCAGCTCTTCCTTTACTGTGATCTAGAAGGATAATTGCGTTTTGGACTAATTGGGAGGCCTGTTACTCAAGTGCTCTAGAAGATTTTGATGGTAGAGGGACTGGCAAGTGAGCACTGCTTGAAGTTGGATTGCATGAAGCTGGACGATGGCAGAGAGAAGCTCTGTGAACAGGAGCTGTTGGATTCCTGCACATGCTTCCAAAGTGCATGTGGCTTCCTGTTATGTGGTCCCGTAATAATCAAATAGCTTGATTCCTTTTGCATCCTCCTTATGGGTACCCATGTGATCTTCCTGAGACAATGTTCTCATCATTTGGTATCTGTTGAGAAACCTTGGTGGGCTTCATTGTCTCCTAGATAGAGTTTGGACTCCTCCGCCTCATAGGCACATTCCTGTATAATGTGTTCTCAAACCTCTCTCCTGTTTCCCTTTATCCTCTTACACCTGCACCCTCTGGCACAGTCAAAACAAACTACTTTTTATTACTCAAACACTCCCTGCATGTTCCTTTGCTTGTATTTCCTCTTCCTGGCGTTCCCTCCTCCCTCATCTTTCAGGGCCCATTTCTTATGTGACCTGTCAATGAAGCTTCTCTGATCCCTCTGCTGGATTAGTTGCTCCCTTTCTATCTTCTGTAGCAGAGGTCACAGCGCAAATATGGCTCTGTTCACTGTCTGCCATGCGGTATATCACCTCATATGTACTCTGAGTACATTGGTGGCACGGGACTGTGCCTATTACATCCCTCCTCTGCCTGACACCTAGTAGGCTTCTGCAGTGTTTGTGGTTTGAATGAGTCAGTGAAAATTTTATTTACTCGCTTTGGTTTTTGTTTTATGAGCTTTCAGGTTTAGAATGGGCTTTTGTGTTTTTCCTTCTCTTTGTGCCTAAGGAGAGCCCCGGTGTAGGCTAATTATGCCCTAATTACAGACATCAAAGGCAAAAAATGCAGGTATTCTGCACAAGGATTCTTCATTGCTGCTCTTGTCTTGCCTTTGCTGTGAATTTTATTGGAAGGGAGGTGGTACTCTGTTCAGATACCTGCATTGAGTATGATATAGTTCACAAAGGGGAAAAGCGCACAGCGGGTTTACTAATTGATTGTCCTGTCCTTGGGTTTACTAATCGATTGGCTTGTCCTTGGCCTTGGCCCCTTCCATCTGGGAACGAGCAGCTGCATTCACATTTTTCCTTGCCAGTAACTTCAGCATATGGAACAGAAGGTTGTTGTTCATAGAAAAAAATACATTGTTGAAGGTAAAAGGAGCATGGGAACCACCTGGTTCTATGCCTTTACTTTTACAGACAGGGAAAGGCCCAGAGGGGAAAGGACTTGATCAAGATTGCATAAGGCATCAGCCAGTGATGGAAATAGTACCAGAAGTGAAAACTCCTGGTTCTTTGTTTTTTCCAGTCTGTTACATTGTTAATATACCTAACATTTATTGAGCACTTACTATTTGGCAGATACTGTTTTAAGTGCTTTATATGTAACATCTCAAAACTATCTTATAGATGTGGAAACTGAAGCAGGTAGAAACCATTCATATCTACTTTAGGATTCCACAGTGCTGGTTTTTAATATGGTTTTAATGGCAGTCATCTTCTAACCAGTTGGGGGAAACAGTGCTCCAAAGAGCTTGTTCCCAGACCACCCTACCTCTGTGAATGAGGAATGTCCCTCTGGCAATGTCTACCTGTATCCTGGAGGGATTCTTGAGTGGAGTCCACAGTGTGTTGGAACAGTGGTTAAAGGAATGAAGCAAGCTGACATTGGTATTAATAGAGCTTAGTTTAGGGACATTAGTATACTTTAAAAATTGCATGTTTCTCAAGTCAGGCAGTAAATGTAGAGTTTTGGAGTAAAGTCAGTCCAAGATCTTCCTGTAAAGATTCCCAGTCAAGGGTAGCAAAATTCAATTCAATAAACAAGTATTGATTGAGATCTTGCTGTGTACAAGACCCTGGTATTCTCACATTTCTTGTCCTCCTATAAGTAATTACCTTCTTAGAGCCTTCTCCCTCCAGTGTAGCTGGGAAGATAGAGAAGTACATAAATAACTGAAATCAGACTGACTATGGTAAATGCAGTAAAGAATGTAAACAAAGTAGGAGTTTGGGAGGAGAAATCAATCCCAATATGACCAAAGGTGGCCTAGAGAAGGATTCCTAAAGGTGGAAAATTTATTCTGAGCCTTGGAGGAAGTTAATTCCCGTGAGAAGGAGCAGCTTGAGCAGTGGCCTAGAGGTGGAAATGAACAGGGCATGTGTGTGCGTGCATGCGTGCGTGCGTGCGTGCGTGTGTGTGTGTGTGTGTGTGTGTCGGGCTAGAGGGATGGAGTTGGTGAGGAGTGGAAGTAAGCTGAAATGGTGGTTTGTGCCCAAAAGGTAGAGAAGGGAGTGAGGAGAAGAACACTAACATTTACCAAGAGTCTGCTGTACTTTGTGGTTTGCAATATGTTAGATGCTTTACACACTATAATTTAGTCAAGCCTCACAATCCTGGAACATGGGGATACTTATCCCTGGCTTAAAGATGAAGAAACCATACCTCAGAAAGATTAAAGTGATTTGCCCAAGGCTTGTAGAGCTTAGTCCAAATCTACAAGTATTAGATTCAAAGACCCATGTTCTTTCTTCCATTGTGCTGCAAGGCTTTGTAGGCCATGACTGGGCTCTGTTTACTGTGGCTGAAGAATGGAGGCTAAACTAGAAGAGGTCCCTGAATGGGGACATTGATGAAAAAGCTCTTGGAATAGTTCAGTTGAGGCTTAAACTATGAACTGCTGACCTACTATGGAAGATGCCTGGGCTAGGGCTGCTTCCTTGGTTTAATATATGAACATTATTGCAGCTCCTATAGTACCATAAATCAGTGTATTGCCATCCTTATCTAGTAGGATCTTAGAATCAGCTTATGGAAGCTTCTGGCACCCTTGTAGTTCAGGCAAATGTTCTAATGTGGGATTAGCAGTTCATTACCAAGTGCCTAGGGAGTGACCCATTTGGCACATACTCTTCATTTTCTCACCCTCAAATTCAACAAGAATCTATGAGGAAAGAGGACTACTCTTGGAGTCAAGAAGCTGGCATGCAAGTTCCGGTTCGACTCCTTATCTTCTGTGAATCAATCTTAGCTTCTTTCTCTGCGATATGGGGGCTATTTTGGTTCGCTTCTGAGATCTCTTCTCTTGCCAATGTCATATGTAGCATTGGTCTCCTGGATTGGGGCAGTATAAGGATATAGCTGAGAATATGAAACTGGATTCAGCTCTCTAGAGATTAAATTCTATCCTCTCATCCTTCTTAGAGAGAGACAGTGGTTGCATGTAGACTCTAGAGTCAGACTGCCTGGGTTTTTAGTCCTAGCTCTATTACTTGCTAGCTCTGTGACTTGGGCAAGTTATTTAACTGTCCTGGGTCTCACTTTCTTCATCTGTAGAACAGGGATACAGATATTACCTGTGTCATGGAGTTGTTATAAGGATTGAGATAACTTATGTTAAGCACTTAGCACACTGCTTGGCACATAGTAGGTGTTCAATGAATGTTAGTTTTAATAGTAATAATATTAACTTATTATTAATATCCAGTTAGATATTATTTTTAAGAAAGTATATTAGGGCATTTTCCCTACTGTCTTACTCTGACACTGTTGCCTTCTCTTTCCTTCCATTGCCCCATCAGGAAACTTTGAAATACTAAATTGTTCCATCAAGGATTGTAAAGCATGACATGAAAGAAAGTGCCTGTAGGAAAAGGGTCAGTAAGAAGTCTTCGGCTCATTAGAAAATCTTACCTGACTTATGTTTTACCCATCTCTCTCCACAGTGAACAGCAACAGAGCAGCATATTTATTTCCTTTTGCACAGCTTTCAACAAAAGTCCTAAGTAAGACCCTCCAATTCCCTTGCCAAAAAGTACAATAGCAGTATCTCTGGAAAAGGGGTACCTAATTTGGTTTTTCTTTCTCTCCTCCTTAAACCCCTCTGGCATTAACTTAAGCCATTTTTTCTTATTTCATTTTTCATGAATATGGAAAAGTTCCTTCTGATTATAGAGGAAGGATGAGGTCAAGATTTTCTCATGAGAGCCTTTTGTGTACTTAAAGCCAGAATCAAATTAGGCCTCATCTTCTCTTCTCAAGGCTGAACAGCATTGGTTTCTTTAAACTTACTCTTAAAACCGATTTTCCATTGCTTAGATCTCATTGGTCATGCTTCTTTTCTTTCTCTTTGGTTTTTCTATTGTACTTCTTGGCAATAACCCAAACTGTGCTTAGTCTGCTAATAAGTCCAACTAAAACAGTTTAAGGAGAGAATAACTTCAGGTGTTTCCATTCATTTACCCACATTTATTGAGTGTTTGCCTTGTGCCAGGCCCTGTGCTTGGTGTAGGGGACCCAGAAATGAATCAGACATAGTCTCTGCCCTGTCCCTAGCTCACAGTATAGGGGAAGATGTATAATAAAATGTTATAGTTTGTTGAGGCCCTCAGTGACAACACTGGAGCTTGGGGTTCCAAAAGCAGTGGACACCCACTGGAGGTACTGGAGCAAAGAAATGATAGGTTCACTTCTGGCTTTTTGGACCAAGGACGGAGATACCACAAGCCTCATTAGTCTTATCTGCCTGCCACTGATGTTTTCTGTCTTGAAAGTGTTATGATGGATCCCTTATTTTGTACACTTGGCTTTTTTCCCCCCTCTAAAACGTGTGTAGAAAAGCTAGTTCTTGAGCTCTGGAGAAGTTTTATGCCCTATACAGCATGAACTTTATGAAAACTTGAGACAATTGGGTGCCCAATCTGTATAAGACTCAGTGGCAGGTCAGTCTGTGTAGGTTTGGTCTGGCCACATTCACCCTTCCCCAGCCCTATGCCAAGAAAAGGTACAAGAATGAGGAAAGCATTCCAGGGTTTATCTGGGTATTTGGTAAGGAATGCTAAGAAGATGCAGGCAGCCTGAGAGTCAGATGTTCTTGCTAAGGAGGAAAAGAGGATCAAAGGAATTTGGAATGTTGCTGGAAGGAATCAGGGCCAACCAAGCGTTTAGAACCTGTATCATGTATCTGAAAATCCCCAAATTCTATCTCTTTGATTCTGTACTTTGCTAACAGTTTACTCCCTCATGCTGCTCAGTTGTACTTTACAGAGTACTTTCCAAGGTCACAACTGACCTGACAAGCCATATCCCAAGCTTGAATAATGGTTATTATTTATTGAGCACCTACTCGTCGGCAGCCGACCGTCTCGAGAGACGATGGTGTAGCTTCTTAAGAGTCTATCTGCACCGCCGAGAATGGCTGTGCAGTCCGACTCGGGAGTGACACGGTATCTGTCTCCTCCCGTGTTGAATCGACATCTTGCGATGATGCTGGAGTGTCCTCTCCAGTGAAGCTGAAGCTACAGAGCCTGGGCAGGGTGATATGGAGGGTCTGCTGTTGCCCATGCAGCAGACCCCCCCTCTCTTCGCAGCTGAAGGGTCCAAGGGAAAGACGGAGTCAATACAGCTTGGCTTCAGGTGCGCCGCAGGAGTTGCCGGTGTTGACTACAACATCAAACCGCCTTAGGGACTCCGGCTCCGGATTTTCTGTCGGGGTTTACTCCCTTAGCCTTTCCCCTGAAGAGGTATGCCGCAAGGCAGCGGAGGTTTTTTGGAGTCAGAGTTTTCCTTCTCTGATGTGCCCTGACTGGAAGATCGAACCAGCGACACTTAGCTCGCAGGCCGACGCTCAATCCACTGAGCCAAACCTACTATATGCCAAGCATTGTGCCATGAACTGGGTATATATTAGCTCATTTAATTCTCACAGCAACTCTGATATAGATGTTATTGCCCCCATTTTATAGATGATGAGAGTGAAGCATGGAGGGATTAAGTGTTATGTCCCAAGGCTATCTCATTTGTATGTGGTAAAGCCAAAATTTGAATATGGGCCCTAATGGCTTAAAAGCCCCTGTGCTTTCTACTTCCCCAGCCCTAGAATGACTCCAAACAGCAGAATAACACAAAATTCATAAAGAAATTCTGAGAGTTGTTTTTACTGTAGATCTGCTAGAGGTGGAAACAGGGTATGTGTGAGTGTGTGTAGAGAAATGGAGTTGTAAGGAGGGGAAATAAGCCGGGTTGGCCAATTTGCCTAGAGGTCATTTCTGGCTCCCTACCAGTTTCAATGTAAACCACAAGGTAAGAATGTGTTTTACATTTTTAAATCGTTGGGGGGAAAAATCAAAAGAAGATTAACGTTTCATGGTATGACAATTCAAGTTTCAGTTTCCATAAATATTTATTGAAATATAGCCATAATCATTCATTTATTTGTTTTCTATGGCTGCTTTTTTTCTCTACCAAGGCAAAATTCAATAATTGTGACATCTGAGACCATCTGACACACAAAGCCTAAAATAGTTACTATCTGGCCCTTTACAGAACAAATTTGCCAACCCCTACCATAGGCAACAAGAAGGAAGGATCCAAAGAGTTTAATACCGTGGCAAGACTAAAGGCAAAAAGTTGAAGTTCAAGGTTGTCTCTGGAAGTGTTGTGGCCATAAAGTGAGAAGTATAACCTGAGCTTCTCTGGGCCGGGGAAATCCTTCCATTGGGCCACAGAAATTTGTTTAGGAATAAAAAAGCACAATAGGAAAGATTATTGTATATGCTAACATTCTGTATTGGATAATAAAGAAATATTTTGTAGATGAAGTGATTCATTCAAATATTTACTAGGGCCCCCCCTTTTCTTTTTGTTTCTTTTCTTTTCTTTTCTTTTTTTTTTTTTTTTGGTGCCAGGTACTGTTAGATGCCGGAAATACATAAATGAAAAAGATATGTTCCTGCCTTTGAGGAGCTTACAGCCTAGTGGGAGAGCCACATATGCGTGTATATAGCTAGTTCTAAGTATTTTAATAGTATACTATGGGTTCACTTAAATGCTGGATGAAGTAGCAAAGAAGAGTCAGAGGTTGTTTCTGTAATTTGTGGAACTACTTTCAGTACTTTGTAATGGGCCCTGAAGAAAGAATAGGTGCTAGTCTTCAAAAAGCTACATAACAGGCTGAGGAGAAGCCTACTGTGAGTATTTGGAGCTGATGAGATTAGAAGAGAAAGAGACATTAGAAACGATTTAAAGATTGTGTTGCTAGGCGACTGGCAGGATGATATGACAGAGAAGAAGGGTAAGGAGGAAGGAGGCAGTGGATGGGGTTGGGGATGAGTTCAGTTTGGGACACATGATTTGAGGAAATGATGAAATACATCCGGCTTCCAGTTGGAAAACTTTTTTAGAAATTTTGGCACGAGGTTACCAGAATTCAGATTTAAACTACATTTTCAGAGCTTTTCCATTGATAAAAGGGGAAGTACACATTCATGTTTTAGAGGAATTCAGAAATCCACTTTGACACATGGTAACTAGAGCCAGGAGATTAAAAATAGCAGTGGACAGACAATGAACTCATAAGATAGAAAACTACCAATAATGATGCATTTGGCATAAAATGTCATTCCTGTTCATGCCATCTGCTACTCTCAGCATCTACTCTACCTTTCTGGCTCTGTGTCTCTTGTCTGTGAGTCTTGGACAACAGAGAAGTATCAGCTTTTACCTTTTACATGAGACTCCTCAGTAAACAAAGGTGCCCAGATTTGTCATCCAGGTCCAGTTATATCTTTTTGGATCTAGAATTCCACAGTGGAAATAGAATATGAAAGCTTTTATTTGGACATTTATTAAATCATCAAATGCTTAATTTGAACATTTTCAAATGTTCAAATGTCTGATTGTAAGGACTGAGGAAATCTGTGATTGCCTTGTGTGTATCTCCTTACTGGTGTAGCAGGTAGGTTTGGGAACACTTAGGTTGATCTTTATCTTCTCTGGTTCTTTAGAAGAAGTCAGCATTTTCATATCCTATTTCTGCTTTTTGAAGATTTGATGAAGCAGAAGCTGACCTGAAGTAGAGGAGAACTGAAGAATGTCTGCCACATACAGAGACCATTGACATACTTCCTGTGGCTGGAAGACATCAACCCTCTGTCCGAAGCATTATTTTTGGAATTTCAAGTTTACAGAGGATTTTCTTTCCAAGAGTTGGGTAAACCTATAGGTAAAACTGGATATACATTTTACTTAGACTTTTAGATTGCTTCAGGTTGAAATAATCTATTTCCAGAGGAAGGCATCAGTCAGAGATTTCAGTATTCAGTTGGGCAGCCAGGATTAGCTGGGCTGCCTGGCATGCATATGACAGTTACTTAATAGGGAGAAGCACATTTCTACCAGAATAAAATGGCAGAGAGGCTCATAAGGAAAACCATGCAGTAAGTAAAACATGTTTATATATTTCTAATTATAAAACAACTGTATCGTAACAAAACAAAATAAAATAAAACAGAAATGTAAAAAGTGAAATCCTGTACCCACCCAATTTTATTCTCTCAGAGAAACCATTGTTAAAATGGCTTGAGATATATTTTTTCCGGTATTTTTTAAACTTATAATATATGTGACATATATGATGATATTTTGAAGTGTTTTATATAACAGTGTAACCTGAGGTTTTATCATGCCTGGCAGGGTATAAATAATGCCCCATTTGTAGATTGGGTCGGATGAGGTCTAGGTGAGAATGGTCTTAGCCTGATCTGTGAGTTTTCATGTTTTGCTCCTGTGTAACCCTTCATCTGAAGACTCCCAGTGGCACACTGTCTTCCATGGCTCCCCATTCCCAACAAGCTTCCCTTCCTGAATTCTCTCTTTCTTTGATGGTCCTACTGCTCTTACGGTTATGTGACTTTGGTTAATAAACATATACTGAGGTCCTCTTCTGTGCCTGGCTCCATACTAGGCAGTGCAGATAGAAGATTAGACACAGAGGGAAATAGTCTTTGATTCCATCTCCAGTCATTTGGCAAGACCAGTTGTGCTTCTTTCTCTTCTTTTCTCTCCCTGCCTTAGTTATAGGCCTTCTTTGTCTTTCTCCAGGTTGTTGCAGCAGCCTCCCTCCATCCTCCAATCCCCCTCCAGCCTCCAGTGTGTTCTGCACATCATGGCCAGTTTGATGGCCCTAAAGTACAATCCAGTTGTACCCAGTCCCTCCCCATGTGGAGAACAGTGGTTCACAAGCATGCTCTGCAAACCTTGGGGGGCTCTAGAAATCCTTTCAGAGTATCTACAAGGTCAAAACTATTTTCATAATAATATCAAGATGCTGTCTGTTGTTACAAAGCAACAGTGGGCAAAACTGCTGGCACCAAACTACTAGCAATCATTGTATTCTTCACTGCTACACAGGCAGAGGTTTTTTTAAAATGCCATTTCACTTAAAGATGTCCTTGATTAAGCATTAAAAATTATTAATTTTATTGAATCTCAACCCTTGAGTATGCATCTTTTTAATATTTTGTGTGACAGAATGGGAATGCTCATATAGCACCTCTGCTGCCTACCAAAGCAAGTAATCACAAGGAAAACCCCGTGTTGGATGTTTGAACTGCAAGCTGAGCTATTCAGTATTTTCATTTTTTCTTGAAAGAATTATTGGCTGTTAGTTAGTGAAGTTGGAAAGTAGATAGGGACCAGATGTTGGAGGGCCTTATAACCATAAGCTTGGGTGATCAAGACTTCAGCCTGCCTTTTTCAGGTTTTTATACTGTCCTTTACTGCTGCTTCTTTCATTTTTTTTAATTGAGGTAAAATCAACATATATTAATTTCAGGTGTACAACATAATGATTCAACATTTGTATATACTATGTAATGATCACAATAAGTCTAGCTAACATCTGTCACCATACAGAGTTACAGAATTAATTTTTCTTGTGATGAGCACTTTTAAGATACTCTCTCAGCAAGTTTCAAATATGCAGTATAGTATTATTAACTATAGACACTCGGCTATACATTACATCCCATGACTTATTTATTTTACAACTGCAAATGTGTACCTTTTGACTCCCTTCACCTATTTTATCCCCTCCTCGCGACTCCCTACCTCTGGCCACCACCAATCTGTTCTCTGTACCTTTGGGCTTAGTTTTGGTTTTGTTTTCATTTTTGTTTTTGTTCCACATGTAAGTGAGATTATACCATATTTGTCTTTTTCTGACTTATTTTACTTAGCACAATGCCCTCAAGGTCCATCCATGTTGTCACAAATGGCAAGGTTTTATTCTTTTTACAGCTGAATAATATTCTATTGTGTATGTACATATATATATATATATATATATAATATATGCATACATACATACATATATATCACATTTTTAAATTCATTCATTCATTGATGGACGTTTAAGTTGTTTCCATATCTTGGCTATTGTAAATAATGTAAGTATTGCATTGAACATGGGGGTACATATACCTTTTCAAGTTAGTGTTTTCATTTTCTTTAGGTAAATACCCAGAAGTGGGATTGCTAGATCATATGGTAATTCTGTTTTCCTGCTTGCTATTTTTAAAACACACACTTTCTTTACCCCTCTCGCCCTTTCTCTTGTATTCCTTCCACCAGGAGATGCAGTGACAGCTCTGAAGGCTGCTTGTGATCCCAGAATCAGAGCAGGGGCAGAAGATGGGCCTGAATCTAGACCTTTTGCCTATGAGAATCTTACTACCCAAGCTCTGTTTAAGGCCTGTTGTGAATCAGGCCACCCTGTTGGCACCTTAGTGGGCCTCAAATTTCTTTTACTGTGGCTGAGTGAGACACTGCAGTCTGCACAATGCTGCCCATCCTTACTACACAAAGGACTCTTGGGGAAAACCTATGAAATACGTTAGCCTCTGGAATCACACTTGTACTATCCTTTGATGGAGCTGATTTCACAGGTGGCTCCTCTCATTCATCATGGGTTAACTTTGACTAACTTCTGTTAGCATGTGCCCTTTCCTTGACCTTGTCCCCTACCTAGTAATCAGCCAACTAATAGGTCTGGCAGAAAAAGAATGTAACCTTTTACCTGATACAAGAACTGCCATGAAATATGTGGTTGGACTGGTTTGTAGCTCTCCTACATTATATTCCAAAACACAAAATACAAAGCTGTCTTAGAGCAATAAGAAACTTCTGATAAATTAGGTTTCAGATTACTATAATAATAAAGTAGTAGAATGCCTTTGCATTTATGTAAACTAGAGCAGAGTTGACCAACCTTTTTGACATCATAGCACACAGAAAATCCAGCCTGTTGAGAAGATCGATATCTCATTCACAGCACATCAGTAGGAAATCTCTGTGTTAAGGTTTCTAAATAAGAGCATTCTTGTTAGTGTCTGGCTAACTCTGACTGGTTACCCACTTCTGCCTTTCAGCATTAATGTTTAAATATAGTGTAATAGTTTCAAGTTTGAACTCTGAGCCAGACTATCTAGATTTAACTCCTAGCTCTGCCACTTACCAGCTATGTGACCATGGGCAAATTACTTAATCTCCTTGTACCTTTGTTTCTTCATCTGTAAAGTGTGAAAATAATGATCCTTACCTCATAGAGTTGTGAAGATTACATAAGTTAGTATATATAAAGTGTGGTATTTGTGAAGTGCTTAGAACATTGCCTGGCATATGGTAAGTGCCATATGAGCGAGTGTGTACTGCAACTACTTGTAGTAATAGTTTTTGCTTTAACTGCTATTACACTGCCTCAGAGAAGTAACGTTCTGGGCTCTGTCTCCCCAGGCCCCTCCTGATACCTTCTCCTCTGCCTCACAATTCTCAGTCTTGGCGTGTTCCTTAAGAGGGTCCATCCCCCTTCCTTTCATTGCCTCAGTTTCCTTTCATTTTCTCAGCATCCATTTGCTTGGGGGCCTTCAGCCAGGTGATGAATGAGAAAAGAGCTGAACTGGTAATTATACTCATCAGCTTGCTCTTACCCGCTACTCCTTCTCTAGAAAGCTCTTGTGACTGAGGGAAATAAGTCTCAGAGAATGGGAAGAGGAGTAAATCATAGACCTTGAAAAGAACTCTAGAGTGGTTGGAAGAGGGACATGAGCTGAGTTAGCCGAACTGTTAGCCAGCAAAGTCTCCTTCTTAGTGGGACAACGATCATCTGATATCACATACTGATGTAGGAGCTGGTTAGTTCTCTATAGGCTCTACCAAAATATGGAGAGCAGAGCTGGTAGCTATGGGGCACTGTGGCTCATAAGACTTCATGGAGAAATGACACAGTTCTTTCAGAAGGTGGGCTTTGGGGTTAGCTCCAGGGGATATCAGTACTTGCATGTCAGGAATATCTGTTGTCTTCGTAGTCCTGCTGGGTGAGACTCCTCATCTGCTCTGTGAGTTCTCTGGGCCTCCCTGTGCAAGAGCAGGTCTGTTGTTGGGTCTGTATCTTTAACAGCTACTACACTAACAGTGCAATTAATACTTGTTGACTAACAGGTTTTACAAGAAAGGAGAACGCACATTCCTACTCTTACTTTAATGGAGAAAACAGGATAAACTTATGCTTAGGACTAGAAACACTTACTATGATTGATGATGATGATAATAGTGTGATGGTGAGATGGCATATGCTCTGCCTCTGCTTACCCCTTCAGCTGACTTGTCGTCACTCCCCGCATACTCTCTGCTCCAGCTGGCCTGAACAATTTACAGTGGTGCTCACCAGCCATTCTGCCTCCCCTTCAGGCCTTAGCACATGCTCTTCCTCTGTCTCTCTCCCTAGCCTCCACCCTGGCCAATTCCCACTCCTCTTTAAGGTACCAACTTAGTTCTCCCTGTAGTTACCAGACTGAGTTAGATGCCTCTCTTCTGCTCCACAGCACCTGATACTCCCCTCTCACAGCACTTGTCCCACTGTATTGAAATTGTTTTACATGTCAGTGGATTTAAATTTCATAACGGCAGAAACTATATCTTCTCTTGTATTCTCATTGTCTAGTACAGAACACTTAGTAGGTGTTCAGTAAATACAGTATGTGTGTAATGAATAAGTCAAGAGTGCTTTCGCTTCTAGGTTCTCTTTTGATACTCACAACAACCCTGTGATATAAGCAGCCCAGGCATTACCGTGACCTCATTTTGTACAAGACACTGATACTCAGAGAAACTAAGCAACTTGTCAAAGCTCATGCAGAGGGCTATGATTTAAACTGGCGTCTCTCAGACTTGAATTTTCAATGCCTTTTTTTTGTTGTTGTTTTTACATTTTTTCTTCTAAAAAAATAGCATTTTAAAAAGGAAAAACTAAAATAGAATTTGTTTTTCAAGATTATAAAAATATCTTCAAGGCACCAATATTCCTGAAACTATTTTTCACTAAATGTTGAACTTCAATCTAAATATGATTTATAAAATATATAGATTTTAATTTCCAATGTGCATTGGAGAAAAATTATGTATTTTATTGAAAAATAAAAAGTGACAATAGTGTAAAAATAATAAATTTTATTGTATAATTTGGGGAATATGGAATAATATAAAGAAGAAAATAAAAATCACCCCAGCAATGCAGAGAAAACTACTATAGATTAGAAATGGCCTGTACTTGAAAGAGCAGCATTGAGTTTGAATCCCAGGTAAATCACTAATTAGATGTTTGGCATTTGGTAGATAACTTAACCTCTGAGCCTCAGTTTTCTCACTTGAAGTATGGTGAAATATTTACTTTGTAGGATCATGGTAAGAGTTAAAGATAATGTCCATAAATGCCTGGCACATAGTAGGCATGCTTTCAAATTATAGTAGTATTAATATTTTTGTGTATTTTTTAACTAAACATATTTTATTGGTTAATTGATTTTGAGAAAGAAACATTGATCTGTTGTTCTACCTATTTATGCTTTCATTGGTTGATTCTTGTATGTGCCCTGACCAGGAATCAAACCCACAGCATTGGCGTATCACAATGCTCTAACCAACTGAGCTACCCTTCTGTATAGTTTTTCTTATTTGTTGTATGTGCCTACGTATGTTTTTTTTTTTTTTTGAAGCACATTGTTAGAAGGTATATCATTGAGTCCTCACAGGGTTGCTGGAAAAGGCAGGTATTATTTTTAAACCACTCTGTAGATGAGAAAACTGAGATTCTAAGAGGTAGAATAATTTGGTCTTGGTGCCGTGTCTGATACTATCTGAACCAGGACTGTCAGTTTGGTCTCCTGATGCCAAGCCCATGTGTCTTCCCTATCATCAGTGTGCTTCCTTTCCAGCTTCACCTCCACCAGTACACAAACGGTGGGCCACGGAACCCTGCCCAAGATGAAGGCAAGGGGAGGAGGCTGTGGAGGAAGTGCTAGGAGCCTCCACACCAGCTGGGTTCAGTCTGAAAAGATAACAGAAGTGCCCACTTCCTTCTCTGAAATAACAGACACATCGCCCAATCCTATAGCATGGACCATGCTTCTTGCTAGAAAGTCAAAAATCTTTTGGGTCACACTGTTCCTTCTAAGAGGAAATTTATCAGGGAATTCATAAAACTGAATAGCTTTACTCTGTTGTCTACAGGACAAAGATGTACCCAAATTTCTTTCAGTGTGCGTACTCAGTATTTAAAGGGCCTGCATGACATGCACTGTACCTAACACCTAGTGTGTGCATCATTTTATATCATTTTCATTTCAGTGCATGTTTTCTGATGGCTGACACATGTCTGACTTATAGGAGATACCGAGATGAACAGGTAACAAACAATCCTGGTCTTTAGGAACCTTGGGGAGATCTCAAGGCTATTTAAAATCAGTGCTCTAATTCAGTTTCCAGCAGGGTGTTTGGGAGCAGAGGATGGAGCCCTAACTCCTAGTTCTATGCAGTAATACCATCTATTTGAATAGTGCCTACCAGTGTTTGCACAAATCTTAACTCAGTCAGAGGGAAGGAGCCTTTTGAGATGGTTTTAATGGATGAGAAGACTTCTTAGGCCAAGAGAAGGAGTTGAGCCAAAGACCTGCTTGAATGTGGAAACTTGTCCTCTAAACAATCTTTTATCAAATGATTGCATGCATAATAAATTAAAGCCCCACAGTCCCTGCAAGTGGATCATCTGTGATAAATTAGAGTATGGACAGGCTCCAGAAAGGAAACTATCAACCCCTTGGTGAGATTATGACGCCTCTCCCTTCTCCCTCCCTTGGTGTAAACAGGGAAGCTAAGCATGTTTTTTCACTTCACTGTCTTCCTACGTTTTTTTCTTCCTAGTTTCAAAAACAACTCTCCTTCAACAAGTTCCGTTTCCAAGGAAAGTCTTAACCATTTGTCCCTTCTGGCATACCCTCTTCCAATGAAATCCATGCAGAATAGACCAGGTACTCTATCATATTTTTGTGTGTGAAGCCATAAAATCTAATATTGAGTGTACAGCAGTGCTCAGAGGTATGCTTCTTCCACAAGAGGCTCCCTCAACCCTGCTGTGGTAAAAACCAAGTATAAATTGCAGCTAACAGGGTTTTCTAGCTAGAGTTGTATGTCTGAGCATCCCCTGTGAATTATGCTGCGAGCCCTCTTGCTGCTCCTTCATTGCCTGCCTGTTGGCTGTTTTGCTTGTCCTTAGGCCTTCCATCAGAGTGTGGGCGGGGGATGGAGAAAGAGAAGTGAAACCAAAATCTGTCCACGCTGCATTTGGCTTACAGTGCTGGTGAGAAAATAGATGAGAACAAGGGTTGACATTGGACTGCATGCAGAGGCAGAGCCAGAGGGACAATGGTCCCTCCTTCTCAGCCTGCTGTCTGACTGGTCAGTGCCCTCTCCCTGAGCTCCTAAAGATGAATGACCCTGTATTTTGTAGCTGTAAAATTTCTATGTTGAGCAGCTTTTTTCCTTTAATATACCTTGAAGAGGGTAGATATTTGGGTGCTGATATTTAATTTTTTGAATTCATAGCATGTTGCACAAGATACATCTTGTGCTTGAAGCTGTTGTCTTGAGCAATATTTTGAGATTCTCTGTGGATTCCTTTTATCCATGTGCTTATCTGTTCTGTAAAGTATAATTGAAAATCTGCTGTCATTAGATCCTAAAAATGGAAGGAAGAATGCACCTAAATTGAGCTGTCAGACACTGGCTGCCTAACCATGCTTTCTAGATTGTGATGTTGTAAAGGGCCATCATTCTGTTTGCTTTCTCCTGATGGCTGTTGTGTACTTGCTTCTGAGAACAGCACAGAAGACGAGCATTGGCTCTAATCAATCTTCCTGAGCAGACTTGCCATTTCTCTGATCGTGTTCAGCTGGGGTCCTCTGAGAAGAGACTGGGCTTTTTCCCTTAGTGGGCAAAGAGCCAGCTTCCATTTCAAAATCTCTTAGAAAAAAAAACCCAACAACCCAGAGCCTGTGTTTATTGAAGGTTGGTCTAAAAGTCTCTCACACTGCATGCCCCATCAGCACTTCAGTGCCTCTATTTTAGAAGGATGTAAAGATTTAATCACCCTGGTGGGGATTTAGACCTCGAGACTTCAGAGAAATCTTATTATTTCTAACTGCAGGCAAAGAGTATTAAGGCTTCACTCTGGATCAGGGGCATGACATGTTCTATAAGTAATTTATCTTTACCAGGATAAGGCCCTGCTAGAGTGTCTTGGAAACAGTACTGTGATTGGGTACTGGTTCATTATTCCTCCTTTTCTCTTTCCCCTTCTCAGTCTTCTGCTTATTCTTTCTGTCCCTGCTTTTTCCTGCCCAACCTGTCTGGTATTCAAATATCTGCCTCCCAAATCTTCCTTTTAACAAGAGGCACGATGTGCTTGCCAGTGAGAGAAAATAATGCTTTTGCAATGAATAACCTCATCCCAAAGCCTGATGTAGACCTGTCAACTGCAGACTTCTGAATAAACCCTACCTGCATCCTCTCAAATAAGGAACAGAGGAGGGAAAAGTAAGCCCTGGCTCCATAGGCACTGATCTGTGCTCTTAGACAGGACATAATCTAACCCTTAAACCCGTCCCCTGCTCTATTGTTCCTTCACAGAGGCAGTCTCCACTGAAGGCCTGTTGAATCCCTGTGCACATCCCCACAGGGATGCTACTAACCATGATTTCATTTGCATGGACCCCTCCCAACCTCACCCTCCTTCCTTTTCTCATGCTGAGGTGGGAGGATGTCACAGGTGGGATTCTGCTTATGGATTCATTGTTCTGTGTGGGGAATATAATTTTCGACTGGTGGTGGATCTAATTTCATGTGCTAATGAGCATGGTTAAAGCAGACTTCTTCTATCCTCTTTTAATCTAGCCTGAGTTTTTCCCATAGTTAATGATCTCCAATGATGGTTTTGCCTTTTGTTTTGCCCCCTGGGTCAAAACAAATCAATATTTCTCACAGATACTTAAAAACCATCAGTGTAAAGCTCCTGGGTCTCCCCTTACCTCCCTGTTTTCCTTCTGGGTGAACTTATAGCTTGATCCGTACAGTGATATTTCCCTTGTATCTCCTCTTTCCCCCGCCAGAGATGGGCAGCAGTGAACCCCTTCCCATTGCAGAAGGCGACACAAGGAAGAAGAAGAAACGGAAGGCCCGGGCTGCTGACTTTCTGCCCGGAAAGTTTGAAGGTTGGTGATACAACTCTCTTAGATCAGGGTCTGTGGCGCCCCAAGCATGGGAGGAGCATCCTGAAAGCCCATCGGTCTAGATCACAGGATCTGTGTCATCTGAGAGCCAGCTCATGGTTATGTGTGTGATAGGAATGAAAGGTTGGAGTGCCAGAGTCTACACAAAGGAGAGAAAGAGAAAGAGAGAGAGAGCAGAGATGGGAGAAGCCCCTGGACGATGCAGCACAGGCCTCCTCTGAATGGTCAAGGGACAGAAAGACCAATCTGTCAGTTGTACATAAAGTGAGATTGCCTGGTGTGTTTCAGCCCCTTTCAGATGGGATCCTTCTCTCAGCTATTCCTGGAAGGGCTGCTGAAAGGTCGAACAACCATGTAAAAGGAAGAGAGGGCCATAGCTGCCAATGAAACTTCCATCTTCTATACGAAGAGAACTTGATGCCAAGAGATTGCAGCTACTTGTGCTGTATGAGTTTGACACCATTTTAAGAGTGAACATTGTGTGAGGCACCAGGCGCAGTGCTGGTCTCTTGTCACTGGGCAGGTGATGGGATGAAGTGGATCGTTGGACACTTCTGCAAAGGACTAAAAGGATCAGTAGTAGCTACTCCCAGGAGTGGCATAGCCCATCATCTATTTTGTTTCTTTTGTGAAACTTGAAACAGCTTCGCCTCATGGTTCCTCCTTCCAATATTGCAGACACACTAATGAATTGATTGTTTTGTAGAGCAGCTCTAGTAACAAGCCATTTTTATGTGCCAGAAATATTAGACTTCCAACCACCAACCTATTCTGACATGTGTAAAAGGCTAAGGCTAAAGTGCCCATTATGAGTAAAGCATATTATTTAAAATACTTACAAACAAAAAATTGTGTTCTTTTAAAAAAAATTTTATTGAATTTGTTAGGGTGACATTGGTTAATAAAATTGTATAGGTTTCAACTATAC
The DNA here is from genome assembly GCF_987537825.1 of Furipterus horrens. Classification (NCBI taxonomy): domain Eukaryota; kingdom Metazoa; phylum Chordata; class Mammalia; order Chiroptera; family Furipteridae; genus Furipterus; species Furipterus horrens. Next base: position 31,696,685 of record NW_028327173.1, on the reverse strand, counting down.
AATTCTATAGTACATCATCTGTATGTTGTTTTGTGTGTTCACCATCCAAAGTCAAATTTCTTTCTGTCACCATTTATTCCCCCTTTTACCCTCTTCTACCTCCCCCTACCCACCATTCCCTCTGATAATCACCATACTGTTGTGTCTATGAGGTGTATTTTTTTTTTTCTTAATCCCTCCACCTTTTTCACCCAACACCCTAAGCCCCCTAAGCTCCCTCCCCTTGGACAGCTACCATTCTATTTTCTGTATCTATGAGTCTTTTTGTATGTTGTTTATTTTGTTCATTAGATTCCACATATTAGTGAAATCATATGATATTTGCCGTTCTCTGACTGGCTTATTTCACTTAGCATAGTACTCTCCAGGTCCATCCATGCTGTTGCAAAAGGTAAAGTTTCTTTTCTACAGGTGAGTAGTATTCCGTTGTGTAAATGTCCCACAGCTCTTTTATGCACTCATCTACTGATAGGCACTTGGGCTGCTTCCATATCTTGGCGATTATAAATAATGCCGCAGTGCACATAGGGATACAACAGTGTTTATTCTTAAACAGCTGCAAGACCAAACTGGTGAAACCAAGAATGTACTTAATGTGGGGGTTTTGTCTGTTTATTTTTAACTCAAACAGTAGGTGTGTGTCTATGGGGTGGAAGGGGTAAGGAGAGAAGGGACAGACAAAAGCCCCAACGTTTTTAATATAGTTTCCAAATCAACAGGTCTTGCTCTTTCAATGAACATAAGAATATTTCCTGTTATTCAGGGGTGGCTGGTGCAATTATAGGGCTTCTCATGACTCAGAGTGATAAAATACAATTTCATGGTTAAAAAGTATTCTGCTCAGTCTGTGGGTTTAAGTGCTAGGCTGCCTCAGGAGGAAAAAGTTGAGGAATGGAGGTCAAGGGAGAAGGAGGTCAGCTCAACAGAGGCCATGGTGGAGCTGTGGCTGCCTCTATAAGGGGCTCAGTGAGCATATGCTATTTGTGAGCTTGGGTAGGTCACCTGAAAGTTCTTTCAACCGAGGCCTATTATTCTGTTGGAACCACTCTGACCCAGCACCCTAAACCTCGAGGCATCCATTTAATTTATGTCTGCCTCCTTTTTCCTGTGGGTGACTTCTGAAAACTTCTCAAAAACCTCCAATGAGTTTCTTTGTGTGTGGTATAAAATAAAACAGTGCTTTATCCCCCTTTTTATCACCAAGGCCTAGCACAGAGCTGGGCACCTGGTAGGTGTTCAGCAAATGAGTAAATGAATGCTTGGTGTCCATTCATACTCTACCCCTGCTATACGGATCCCCCAGATTCCCTGAACAGATACAACCTTTCCCTTTCCTGGCTTCTGTTTACTGCATCTTGTCTCTCTATGATAGTGCTTCCCACTGTCTGATTTATTCTGGGGTGAACTGTGTACACGTCTGTCTTCCCCATTGGACTGTGACCCTCAAAGCGCAGGGAGTATATTTTATTCCTCGCTCTGCCTCTCTGATGAGTCTAATATGCTATCTGCCACATCATAGGTGCTCAGGAAGTAGGTGTGCCGGACTGAAACCCTTTCACTGACCTCATTTCTAAAGCAGGACAGGATGCCTTCAATGTGGGCTGGTTGTTGAGAAACTAAATCCTGAGACAGCTGGGAGAGCTAATGGTCGTCCTCGTCACTGTGCTGTGGAGCCATCGTGTGCCTGTGTTGTCATACAAAGGAAACTGAGTGACAGAAGCTCTTCCTTCCATCTTAACTTATAAAGGGTAACTCATCTTGTTATTCCTCTCATCCATTTCATCTCTAGATATGTACAAGCTGACCTCTGAATTGCTTGGAGAGGGAGCCTATGCCAAAGTTCAAGGTGCCGTGAGCCTGCAGAATGGCAAAGAGTATGCTGTCAAAGTGAGTCTAATCTGGATACCAGGCTTTACTTTGCAATAGGCAGTCCTAAACCAAATAAATTTTATATTCCCCAATACAGTGGCTCTATAAGAATTGGGGTTCCGAAGCTGTATCTGCTGCATTCAAATGCTGGTTTCTCTACTTGTTGTGTAACATTAGGCAAGTTATTTAACCTCTCTGTTCTCCAGTTTCCTCATCTGTAACATAGATATAATAAACAGAACCTACACAGTATTTTTGTGAGGATTAAATAAGTTAATGTGTGTAAAGTGCTTTAGAACATTACCTAGCTCAGAGTAAGCTACTTCTTATTAATCTGACAAATGAGGTTAGCTTCAGGGAAGACAAACAGATTTGGAGTTAGATGACCTACCTGAATTTCTGTTTTAACAAACTACTATTTGACTTTGGGAAAGTCATTGAACCTCTTTGAGCCTCAGTTCCCAGGTCTCTAAAAAGAAGATAATAATATCTGTCCTTCCTGTCTCATGGATTCGTTATGAAGATGAAAATAAAAATGAACTGCTATTAGTAGAAACATTTTACAAAGTACAAAGTGCTCTAAAGTGATGTACAGCATCACGATGATGAGGACGAAGCATCAGCTGTGGGGCAGGAGAGGTGGCTTCTAGCTGTGTGACCTTGGAGTGGCTTATTTCACCCCTCTGTGCTTCCATTTACTGACTTCTAGTGGGAGAAGAGATGGATCTAGAGCAGTGCTTCTCCAAGTGTGGTCCCTGCACCAGAGTCTTTGTATTTTTACCAAGTTTCCAAGTGATTCTAATACCCACCAAAGTTTGAGAACCACTGATCTAGAAACAAGGTCTTATTAAATCCAAGGGGGCAATTCAAACTTAATTCAAATCATCTGAGCCACCATGTCTAATCACTGCCTCATATGGGCAAACCCAACCAAATTGACTCCTGAATCAAGTGTTTTTTTAACCAACTGGCCATAGTCCTAGCTATGGATTTATAAAGTAGAACACTTCTGCTAAGCCATGTTTCTTTTTGCCTGGTGTATTGCTATATATGGTAACAAAAGCACTACCTCATTTCCTTTTTGGAAACAGATAAGTACAAATTACAAGTAATTTTTTAAAAATATGCCTTAAATGTGGTAAAAACTACAAATATCAATTGGTTTTCAAAGGTCTGACTATAGTTATGGATGATAGACCTATTTCTTCAAAGTTGGATCACAAGAGGAAAACCAGGCCCTTCCTTCATGTCCCCTGGCATCTTTGGGCAAAGATGGACCCAATTCTTGGATTTCAGAAGTTCTGCCGATGTCTCATGTCTCCCCAGTTATTTGAAAACTCCCCAGAGATGGGCTGCTTCTCCCAGCGTGGCTCCACAATACTTGGTTTTATTAGGGCTTTCCCTACTAGCATCCAACTGATAAATACTAGAGTCTCGAGACTTCCAGCCAAGATGGAGGCCTAGACAGACATACTGGGTCTCCCTCCACAACTAAGAAGGAATGCAACTACCTCAAAACTAAAGACAACCAGAAGTTCCAGAAAATCAAGCTGCATGGAAGTTCAACAAACAAAGATATAAAGAAGAAATACTCATCCAGACAGGTAGGAGGGGTGGAGCCAGGGCTGAGAGGACGCAGTGTAGTGCCGGCGGTGCTGGCGGTGGCAGCAGCAGGTCAGCGGAAAGCGTGGTCACATGTTTTAAAAAGTGGGGAGGGACACCTGGGGAGCGTTTCCAGCTCCTGACCAGACCACGCAGCTCACAATCACAGCGCCAGGGAAAATCAAGCCTCATTGCTTCTGACTGTGCAAACCAGTGGGGGTTGCGGTGGAAGAAGAAACTGCCAATCTCTCAGCAGAGTCCACTTGTTTAAAGGGTCCCCACGGTCCTGGAACATCCACAGACCCACCCACTCTGGGAATGACAGCCAGGACAACAGCTAGAGAGGCACCAGTCCCATATGGAAGTGGGAGAAGTGCCTGGAAAAGGGGAAAATGCTGAGCAAGAGGCATTGTTTCCTCTTTGACCCCTCCCCCACATACAGCGCCACAACGTGGTGAAACGGGTTGCCCTGTTCTGACGAATACCTAAAGCTCTGCCCCTTACAACGTAACAGGAGTGACAGCTCTACCTAAGACACAGAGGCAAACAAACACAGAAGCCTGTCAAGATGAGGAGACAGAAAAGTATGGCCCAAAAAAGGGAACAGACCAAGGTTCCAGTGAGAGAACTAAGTGATGAGGAGATAGCCAACCTAACAGACACAGAGTTCAAAACACTTGTGATAAAGATGCTCACAGGTTTGACTGATATGCTTAAGTATGGCAGACACATAAGGGAAGAAGTGAAGGCTATGCTAAGTGAAACAAAGGAAAATTCACACAAAACCAATAGTGAAGGGAAGGAAACCAGGGTTCAAATCAATTATTTGGAACGTAAAGAAGGAAAAAACAGTCAACTAGTACATAATGAGGAAACAAGAATTGAAAAATACGAGGCGAGGCTTAGGAACCTCTGGGACAACTTTAAGTGTGCCAACATCCGAATCATAAGGGTGCCAGAAGGAGAAGAGGAAGAGCAAGAAATCGAAAGTTTATGTGAGAAAATAATGAGGAAAACTACCCAAATTTGGTGAAGGAAATAGACATACAAGTCCAGGAAGCACAGAGAGTCCCAAACAAGCTAGACCCAAAGAGGACCACACCAAAACACATTATAAATAAAATGCCAAAGGTGAAAGATAAAAAGAGAATCTTAAAAGCAGCAAGAGAAAAACAGTTACCTACAAAGGGGTGCCTATAAATCAGCTGATTTCTCAAAAGAAACTTTGCAGGCAAGAAGGGACTGGCAAGAAGTATTCAATGTGATGAAGAGCAAGGACCTACAACCTAGATCACTCTATCCAGCAAAGCTATCATTAAGAATGGAAGGGCAGATAAAGTGCTCCTCAGACAAGGTAAAGCTAAAGAAGTTCATTATCACCAAGCCATTATTATATGAAATGTTAAAGGGATTTATTTAAGAAAAAGAATATTAAAACTATGAACACTAAAATGACAATTGACAACTATCAACAACTGAATCTAAAAAATAAAAACAAAACCCAACTAAGCAAACCAGAATAGGAACAGCATCATAGGTATGGGGATCATTTGGAGGGTTATCAGCTGGGAGAGGGAAGAGGGAGAAATGGGGAAATGGTGCAGGGATTAAGAACCATAATTGGTTGGTAAAAAAACAGACAGGGGGTAGCTAAGAATAATATAGGAAAGGGTGAAGCCAAAGAACTTATATGCACAAGCCATGGACATGAACTAAGGGGAGTGGGATTGCTGGAGGGAAGGGTAGTACTGGGCAGAGGGGAGCAAAGGGAAAAAAATTGGGACTACTATAACAACATAATCAATGAAATATACTTTTAAAAAATACTAGAGTCTCAGGGTGGGAATAGAATTTCAAGATAATCTAGTTGTGAATTTCCTCTATAACTCCTCAAATAGTTGAACCCTGTTCTGCTCCCCTGTTACCTCCTCGGAGAAAATTATACCGTTGCTGGATAGCTTGCCTGCTAGAAAGTTCTTTCTGACTTTGATCTGAAATGTTTGGTGAATGAACAGGTTGAATAGCTTCTGTGCCCCAGCAGAAAATGGGTCCAGAGGTTTACTAACAGACATGGACTTATTTAGAAAATTAGCATTGATCATCAATGTTTGTGCTGCCACATATTGGAGAGGTTTGTAGTACTCTACCCAGCATTTTTGGAATGAAGGAACAGGATGTCATCGTCTGCTGCCCACTCGTCAAGTGGGGCCGTAAAGCAGAGCTGGCTCTGCAGAACGCTTGCCCACAGGCTCTACTTGACACAATTTAGAGCTCTGGATGGGTCCCTAGACACATTCAGTCATCCAGTCCCTGTGTAAACCACCTGCTTATCTGTTGGCTCACCTGTTCCTTCGGTCATTACTTGCCAAGCATCTCCAAATATAGGTGGGGATGGGGAGAAGTCCACGGTATCGGAGGAGAGACAGGCCTCTAGGTTCTCTGAGAGAAGTGGTATAAACTACACACAGGTGTAGGACAGCAAGGGCTTGAGAGGTAGCTCTGGGCTTGAATTCCCGCACTGCTACCCATCATCGCTGTGGGCAAAATGCTTTACCTCTTCCTATCCTTTGGGATTGTGTTGTAAGGGTTAAGAGATTATGTACCTAAATGACTTAATACAGTGCCTGCCAAAGAGTAAATTCTCAGGAGAACCGCAGAGGTGACATCTGGGCTAGGCCTTGGAGCTAGTTCCTGTCCACAGTGCCCTTTATCCCCCTTGCTCTTCCTGTAGCACTAGGAGATCCTTCAGTAGAGCTTGTAAATTCTTAGCCAAAAGGCAGAAGAGAGGCTCTTAGGGTAAGAGCCAGGTAGAGATAGCTCTTTGTCTTGCTGCTGCCTCAGTTTCCCCTGGGCAGCTGGAAACTGCCCTCAGAGGAATCTGTCCTCCGGTGTTATGCTTGGCCAGAGGTGAACAGGCCCAGTGAGGTTGGAAAGCCCTCGGGCCAGTCTGCTGCTTTGCTGACAGAGCCACTGTGCCTGTGTCATCATGCCTGCTCTAGTCTTGTGCTTGAAACTGATTTGGGCCAAATTTGGAATTGGTTCTGTCACAGGGCTCCTGCTGGGCAGTGTTTTGAGGTCAGGTGGGTATATTTGACAGATGTTATTCTTCCCACAGATCATCGAAAAACAAGCAGGGCATAGTCGGAGTAGGGTATTTCAAGAGGTGGAGACGCTCTATCAGTGTCAAGGAAATAAGTGAGTACAATGTTGGGTTACTTGCTCCTTCTCTGGGGGGATGCTTGGCTGCAGAAAAGGAGGTTATTTCTTACCATCACCTGCCCCCAACTCTCACTCCTTCCCCCTCAACTACGTCTAACTCTTTCCATCTTTCAATGTTTAAAAAAAGAGAGGAGAAATAACAGCAGCAAAAAAAGGTATCTCCTGTTTAAGCTGACATAATATAAATATCAGCAATTCAGGCAAATTAGAGGAGTGAGAAATCTGAATTAGTGCCTGTGACACAAATGGGATTTTATTTCTGTCAAGTGCCTGTTGAAACTAGGCTCAGTTGACTGAGTGTTTCCTTGTGGAAACCTTTAGGAACATGCTTTGATTAATAGATGAGAATGATGAGGATTATTAGGAATACTTGCTGCTATTTTCTGTTTCTAGGATAGTCACGTATGTGCAGCTACTACTGAGGGTCCTGAGACCTGGTCTAACCCTCTGTGCTTGATAACTGGGCCAAGGTGCTCTCTAGCCCCATCTTAGTCTGCTCACCACCAGCTCCAAATGAGTGGTTCTCCCACTGTGGCTTTAAATCAGGGTCACCTCTAAGACTCTGCTTTCCCCTCTCCCTCCATGGCAGGGTCAGCAGGGAGCCAGTGGCCTGGTATTGATGGCTTTGTCATTAAGCTTGGAGGATGGGGGCTGCTGTTGATTTAACTCCAGGCACTGCCTCTACAATCTTCTTTCAAATTAGGCCATTTTGGCCATCTTATTTGGACGCCTTCACACTAGTAAAAGCCTGGTATCTCCCAAAGTGGTCAGCATTTTTTTATGAGGGACAGATTTTTATTTTCAGCCTGCAGCTTCTGAGTTCAGCATTAGAGACTCTACTTGGTTTATTTCGTTCTTTAAAAGAAAAAAAGCCCCCAACACCTCCAATATCCAGGCTGGTGGCTTCCCTACTGAGTTACAAGACGACCTTGTTGGCAGAGCACAGTAATGCTCAGGCAGACAGAGAGTGCTCACCGGGGAAGGCCACAAGTGCTATGGTGGCCGGGAACACGGCCGTTTCATTAAGCAGCGCTTAGCAGTTAGGGTCTAGCAGTGCCCACGTTAGGCCCCAAGTCTATTTGACAGATGTTTCCATTTTCTCCAGGCAATGTAAATACTGCCCCGTGATTTATGGGCAAGAGGGAGGGCAAGTAATTATTTGCTGCTTGCCTCCAGGACACACACCTACTATTCAGCGTTATTAGCCGCAATTGCTTCCAGTCGGCTGCAGATTTTATTCAGTTTAATGTGACCGGGACTTTTTTATAACTCTACCTAGTGGGTTTTAGGGTTGGGGTTTGACAGCACAGACTTGGCGAAAACACCAGAGACTAAACATTATGGAAAGATAAGGTGACCTGAATCTTGCTAACACCATTGGCTACTTCTCAAACATGAGTCTTTAATAAGCATTCTGATTTCAAGTTGATTTCTGTCCTCTTACTGGGTATTGTATATTTTTTCATTGTATATTTGTAAATGGGCTTTAATATATAATACCATTTCTCCTTTTTTTGCTTTTCCTCCTATTTTTCTCTATTTCAGGAACATTTTGGAGCTGATTGAATTCTTTGAAGATGACACAAGGTTTTACTTGGTCTTTGAGAAATTACAAGGAGGTACTTAACTGTTGAGTATGTGTTTGGACTTCTGATTAAGACGCGGGGTGGTGATCATTCATCATGAATCCCAGAGACGTCTAAAACGAGTCAAGCTAATAAAAAGGATGAAGGACTTAAAACTGCCCTTGATTTGGGAGAAGGGAGGCCGGAGGGAAGGATGATAATTAGCATTTTGCAGAGCTTAGAATGTCACCTGTGTGGGCATTCTGTAAATGCCTTCTCATTATAATAGGGCTCATATATAGATACATGTAGTCATCAATTTATCAATCCATGTTTTGACATGTTCACTATTTAAATGAATTAATTGTGGGATGTAAGCTCTTAGATATATTGTGAAGTCCAGAAAGGCTCACTAGGGGAGAGGAAGGTCCCATTGTTTAGGACTCAGAACCAAGGTAGAAAGGATGCCTGAGAATGTGACATGCTTCACATAGAAAGATGCCATTCTTGACTGTCACCACTACTGCCATCACCCATACTCATAATCACTGAGATGTATATTGAAGTTCCTTTTCTGACAAAGAGAGGAGATAGAGAAGCCTTGTCCTCCCCATCACTCACCCAACCCTAGGACACATTTGCAAGGTGAATATTAGGGAGGATGTCTGGAGCTGAGTGGAGGGCTACATGGGGAGACTTGATGTTTTAGATGTTTTAGAAACCAACAAAGCTAAGTTTAAGTCTAGCTCCATCACTTACTAGCTGTGTGACCTTGAGCAGGTCACTTAACCTTTCTAAACAGTATTCTCTCATCTGTAAAATAGGGATAATGACAGCAACCACCTCCTTGGAATGCTGCTAGGTTAAATGATATAATTCATGTGACATGATTAGCACAGTGCACGATAGGCACTAGGGTTCAATAATTGCCAGCAGTTAATTTTTTTTAAGGTTTTAATTTAATTTTATTGTTGTTCTATTACCGTTGTCCCATCTTTCCCCCATTTCTCCCCCCAACCCAGCCCACCCCCTCTCCCACAGTCAGTCCCCACCCCGTTGTCCATGTCCATGAGTTATTTATACCAGTTCCTTTACTAGACCCTTCCCCTATTTACCCTTTCTCTCCCCCCATAACTATTTTTCTGTTCCTTGTTCAATTTTGTTCATTTGTTTGTGTTGTTCATTAGTCTCCTGTATTAGGTGATATCATATGGTATTTTTCTTTCATTGCCTGACTTATTTCGCTAAGCATAATTCTCTCTAGTTCCATCCATGTTGTCGCAAAAGGTAGGAGTTCCTTCTTTCTGCTGCATGGTATTCCATTGTGTAAATGTACCACAATTTTATAATACACTCATCTACAGATGGGCACTTAGGCTGCTTCCAGCACTTGGCTATTGTAAACAGTGCTGCTATGAACATAGGGGTGCATAGGTTCTTTTGAATTGGGGTTTCTGGATTCTTCGGGTATAGTCCTGGCAGTGGAATTGCTGGTTCAAAAGGCAGTTCCATTTTTAGTTTTCTGAGGTAATTCTACACTGTTTTCCATAGTGGCTGCACCCGTCTGCATTCCCACCAACAGTGCACAAGAGTTTCTGTTTCTCCACATCCTCACCAGCACTTGTTGTTTGTTGTTGATGATGGCCATTCTGACTGGGGTAAAGTGGTATCTCATTGTGGTTTTTATTCGCATCTCTCTCTAATGGCTAGTGATGTTGAGCATTCTTTCATATGTCTATGGACCCTCTGTATATCCTCCTTGGAGAAGTGTTTGTTCGGGTCCTTTGCCCATATTTTAATTGGGCTGTTTGTCTTCTTGGTGTTGAGATGTGTAAGTTCTTTATATATTTTAGAGATCAATCCCTTGTCTGAGGTATCATTGGCAAATATATTTTTTCATATGGTTGGTTCCCTTTTCATCTTGCTGATGTTTTCTTTTGCTGAGCAGAAACTCTTTAGGTTGTTGTAGTCCCATTTGTTTATTCTTTCCTTTATTTCCCTTGCCTTAGGAGATGTATCAGTGAAAATATTGCTACGTGGGATATCTGAAATTTTCCTGCCTATGTTTTCCTCTAGGACTTTTATGGTGTCACAGCTTACATTTAAGTCTTACATCCACCTCGAGTTTATTCTGGTGTGTGGTGTAAGTTGGTGGTCTAGTTTCATTTTTTTGCATGTCTCTGTCCAGTTCTCCCAGCACCATTTGTTGAAGAGGCTCTTCTCACTTCATTTTATGTTCCTTCCCCCTCTGTCAAATATTAGTTGACCATATAGAACTGGGTTTATTTCAGGGCTCTCTATTCTGTTCCATTGATCTATATGTCTGTTCTTATGCCAGTACCAGGCTGTCTTGATCAAAGTGGCTTTGTAGTATAGTTTGATGTCAGGTATTATGATTCCTCCTGCTGTGTTCTTCTGTCTCAAGATTGCTGTGGCTATTCGGGGTCTTTTTTGGGTCCATATAAATTTTTGAAGTATTTTTTCTAGGTCTGTGAAATATGTCACTGGTATTTTAATAGGAATTGTGTTGAATCTATAAATTGCTTTGGGTAGTATGGACATTTTAATGATGTTGATTCTTCCCATCCATGAACATGATATTTGCTTCCATTTTTTTCTATCTTCTTTAATTTTTTTCTTCAGAGATTTGTAGTTTTCCGAGTACAAGTCTTTTATCTCTTTGGTTAAGTTTCTTCCTAGGTAATTTATTTTTCTTGTTGCTACAGTAAATGGGATTTTTTAAAAATTTTATCTCTGACATTTTATTGTTGATGTACAGAAATGCCTTCGATTTCTTAATATTGACTTTGTACCCTGCTATTTTGGCAAATTCACTTATTATGTCAAGTAGTTTATTAGTGGAGTCTATAGGGTTTTCTATGTACACTATCATGTCATCTGCAAATTATGACAGTTTTGTTTCCTCTTTTTCAATTTGGATGCCTTGTATTTCTTTTCCTTGTCTGATTGCTGTGGTTAGAACCTCCAACACTATGTTGAATAGGAGTGGAGAGAGTGAACATCCTTGTCTTGTTCCTGATCTCAGGGGGAATGCTCTCAGTTTTTGTCCATTGAGTATGATGTTGGCTTCAGGTTTCTCATATATAGCCTTTATTATGTTGAGGTATCCTTCCTCTATTCCCATTGTGCTGAGGGTTTTCATCATAAATGGGTGTTGTACTTTATTGAATGCTTTTTCAGCATCTATGGATATGATCATGTGTTTTTTTTTGTCTTTCAGTTTGTTTATGTGGTGTGTTACATTTATTGATTTGCAAATATTGAACCATCCTTGCATTCCTGGGATGAATCCCACTTGATTGTGGTTTATGATCTTTTTAATGTGCTGCTGGATCCTGCTTGCCAATATTTTGTTGAGGATTTTAGCATCTATGTTCATCAGTGATATTGGCCTGTAGTTTTCTTTCTTTGTTGTGTCATGACCTGGTTTTGGAATTAGGGTAATAATGGCTTCATAGAAAGAGTTTGGGAGTTTTCCCTCTTCTTGGATTTTTGGAATAGTTTGAGAAGGGTAGGCATTAGTTCTTCCCTAAATGTTTTGTAAAATTCACCTATGAAGCCATCCGGTCCAGGTGTTTTGTGTGCTGGGAGTTTTTTGATTACTGCTTCAATTTCAGTCTTTGTTATTTGTCTGTTCAGGTTTTCTACTTCTTCTTGATTCAGTTTTGGAAGTTTATATGTTTCTAGAAATTTGTCAAGTTTCTTGCCATACAGTTGTTTGTAGTAATTTCTTAGCAATCCTTTGTATTTCTTTGATATCGGTCGTGATTTCTCCTCTTTCATTTCTGATTTTGTTTATTTGGGTCTTCTCTCTTTTTTTCTTGATGAGCCTGGCTAAAGGCTTGTCGATTTTGTTTATCTTTTCAAAGAACCAGCTCCTACTTTTGTTGATCTTTTGAATTGTTTGTTTAGTCTCTATGTCATTTAATTCTGCTCTGATCTTGATGATTTCCTTCCTTCTACTCACTCTGGGCTCTGTTTGTTGTTGTTCTAGTTCTTGTAGTGTAGGGTTAGATTTTTTATTTGAGATTCTTCTGTCCTTTTCAGGTATGCCTGTATTGCTATGAACTTTCCTCTCAGGACTGCTTTGCTGTGTCCCACAGGTTTTGGGTTGTTATGTGTTCATTATCATTAGTTTCCAGAAACTTCTTGATTTCCTCCTTGATATCATTGTTAACCCATTCATTATTTAATAGCATGTTATTCATTCTCCATGAGTTTGAATGTCTTTGAGTTTTTTCCTTGAGATTGATTTCTAGTTTTAAGGCATTGTGGTCTGAGAAGATGCTAGCAGTTAATATTTATCAAAACAATTGGTTATGGTGGGGGCTAGCTGAGAAGTATGTAGAATGTTATACTCCACCTCCCTTTTTTACACATTTGGAAACAAGAGACTCATTACAGTAAAGCAAACCTGAGGCCTAACCAGGAGCTGGTTTCATGTTGGGATCCCTTGATTGTTTAATCCGGCAAGTGAAAGATCTTTCATCTTCTATGCATGCCAAAAACCAGAGATAATAAAGTAAATATGTACCATTTTTAGGACACAGGGATGACCCCTTCAGTCCAGAAACACTGGCTTCCAGTAGTGAGCATAGACCACATGGAGCCTAGCCATATGTTCATTGCCTATGCCTGCCCTGCCCCACCCAACAACACTAGGACTGTGAATTACATGTTTGAAATGCTAGATGCAGCTGAAACCATATCACTCAGAGTGCAGCTCTATTGAGACCAAACCCAATGGGTAAAGAGAGTGGGGTTGGCTCAGGGCAACCGCTCCCCCAAGCATTCAGGCTACAGGTCCTCTTGAGGGGAAGTCTGCATAGTCTAACTGGGCTTAAGTCCTGATGCCACCACTTAACTGGTGTATGATCTTGAGCAAGATTGCTTAACCATTCTTGGCTTCAGGTTCCCCATCTATAAAATGTATTTGTGTATTTTGTGAAATTGTGGTGACCCTAAGATAATCTATTTAAAGAGTATTACACAGTGCTTGACACATAATAACTACTCAAAAAAATGTTAGCCAACAAAACTGACTTAGTTTTTGAGAAATTGCAAGGAAGTACTTACTGTGGAGTATTTGTTTGGACTTCTGATTAAGGTCCAGGGTGATGACCATCCATCATGAATACCAGAGGCTTTTCAAAGAAGTTGCCAAGGAAAGTTCGGGGGGAGCAGTTTTTTCTTTTTCCTAGACTTTTATATATCCAGTGAGGGTTTGGCATTTCTGCTTGTAGGCTATGCTCTTGTTTGGATCTGAGATCAGATGCAAAGGAGGAAAAGTTTCTAGAGGGGCCCCCAACCCCAGGTCGAGTCACTTTTACTTCTTTTTGATTCCAGAAACCAAATGGCATTTATATTTTTGTTCATTTAAATAGTTGTTCTCACTTCCTTCTGTACTCATCATAGGCAGGTATGGAAGATAGCACTTCAGTTCCATTCAGTACAATTTTGTGCTGGTACCTCCTCTGTGCCAGGAACCACACTTGGTGCTGGACATTCAGCAATGAATAAGCCTGTATTACTTGGCCTCTGAGAGTTATACTTCATAGAGCCTGAAGAGGCATGCCCCCATATCCCCTCTGCTCCCCAGGCTCCATCCTGGCCCACATTCAGAAGCGGAAGCACTTCAATGAGCGAGAAGCCAGCCGAGTGGTACGGGATGTTGCTACTGCCCTTGACTTCCTGCACACCAAAGGTGAGCCAAGCCTTTCCCTTGCTGGGTAGGTTAGGTTGGGCCAGCCAGCCTCTGGGGACTGAGGGAGAAAGTTAGGCCAGGTGGAGGACTGGGCCAGGAGCTGGTGCAGCTAGCAGGCCCAGCCATGAGTGTGCAGCGGGGAAACCAGGGTGGCTCCCAGACTTCTGATGTGGATGGTGGGTAGATGTGGAGCTGTTAAGAATTATAAGGATTACAGAAGAAAGAGCAGGGAAGAAAATAAATTTCATGTTGAACAAAGCATGTGTAGGTGTGTGGATGTGGATGATTTTCTTTTCCTTTCCTAATGAAGGATGTAAAACATGCATCATACAACAGTTCTAGTATAAATTTTTGAGTGTTACTCTTTCTAGTCTTAAAATACGTCACCTATATACCTGACCAGTATGACTCGGTTGGGTGTCATTCTGCAAATCAAAAGGCCACTGGTTCAATTCCCAGTCAGGCCACATTCCTAGGTTGCAGGTTTCGTCCCCAGTTGGGGTGCAGACAAGAGGCAACCAATCAATGTTTCTGTCTCACATTGATGTTTCTTTCCCTCTCAGTCTCCTTCCCTCCCCCTCTAAAAGTAAATAAATAAGTAAAATCTTTAAAAAAAAAAAAAAACTTTTGTAGTAAATTAAATATTTTTGCAAATTGGCTATTTTTGAATTCCATAAATATGTGTAATTATTACATACATTTTTTAATTTGCCAAACAATGGTGCCATGGAAAAATGAATTCTGGCTTTACCTTTTTACCAGCTCTGTACTCCCTCAGTAATAATGCCTAACCCAGAGAGTTATGGTGAGAATGAATAGAGAATTATATCACCAACAGTAGTTAACATTTAGATAGCACTTATTATGTGCTAGGCACTGTTTTAAGCCTTTCATCTGTACTAACTGGCTTACATAATAGTGTGTGTCCTATGTGTGTGTTGTATATGTATAACATAGCTGGAGCATAGTGCTTAGCATATAGTACAAAGTTCTTCAATAATATTATTTCCTCCAGCCTTGTCCCCCACCAGGCACAAAGCATTTTTATTCCTAATATTAATTCTCTTAGAGCATTCTGCCTGGTGGGGGCAGAGCAAATCATTTGTGACTTAGCTCTGCTCCCTTCACTTTTGCGGATACAGGCCAGCCACCTTGGCTGTGAGTGCTCAGGACCACTTGTAGGCGTCCTGTCTGTGCACCCCACCTTGTGCCAGCAACACCATGCAGATTGGTGTGGCCTGGGTGCAGGAGGTTCAGGTTCATCGATTCTGCCTCGTTTCTTCCAGTGGCTGGGGAGAGATCTGGAAACTGACAGTGCCCAAGTTGGGGGCCTGACTTGTACATGGGGTGAAAATTCCTAGAAGGGGGAGTCTGTACTTCCTACGGCATGATGAATGGCAGTGGTTCTGTTTCTGAAAGCTGGGATGCGTGTAGGTAACACCTGCCTGACAAAGATTTACAACTGCTCCCCAAGCTGCCTCCGTAGATTGCAAAACTGGGTCAGGCTTTTTACAGGATCCATACCTAAGAGGGGGGTAAAGGTGGTTTTATTTTTTATTTATTTATTTTTTACAAGAATGCACTAAAGGGAACAGAGGCTGGTAGTGTCTGAGGAGTTCTGAAGTGCTTGTTAACATCTAGCTGGCCAGCTGCCCATGTGCCTAGAAGTTGGAGGGGATGAAAAACGATTTCCAGCTGAACTTGGCTGTTTTCTAAATAACTTCACACTGGGAAGATGAATTGGGCAAGAATGGGTCAGCCCGGAAACAAGTTCCATACTTTTAAATATTGGACACACTGCAGCTTAACCTCTGGGAAATGAACCAGAGCAGCTCGATGACTGGTGTGCTCACAGGCAGGCCTATTATTACACATGGCTCTCAGTTCTCAGGCTGGGGGACGACTGGGCCATCAGCACCTATTTGGAGAGCAAGGCTCCATGTGTGGCTCATGATCCTTCTGTGGGAGCACTTGCTGTAATGGAAAATATCTTTCACTTTTAGTACGGCAAGCTGTAGCCCGACTCAATTTGTGCAGCCTGGACTGAGTTGCTCTGGGTTCTCATTCAATTAGGTGACTGATGAAGTCACTGAGCCTGCTGGAGCTCAGGTTTGTCCTCTAGTGAAGGGCCTCCAGTGGGCTGGGCCTCTGTCACCTACTAGGGAGTCAGAGGCTGCCTGAGAAATTGATCACCCAGGGAGTTTTAGTAAAGCAGACTGCTTTTCCCTGTTACCCAAGAATCCTCTGCTGCTTTCCAGTCCAAGCAGCAGCTGTTCGGCTTTTGCTCAGCCTTGCAGCCCTCTTGTATCTGCATCATACATTCTGCAGGAGGAAAGAGGAATGGGAGGTTTCTGGGTTGGTTCTTTGCCCCTGTCTTTGGTTAGAAGGTAGTTTTCCTGCAGGTGCCTTCTAGGCCTGGTCAGCAGCTTTTAACCCCTCATGGGGTTAGCCGCTACTGCAGTGTCCTTCAGAAGGGCTGGCCAAAGTGCAGAGGGGCAGGGGACTTACCTTAAAAACAGCACCCCATGGGCCAAAGCAGTCTTTACTGTGCCTCTGGAAGGACTGTCTTGGGCATGCAGAGCAGGAGAGAAGGGAATTGGAAAGCTTTGGGAGATTTGTTCACTAACACTTGATCCTCTGAACATTAAGGAAGTCCCACTGAAGGAACCTTTTTTTTTTTTAAATTGGCCACACAAGAAGAAATGAGGTAGAGCAGTCTCAGCCCCCTGAGATGCTCTTAAACAAGGCACTTATTATTTCTGCATTGCTGTTCCAAGCAGGGCCATTTGCAAAGCTCTTTGCTCTGCTTCCTATCAGGCTTCTTATTCTTGGTTGTCCCTGCAGTGCTAAGCAGTAGGCTGGCCGGGGTTCATTTAGCCCTTCTTATCCCTGCCAGACTTCTAAAGCGTCTGCTTCAAAAGAACTTGCAAATTCAACTATGCTTTTGGTTTGTCTCTGGTTACGTCTGCCTCCTGCAGCTCGTTGACTTTTTAATGTACCATAATTGGGAATTAATCTGCGAACAACAGCATTTGGAAAAAATTAATTGTGTGTGGAATGTTTGATAATTATGTGCATATGTTAACCGTTTCTTTGCTCTTTGTCATTTCAGGCATTGCTCACCGGGATCTGAAGCCAGAAAATATATTGTGTGAATCTTCAGAAAAGGTACTTAGGGCCCAACTTAGGATGTTACAGTTTTTACACTGATGCAGGGAAGCCACCTTGCTTTCCATACAGGTTGTTAGCAGCCTTCTCAGCCTCTGGTACCAACATGAACTGATTATTATGGACATGTGAGAATGTTATACCTAATGTGTAGTGTTTCTATATTGCAAATAGGGTTAATCCTTTTCCTTCTCTGATGTTTTCAGCAGTGTGATTGGCTTAAGCCTGAGAGTTTGTAAAATATATGAGACCCACACAAAATGAATGTTTTCTAGTTTAATGCACCTACCTTTAGAGCAGCTGATGGGAGTCATAATCAACAACTCAATCTTATATGAAGCAAATATTTGCCTATAAATGATGGTTATGTCATGGTATATATGCTACTAGAAGTGATCATTGAAAAGGATTTTTGTTTCTATTTTTATTGCCTATTAAAAAGGAAACATACTTAAGATTGAACAAATTCATCTATTTTAAACTTTCCCTTAACTCAATCTACTAGTAAATGGAAGTGTTTGAATTTCCATAAGCACATATAAATTTGATAAATTCTTTGTTAGGAGGGGTTTAGGCCCTGGTGGTTTTGGTAGCCCACATTCATAGTTATGTTTCTGTATATGTGTATGTATGCATGAACACATGTGTCTTGGTTTGAATTAAGGGACAGCTCTTACATAAGGAACAGCTGTGAGCGAATATTGAGTCAACCTGGTACTTAACAACTCTTTTATTTTTATTTATTGATTTTAGAGAGATAGAGGAAGGGGGAGTGAGGGGGAGAGAGAGAGAGAGAGAGAGAAACATCAACCCATTGCTCCACTCATTTGTGCATTCATTGGTTGATTCTTGTACATGCCCTGACTGGAGATCAAACCCACATTGGCTTATCAGGACAACACTTTTTTTTTTTTTTAATATGCTTTATTGATTATGCTGTTACAGTTGTCCCAATTTCTTTTCCCTTTGTTCTCCTCAACCCAGTGACCCCACCACTCCCTCCAGTTGCCCCCCACCTTAGTCCATGCCCATTGGTTGTGCATATAGTTCTTCTCAACATCTTCCTGTCTACTCCACTCCCTCCTACTATGCTTCTTAATTCCTGTACCATCTCCCTCCCTTTACCCCCTTCCCCCTCCCCATTGTTCCCCATACCTATAATTCTTTTCCTACTCTCGTTGCCTACTTAGTTTATCTTTGTTTCAATTTCCTAGCTTCTGCTGTTGGTTGTTGTGATACAGTTTTTATTTTAATGTTCATAGTTTTGATCCTCTTTCTCCTAAACAAGTCCCTTTCACATTTCATATAACAGTGGTTTGGATCTGATGAACTCCTTCAGTTTTACTTTGTCCTGGAAGCACTTTCTCTGCCCTTCTATTCTGAATGACAGCTTCGCTGGATAGAGTAATCATGGTTGTAGGTTTTTGCTTTTCATTACATTGAATATTTCTTGCCAGTCCCTTCTTGCCTGCAGTTTCTTCTGAGAAATCAGCTGGTAGTCTTATTGGGACCCCTTTGTATGTAATTCTGTTCTCTCTTGTTGCTTTGAAGATTCTCTCTTTATTCTTAATTTTTGACATTTTGATTATAATGTGTCTCGGTGTGGTTCTCCCTGGGTCCAGTTTTTTTGGAACTCTCTGTGCTTCCTGGACTTGTAAGTCTATTTCCTTCCCCAAGTTAAGGAAGTTCTGCTTCATTATTTTTTCACATAATTTTTCAATTTCTCTTTCTTCTTCACCTTCTGGCAACCGTATGATTCAGATGTTGGCCTGCTTATAGCTGTCCCATGGGCTCCTGAGCCTCTCCTCATTTTCCTCACTTTTTGTTTCCTCTTTCTGCACTGGTTGACTGTTTGTTCCTTCCCTATGTTCCAATTTGTTGATTTGACCCCTGGTTTTCTTTCACTCACCGCTTGTCGCGTATGTGTTTTTGTCATTTCAGCAGGACTAGCCTTCATTTCTTCCCCATCTTGTTTAAGATCTGCTGTCTTATCTGTAAGCATTCTTATAATCAAAGCTCTGAACTGTGCCTCAGAAAGATTTCCTATCTGCTGATCCATTAGATCAGATATTTGCTGGCTGGTCAGCTGCGTCACTGGGATCTCTATCATGATATTTGCCATCCTGACAGTTTTGTGTTTACCTTTGCTTCCTGGGCAGGGCTGTCACACCTCCTACGCTATAGGGGGAAGAGCACCGTGCACTCATCACAACCAGGCAACCCTTCTCGCCACACTGTGGCGTTTTGTATGGGGCCAGGGGTCCAAGATGTATCCTTGCCATTTACTCTCCGCCGAGAGACCGGAAGCTTCTTCCTCTATCCCCAACTCCTCCAGCCTTCACAGTCCAAGGCAATGGGGTCTGCCTTCCCTGGCATTGAAATCATGAGCTGACGGGTCTGGTCTGCAGCTGGGGGTGCGCCCAGGTGTTTCTCGCCTCTTTTTAAATATGGGTGTCAGTGCTTACCACCATCCTGCCACTGTCACCGCAGCTACTGCCACCAGCGCAGCTTGACCTCTCCGCCCCGGCTTCACCCCTCCTGTCCATCCGGATGAGCACCACTTCTTTATGACTTCATATGTTGGACTTCCATGTAACTCTATTTTCTGGAACTTCTGTTTATTTCTGGTTTTGCGATAGGTCTATTCCTTCTTAGTTGTGAAGGGAGACGGAGTGTGTCAGTCTAGGCCTCCCTTTTGGCTGGAAGTCTCCAGAACAACACTCTTAACCAACTGAGCTACCAAGCCAGGGTGGTACTTAACAACTCTTGTGAGAAATAGTAATGTATTAGTTCCAATGAGATCTTGTGCCTTCCTGTCAGTGACTCTAACATTAAACTATGATTTATCATTATTATCATTATGATTATTAATTATAGTTAACAGAGCGCACTGCCTCCTGTCCTCCATGAGTGGCACCAGAACTGCTGCCACTTTATGTAAGGTGCAAGCCAGGGCTGGCCAGCACTCAGCTACTGTTTGGAGCCCTCAGAGGGAGAGAAGGCGCCACTGCCAGCCACCACGCCACTAGGCAGGGCCAGACAACACAAGGCGAGGACCACATGAACAGGCAAAAGGACTGCAATGTCAGAAACACAACTGTTGTCACATGCAGATGCTGACATAGGCAAACACAGCTCACCTCTTCACACAACCGCATCAAAATTAAAACTAAACTGTAGAACAACCATCACTCAGAACCATCAGAAATCGAGTTGAATGGAAGTCTGAAACCACATCCATCCAGACTGGGAGGAGGAATGAAGATGCAGAATGGGTTGGTCCCTCACCCATGTGTGGTGGATAAAAATTTGGGAGAGATATCTTGGGAGTGAGGAGTTCCAGCCACCCCATACCAGGCCTCCCAGCCCAGGGTTCCAGTGCCAAGAAGATAAGTACCCACAACTTCTGGCTGCAAAAACCAGTGGGGATTGACTCAGTGGAAGAAACTGCTGGAGCCCCAAGCAGTTCCTCTTAAAGAACCCACAGAGGTATTCACCTACTCAGACTCACTCCCTCTGAGCTCCAGCACTGGGGTAGCAGCTTGAGAGGCACCAGTGGTATATAGGGAGAAATGGAAGTGTCTGGCATCAAGGAAAGCAGAGGCTATTGTCCCTTTTCTAAACCCTCCCTCCACAGAGCCGGCAAGCTGGTGCCATATCTGAGACTCCAACAACCTGGCTAAAACTGTTTGACCCTCCTTGGAGATCCCCAGAGATTCCACCCCAACCAACTTATGGGCCCACCCAAGCTGCCTTTCCATATGAATAGCTGGTCTTGGCTTATGCTTCACAACTTCCTAAGTCCTATCAAATAAGCAGCAGCTGGCCTCAGTGAGCCCCAGGCCCGGCTCTCGCCACAGTCAGCCTGGATTCACAGCTTGGCTTTGCCTGGGAATCTCCAAGCCTACCACAAATAGCAGCCATCCCAGATTGCTTTATATCTCAGGCAGGGTGGCCCTGGGCAAAACACAGGTGGGGGCTGACCTTCGCTTGTACTACCTGGGAAACCCAAGGGCCAGTGTACCCAGTGGACAGCTATAGACCACATCACAGCACCACCACCCTGCACAGCTGATCCTCCATGGAGGGAGGAGGTTGGTGGTCAGTGGTTATAGCCAGTCCTTGAAGCTGACTGGCCTGGGTAAATCCCTCTCATTGATCTGCCAACAGCAACCATGACTCACCTACAAGAGGAGAGTGTACTCAGCCCACACAAAAGGCACATCTTGAGTACCCACCTTGGGTGATAGGGAAGACTATGCCACTGGACCCTACAACACACATACTGCATTAGGCCACACTACCAAGACCTGGAGTCAAAGCAGCTCTACCTAATACATAGAAACAAGCACAAGGAGACTGCCAAAACGAGGAGACAAAGAAATATGACCCAAATGAAAGAACAGATTAAAACTCCAGAAAAAGAGCTAAATGAAATGGAGATAATCTATCAGGTGCGGAGTTCAAAACACTGGTTATAAGAATGCTCAAGGAACTTAGTGAGGACCTCAGCAGCATAAAAAAGATCCAGTCAGAAACGAAGGATACACAAATTTAAATAAAGAACAATTTACAGGGAAACAACAGTAGAGTGGATGGAACTAAGAATCAAATCAATGATATGAAACATAAGGAAACAAAAAAAAAAAAACTAATCATAACAAGAAGAAGAAAAAAGAATCCAGAAAAAAATGAGGATAGTATAAGCAGCGTCTGGGACTTCAAGAGGTCCAACATTTTTTACATCATAGGGGTGCCAGAAGGAGAAGAGAAACAGCAAGAAATTGGAAATCTATTTGAAAAAAAATAACAGAAAACTGCCCTAACTTGGTGAAGGAAATAGACATGCAAATCCAGGAAGCACGGAGTGTCCAAAACAAGATGGATACAAAGAGGCCCACCCCAAGACACATCATAATTAAAATGCCAAAGGTTAAAGATAAAGAGGGAATCTTAAAAGCAGTAAGAGAAAAGAGGTTAGTTATATACAGAGGAGTTTGCATAAGACTGTCATCTGATTTCTCAAAAGAAACTTCGCAGGCTAGAAGGGATTGGCAAGAAGTATTGAAAGTCATGAAAAGCAGGGATCTACAGCCAAAATTACTCTACCCAGCAGAGCTATCATTTAGAATTGAAGGGCAGATAAAGAGCTACCCAGACAAGGAAAAACTAAAGGAGTTCATCATCACCAAACCATTATTATATGAAATGTTAAAGGGACTTATTTAAGAAAAAGAAGATCAAAACTATGAACAATAAAATAGAAAAAAAATTATCAACAACTGAACTTATAAAACAAACTAAGCAAACAAGGAGAACAGAGACAGAATCATGGATACAGATAGCATTTTGATGGTTGCCAGATGGGAAGGAGGTGTGGGGGAATGGGTGAAGAGGTGAGGGGATTAAGAAGTACAAATAGGTAGTTACAGAATAGCCATGGAGATATAAAGTACACTATAGGAAATGGAGTAGCCGAAGAACTTATACATATGACCCGTGGACATGAACAGTGGTAGGAGGATTGCCTGAGGGAATGGGGGATGCTGGGTGAGGGGGGCAAAACAGAAAATCAGGACAACTGTAATAGCATAATCAATAAAATATAATAAATAAAAAATAGAAAAATACATTAATATTTTTGAGTGCTTACAGTGTGCCGTCATTTATTTAGTATTTATAAAATCTCATGAGGTAGGTACTGTATTTATCTTCATTTTATGAAGGGGGAAACTGAAACTTAGATAGATTAAGAAAGTTACCCTAAGTCACTCAGCTAATGAGTAGTAGTAGAATATAGATTAAAACTCAGGTAGCCTGACCAAGAACTCCATGAGCGCTTTGAACTATCCTGTTATATTTGCCTCTGGTTTACAATGTACTTTTATGTTCTTTGTTTCATTTGATGTTCATGGCCCAGATTTGCTGACCCTTTGTTTGTTATGGTTGGAAAAGTAAAATTAAGAGAGACTGGGTGTCAGAAGACATCAAGAAAATAAAAACAGGGTAAAGGAGGATAAATGGTATCAGAAGGAGACTTAGTTTGGGTGGTAAACACACACTACAATATACAGATGATGTATAGTAGAATTGTACACAAGAAAACTATATAATTTTATTAACCAAAATTGCACCAATAAATTCAATTAAATTTTTTTAAAGAAAGAAAATAAAAAGATAACCCACAAAATGAGAAGGAAAAAATTACAAATAATATATTTGATAAGGATTTAATATCTAAAATATGTAAAGAACTTCTAACGTAACAATGACAATCAATTAGAAAATGCGAAAAGGACTTGAATACACATTTCTCCAAAGAAGATATACAAATGGCCAATAAGCACATGAAAAGATTTTCAACACCCGTAATCATTAGGGCAATATAATGCAATACCACCTCACACCTACCAGGATGGTTATAATAAAAAACAATAGAAAATAACAAGTGTTGATAAAGATGTGGAGAAATTGGAACTCTTGTATATTGCTGCTGGGAATGTAAAATGGTATAGCCACTGTGGAAAACAGTTTGGCAGTTCCTCAAAAAGCTAAACATAGGATTACCATACCACTCAGCAATTCTACACCTTTGTGTACACCCAAAAGAATTGAGAACAGAGACTTGAACACCAATGTTCATTGCAGCATTATTCACAATAGCCAAAAGCTGGAAAGAACCCAAGTGTCCATCAACAGATGAATGGATAAACAAAATATGGGTATATACATACAATGGAATATTGATCAGCCATAAAACTGAATAAAGTTCTGATACATGCTACAGAATAGATGGACCTTGATAACACTGTAAGTGGAATAAGCCAAACATAAAAGGACAAATATTGTATGATTCCACTTATATGAAATATCTGGGATAGATAAATTCATATAGATGGAAAGTAGATAAGATGTTACTGGGGCCAAGGAATGGAGAAAATGGAGATTTATTGCTTAATGGGTGTAGAGTTTCTATTTGGGATGATGGAAAAGTTTTGCAAACAGATACAGGTAAAGGTTGCCAATGGTATGAGTGTAATTAATGCCACTGACTCGTATACTTAAATATAGTTTAATGGCATATTTTATGTTGTGTGTGTGTGTATTTTATCACAATTTTTAAAAAGAGAGTCTAGGTGGAAAAAGAAAAGAAGAAAAAATGTAACAGGAAAAAAAGGCAGGGAGCAGAAAAGGGAGAGAGGGAGGAAAGAAGGAAAGAAGGAGCAGCTGAGACTTGTCCAGGCTCCCCCAGCAGGTAAATGTCTGAGCTGAGACAGAACGAGCATTTTTGACTCATTGTGCTGCTTCCTGCACAAAGGCTTTTCTCATGCGTGCACACAAACTGCCCTCCCACCCCACCCCTGGTTGGCTCCAGAGATAACCCTTGCTGTCTGTGGTCTCGGGTGTAGCATCCAATTCTGGTGGGCTTGGCTCCTCTGTTGAGGCTGCATGGAGTAGCCAGCCATCCCAGTTTGCTCTGGCCTGAGGAGTTTACTGAAACACAGGACTTACAGGGCTTAAACCAACAAAGGCCCAAGCAAGCAAAGTCAAGATGATCACACTAAGCCACCTGAGGTGGTCAAGGGTTTACTTATAACTCCTTTGCCCTCCACTGATTGGTCTGCAAGTAGTGTCCCAGGAATACATACTAACTTCTCTAACTTCTGTGTTGCACCCTATGCCTTTGTTTGTTGGCAAGAGTTCTGTAGGTTTGTTAGTTGTTTTATACTGAAGTCATAGTAGTGTGAACCATGTCGTGCACACAATTTCTCTTAGTCAGAAAATAAGGGAAGAGCACAGGAAAGGACACCTTAGGATAAATCCCCAGGTGATTTCTCATTATCCCGTGGAGAGTAAACATGATCTGACAGGTAAAGCTGGACTTCAATGTAGCAGCCACATAACTAGGTACCCACATAGTGACCTCAGCCTCTTCATGCCCTTTGGTTTCTTGTATTTGTGATCTTTGCTCTCTGCTTTCCTTTTCAGGTGTCTCCAGTGAAAATATGTGACTTTGACTTGGGTAGTGGGGTGAAACTGAATAACTCCTGCACCCCCATAACTACGCCAGAGTTGAGCACTCCAGTATGTATGGCTGGACACCCTATGCCACCTTCGTCTGAGCTTCTGTATATTTGGAGTGCTCCTGATCCAAATCTCTGGAGTCTAGAATAGAGGGCTAAAGGAGAAGCGAGCATATCTACACCTCTTCCCTCTGCCTGCATTGTCATTTGGCTCACTGCTTTGTGCTGATAACATCCTCCCTGCCCCAGTGCTTAGCTACTAATGAAACTGACATTAGAGCTTCTAGCTTGGAATGGGTCTTCTGCCAGTGATGAGGCAAATTATATCTGTAAGAACAGGCCAAGCCCTGGATCCTGATCCAGGTAAAGATAAACACCACTCCAGGGCCAACCCTCTGGCATATGAGCACGTGATAGCTCTGAGAGTCCTATTCCCACTGCCGAAGTCGTGGTGCATCACCTTGTGATGGAGGGTGGGGAGTGTGGTCTCTCTGCGGCGAGAACTCAGGTCCTGGGCTCTCTGCACGTGGCTCATGTGGCTAAGTTGTCCCCTTGCTTCTCTCACTTCACACTTCATGCCCAGATGGTGTTGCTGGGAGCCACTTCTTCCTAAGACATCTCTGTACATACTCAATATACTGTAATTATCACTCTTGAGACTTGCTTGCTTTATAAGTGGATTTTCCTAATAACCTTTTTTTAAGACATGCACTTGACTATGCCCATGTCTTATTCTAAGCAACATTATTAGAAATGTTTGTATATTAGCTTTTATGACACTGAGATACCTTGTTCTCAAAGTCATTAACTCTAATTACCAATAACAGAAAATGTCTTATCTCCACTCACCATCTTTCCATCAAATTAGTTGTATGTGTTGGAGGTGGGAGGGGTGTCTCTTGGTGAACCTGAAATAATGAAGAGGGAGCAAAAAGAAATTTAAATTTTTATCAGCAGTTTTCTATGCAAAGATGGGAGGAAGGAATCCTAGATCCTGAGTTTATCACTGATGTGCTTGAACAAATCCCTGTCCCATCTATAAATGGGAGAAGTTGGGAGATTAGATTTGTTCTAAGAGTTCTAGCTTTGATGGTCTCTTAATTCTGAATCCTTATATTTCCTTCCTCTAAGCTAGCAGGGAAGCTGGGCAGGACTTCACTTTAAGAAGTCCTTGTTTTATGGAATCGATCTCCACAGATCTCCATCCCAGAACCGTGCTTCTGAAACACTGACGTACCTGTACATTAATTGACTGTATACAGAGAGCTGAGACAGGGAGATTCCTGAGCTGCTTGACCAAGGGTCTCTGCCTACCTGAAAAGATAAGGTTACCTGAAACTAGTCACATGGGTCATGGAGAGTGACAGGACTCAGTTTCCAAATATTCAGTTGGCCCAGCTTTTCTAAGTGCCTTGGTAGCATGAGGCGGGCTCTCTGGCTGGCTTTCCTGACAGCTTCCTGCTCTGCAACTATCCTCTTGCTCAAGTGCTCTTTGCTATCCCCTCTCCCTGTGACTAAGCCTCTCTCTTCTCTGCCACTTCCCCATCCCCAACCCTGGCCCCACAGTGCGGCTCTGCAGAATACATGGCCCCAGAGGTGGTGGAGGTCTTCACAGATGAGGCCACATTTTACGACAAGCGCTGTGACCTGTGGAGCCTGGGAGTGGTCCTCTACATCATGCTGAGTGGATACCCACCATTTGTAGGTCACTGTGGGGCTGACTGTGGCTGGGACCAGGGAGAAGTCTGCAGGGTGTGCCAGGTGAGCACAGTCCCAGGACCCACTGCAGAGGGCCAGCTGGAGGTCAGCATGGTTGGGGGATGCCAGGCAAAACTGGGTTTGGGTATTGTTCCTGATGTGGAAAGGGGTACATAGTGCCCCTTCCTCATTGTGTCCAAGTGCAGTCACAAGGTGAGATAGAGATAACTGGGCCCTTAGCCGAGCTTGGAGTTCAGGGAGGATTGTTAGGGAAGATCATACCTGAGCTGAGTCCAAAAGGATGAGTCTTGCCTCGGGGGAGAGGGGCAAGAAATATAAGTAAAAGAATAGCACAAGCAGAGACATGAAGGTTTGCAGCAACTAAGGGTGTAGAGGAAAGAAGAGCAGAGTACAAGGCTGATGGTGGTGGGAGATGAGACCTGAGAGGTCACCAGCACCCCATTCCTGGAGGGCCCTGTATGAAGGGCCTGGGAATCCCAGCTTTGTTCTCTAATTGATATTTCCCACGCACCAACACCCAGCCTGCCAAGGGCATTCCGTGTCATTTGATGATTTAGGGGAGTGTGTGGCATACCCCAGCCATGAGCTGTGGCTTCAATGAGGCCAGTTGGACCCAGGGTGACTAGATCAATAACAGGCACATCCTGCCCACCCCTGGCCAGTGTCACCTCAAAACGAATCTTCTTTACCTAGAATAAGCTGTTTGAGAGCATCCAGGAAGGCAAATATGAGTTTCCAGACAAGGACTGGGCACACATCTCCAGTGAGGCCAAAGACCTCATCTCCAAGCTCCTGGTTCGAGATGCAAAGCAGAGACTGAGTGCTGCCCAAGTTCTGCAGCACCCCTGGGTGCAGGGGGTAAGTAACCCAGGGAAGGGTGGCGTTCCACACCCTCAGGCCTGCAGCATGGCCATGAGGAACCTCTCATACCCAGGTGGCTGACCTCAGCTGGAGGGAGATTGTATAGCACTTTCAATTCCTGTGCACATAGAGCGATCTGGCTCCTAACCCAGCCCCAACCTGAGTCCCATGCTGGTTAGTCCTAGACTTGCTGCTAAGCTTGGTCACAGACTAAGGCCCTATCTGGCCCATACTTCTCTGGGGAATTTGGACATATATCCCAATACTGGCAGAGCCACACAGCTCAGGAAGCATCTTGGTGTCATCACTGGGGCCTGTAGTACCATCCCCTTGTACAAAAAGATCATTCGCTGAGAGTGCCCAGGAGCAAGGCCTTGCTGCCCTGCTTGCTGCATGGCTTCATTAGGGGCAGTGTGTTCTTCTGTGGTCCTGGGGTCTGGGTGCAGCCTGCCCAAAAGGCAAATGGTGGCGTTTTCACCAAACTAAGGATCTAAGGCTTCACTAGAAAACATTTTTAATCACCCTCCTTGGTTAGTCATGGGACCTGACTTCTGTCCCTTCGAGGAGTCTGTCAGACCTCATGGGAGTCACTGTGTCTCCTTCATCTGCCAGGTCCTCAACAGCCTCAGTGGCTCCAACAGCCCCATGTTACAGATGGGGACCCAATCCAGTGTCTGAGTGGCTAATTCCCAGCCACTCAAGAGTTGCTGTCTCTGCTGAGTAGCCACCATATCAGACACTGGTAGTAGTAGAATGAGTTTGACCCAGTCCCTGTCTTCATGTTCTAATGGAAAGAGGGAAACAAGGGAATAAGTGACAGGATAGTGTGGCAGATGCTTGGGGCACCAACAGCCCACAACCCACCACTACTTGGGACGGGCAGGGGTTGGGAGGTAACAGGGAACGGGGAATGTCTCACAGGGGAAGGGACCCTAGAGCTGTGTCTAAGAGGATGATTAAGACTTTGCCAGGTAGAGAGGGCTCTCCATGCAGAGGCAGCTGGGTTGAGCGCTGTTCCTTGCTTGTTCTCTACTTAGAAGACCTGACCCTGCAGGCAAGCCTGGCCATGTCCCTGTGCTGGCCCTGAGCCTGTAATAACCCATCCACTCTGCACTGGTGTGGGTGGGGGAAGCTCCTGAAGGAAGGAGCAGCTTACCCACACAACTATCCTTCCCATTCTAGCAGGCTCCAGAAAGGGGACTCCCCACGCCGCAAGTCCTCCAGAGGTAAAGCTTCCACCACACCCAACACCCTTCCTTCCTTGGCTTTGACTTTCAAGCTCTCAGCCACATTGGGATGGAGGTGGGGGATGGGGAGCCCATCTCTAGGCTCAGGGATCCTCTGCCTGAAGTGGCTCCCTGGCCTGCCTTCTCCCCACTTCTCTTCCTCTCTCCCCCATGCAGTAAATTTCTCCCTCTCTTCTCTTCTTCCCCAGCCCTCTAGCATCTTCAGGGCCTCTCCCTGTGCTGTGTGCAGGAGAAAAACCTGCTTTGCATAAACACTTGAATCCTAACTGGAAATCACCATTTGCAGCCCCAAAACAGGCCTTATCTGTGGGTTATTACACCAGGCTTTCCTTCTGCAGCCATGGTTTGGTGAAAGTAGCAGGAATTAGGGGCACTGTAAGACAGTAGGATCAAATGTGATATATATATATATACTACTAGACAAGCAATAATAATAATGACCGCTATATAGTAAATATTTACATGTGCCAGATAAGGTACAAAGGGCTTTACATAGTTTTCTGATAAATTTCAAAGCGAGGCATTCCTATTACCCCATTTTATAGTTTAGAAAACTAAGGCATAGAAGGATGAAGTTAACTTATTCAGGGCCACACAGTAGCCTTGCAAGTTCAACTTTGAACCTGGATCTCTTTGACTTAAGTTTCTTTTAATGCTTACATTCTTAATGAACGCTGCCCTGTTCCCAAAGGGCCAGCGCTAAAGCGTGTGGGAACCCCTCCAGGAACCAACCTCCTGGATAGTTTCTAGGAGCTGCACAGGGAAGTCTTGCACCTTTATAATCTCAATTCAATTGAGCCAGAATGCTCCCGCCCAGCTTGGGCTCCTACCTGATTCTCTAGAGCTGCATCCAGATGCTTTGAGGCTCCAAACCTCAGATCCACCTTAGCAGATTTATTCAGCAAACCACAGTGCCTGTTACATGCCAGCACTGAACTGGCTTTTGGGGACACAGGCACAACAGCACAGCCTCTGCTCTTGGAGCTCCCTCCCAGGATGGGGGAGAGGTATACACATAGGCAGGTTTCATGTGCCAAGGCCCTTTCTCTGACAGAGCTCTGTGCAGAGGAGGGTGCTCTAAGTGAAAGGGGCATTTGTCCTTTTTAAGTCCAAGGACAGTAATTGAGAGTCAAAGCCATTCCCACCTCAGTGAAATCAGGTTGCAAACCCAGGCAGGAACGACTTATGACTTTGGAGAAAGCAGCCCTGTGCAGGCTCAGAAAAGCCTGGCGGGAGTGGAACTGCAGCAGTTGGTGGGCGTGTCAAGAAGCTAGCCTGGCTGAGGCCATTGAGTCCTGCCTCCTCTTTTCTCTGCTTTTCCTTCTGTCCCTGCAGAAATAGCAGCACAGTGGACCTGACACTCTTTGCAGCAGAGGCCATAGCCTTTAACCGCCAGCTGTCTCAGCACGAGGAGAATGAACTGGCAGAGGAGGCAAAGGCACTGGCCGAGGGCCTCTGCTCCATGAAGCTTTCCCCTCCCTCCAAGTCACGCCTGGCCCGCCGGAGGGCCCTGGCCCAGGCTGGCCGCAGCGGAGATGAGGGGTCATGCCCAGCACCCACAGCTCTCTGACAGATTCCAGTCACGCCTTTCAGGCCCTAGACCTGTCCAGGCACTGCCCCCTAGAAACCTGTGAGGCCAAAGGCTTCAGAGAAGGCAAAAGGACCTTCTGTGTGGCTGCAGCAGGGCTTTCTCATCCACCACGGCCCTGAGGTTCCCACCCAACCCCCATTTCCCTAGAGACCTCTAGGAAAAAGCTTTTTCCAAAGGGGTGGAAAGCAATCACTTGTCACTTTGCATAATCGCCTGAGGCAGGGACATCTCTGCTGGGCTCTTGCCCACCTGCTCACCCGCCTGCATATCTGGGATCCAGCCTGCTCTCATGAATGAGGGCAGTGGCGGCTGGGACTGCAGCCTTCAGGGAGGCAACTTGAGAAGCTGTCAGAGGCTCTTCCCTCCCTGCACTGTCACTCCCCCCCACCTTGGTCAGTCCTACCTTCCTCTGTCCTTTGGATGTCCTCCCCCAGGGCTGAGCAAAGCCGTCCCCTCAATTCAGGAAAGGGCAGAGAGACTTTGCATTCTGGAAGCCAGATCAGTCTTCCAGTCTGTAGCACAGAGAAGCACATAATCTTTCTTTGCCGTGACCGAAACGTGTCCCTCATTTATCATCCTCTTCGTTGTTTGGTTGGAATTGCTTCTAAAGTCAGTATTATTTCATTTTTAAAAATGTTTTTTTGACCATGCTCTTCCAGCAAAGATGGTGGGAGTTTCAGTTCCCACTGCAAGCCCATGGACTTGCCAGAGCGTCCAAAGGCTCACTCTTCTTTTGCTGAATGTCCACACTTTAATCGACAGTGTCCTACTTTTCTAACTGGTTTTAAGCTATTTTAAGATGATGAGTGCCTTAGAGACCAAGAGCGCTGCTGCAGCTCTCAGGCCCAGCGTAGAAGGCAGCGCAGGTCTGGGGCAGTTACAGATAGCTCTGTGCCTGATGCACAGCCAGATCCAAGGCAGCCCAGCTGCCCCACTGAGTGGGCTGTGCTTGCTGCCCACTGGAGAGCATGAAGACGAACCTGGCATCAGATAAGTTGAACTGCTGGGTTACCTGAAGAAAATCGACATGCATATGTCAGATGTTTATTCAATACAACGATGCTCTCACACATTGAGCTTGTCTTAATAAAACTTTTAAATTGTAGCTGTGGCCTTCCTAGTAGTCCTTTCTTCACCTACAAACCTGAAGAGGAGACAGGCCTTCTGGAGTGGGCTGATCCCTGCCGGTGCCCTTTGTCTGGACCTCTAAATGTAGCACCTCATTGGATTCATAAAACACGGTGAAGGAGATGTGATTGCTTTTCTTTTTTAGGTGAGGAAACGAAATTCATCATTTGTCAGTCCCCTCGTCTGTTCCAAGACCCAGAGATGAGTAGGAAACAGCGTCTGCCTGTTAGGACCTCCCCATCAACTGAAAGAGGCGGTGTCAACACCCATCACACAAGCTGGTTTCCAAACATGCTTTAACAGGCATGCCCTGTACATGGCCCGGCCCACCTACCCAAGTGGGGACAAAGTTCCCCTCTGTCTAAAACAGCACTAAACCCTTCTTGAGGCTCCATCATGTCCCCGGGACTGTGTTTGTCCTTCCAGAGTTGGCTATAAAGAAAGACGGTGCCTCACATCCACAACCTGCATGTTCACCATACAGGGCGCTTGCATGAGCCTTGCCCCATGTAATCCTCAGAACCAGGCAAGAAGGGACCTTATAAGTTCCCAAGGAGGTGGCAAAAGGGAGGCCTGAGCATCAGGGCTGGGTACCTGGCAGCTCTTCACCCTGGGGCGAGCAGAGTGGGGAGCTGGGGTTAGGGGTTCTTCACTCTGGGGGCCGGTGATGGGCCCAGCTGCCAGCTGTCCTATACTGTGAATGCCTCCATGTTGATGATGATATACTTTCTGTTGGCTGTCTTCCCTTGGCAGCAACACTTACCACCCTCACACCCTGTCTTCATCTGCCTGGAGTGAGATGGGCTAGAAAAAGTGGGTTGGGCAGCATCCCCAAAAGTAAAAGGTCATCAATTTGATTCTCAGTCAGGGTACATGCCTGGGTTTCACGCAAAAGTCAACCAGGTGCAAGAAGCAGCTGATCGATGTTTCCCTCTCTTTCTCCCTCCCTTCCTCTCTCCCTAAAAAATAAATAAGGGAAGAAAGAAAGAAAGAAAAAGAAAAGAAAGAGAAAGAAAAGAGAAAGGAAGGAAGAAAGAAAGGAAGGGAGGGAGGGAGGGAGGGAGGAAATCAGGCTTGCAAAATCTGAGCCTTTTGGCCCCAAGTCTCGCTGGGGACTCAGAACCAGGGTATGGACTCCAGCCTCAACCTGATCAGTCCTTCAGGTTGGTGCAGCAGGGATGTGACTTCCAGGGGTGTCCAGAACCAAACACTCCCCCTCCCCACCGCCACCCAGCCCTGCGAGAAGCTCCAGCTGGTCTCTCCTGCCTCTGTGCTTTTGCTCAGGCCTTGCCCTCTACATCCGGCCTCCTCACTCTAGTCCTCCTGGCCAGGCCCCTTTGATCCTCCACTTCTCTGCTTATGCACTGCTGTGCATTAGTGTGCTTACTAAGTAACATGTTCTTTCTGAGAAGCTTACAGTCAACATCTCATTTAATTCTCACAGCAGTCCTGTGCAGTAAGGTACTATTATTTTACTCTACTTAACATGAGAAACCAAGCAGAAAGAGAAAAAAAATAGCTGACCCCAGGGCTGTACAGCTAAGAAGGTGGAACTGGAACTTTTTCCAGAAACTTGGTACCCAGAGCTGTGCTGCCGGGGTTTAAATCCCAGCTCTGCCATTTACTAGCTTTGAGCCTTGAGCAGGTTACTTAATCTCGGGGGTGGGGGTGGGGGTGAGGGTCGGGGTGGTGATGGGGGGAGCTGTGGGGAGGTCTCTCAGTTTCTTTAACCAAAAATTGGGCAGGCTGTTAATGAAAGTTACAAATTAATGAATGTAAAGTGTTTAGAGCAGCTCTAGGCACACCCAGTAAGTACTCAATAATTGTTACTTATGATAATTCTAGTTATTTTTATTATCTCCTGGATCAGAATTACTCAGCTGAGTCCCAGTGATGGAGATGAGCTTTTCCCCTGTCCTTGGCTTGTGTGGGTGGAGATAGGTCTAGGCTATCCAGATGGGCCTGGCCTCTGACCCTTTGTGGGATCCTTCTGTCGACAGGCTGCTCTGTCCCTCTGGGGCGGGGTCCCTGTCCCCAAGGGGCAGCTGTAGGGGTCAGGGGCCCTGAGTTCTAGTCCCTCCTCTGCCACGGTTCACTAGGCAACCTTGGGAAGTGCCTTGCCCTTTCTGAGGACCAGGCCATGTGCCTGGCTCTGCTGGGCAGAGGCAGAAATGGCAGGCACACTGAGGGAGGCTCTGAGACCTGGAACTGTGGCAGCCGGTTCCCAGCCTCTAGGGTTCACACTTGGGTTGGACATTAGGAGAAAGCTGATCCCAGACAGCAGAATGTTTGAGACCTCAGGCCTCAGCCCCAGCCCATCCTGGTTTAAACAGAACCAGAGGACTCCTGGTATGAACCCTATCTGGGGCCTGGGCACAGGGATCAAGTCTCACCCTTCCGGGTATCCACCTGCCTGAGCTCCAGGGGTCCTCCTCCTTTCTGGCTGACTGCCCTCACCAAACTTAGCTCCATGAGCAGTGCCCGGGTCCTGTGCCAACTGCTCCAGCTACTTAGGTCTAGAGGGGATAGAGGAGCAAGGTTCCTCCATGGCTGGTACTCTTGTTGCTATGGTAGCAGTTGCCTTGGAAGCTGCTTCCCAACTTCAGCTTCCAAACAGCCCCGGAACACCATCCCCCAGGGGATTAATGAATTAATTATGCTCTTTTCCAGGATCCTCACCCCTCCAGGAAAATAAACAACTAAACCAAGCTGAGTCCTCTCGCCCACTCTTCCTCCCCACCCTGATGCTACCTTTGGATCTGGGAAGAAAAGCTCAGAGACAAGTACCCTCTTCAGTCCTGGCCTCAGCAAGAGATGAAGAGAGATGAACTCAGCAGTGACCCATGACCTAGCCACATCCTGAGTCTGTGGCCTGGAGGACCCAAGCTTTAGGGAGGAGGGCTTTGATGCTTGTCATATGGGGAACGGTGAGCGGTCCCGCTCCAGTGCCTTGAGCTTCTGTCTCGTTTACCTGTTATAGTAAGCCCATCACCATCCTTTTTCAGAGATGGTACAACCTACGTAGATGTAAAAACCCACAAGCTTTCCTCACTCCATATGTAGTCAGTGGGGGAGTAGGCATCACAAAAATTCCAAGTAGCCTTTAATGACACTCTCCTGTGATGAGGGAAAAGATGCAGGCCTGGACTGATTCTTTTGAGCCTAGTGTCTCCCTCTGATGGTGAGGTGGCCAATTCCTCCCAACTCAAATAAGATAATTTAGAAATTCAAGGGCAGAGATATGCCAGAGCGCTTCTCAGCTGAGCAGGGCATCTGGCCACTGATGTTCTAGAAGGGACTCTGGGACAATCCTTCCACTCCCATGGCTCAGTTTCCTCATCTGTTCTAGGAAGGAGCTGGCATGGTTCTGGGGTTCTGTGATCTTGTAACTGATACTGGCTTCATGTGTCTCTCCTCCATATCTCCCCCTCTGCTCTGTGTCCTGAGGGATTTACAATGTCAAAGAAAAACTATAATTTGGAATTTGCTTTCCAGCTTTTAGAGGTCAGAGAGTTCTTCTGGAATTCGAAACTTACAATGCACAAGCAACCCTGACTCCGGCCTCTGCTATCCCCATCCCCATTCACAAGTGGAGCAAAGTGGGGCTCAGGATGGCATGGCAGGCCCATAGTGCCAGGAGACAAGCAGGCTGGCCAGAGCCTCTGTCTTGCTGATGGTGTGGGAGCGCCACCTTCAGCCTTATACCATGAAAGGAGCTGGCACAGACCCTGTCCGTGGGGTTATGCAAACACATCATGGGAACAGGCCTCCATGGAGGATGTTCAGATTCCCAAAGCTCAACATCTCAGGAACATATTTCCATGGACAATTATGTTGACTGCTTCTCCTAAAACTAGTCAGTGGGGATCAATTACATGTAACAGAGACATGGTCTGTCATTTGATGCCTAATTAGAGGAATAATCAGACCTCAGCCTGGTGAGAGGCACAGGGGATGTTGGCAGCAGTGCCTGTGGCTGGGGAATGCCCACTTCCAGGGGCTCTTATGAGCCAAGATCACAGCCCAGGAACCCGTCAGTGCTCTGCAGGTACCCCTCCTCTCTACACACCTTTGAGTTCATGCCTGTCCCCACCCAGGCCTGTCTGCAGCCCAGACAGGCTGGGCAGAGAAGCTCTGGCCAGAGGTCAGAAGGCACCGGCCATGTTCTAGTCTCCCCACCCAGGCCACAGACATCCAGCCCCCGCCTAGTCTGATTCTAATTTCAATTCCTTTCCCAGCCCTAGCCCGTAGGTGTTTCCTCCTCCCCCATTGCCCCTACCACTGCTCTTCTCTGTCGGTCCCAGCCAGGGTTCCCAGAAAGCTAGAAGGGGTCACGCTCTCAGCCCAAGGAAAAATAAAGGGGAGTGGATGCCAAGTCTAACTAAGGAGAAAGAGGGATCTCAAACTAGGACTCCTCAGCTCTGCCTAGGAGCTAGAGGTTATGGGATGAGGGGCAAGGGCAGGAGGGGCAGGGGTACAGAGTAGATCTGAAGGGACAACTCTCCTTCTACTCCTATCCTAGTCACTGTTCCTATCTCTTGAGTGTCCTCCAGGTCTCTTTCCATCGCTGTCTCCCAGTCCCCAAGCAGAGGCCCCAGGGATACCTGCAAGCCAAAGGGACAGCAGAGTGGGCCCTGAGCATGTGGCCAGGGCACCTCCTCACATCCCTGGCTGCTGAACCTCACGTGAAGCCAGTAGCTCAGTGGAACCTGGGCTGCCTGCCCTAGTGGGCCTCTGGGACCCAGGCAGTCGCTCACATTGCAACCTCATGAATAACTCAGCACCTCTCTGCTGCCTGCGTCTCAGAGGAGCCTGGCCCCTGGGCCAGCCTCCCCCACAGCTTTAAACTTTAATAGCCCAAGGCTCAGTGGCAGCTGAGCAGGCTCCAGGGAGCTGGGGCAGGATGTCCCAGGCAGGGGAGCTTAGGCTGAGCTCTCCCAAGAGGAGGCTGGCAGTAGAGGACCCTATGGGGCAGGCCTAGCTCTCCAGAACTCTGGCAGCCACTGCCAGATGTGACCAGAAAGGAGTCCCAGAAGTGGTCCCCAGCTTCAGGGGCCTTTAGGGGAGGAATAGTGAGGTGGGGTGACTTGAAAGAGATCTTAGGTCAAGGTGGTAGGAGTTGGGGCAACCGAGGAAAGTTGTGGGGTAGAGTTGCAGATTAATCTAAGGGTTATAAGCCCAGAATCTTACTGCCCAGGAACTCCCACCCTGAACGTGAAACTCCAACAAGGGACAACCAAGAGACCAAGAGACCAAGACCTTCAGGACTTTTCCGGGGACAGGACCCACTGGCAGGACACGGCACCCTGGGTAGGCCTGCATGGACGTCCCCATCAGAGACTTCAACTGCCTGCAGCTGGCCTGTGTGGCCCTGGGCCTGTTGGCCGGCATCATCATCATCGGCGTCTCCGTGTCCAAAGCTGCAGCTGCTCTGGGCGGTATCTTTATTGGCGCCGCTGGTCTGGGTGAGCAGGTGCTGGGCTCAGTCAGGGAGCAGGGACATGGTCAGGTGAACAGGAGATGGAGGGAAGGACTGAGACAACAGGATCTGGTTGGGAAGTGTGGAAGCTAGAGGTGTGAGCAAGGGAGAGTTGTGGGGTACAGGGAGGGAGAGGAAGGCTGGGGTGAGGTTCCCTCCATGGAGTGTCAGAGCAAGGAGATGGGAAAGAGGGAACCGGCTGCCATACTCCCCTCTGGCTGCTCCCCCGATGGCTCTCCAGTCTCAGGCCTGGACTCTCGGGTTTGTGTGGGGATTCATAAGCCTGTTGGGGGTGGGTTGATAGGAACAGGTAAAAGGGGACAGGCTTTCCAGTGGACCTTCCTTGAGCCAAGACAGGATGCAGATCAGACTAAGGACATGTCTCAGCAACAGATCTGTTTCTCCAGGCATCTGTCCATCTGCCTATCTGGGCCAGTCCACTGATGTCCCCACAGTGATGCTGAGTAGCATCCCTCACCCCACTCCACCACCCTGGGCTGAAAACAGAACCAGAAGCACTGGGCTTGTAGGCTCTGGGCATCCGTAGCTGCAAACACCAGCCACAGGCCACAGACACTTGATCTGGGGAGGAAGTGGGAATGGGCAAGACATGGAGAGGATCATGCTAAGGACCACCCCCACCCCATCCCAGTTCTACCCTGGAGGCCCTGGAAGAGGGTTGGGCAGGGAAGAGTTGGTGGTGGTGGTGGCAGCTGGGCCCGTTTCCAGCTGGCTGTGTGGAGCCTGTAGCCTCTTCCCCAGAGAGGCACTGCTCTCTGCCCCTCCCTGGTGCACACACTCACAGGTTCACATTTGCACACCCACAGTCCCAGCCTGCACACTGGTGCTCCTCCATGCATGTTCAACATCATCCTCATAAATCACCCCCAGGCTCAGCCCCCCCCCCCCCAGCTTCATGCAGCTTGCACCCACCGGGAACCTCTGCATCACAGAGCCCCTCTGTGTCTCTCACCCCAGGGCTTCTCCTCTTGGCCTACCCCTACCTGAAGGCTCGGTTCAACCTGGACCGCATCCTGCCTAATATAGGTGAGTCTTCTCCCTGCCCCCTGCAGTGTCTGCCGAAGACCATGTGAGACCCTTTGTGTATAAATCTGGGGCCCACTGTGTGGGGGAGCAGTGCCCACATATGTGTCTGCTCCTGGCTGTGTGTGTTGGAGTTGCTGTGTGTGTGTGTGTGTGTGTGTGTGTGTGTGTGTTTGGGTATGTGGTGCAGGCATTGCTATGACTACAGTACAGCAGACTCTAGCCTGCCACAAAAGTGCCTGAACCAGCTCAGAGCACTTAAAACTCCCATCTCCCCTGACAGATTTTCCATCTCCCCCAAACCTCCAAGGTCTCCAGATCACCCTACTGCGTCTCTGAGCCACCAGAAACCTATCTCCCTCAAGATGTTAGGGCCCTTGTATAGCTCCCTGCTTCCTCTCACCTCCCACACACATGCTCCCATGTCCATCAATTGCATGGAGCTTTGCATATCCCCAGTTCTCCCCAGGACCCCCATCTCCTTAAAAAAATTGCCATCTTCTCTGTCAAGGGCCCGTTTATTTCCACCCCTTCCTGCCCCTCCCCCAACACATACACCACCCAGATCATGTGGGAGACCTGAACAAATGCAGTGGAGCAAAGCCAGCAGCAGGAATGAAGATTAGACTGCAAGAAGGACTTGACTTAAGAGTGGTTTAGTGACCAGTTGGGGTAATCTCATCTTGCAGGGAGCCTGAGAGTCCACCCCCATCCAGGGCCAGATGCTGGGGAGGGAAGATCCAACGCCAATGGGAATAAAGAGGGTAAGTTCCAGAAATTCCAGAATCCATCTTCCCCCTTCCTTCTCTGGCTGAACAGCTTTGTGTATCCCAGTTGCAGAAGGGACCACCCCAGTCTCAGAGAGCTTGCAGAGTTGGGTAGTTCTTCCATGTGTTCAGTCAAAACCCTTCTTGCTGCAAGCTGTGCTGACCTCTTCTGACCTCTTGTGTGTCCTCAGGGCCTCTTTGTCCTGCCCAGCATGGACACCTGGGCAGAAGGCACCTACCTGCTCTTTCCCTACCCCTCCATCCTATATCCCAGTTTATTTCTCACTCTTCTCTCCCACTGTGGAATCCAACTCTCTGAGCTGGTACCTGAAACTGGGCACCTTCTTCTTGCCGCATCCCCACACACCGGAAGATTCGAGGGCAGGAGTTTCTCAAAGACGGCCCCAGTGCAGTGTCTGCTGCCAGCAGTGGGATGCCTAATCTCAGCAAAAGGTCCCATGCCAGACCATGTTCCAAGCACTTTACACAACTAATCCATCCCATTCTCAGAACAACCATATGAGAAAGGCACTATAATCAGCCCCACTTCATATATGGAGCACAGAGAAATGAAGTGACGCAGCTTGGAAATAGTGGGGCCAGAACTGAGACCAGGGAGTCAGCCCCAGAGTGCTGCCTCTAACCCTCCTACCAGGCTGCTGTCCTCTTGAAGGGCCATTCTGACCATCCATACCTCTGGAAACAGGGCCCAAACTGCCTCTTGGGACTCTCCTCTCTCACTAGTCTATTTCACTCAGCTCCAGGGTTCTTCTAGGTTGCTCTGACCCAGAAATCCATCTACTCAGGCAGCCCTGTCCTGGTCTCTTCCCCAGGAATCCGCAGCAGCCTGTCCACCGTGAGCAGAACCTTGGAGAAGCTGAAGCCAGGGGGCCGGGGGACTGGGGAGGGCTGAGGCAGGGGCTGAGGGGCTGCCTCCTGCCCTGCCCTTCTTTCCTGCCCGCCATCCTGATCTCAAAGCCCTCCTGGGTCCAAACCAGAGATGAACGAAGCCCTGGAGACGCCAGACCTGCATTCACCTGGCAAACGCTCTTGGCAACAGAATCCACAGAGTGGGGGGTTGGGGGTCTAAAGCAAGGTGTCACTGGAAGCCCTAAGTGGCAGGGGGGCTTGTTTCAGGCTCTTGACCTGGATTTGCTCTCTGGACTGCAGCTCAGTTTCCTTCCCCTTTTGATCTACTGATTGGCTTCTCTGGAATTTAGGGCCCAAGGATACCCCACCCCAGTCTCTTGCTCCAGCCTGGCCACAGAAGTGAACCCCAGGCCCACAGGAACCACAGACAGGGTCCTGGTTCAGCCCCCAAGGTCTGGCCCTGGTCCCCTAGGGCTCACCAGCTTGATAGAAGGGCTGGTTCAGATTCTTCTGGGGATATCAAAACTCAGGGACCTTAGCAGCAGCGAACCAGTTGGGAGGAAATCCTAAACAAAGTGGTCACTGCCATGACAGGAGGCTTCCTAGAGGAGGTGGCTCCTGAGCTGAGTCATCCCCTGAGGCTCTTGGTATTTGACTCCAGACAAGATCTCCAGCCTTCCTTCTTCTCCCCCACCCTCTCCCTGCTCCTGAAAAATATAAACACATTCCAGTCTCCAAGCCTTGGTTTATGTTCTCCTGGAGATCCCCCTGGTCCTCTCTGTCTATCAAAACCTCCACCTTTAAAGGCCTAGTTCCAAGAATCCCCTTAACGATAGTATCTTCCTGCTCCTCTTCCACCAGCCTGTGTCTCCTTCTCTCAACAGTCTCCAGGCAGGTTGAAGTCTTCTTTTTCACAAAACAATTATTAATCCTATTTAAACCTACTTTATGTTGCCCTTTTCCAGTCACCATCAGGGCACACAGTAGGTACTTAAAAAATGTTAATGGCTTAAATTTAATGGAAAAAAATTCCCCAGGTTATCTCTAGAGAACCACCTCAAGGCCCCATGTACCCATGGGTTTGGGCTGAGGCAGACCTGGCCCAGGTGTGTGTGGCTCTACAGAGAACATCAGTCCTCCCTCCACACCACTCTTCATACACCTGTATATTTGTGATCTCTAGAGACATCTGCTCCTTGTGGCCTTTGTCCTAGTTTGGTGAGAAGAAGACAAAGCTAGGAAGAGTCTCATTCTCGAATGATCAGTGCAGGTGGCCCCTCCTCCCTGAAGCGTCCCCTGATTTCACTGTGCTCCCGCTGCCCCAGGGCTCCATCCATCACAGCCCACATCACTCTGAGTGGCCCTTGTCTATTTCCCCCTCTTGAGAGTAGGGGCAGAGGGCTGGGCATACAGAAGATATACCCGTGGATGTTGGAAAACCCAACCAAAAGAGGGAGACACCATCTCACTGTGCAGGTGGGAAAGCTGTGACCCTGCAGGAAAAGGACTCAAGACCCACGGTGAGAGATTGTGGAGCCATGTCTTGCACCCAAGTCTTCTCTCTCTCCCCATCCAAGGCCCTACCCTCTGTGATTCTCTGCACAGACCCCAGGGATCAACTCCCTGACTGTGGAGGGACAGACTTCCATAAAGGGGCTCAATTTCGCTTATTCTGGCTGGTTGTGGAGCATTTGGTTCTTCAAGCCTGATGGGAGTCAGCTCCTGTCCTTGCACTTTCCCCTCCTCCTCCTTCCTGCCTGCTCCTAGCCCTTCTCCTTCCCTTCATCCTTTCCTTCAACCTCATTATCATCAACAATAACCAGGCCTGGTGGCCCTTTCTTGATCATAAGTAACCCTTCCTCCTGTCTATCTTCAATCCTTACCTGCATCACCCCCAAAAAGATGACCAAGGGTGGAGAGGGTGAAAGTGGGGCAAGGGGAGTCTGAGCTGTCGGGAAGGTGGTCTCCCACCCTGGCCCAGCATCAATCAGTCTTTCTCAGCCTTGCTCTCCCCAAGGCAGGTCTATGGGAGCCCCGAAGGCTGACAGGGCAAGGCACAGAGCGGTGTTGGGGATCAGAGTGGAATAAATGAAGGAATGAGCACATACAAAGGCAAGAGCTATCTCCACAGAGAGGAGCTGGGTGGGCTTCAAAGGACCCATGAAACTGGGTGGAAGCTCTTGAACCCTGCCTCTGGTTCCTCTCTCTTCCCTCCTGCCATGGGCTCCTTGGGAACTCCTTCCCTTCAGTGCAGATGAATGTCCAGATACCCCCTCCCCAAGTGTATCTCCACTCTGGGTACCCTACCCCCTCAACCTGGTCACAGGAGCTGTCCGTGAGGAGACATGTGCCTTCTCCACATCCATGCTTTGGGAAAAGGTGAGGTTGGGCCAAGGAGTCAGTGGTGGTGTGGTGGGTAGCATTAAGGAGAAATGCCCCCTCACCTCTGGGCAGCTCCTGAACACTCCAATATTTAAGCACAGGGGTGGGTGTTGTGAACAGGCTCAGGTCATGGGACCCTGCCCTGCCAGCAGTCTGTACAGTAAACGAAATCTGTTCTATCCACTAGCCTGTTCTTTCTTTTCTTAGTTTTAAAAGATTTTATTTGTTTATTTCTAAAGAGAGGGGAAAGGAGGGAAAAAGAGAGGGAGAGAAACATTGATGTGCGAAGCATTAATCGACAGTCTCTAGCACACGCTGAACTGGGGACCCACTGCAACCCAGGCCTTGGCCCTGACCAGAATCGAACAGGTGACCCCAGATTCGCAGGCTAGTGCTCAATCCACTGAGCCACTCCTGCCAGGGCCAATATCCTGTTCTGACCTGAACTGTGGTGTGCCCTGCAGGCCTCTGGCTGGCTGAAGAGAACACAGCCAAAGCCGGAGAGTGCTCGGTCCCGGCAGCCCACATCCCTGTTGGGCCACCCTGAGTCACTGACTGGGCTTCGGATGAAGTCAGGGGAGGAGATTCACATCCTGGTTCTGCCCCCAGGGGCCCTCTGCCTCAGTTTTCCCATCTGCAGATGGAGGATAAGAACAGCACCACCCTCACAGGGCCTCTGTCAGGATAGAGGGTGCCTGGCACCTGTCCACGTCAGAGACGGTTTATGAATGGGTGGGTGAAAGAATGAAGGGGGAGGTTGGCAGGCTCTTCCAGCTGGAAAGTCGTCACCTCTGACGCCCACCCAGTCCTCTCTAACACAGCCCCGGCGGGTGGGCCTTGAGCCCGGCACTGCCTCCCCATCCTTCAACCCCAAGGGGTCCTTCCCAATCCCACCAGGAGACAGCGCTCCTTAAGGGGCTCGTGGCCACGCCCCTTTCCAGGGGCCGGATTGGTGGAGGGTGATTGGGGTAGGGTGAGAACAAGCACCATCCCTGGAAAAATCTCCGGTTCCCACAGCTCCGACCCCACCCCCTCCAGGAAAGGTCGGGAATCCGTCTGAGGCTGAAGACAGGGCGACCTGCACCCCTCGCTGGAGAGTGAGTGGCAGGGTGTCTACCGCGGACTCGGAAAAGTCCAGACCCCAGCACGTGGGCAAGCTGGGGGTTCTCCACAGGGGGCTTGAAACGCGCCAAATCGAAGAGGGAGGGGACCAGGGCGACGCAGAGCGGGGAATCAGGACACTCCGAGAGATCAGATCGCCGCTCCTCCTGGGGTCAGAGGGGAGCCGAAGGACACGCTGGAATCCGCAGGA
The DNA here is from genome assembly GCF_987537825.1 of Furipterus horrens. NCBI lineage: Eukaryota > Metazoa > Chordata > Mammalia > Chiroptera > Furipteridae > Furipterus > Furipterus horrens. The sequence continues at coordinate 31,653,113 of NW_028327173.1, read as the reverse complement.
CCGGCCGCCGCCCACCGCTCGCGCGCGGTCCTCCCGGCCTGTGGCCACCAGGGACTGCTCCCAGGGGTCCCCAGCGCTCCTGCCAACCCGCCGAGCCCCGGATCTCCGAGCAGCCAGGCAGGTGAGTGAGGGAGACCAACCTGCTAACCCACCCCATCCCAAGTCTGCGCTGCCCGCCGCCTCCCGGGTCTCGGGATCCCTCCATCCTGCTGGCCCTGGGTGCTCAGCGGGCCACCCACCAGCTCAGGCAAGTGAAAGCCACGAGTTGGAGGAGGCTGGAGGAGGGCAAGGAGATGAGAGGAGCGAGGAGAAGGAGAGGACAGTGAGGAGGGGATGCTTTAAGAAACGGAGGAGATACTCCATCCAGCCCAAAATCCCAGGGTAACCGAGTAGTACCTAGACAAGCGGTCAGGAACCTGTAGCCTTGAGACAGAGTCTTGGAAAAGAGATGAAAAAAAAATTTTTTTAAGCCCTGGCTGGTGTGGCTCGGTGGATTGAGCGCTGGCCTGGGAACCCGGGTTGCTGGTTCGGTTCCTGGTGGAGGCGCATGCCTGGGTTGCAGGCTGGATCCCCGGTTGGGGGCGTGTGGGAGGCGACCATGCATTGATGTTTCTCTCCTTCTCTTTCTCCCTCCCTTCCTCTCTCTCTGAAAATAAGTAAAATCTTTTTTTTTTATTTAAATTTTTTTAAGAAGAAAGGAAAAATATACAAGGAAACAGAAAGGGAGACACACAGCACAGAATGGCTGCCTTGGGCCCCCTCTGCTCTACCTTGATCTCCCCCTTTTTAGTTCAGTAAGAATCTGCCCTAGAATCCACCTTCAGTCCCCACCCAGCTGCCAACTACACCATCCCGGGCCCGAAGTGAGGAGGGAATGAGAGAGAAGTTGGAACAGAGTGACTTCAAAAACCATGAGAAAGGTGAAGCCAGAAGGATGGGAGCCGCATCAGAGGCCCCTCTGACCAATCAGTCCCTTCACCATTTGTTAAGGCAACATTCCCTGGACCCCCGGGAGACTCAGGCACTGCACTGAGGATGCAGCTGCCAGGTGAACATGACCCTAGTCCTCAAGGAAGACCATTGTGGGATGCAGACCCGGACCCAGGGTCACCAGTTGCATGCTGTCTTGGGGAATTAAGGAAGGTTTTCTGAAGGGAGCTGCACTCTGGTGGCTGAGCTGGAGTTAGCCAGGCGAAGGTCAAGTAAGTCAACACATAATTCAGACCCAAGGAGCAGCATGCTCACCTGCTGAGTTCAGCCCTCCTCCAACACAATCACCACGAGGTCCACCTGGAGGGAGCCTCAACTGGGATTTTAACCAGTAGAGAGAAATGGAGAAGGAAACAGTGAAGGGGGAGCAGTGAGACTAGACAGGAAGAACTGGATTCTAGAGACACCTGGAGGGAAGGATCTGCAGAGCAAGGTGGCAGGTTGGATCGGAGACTGGACTGGAAATGCTCAGAAGAAAGCCTGAGGGAGAAAGAGAAGCAAAGATGAAACCTAGGTTTCTGGCTGGGAGTCTGGGATTAGTGGGAGAAGATGAAATTTAAGGAGCCTGTTTCTAAGAGGAAGAGAATGTTTCCAGGAGGGAGCATTCAGTGGGGCCAAAGCTATGGAGAGGTCAAGTTAGCTGAGAACTGAACAGTGCTCATTGAATTCAGCCACAAGGAAGCAGCTGGTGGCCTTGGAGAGAGCTGAGTGATGGCATAGAAGTTGGGGTGAACTGATTCTTGAGAAGGGGGTAAAGTAGGGAGTGTAGACAGCATTTTTAAGAAGGGGAGAGGCAAATATGAGATTGCAGGAGGGTTGGGGTTTTTTTAAATATTTTATTTATTTTTAGAAAAGGAGAAGGGAGGGAAAAAGAGAGGGAGAGAAACATCAATAGGCACCAAACCCACAATCCAGTAATGTGCCCCCACCAGGAATCAGACAAGCAACCTTTCATCTTGCAGGACTACGCCAACCAGCTGAGCCACACTGGTCATGGCAGGTTTTGTCTTAAGAGGGAGAGGCTTAAGTGCCTTCAGGAGGAGGTCCAGGTGAAGTAAGAGGGGCTGATGAGCACTGACCAGGAAGGGGAGGTTTCCTGGGAGCCCTGAGGGCCCAACACATGCCAGAGACGTGGATGCACAGAGGGCCTGTACTGCTCAGCACCTACGAAGCTTAGCGGTTTGGGCACAAACTTGGAGGAGACAGGAAGCTGGACTGATGCAGGGTTGAGACCTTGCTGGGGAACAAGTTAAGTTGCAAGACAAGGTAAACTGCAAGAAAGTAACTGAAGTAAGATGTGCAGGTTCTTGGTGGATGCAGAAAGAAGTGGAGAAAAGAGGCTCCCGGAGAAAATGCAGAGACTTCCAGGATTGCATCAGCTCAGAGAACAGTTGCAGCAAGAGGACTGTGGAGCCATGGTGAAGAACACAGGCTTAGAAGACACTCAACCTAGGTTTGAATCCCAGCTCTCCCAACATGTTATCACCATATCAGTCAACCTCTCTGAGCCTCTTTGTCCTCATCCGAAAACAGAGATGGCAATAGCATCTACCTATATTATTGTCACAAGGTTCAAATGAGGTAATAGTATAAAGGGCTTAGAACAGTGTTTGACAATAGTAGGTGCTGTAAATGTGTTTCTGTAGCGGTAGCAATGGGGTTATAGTCAAAAGAAGGATGTCTGGGCTTCCCGGAGGTGGAATGGTTCAGAGTGATGACAAGGGTGATGAGGTCACCGGGTGGTGAGGGGGAGGTAGCTAAGTGGAATGGAGGATTGGGCATTGGAGATGAGGAGACAAGGAACTAGAGGGCACAGGGTCAGTCAGTTGTGCAAAGAATACTGAATTCCCTCAGTGGGCAGGTAGGACTTGGGCTGGAGGGGGAAGAGCTGGTCCAAAAGCCTCAGAAGGAGGTAGGCAGGAACGCAGTTCCACTCCAGCCAGTCTGTGGTCCCCTCCCTCCACCCCTCCCACTGGGTCCAGGCAGCTGAGTTTCATGGAGTTGTAAGCTTAGGCCCATGCTGAGGCTGGGATCCAAGTCTGGCCACAGACATGGCCGTTGCTGGGTTTGTGGCCCAAGGACTCTGGTGGGCAAGTCTGAGTGCACCAGAGAGGACCAGGAGAGGGCAGCAGGCCCAGGGTAGCCAGGGCCACCTCACCTTGCTCGGTGCAGAATTGGTTTAATGAACACAGTGCTTGATTGCTGCAGAGTCCCGTGTCACTGGGACCTCTCAGCTGGACAAGGAGCAGAAGCCAGGGCCAGCAGAGTCCCTCTAGACCAAATTCAGCAAAACTATGCCCCGGGAAGAGGAATTGTGAGCACATGCCTGATGCAGGCAGGAACCCACTGGAAATGCAAGGGCACCATCAGAGCAGCTAGAATGGTCCCTATCCCTTCATCATCTCTCCCAGGGTGCCCGGTCTCCTCACTACCAAAGTAGCTCCCCTCCACCCCCACACTCCTGGGCAAAGAGAGAAGTCTCCAGAGGTACCTCTCCTGGGCAGCAGCTCATTGCCACTGGATAGGCAGGCAACGGAGAGAGCATCTGTCTACCTGTTGGTTGGCCTGTGTCTGTAATTCTCAGTGTATAATGCATCTGTGTTTGTATTTCTGGGCATGTCTGTCACTGAGTGCTCACGGGTGATGTGTCATGTGTCATGTGTCATGTGTGGGTATTTGTGTGTTTATGCACACACATGCACTCAGGGATGAACATGATGGGACCCAGGAGTCAGATGCAGGAGCTGGAAAGTGACCCCTTCAGATTCATCTTCAAGCCTTGTTTCCAGCACACATGTGTGTTTGAGTGTGTGTATGCACCTGCCTGTGCCTGTGCCTGTCACTTGAGGTGGGGAGGGACCTGTGAAATTGGCTTTGGTAGGGATGGTGGCCGTTCTTTGAGCTCTGGGGAGGCAGAATTCAGCTGGCAGAAGCTGAGAGCTTCCTAAGATGGTGAATAAGCCAGCAATGAGTAATGGTGATGTGGGAGGTACCCTGAGGCCAGGGTGCAGTGGGAAGGGGAAGGTACTGGGGACCGAGAAAGTGCTGGGGCTGTGGGGAAGGGAACATGGGGGGCTGGCTCAGACTTTCAGGAACCAAGAGGGAACAAATGGGCTAAGATTAAGGGGAACAGAAGGGTTCACAGCTCCAGCACTGTGAAGTTCAGACTGAGCAAACAAGTTCCTCGAACATATTTAAGAGGACAGGAGACTGGGATGGACCAGGAGCTGATGTCTGATGTCACCCAGAGGCTCCTGGGCCCTTAGAGCAGGAACTTGGGACCAGGAGGCCTGGCTGCTGCCCCTGGTCAAGCAACTGCTTTGTGCAACATAGACATCCCGGAGCCATGGGCTGGGACAGGCTGAGGGAGGGAGGTTGACCTCACGGGTCTTCAGACAGAGACCCCTCCGCTGGAGCTCTTGCCACCACCCACAGAGGACCACCCTTCTTGGGTCCCAAACTTGTTGATAATTTGCTGAATAATAATCAATTACTAAATATTTTAAATAATCAAACATCTCTATACCTTGCAGTAAGCAGAAATTATGGTGTGGCAGAAGCAACATGGGCTCTTCAATCTGACGGAACCAGGTTTGAATCCCAGGTTTACTATTTATTACAGCTGAGGAAACTGGGGAAAGTTCCTTCACTTGTCGGAGCCTTGGTTTCATATCTGTGAACTGAGTTCAGGCCTGCACAACTCACAGGGTTGTAGTGAAGATGAACTGTGTTAATGCAGGGAAAGTGCTGCACCCCTGGGAGGCAGGTTACTTCTCAGGGAAATGACTTAATCCTAGCCAAAGCAAAGACCAGCTGTATCACAGATACATGTACCATTTTTATGAGCACTTTTGATACACTGGCAGTAATATCTGAACAGGTTCCCATTTCCACCTTCACAAACCACAGGGAGTTGAGGGTTGGGCAGCAGGATGACAAGTTTGGAGACAATCACTTGGCTAAATCTTTCCCTTTAGATTCAGACAGCTGAGTCCCAGAAAGGGACCCACAGACCAAAATCAAGAGCCCTGGTCAACTGAGGCCCAGCCTTGAGTGTCTGCCTCTGCCCCAAACTGCTTCTGGCATGGACTCCCAAATAGAGACCACAAGGCCTCCCTTGCCAGAGGCAGGGCAGTAGGGAGGGTGACTGCTTGAACGGGGTCATGGACAGCTTAAAGGTAGTGGCGAGAGCCCTGGCTGGGTCTGGTTTGGCTTGGCCACAGACTGCTTCCATGACTTTCCCTACTCCAAGCCTCAGTTTACCCCCATCCATAGATGAAGGGATTGAACTAGGCAATCTCTACAGCCTCAGCAGCTTGGAGTGCTCACTGAAGCTGTGAGTGTTTGAGTTCCCATCCTAACAACTCTAGATTCGGAGCAATGACCTTCTCTCCTGCTCAAGCAATGTGATTGAGGGCTGGGCTTGGGGTGACGTACAAAGAGCTTGAAGGATCTGGGATAGCAATTGCACCAACTGGGAGGGTCCTGCTTCCAAACTTAAATACTCCAGCTTGGAAGTCACACAGGTAACAATTCATTGGACAGAACTAGTCACATGGCCCACCTAATCACAAATTATTCAGGAAATGAGATCTTAACATGTGTTCAGAAGGGGAGGGAAGCAGAAGGAGTTAGTGAACAGCACCCGTGACACAAAGGAGCTGGCCCAGGAACCCACAGCAAAGGAGCATCCAGCACTGCAAGAGCCTGATTGGAGGGGCATGGAGGCGCACTAGCAGTGCAAATTGAATTGCAACAGCTAAGCAACTTTAATACCTCACCCCTGTGCACCCCAGATCCCAATTAACCAGGGTGGTGGCAGAAAGGGCCCTTAGCCCTTTGTCTGCCTGGGGTGGAAACTCTGGAAGTAGTTTTGTCTTCCAGAGGCAGCTCTGCCAACCAGGAGTAGATAAGAATCACTCATTGGCAATTAGCACTTGGAAGCTCAGCCCCTGGGCAGGTATTCCTTTTGTTGAACTTAGTGTGCTAAGCCAAGGAGTTTACCTTCTAGAAAGACACACAATGCACACCCTGCCTCCTCCTGTGCTGTTGACAGTTGATGGAGCAAGTGCTGATTACAGAAGTTTATCTAAAGGACCCTGAGGAGAATCTATGCTCTGAGCTTCTTCAAGATTATCTGAACTTCTTCCAGATTCTAGCCCTCGCTTGGAGCTTGGTTAACAAGCATTTAGCAAATCTAGCACCTTGCTAAGGTGAGAGCTCAGGCTTCAGGTTTAGGACACCAGGTTTCAAGTCCTGGCACCACCCCTGCTACTCAGTGGTCTTGGGTGAGTTTAGTCTTTCTGTGCCTCAATATCCTTGTCTGTTAAATAGGGATATAGCCCTGGCTGGTGTGGCTCAGTGAACTGAGTGCTGGCTTGCAAACCAGAAGATCTCTGGTTCAATTACAAATCAGGGCCCATGCCTGGGCTGTAGGCCAGGTTCCCAGTTGGGGGCATGCAAGAGGCAACCAATAGATGTGTCTCTCACAGACTGATGTTTCTCTCCCTCTCTGAAAATAAATAAGACCCTTTTTAAAATAAAATAAAAATAAATGGGTATATAACAGTAATACTTGATCTCATGTTATTGAAAGTGCTCAGCATAGCACCATTAAATGAACAATCTGAAAGTATTCATTTCAGATTTTTACTTAGACTTGCTTCTGGCTAAGATAGACTAGCTTGTATCAAACCAGCTCACTGACTAAGGATAACTAAAAATGCTGGATTAAACACTTAAGAACTCTGTTTTAGGACATGGGAGAGCTACCAAGGCAGTAAGAACTTGAGGGGTCAAAATCTTGGAGAGAAAAGAAATAATATTTGGCTTCATTTGTTCTTTTAAGGCATCATGCAGTTTGTAGGGGGCAGTAGCCATGGAGCCAGGAAGTTAAAATCAGAAATTAGGGCTTACAAAGAAGAGAAGCCTTGTTTAAAAAAACTCAGCTTTTAGTTGGGGAGCCCAAAGAGCTAGCCCCTGAGAGTACTTGTTAACCATATATAAACCAGACTCAGAAAGACAAGCACAGCTCCCAGACTGGGTTAAGGTGGCCTGTCCCTTCTTTAACTGCCTGTCAGGAGCAAAAGTAAATCTTCTTTTGAGAAAGATGACATTGTCTAGAGCCTCATGCTATCCTACAATGTTGGACATTTAATAAAAAATTATCTGGCATTCCAAGAGATAAAACTAAATAACCGAAAACCAAGAGCAATAAAACAAGCAATAGAAACAAGAGATTCAGATGTTAGAGTTTTCAAACATGGACTTTAAAGGGTTTAGTACATTCAAGAAAATAGATAAGAAGAGAGAGTCTTTCAACAAAAAACTGGAATCGTTGAAAAATAACGTGGCAATTCTAGAACTGAAAAGTTAACAACTGAAATTAAAAACTGAACAGATGAATTTCATAGCAGAGGAGACACAAGTAAAGAGAGGATTAGTGAACCATATGATAAATTAGTAGAAAAAAACCAGGCAGAAACAAAGAGAGGATAAAAAGTCTAGAAAATACAGACTAGAGTGTAAGAGACACGTAGGATGATGTCAAATGGTTGAACATGTGTACAGTTAGGGTCCCAGAAGGACAGGAGGGAAAGAATGAGGAAAATATAATGGCTGAAAATATTCCAAAACTGGAGTGGTGGGGAGAATCAAGCCACAGATGGTAGAAGCACCAGGAAACCTAAAAAAGGATAACTACAAAGAAAAAGCTCACTTTGGCACATCATAGTAAAACTGCTGAAACTCAAAGAGAGTCTTCCCTATAAGGGAATAAAGAAAGGAGAGCCTTGGATCCTCCAGCCACCTGGTGCCTCCCTGTCCCTTGCCCAGTGTCAGCTTTCAGGGGTCTGTTGTGAGGCGAGATGAAGGGCCAGACTCCATCCCCTCTACCAGGGGCCCCATCAGCCTCAGACTGAGCCTTCCCCACAGGAGGGAAGACCTGCCTTTATCAGATAGTGTTGGATACTCATGGCGTGGGGAGGAGCTTGAAAGGGGGAGTGATTTGGGAATCTCACAGCCGCTCCTGAGGGCAACAGGCAGGTGTTAGGGTTTACATCCACATCGACCCCAAGAGGATCAAATCTTTCTCCTTAAGATGAAGCATGATTGCCTACAGTGCGAGCTAGATTTTGTGTTCTCTGACTCTGGTCTCAGAATGTCTTGTCTTCTAGTCCAGCCCTGGGAGCCCAGCTCCACTTCCCTCTCTGAGCCTCCATTTCCTCAGTTGGAAAATGTGGCTGCTAGTAAGTACTGTATTAAGCAGGTGTACCACTCAGTGATGTCATGAACGTGAAGTGCTCTGCAAACTGGAAATTGCTGCGCCCCGTTAGTGGTCACTATTTCTGCCTGGCAGAACCAACAGCTGCAGGTTAAAGAGAGCAGATGGTTCATGTAAATGTGGAGCTTCCTGAGGGATCTGTGGTCTGTAAATACCCGCAAGGGTCAACGCATCCATTCTTTGCCAGGATTTGGGGATTTCTGAATTCCTGCCAGCTTAGTGTGACAGCCAGGAGCTTTGGGCTGGAGTCCCTGTAGAATTGCCACCTCTCACTATGGAGCCAGGGAAGGGAGCCCTGGAGTCATCGAATCTTGGCGGATGTGGTGGTGCCCTCCCCCCTACTCCCCAACTCTCTGACCTGCTAATTCAAACTTGTGCCCAGAGTGAGGACCTGAGCTGTCCCTCTCTGGCACCTGCCCTCATTTTCACTCACAAGTCATTAAATTCTCTGCAACTCCACTACGTGCAGGCTTTGGACACCCACAAGGGCAACTCAGGGCCTGTTCCTAGGGCACTTCCTCCTGAGAGACAGACCAACTGTTGTCTTTGCAAGCTAGACAAGATGGACCTCCCAGATCTAAGACCTTATAGCCGCCTTCACTATCAACTACCACAACAACAGTGTGGCTAACATTAATTAAACTCTCACTGTGTTCCAGGCTCTGTGCTAAGCACTTGATTTAGCTTAAAGCATTTACTACTACACCCTATGAGTAAGTTCTCTTATTAGTCCCATATGACAGGTGTTAATACTGCAGCCCGGACAGTTAGGCCCCTTGTCCTGGTCATGCTCTGTTATTTATCCTGCATGCTCTGCTCCCACCTGTGGTACCATCTGATTATTTGCCTCCCATCTTCACTGAGGGCCCTTTTTGGACATTTTTTCACAATTCTAACAGCTCTATAGTTATGATCTCATCCTAATTTCATGTTATAGAACAGAATTCTCTATTCCTAGACTGATTACCTTACCCTTGCTTCTGCATACATTCCCATGATTCTAGAATCCAGTGATAGATCCCAGATACAACTAGAGAATCCTAGAAAGGAATTCTAGTATCCAGTGATCACACTTGTGAGTCCAGGTTCAACAGTACAATCCAGGGGGAAAGGGGGAAGAGGGGCGGCAGGATGGACATAGGATTGGAATCTAATAGAATTCCTAATCTAGAAAGAACCTGAGGCCTTGAGTCTGCTCCAGCCAAAGCCAGCCTATGGAGGGTCTGTCCATTCTCACTGGCATCTGGAATACTAGGAGCTCCTCACTCTTGCTCAGTCACTCACTCCAGGGCCTCTTCTGATGTCAGGAAAGTTAATGTCGATGCTATGCCTAGCAGTGCCTAAGATAGGGAAATGCAGGCCAGGAGGCAGGTCATTAGGTTCTGGTCCTGGATCTTGGGTAAATTGTTAGACCTCTTTATGTGGATAAGGAGGGGCTATACAAGATGATTTATAAAGGCTCTCTGTCACTGGGGGTGGGGCATCTAGATCCCAAGAATGGTCACCTTGCCCTCTATTAAGACAACTGATAGTGATTATCATTTCAACACTTTAAAGCCAATCATTCCATTTAATTAGCCCAAGAAGGCTTCCCAGAGGAGAGGAGGTGGAGGGGCTGTGTCTGTCTGGATGAGGGAGGGTAGGAGGATGGCAAGAGTAGCCAGAGGGACTCCAGGGACTGGGTAGGAAAACAATGGGCAGACTTTTGCCCTGTGGGGCGGGCTGTTGCTTCTCAGAGGCAGAGGCAGAGGTAGAGGCACAGGGCTGGCCAAAATGACCTCTGCACTCCCAGGCAGTGAATGTAGCCCCAGAACTGAGAGTGGGGTTGGAAGCTGAAATACCCTGCTAACCCCTCCCTCTCGTTCTGTGCTCACAGGACCACTGGGAGCTCGACTGCTGACATGGGGCCTGGTCCGGACTGGCGGCAGGAGGGAGCCTGATGAGTGCCCTGCATCCCCAGACCGATGCCGCCCAAAGGAAAGAGTCAGGGACCCGCTTCACCGGCGCCTGGGGTGCGCGCCCAGGCCTGGCTGTCCGGCTTGCCGTCGCCCGCGCTATGCTGCGCCTGCGGTTTGTGCGTGCTGCTGGCGGGCATCAACGTGACCCTGGTGGGCACCTTCGCCCCCTTCCTGCCTAGGCACAACGTGCCACTGGTCGTGGGGCCGGTGCTGCTGGTGGTGGCATTCGGCCTCTTCGCGGCCTGCTGCGTGTGTAGCCGCCGGGTCCCCACGTCCGGCCCGCGCCCGCGGTCGGCAGCAGCCAAGCGCCCTGGCCAGGGAGGCGGCGGCACCGGGACGGTGGCGCTGGAGATGGAGAGCAGCGAGCGCACGGCGCAGGACACCACAGCCGTGCAGCTCAGCCCGGCCGCCTCAGCCGCGTCCTCTGGCCGCTCCAGTCCAGGCTCCGGCCCCTTCGCTTTGGACATTTCCGCAGCCGTTGCTGCCTATGCGCCGCGCACGGACGGTGTCCGGCTCAACCTGCCCCAGGAGCGCGCTGCCCCCTAGCGGCGCGGGCCTTCCCGGACTCCCCGGGCCGGGGTTCTTCCGTTCAGTGCCATATAAGAAAAAGGAGGAGGTGGAGAAGGAAAAACAGAAGACAAGAAAAAATAAATTTTCATGGGGGTCGGGTGCTAGTCACCGGTGGCCTCACCTGCCCCATCTCTGGAACTTCTGGAGGGGAGAATGGGTCCAGGCATGTCCCCACCGCCAGGAGGGAGCAGTTCCTTGGCCCTTCAGGGGAGTTCTGCTGGGACCTACATTATTTCACTCCCCAGACTTGATGAAATTGGGCCCCTAGACCTTTAGTCCCTAATGTCACCACCGCCCAAGGCATTTGAGCACTGTGAATGGAGCCACTCTGAGAGGGATTAACTACCAGCGAGGCCCACACCCCCAAGAGCTAGGATGAAGCAGGGAGAAGGGGAGGAGTATCAGCCCAGGGTGTCTCCTGTCCTTGCACACTGTGAAAGGTAACCAGCCCTCTCCTTCTGCTCCTGCCCGCCCTCCTCATCTCCCCCCACCCCACCTTTTGGGACTAGTTGGGCAAGGAGCGGGGGTGGAGGGGGTTCTGATTTGAGCCAGGACAGTCCCTAAGGTACCGCTGGGTTGAGCACATGCCACCATTTCTGCCTGAGTACATAGGGGTGGGGCTGAGGCTGGGGTGAGTGGTGAGGGCCTCCTCACTGTGCATTCCCTCTGTGCCTCGTTCCTCAATAAAGCACCTTTGGAGTCAAGTCCTCTGCAGTGTGCAGCCCTGAAGAGCGTGCCTGACTGCAGGGCCCTGGATTCTGCGGTCCTCCCACCTCTTGGAGACCTAGAAGGAGGCCCTTGGGAGAGGAGGGTGTGACTGTGAACTAAAGACTGAGCCTGGGGGTGCCTTGAATATCTGTGGGAACAGGTGTGCCAGGCTGGGGGGCTGGATGAATATATAAGTGTGTCTGGGGGGGAGTCACCTGGTTACATGTATGAGATGGGGAGTGTGAGTGACAGTAACATCACACATGCCTGTGTGAGTGTGTGTGTATGTGTGTGTATGTGGTGGTCCTGGTGGTTGATGGCTGGATCACCCAGCAGGGATGGTGAGGAGAGAAGGGCTCCCCAGGGCTATGCAAATCCCAAACCTTTCTCCTGGCCTGGCTGGACTTGCAGAGTCTGGGCTCAGCCTGTGTTCCATCCAGGTGGGTGAGGGCATCTGGTAGAGGGATGGAGGCTGCCTTACAAGAAGAAACAAGGGAGCTGGGGCCTGGGGTGAAGACCCTGCAGCCCTGGGCCAGCCCCTCCTCTCACTGCAGGGACCCAGGCCAGCACTGCCCAGTGATGGTGACACACACTGGACCACCACCCCTTGTTGACCATGACTACCTGCTTCATCAGCCTCCCTTTCTCTTTCCTGCTCTGCTTGGGCCCAGGCCCTTCCCATTAGCCCTGCGGCTCTGTCTTCCTTCCTCTGGCCCCCTCTCCCACTCTGCTTCTCCTGCTATCTCCCCCTCTCATTGACCTGGAGAAGGATGACTCTATCTCAGTAGGTGCTGAGCAGGACATCTCTATTAATTCACATGGGTCGATGGGCCCTAACCTTTGAAGCATCCAGCCCCTGGAGCTGATGACCTCTTCTCAGAGAACTTCCCCACCCCCACTGTGTATGTGTGTGTGTGTAAGGAAGGCCACCTCCCCAGCCTCCAGTCTTGTCTCTTCTGGTTCACTGGTCTGCAGCTTCAGATGCCACCTACTGCCTTGGTAGAGTAGGAAGTGAGAGGGGCCACTGCTGATGCTGCCTTGGGGTGTGGTCTGGCTCACCCTTCCCCTGCTTTCTTAGGAGGAGACACCCCAGATTCTAGCCCTGGAATGCGAGGCCCAGCCTGAACCTCTCTCCCACCTGCTGGCAGGGGCCTGGAATTGCATACTATCTTCCTCTTCTCCCCCTACAAGAAGACTCCCAGGTCCTGTCTGGAAGCCTGACTGATGAGGAGGAGGAGTAAACAGGTGTAAAAGCTCAAGGTGGTGGGCCACAGAGATATGGTGTGAGTGAATAGAATGGGAATGGGGTGGGGAGTGGAGCATATATTGGCTCCCTGGAGTCTCCCTTCCACTGCCACCCCCAGCTGAAGGTCATTTGTCCCATCTGTGCTCCCCCCCTCTCCATAGGCACACCAGGAGATATTCTCTATACCCCAGGGTCCACTTTCCAATCAGCCACCCTAGCAACCCCCACCCCAATCTCTCCAGGCCTGCCCCACCAGGGGACTCACACTCCTTGAGGCCCCGCTCAGGCAGCATGGCCAGTGCAAAAGCCCTAAGGTGAAAATAAACTTGACCTCCATGTGTCAGGCCAAGAAAAAAGGAGCTGTGGAGACAAGAATGGGAGATGAAGTTGGTGAGGGTGGGGAAGGAGCGTATTGCTCAGCTCAATAAGCTGAGTAAGCCAGGGTGAGGAGTTGGGATTTTATTCTTGGCAAGATGGGAGCCACTGGAGGGTTTTAAGCAGGGAAGTGACATGATCAGATTTATGATTGTAAAGAATGCTCTGCCTGCTGTGTGGAAAATAGAGTGTTGAGGGGCAAGAGAAAATGAGGTGGGTTAGTAGGTTATTGCAGTGAGATATGCTGGGGGCTGGGACTGGAGGGGTCGCTATGAGGTGGACAGGTCCTACAGCCATTCTTTGAGGACCCCTAGATGGGGGAGTTTAAGGAGAGTGAAAGAGAAGAATCTCAGAGGAAGTTCTAGAATTTTGGTTTGAGCTGTTGGACATATGGTGAAGGAAAAGGAAGGGCTGTTGTAAGACAGAAGGTCTGTTAGCCCGTTGGAACTTCCCATAGGAGCTGGAGCCACACCCTGAGATCTGGAAAGAGAGCAGAGGGAATGAAGATTTAAAAGCCACTGACACTGGGGTTGTGGCTAAGCCATGAGTCCAGATAAAGCACATGGGGAGAGATGAAGACAGAACCCAGAATCTAGGCTAATCTAACCTCTGAGGTAGGGGAGAGAAGGTACCCCAGGTTGCCCCGTTCTGAACCTCACCCACCTTTCTGCTGGTGCTCCTGCCTTGCTGATGATGTCTGTAGACTAGGAGTTGGGGATTAGGGAGAGGTGAGTAGAATATGAGCTCCAAAACGTTGGGACTTTTGTCTTGTTCACTGCTCTGCACTTAGTGCCTATCTGGCACAAGGTAGGTGCCCAATAAATATTTGTTGAATGAGTGAAAGATGTGAATCTTATCCCACAGCTGAGACTCTAGTTCCCCCGTAATAGAAAATTATCAAGATGCCCACACCTGGGCAGGAAAGGAGAAAATTTCCCCTGTGTGTGGGAGTTCCCCTGGCCAATTCCTACTTTCTACTTCTTTTTGAGGAGGCTAGTGGACACAGGAATGTAGAGCTGGCTAGATGGGCATTGATTGCCCTGCCGGAGGGCCAGGCTCCCAAAGTAGGCAATGGCCAGAGAGGTGAGCCAAGCCTGAGGAAATCGGCACCGCTAGGGAGTACCACTAGAGGGCAGCCTGGGTACGTGACGAGGGATAGAGATCCATCAGGCCAGGCATTCTGCACAACTTTCCTCTTCTGAGGGTCAAGGCCCTGTAGGATGGGAGGAGCTGGGAGCTGGGCACACGTGTGGAGGGGGCGGGGGGATTAAGTCACCCAGATTTACTAAATGACACCTCCAGCCCTAGAACCTGACCTTATCACAGAGTAAGCTTTGGCCCTAGCATAACCTTAGCCTTTATCAAGGTCAGGCCATAGACTGAACCCTCTCCCAAGTCCACTCTGAATCCTGGCCTGAGTTTTATCCTGGTCTCACTCTGAGCCCTGACCCTGCCTGGTCCCTACACTGAGCCTTGATCCTGATTTAGATTGAGTTCTGACTCAGTCCAGAACCCAGAGCTTCATCCAAAATTGAACCCTGAATTGGACACAGGCTGAGCCTTTATGCTGGGTACGTAATAAGCCCTTATTTTGGTCACAAAGTGAACTCTGATCCTGATCCAGACATTGAGACCTGACCCTGGACAAATACTGAACTTGCATCATGGTCACAGACTGAGCCTTGACTTGCTCGCTCCCCCAACACACCATTGACTTACGGACCTTTTCAGATGGGGCTCCCATGCCAGGCCAGGCTTCAGCCCCAAAAGGAAATAACTCCTGGAGCCACTTTTGACAGACAGATAAGGGTTTCTGGGCTTTGAATGAAACTCCTGGACATTGAACCCCTAAGAGGACAGGCAGAGAAAGGCTGGTTCTAGGCTGTCCAGGACACGAGGGAGGAACGACAACCAGGCCTTCTCCAGGTGCCCCTGGGGCTCTGGCGTGGGGCCTTCCTGCCTGCCTGTGCATCTGGGGACTCCAGGCTGGGAGCTTCTTCCATCTGCACTTCTGACTCCTGCAGAACCTTGCACAAGTTCCTTCTGCTCACTGGGCTGTGCTCTACCCCTTGTTACCTTACAGGGAAAATGTGAGCAGAAGGTGACCTTCTGAGAAGAGAGTGGGACCAGGCCACCACTGTGTCCCTGTGTGCTCACCCTGTGCCCTGGCAGGTGGAGAAGCCCCGTTGCTCTGGGAGCTTACTCTGGCCGGTCACTCCAAGCAGGCAAGAAAAAGTGACTCATGCTCGAGGTGGCACCAGCTAGGCCTCAGCCCCAGATTGGCAGCAACCAGAGAGGCAGGAGCACAGAGGCGGCATGAGTCAGGAAACAGAAGTCCTAGAGGTCTCTGTACATTCCTGGGGTCTGGTGTGTGTGAGGAGGGGGAGGTCCACAGGGACCACTTAGTCCCTCCCCATGTCACCAACCAATTCAGTTTCTGCCCCTCCCAGAGTGCAGCCTGGTTACCTTGTGTCTGCAGAGCCAAGCTGGCCTCTGCCAAGCCCACCAGCCTCAGGATCACCTTGGGAGACACTCAGGGCAGGAGTGAGGGCTGAGCCAGGCAGGAGCCAGGCGGGGGAGGGGGCGGCTTGAGTCAAAAACGCTGACGCGAAAGACAATGAGCTCTCCGAGGCTGAGGCAACTCATTTGGTCCTGGCCACGCTTTATTAAATTCTCATAAACCTGTCAGGGGGGACAGGGCTCGCTTCAGTTTACCTCATTAGCCCGACACAATGACAGTGCGGGGGGGGGGGGGGCAGTGGGAGGGGGCAACAAGGGGAGGCCAGGGCTCAGCACTGAGAACTGAGCCAGCAGAGCCAGCCGGGAAGATAATTGAATTAAGTGGCTTTTGTTAATGGTTTTTAAGACTCCAAAGTGTAAATAACATTTAGGGGCTTTCTTTTAATGGGGCTGGGGTTTTAGGGACCCAGGGAGCTTAGAAGCGGTCCAGCCAGGTCCCTGCCACTCTTCCCCATCCCAGGGAAGCTTGGCAGGGGAGAGGCAGCAGGAGCCAACACTGGATGCAAGGAAGTTAGGCTAGGAACGAGGGCAGGGGCCAGAGAAGGGGGGTGGGGGGACAACTTCCGGGTGTATCTTTGGACAGAAACAGCGAGGAAGTGAGCAAGAGGGGGCATGGAGGCAGGGGGCTGACTGTGATGATCCGCCCAGGCCTGGGATGCCACCATTAGACAAAATGGCCAGGGATGTCTCTAGGCTGTTACTGGAGGCATGGCTTGTGAGTGTTTAGGGGACCTGACGTCCTGGGGCAGCCAATGTTCATTCCTCATTGAGAGGTCAGTGGGACTAAGAGGTTATGACTTTATTGCTTATTGCCAGTGGGAGGGGCTCCCCTGAGAGGCAGTGATCACCTCATCACAGGCCATGTGGGAGGCTGCGATGGTGGATTAAACTCAACTCCAGGCTTCCTGAAGGAAACTGGACTTGAACTGAGCTATAAGAGAACCTGCAGATGAGGTACGGAGCTCACTTCTCCGAGGCTCAAGGCTTGGGGGAGCTGGAAATGGGAATGTAAGCAAGTTGTCTTAGAATCCATCCCCTGGCTTTCCTTAGTTCCAGTTTCTTCCTCCCTGCAGATACGATATGGTCCAGGAGTTGGCTGCTGGGCTGGAGGCAAAGGGCTCTGGGCAGGTCCCAAGATACTGGAGGTGAGATAGGGCAGGGCTGGCCCTAGGCAACCCACAAAGGGTTAAAGCGTTAATCGCCCTGCATTCGACAAAGGGAAGTGGGTTTTCTGATCCAGAAAGGATCAGTCCCTGGGACGCCCCATCAGGCCCTCCAGCGTGAAATTACACCCCAGCAGGGGTGCTCCCCTCCCCCCACACATACTACCCGCCTGGACCTGGCACAGGATTAGGGTCTGGAGTCATCAGCTTAATAAATGCCTCTCCTCCCTACCCCCGCTCCCTTGGGAGCCTTCAGTCCTGCTCCAGGCCTGCACCAGCCTCTTTCCTCACCTCTGTCCACCTGTCTGTTGATCTATCTGGTCACTTCTGTTCTCACTTTTGGTCTGGTCATTCCATCTGTCTCCTCGGCTGATACCTGACCCCTGACCCCAGACCCTATTTTAGTTTTCTTTATAACCTTTAATCAGCACCCCAAGTGTATTTGTTTCATTGCTTATCTATTTATTGTCTGTCTCCTCTTATCTATTTATTGCCTTGGGCACAGGGACTGTCTCCTTGAGCATGGAACCCCCAGGGTCCTGCCGTGTCTGCTCAATAAACAGTTGACTGAAGCCCCTCCCGCCCACCTCACAAAGACCAGGTGTGGTCCCTAAACTCTGGACATTGGTGCTCAAAACTAAGAAGAAGGATCTAAAGCCTATGCCAGAACAGAGCCATGTCTTCAGGAAGAGACAGGGGCTGTGCCATTGCCTCTGCCTCAGACCCAGCCTTGCAGGGATGAGACAGACCAGAGAAGGGAGAGGCCCCTCAGGGCCAGAGGATGCTCACTCATCCTTGGGTGCCATCTCTGGAGGCCCTTTCATCCCACTTCTTTGGGCCACTGCTGGTCCTTTGCCACACATGTGACTCTAAGCCACATCTGCACCCACAGCTGGATGTACCCCACAATGGGAAGAGGTCCTGGGTGGAACGTTCAGAAGTCAAGGCTGTTCAAGGCAGGCAGGTGACCTGTGTAGACTGCCTTCCAAACTCCACACAGGAAACAGAGGTCCAGAAAAATCTAGGACCACACAACAAGGCCAGATAAGAGCCAGGCTCCAGAGGCCATAGATAGAGCTTGGCTCTCACACCACTCCTCCAGTTCTATTCAATAAGTATGCTGTTGGTTCAACACCAGCTCTGAGCCAGGCTCTGGACCATGTCAGGTCCTACTCAGGGACCTCCACCCGGTGTGGATAAGAACTGTACATGGTGACCAAGAGGGCTCAAGAGAGGAAGGGGGCTTGCCCTCCTCTAGAATAATCAAGCAAGGCCCCTGGGAAAGGTGTCATGTGGATGGGTTCTGAAGAATGAATAAGCTTTTCCCAGAAAGAAGGATCAGCAAGAGCAAAGGCAGATGGGAAAGAGCACAGTGAGGGTCCAGTTTGGTTGGACACTTCAGAACAGCGTGAAAAGTAAGTGTTCCCTCCCTGCTGGCTGCCCAGCACATCTGTGTGGAGGCGAGAAGAAGGACAGGTGACCGATCAAGAACCCAGGCTTCCAGGTCTGCCAGCCTGCTCAGGTGGGGACGGCAACAAAGAGTGGCTTTGTGCACACACTCTCACTTTCACACACACCCGCACACGCCCCACACAGGCTCTTTCCAAGAATGGCTCTTCGAGCCTGTTTGCCAAGATAAAGGAGCCACTGGGCGGTCAGCCCCTGGAGGAAATATCACTCCTGTGGCCTTTGTTGTTCAAAAGGCTTTTCAAAATCTCCAGACTCCTCTTGGAAAGGATCCCAGACTGAGGTGGTGGTTTCCCACAGCTGGAGATGTGGGTAATGATGGCACAGCCTCCCTGGCCTGGCAGGGGGAGAAGAGCCCCAGGGGGCCAGGCTTGGGGCATTACCAGTAGTGGCATCAGTTTAATCCTTCACTTTCTTATTCACTCACTCTGTTCCCACAAGCCTGGGGGTAGGCAAAGATCTCCCCATTTTACAGATGATAAATGGAGGTTCGCAGAAGCTTGGCAGTTTATTAACCCCACAGTGAGTTAATGCTAGAAATGAAACTGATTTGGCACCACTCACAGACTTACTTAGCTCAGCCCTGGCCCCATACTGAGCCCCACCTCTGACCTTTAATTGAGCTGCAACTTTCCCCCTACTGAGCCCTACCCCTGGTCCCAGCTGATCCCTGGTCACACACACACACACAAAGCTTTGACCCTGACCCCATTCTGAGCCCCTCACAGAGCTGTGACTTGCCCTGACTGATCCCTGATCCTAGCCTCAGATTGCCTCTCTCATTAGCTTTAGGCCCCATGACATCAGAGACATGTGCTTCTCATCCACCCCTGTTACTTTACAGTTATGTATGTGTGATTAGTCCAGTAATCTTTATCTACTGGGCCAGGGGCTGAGTCTATTGTTGTTTACCACCACTAACAATAGTGTAACTGTAGCAATAACAAGCATTTTATTGAGCATTTACTAAATGCCAGGCTTTGTGTTTAGTGTTGTCCAGATGTCATCTCATTTAATCCTCACAAAGAGCCCTGAACTACATGTTGTCATGAGCCCATTTTACAGGTGGGGGTGCTGAGCCCCAAGGTCTCACTGGGAGGAGGTGAGCAAAACATAGCATGTTCTTAGTATTTCCCTCTACGCATCACACTCAGCTGCCTACTGAGAGATGGAGGCAAACAGGAAAGTCTCAGCCGAGAGAGAAAGGGGAGGTGTTAGGACAGGTGGGAGAAGCTAAGGGCTTTCTAGAGACTCTGAGTCTCTGAAGCAAGAGAAGGACCAGGTGCATTGAAGGAGATTCTGATGAAGGAGCAAGACCAGCTACACAATTTATGGAGTCCAGTGCAACATTTAACAAGGCAGGACACCTTGTTTAAAAATTAAGGATTTTAAGCTGGAGACATCAGAACATTATGGGGATTGAGCCCAGGGTCCTATGTGACTGCATGGGTCACACACCCATGAAGGTGGCCCAGAGGAAAACAGTGTGTGAGGATGGATGTATAGATCAGGGGACATGGCTGTTAAAGTGGCAGCTAGGGCCGGGTCTGACACATGTGGGTATTTGGGCAGTATCTTCGGCAGGCACAGGGCAGTGATCATGGAGTATCTATCTCCAGACACCAAGTTGGCAGTGGAGCAGGAGAGGCCCCTGTGTGGAGGTGAATTGATGCCACCATCTAAGTGTTGGGGTGGGGTGCTCCATGGGGTGTGAGTAAGCCGTGAAGAATGCACATCTTGGGGATGGGATGAATGTATGTGGAGCGTCCAGGCGACAGACCATGGACTGTGTGTCTGAGGGCTTGTATGGGGATGTGTATATGAGTAGGAGAGACAGACAGACACCCTGAGCTTGTGAGGTCCCATGCAGAAGTCAGCCTGTCCCACATGTCTGAGAGAGAGGATGTGTGTGTGTGTGTAGTTGTGAAGGGAGGGAGGGTATGTGTATAACTGGGAGTGTGTGGAAGTGTGGGGGTGAATGTAAGCCATTCTTCACCCACCCTCCTTGGTGCTGGCCTGAGCTGAGGGGCTCCCAGGGGAAGATGTCCCCTAGCTTGCCCTGGCCCAGCCCTTGGCCTTCATGAGGTCAGGTCCCCTCTCAGAGACATTCCTGACTGCCAAGGGTGGTCAGAGCCAGGGCTGCCTCCTGGACTGCTGGGGCGATCCTGGGCCAGTGGTGTCAGGTTCCCCTCCGGGCCCGCCCTCTGCATCCCTCTGAGGGCCTTTGTTGGAAGTTCAGACAAACTTGTCAGGGAGGCGGGCTGGAAGCCGCCTCCTAATCGGCTTTCCCAGAAGGGAGAGGAGAGACTGCGGGGGTGGGGGAGACTTCCAGGCCCCTGCAGCTTTGTGGGAAAGATGGGGGAAGGGTGGTCCTAGCTCTTCTGGCCCTAAAAGGGTCCATCCCCCAGGACCCTCTCAGCAGGTGCCCCTTCCCCAAGGCACCTAAAGAGCCAGACCCCTGGACTGAAAGAACACTAAGGCCAAGGCCTAAGAACATGAGGATTCAGGGAGAAGTTTCAGGGAGCCCCCTAAGCCATCTGAGCACACACAACATGCCAGATACCTAGGCGCTCAGCCTCTCTGCCCCCTCAGGCCCCTCTCACTGTCTCACCTGAGCCTCCCAGGAAGGACATGGTTAATGATTCCCATCAACAGAAGAGGCAACTGAGGACCAGAGAGGGGCATTTATTTGTCCATTGTGACTTATCCCAACTCCATAATAGAATCTTCTTTGCTGCATAGTCAGTGTTTCTCTGAGGTCCCATCCTCAGCATGTCCCAGTGTGACCGTATTTAGTAATGCAGCTTCATTTGCGACATCTCTGCAGCCACCAAGGTTAAGAGCATGGATTCTGAGGTTAGCCAAGTTCATACTCTGGGTCCACCCATTATTAGCTGTGTGGTGTTGGAAATGTTATTTAACTTCTCTGTACCTCAGTTTCCTCATCTATAAAATGGAGATAATAGTACCTACCACATAGAGTTGTGTGAGCATTAAGTGACTTAATATTTGTAAAGTGCAAGGCACAGAGAAAGAGCTATAGAAGTATTTGTTCAATAAAGTCTAAATCAGCAGCACTGATCCAGTACATCCCAACATCTTCCCTTGAATAAACTGGAGTCTCCTCAAACGCACACACTCATCCCCATTTACCTGTTGCCAAGCCAGAGATTCAAGACCACCTTTGACCCACCCATGCCTGAAGTCACCTCAGTAATTCTACTTCATAAATCTCTCATCAGTATAACCCCTTCTCCCCACTCCTCTTCCCCCAGTCCACCTTGAGGCCCCCTTCCTCTCACCCGGACATGGCAATGACCTCCTCTCTGGTCTCTCTGCCTCTTCATGAACCACATGCCAAAAGCGTACGGGATGGGGGTGGGATTTACTAAAATGCAAGTCTGACCACCCCATTCCCAACTGAAAATAGCTTCCAGCGTGCCCGCCTCATCCCTCGGGCTTAAATCTAAGCTCCCAGCTTCCCTTTCCATCCCTGACACTACCTCCCCCCACACTGTCCTCAAGCCCCACCCAGACAGGCCCCAGGTCCTTCAGGATTCTGGGGCTCCTCCAGCCTACTGGATGCTGTGGTGCTGATGTGCTGTGCCTCTCCCAGGACACCCTTGTCTCTTGCCCTCCCAGTAAACACTAGACCTATGGGACTCAGCTCAAAAGTCTCCTTACCTGCCCTGGCCGGGTAGCTCAGTTGGTTAGAGTGTCATCCTGATACACCAAGGTTGCAGGTTCCATCCTTGGTCAGGGCACATATAAGAATCAACTGCTGAGCATGTAAATAAGTGGAGCAACAAATTGATGTCTCTCCCTCTCTCTCATCAATGAATAATTTTTAAGCCTCCCTCCCTGAGGATCTCCCCAGGCTGAGCTAGGGACTCTTCTTCTGTACTCCCATAGTTATCTGTTTTTGAACCCCAAATTTCCCTGTAACTGCCTTGAGAGCAGGGACCATGTTTTCCTTACTGGTTTCTATGTACCCAGTACAGAACCAGGCATACAACAGGTGCTCTATAAGTGCTGAGTATGTAAAATTATTGGAACTGCAGGATTCCCTGGCTCCCTCTACACCAGGAAAGGTGTGTACCATGGTACTGAGGTATGCAGGAGGCCCACAGTGGGAGCACTGGGAGATTTAGGGCAGAAATTTGATCTGCCAGCCCTGATAGGGAGGTGGGATGACAAGGTGAAGGGAGGTGCTCCCGCCCTAATCCTCAACCCCACTGGGGAGAGAGGAATGCGTCTCCTGGGGTCTGCCACCACCCCTGGGGAGTCCAGCAGGTAGCTTCCTGCACACTCTACAGACTGCTGGGGTTCTCCTACCAGGAAATCCCCAGGAGTGACAGTCACCCCTCCCAAATTCCAGCCAGGGAGCTGGCACAGAGGCCCTGTGCAGACACTCTGAAACCCTGGGGGAAGGGGGGTAAAGGCTGAGCAGAAGAGATTGTCATCTTTTTCTTGAAATGCAGAAGGGACTGAGATTTCATAAGACCTTAGCTGTACCCTTTTTCTGAAGTTATTGCCTATATATACAGTCTCACAGTCTCCCTCTCTCTTTCTCTTGCTCATGCACAAGCATGGACATACACAGACAAATGGAAGCAGACACAGGTTCTCACGTGTACATAGACACATGGGCTCTAACACACACACACACCCTGACCTGGGGGGACCTTTATAAGTCTTGACTCCATGATGCCACCCATAGCAGAAACCCCTTCTTCATCCTCTGCTTGCTCATCCTGGAGGGCAAAGTGCTCCCTCCAGAAGCCTCCCATCCCACTGGATAACAGCTCTGCCTTTAGATCCTGTTGAGCCTTCTTGTCATGCCCCTTCGGCCCTGGTTTCCTTGCTGTTTCCCACAGAATCCCCTGCCCTCTCCATCCTACAGACCTACCCCCCAGGCTGCCCTGAAACTCCCAGGCACCCCTGCCCCTGGCCAGCCTGCCAAGCGTGCTTGGGTGAGGTCCATGCAGCCCAGAATAGATGAAAGCCTTCCCCACCCTTCCCCTCTGCTCCTGAGATTGCTCCATAGTGACACGCCAGCTGCAGGTTGGTAAGGGCCATGGAGAGAGCTCCAGAGCCCACGCAGGAGTGGCCAGTCATGCGGCAGGCCTGCCCCCCTCGCCAACTCGCCACAGCGTTGGAAAGGCAGTGAGTAGACCTGGACACCTGACTGCTCGGCCCATTGCAGGCATCTCTGGGAATGAACCTGGACCAAAGGCTGTGCTGCCAGATTCTCTTTTATTAGCCAAGTAGGACAAAGAATAGGTCACAATGTCACAGGAAGTCAGACGAACTGATACACGGGACAGAGTGTCATGCTGCACTACGCAGGGGGCGGGGCAGGGGAGGGGGGAATCTGAGTCTTGTTTTTTCAACTAACAGAATAAATAAATACGGTACACAGTGTTTTTGCCACAGGCTGGCACAACCTCTAAGCACAAATGGTCACAAAACAGCTGGTTTGGAAAGCAGTCTGTACAGTCCGCAGGCCACAGAGTTGGGGTGGGGGCCCAGGCCCCTCTGGACAATGCTCTGAGGATGTGAGGAAGCAGGGAAATGGAGACCTCACATAGAAAGGGGAGGTGAGGAATGAGGCTCTCCTGGAAGGGGCAGTCAGAGCTCGAGCCTCAGGGTGACCCAGTCGATCTGGGGGGAAGCATCAGCCTCAGTCCCCGGCGGCAGTGGGTGGGTTGCCCCAAGCCCATACCCTCTGATCCTCTAGGAGGCGCTTGGTGCTCTCTCTTCTTGCTCTCTTGCTGCTTTCAGTGATGGAGCCTGGTCCCTACACTAGGTGGAGATCTGCCTGGGCTCAGGGACCATATAAACTTCCCTGCCTTCTCTGGGCTGATAGATTTGGGTCTATTGAATGAGGAAATATTGACAAAGATCTGAGGGAAGCTGTGCTGAACCTTAGGTGGGCCTGGCTCCAGCCATGACAAAACATGACTCCGGGATGGACTTGCCCCTTAGGAGGTGAGGGGAGGCTGCTTGGAGGAGGTGATGTTTAGAGCTATTGGATTCCAAGGCCCAATGACAGTCATTTGCATCTAGGGAAAGGCAAAAAGCTTCTGTTCCCATGCCTGGTCCAGATAAGATTTTGTTGGGTTCAGCAACAGATCTCTGGGAGCTGATCCCAGAGGATGAACCAAAAATTCCCTCTGTCTCCTAGAGTCTCTACCACCCTCCTTTCCCCCTGCCTCCTCCTCTGCTGCTCCTGTGGCTGTTGGATTTGCCTTCTAAATCCCAGATCCCAGATCCTGTTTCATCTGATCCCTATTCAGAAACTCTCACCTGCTATGGAGGTCAGGGCTTCAGATGGGATCCAAGGCCCTGAGCTCCACCTCTCACGAAGGCAGCCACGCCTTCCCTGTTGTCTACTTAGTCTCCCTCCATTGCTTTGTTCAGCTTCCCTGGTCCATGCTACCATCTCCCTCACTTTCCTCTCCTCCCCTTCTCCATGTGCCTCAGCCAGACCCCCAAGGATGATGGGCATCAAGAGTTCTGCAGACCAATCACACTGAGACACCAATAGACCCCTCCCCTTCCTCCCGCTGGAGAAGAGACCAGCCTTAGGAATCACAGATGAACCATCTCTAAGCTGGGTGTAGAGGTTTCATGGTGAACCACAGAGAGAATCTGTGCAATCCAGCCCCTGCCCCTGCCCTGAGCCCCTGAGACAAGTGAACACATGGAGATTGGAGATAGGTGACGCAGAGGCCCGCACTGGATCTCAAGAAAAGCAGGATCAGATCCAGATTGTCTTGACTTGAAGGGACCCATAATACTTATTGGGAAACTGAGGCCCAGAGACTGTGGCAGTGCCCATGGAGAGAGAGGCCTGTGCATGCAACGCCCATCGCTCCACAGCAAAGCAACAGTAATTTTCTAATCCATACATTGTGAGCCATTTTGTGGTTGTTGTGAGTTTAACTAAAACCTTCTGAGCACAGAGATGCCAAGTATTAGAGCAGGACAGGACAATAACAGGCCTCCCAAGCCAGATGAGGACATGGGCCCAGAGAGGCTATGGGCTGATTCAAGGTCACCCTGCTTCGAAAGGGAGTTTGCTGAGCTCGGTTCCCAGTAATAAACAAGAACACATCAAGGACTAGCTGAACGGGGGAGCCCTTCCTTCAACAATCAGCTCTGGGAGCAGACGCCAACAGAAGCCTGAGACTATGCTCTGCTGTGTGGTTTGCACTCATTGTGATCAGGAGCTGGAATCCAACCTTCCTTCCTAGCTCAGGTGCACCCCCGCAATGGACACTGACTGCTGAACCTGGAGGAGGGTGTGGCAGAGGAG
Organism: Furipterus horrens; assembly: GCF_987537825.1. NCBI lineage: Eukaryota > Metazoa > Chordata > Mammalia > Chiroptera > Furipteridae > Furipterus > Furipterus horrens. Next base: position 31,627,513 of record NW_028327173.1, on the reverse strand, counting down.
TGCCACCTCTCTGAGAGTGCCCCTTTCCCTTTCACCTCTTTCCAAACAGGGAGGTCTAGAGCCTGGAGGGCAGTCCTGGAGGAGCAGGGGCTGCAGGCCTCTGTCCTGGAGGTCCCAATGCCTGCCCGAGCCTGATTCCTGTCTCCACTCCCCTCTTCCTGGATCTTAGGGATGGGCCTCAAAGCTGAGAAAAGAGAAGAAAGAGAATGTGACTCATCCCCCCTTCTAGAAGCCAGGCCAGAGGGCAGGTGGGTGTGGGGACAGTGTCTCCAGCTAGGGCCTGACCACCTCTGCTGCGGACGGATAGCAGCTGCTGCCCAGAGAGGGTGGCGGTGGGGGAGGAGACAGGCAGGCAGAGAAGGAGCAGGAAAAGCAACACTATTAAAACTAAAAAGCCACAGCCCCAAACAAAACAAAATAGCTTGGAAATCAACAACACCAACCCAGCCAGCATCAGAGAGGTGGGGATGGGAGCCGTGGGGAAAGACCCAGAGTGGGGAAGACAGAGGCTGAAGGGAGAGGCAGTGGGGAACAGGACAGAGGCAGGGAGGGAGGTCAGGGAAGGAGAGAGACAGAGAGAGAAGGAAAAGCCGGTGAGATTCGGGAGCTGTAGGAGGAGGCAAGGGTGGCAGAGAAGAGACGGAGCGGGCAGGGGGCCTGGGGCAGGCAAGTGCCTGAAAATATAGTTTTATATATTTATCGTTATATCTCACATTCCACACACCAACTTACTAGGGAGAAGGAGAGACAGGAGGGAGGGAAGGAAGGAGGCAACACTGAGGTGGGGATCTAGGAGTGAGAGCCTCTCACTCCCCCCAGCCTCTCGCCTCCTCCCACTTAGCCTCCTCCATGGGATCCAAGCAGGGCCATGCAGAGAATGTGCAGTGTGGACTTCACCTAGGCTAAGACTCTGGGGGAGGGGCACAGGGAGTGGGATTCCAGGCCCAGAATGCCTGGGCTCATTGAGTTAACTCCTTCAGAGCCATCTGGGGATAACCATGGGACTGGGAGGAGGGCCCCCAAGACCCCTGGCCAGGCTGGAGGCCAGCAGTCAATTGGGCAGCGTATCAAGTCCCAGGGAGGCTGCATGCTGCTTGGCCCGAAGCCGCAGGTTCTCGATGCTCGTGGTTTTACTGTTCAGGGCAGCCGAGGCAGGTGCCAGGCCTGCCGGGGGCGCGGGCAGCAGTGGGGATCCCCACACGCTCTGATGGGCAGCCGCAGCTGCTGACAGGGACTGGTAGTATGACTGGCAGTGCAGTGAGCCCAGCGGGGCCATGTTGACGCCCAGGTAGGGCACAGCAGCGGCGGCAGCTGCAGCAGCGGCAGGGGCTGGGCCCCCGACTTCAAAGGATGAGTAGTGTACCAGGTTGTTGGTGGCCGCCATGTGCTGGCGGAATTGCTCCTGCAGACGGAAGAGGCTCAGCGGGGATGAGGAGTATGAGTGGGAGGGGCCCAGGAGGCTGCCCCCAGGAGCTGCAGGAGCCAGGGCCAGGCTGCCCGGGGAGTCTGCAAGCAGAGAACCAAGGACTCAGGACAAGGGCATGGGTCTACCAGGAGGAGATCCTTAGCCTTCCCAGCCCTTTGACACTGATGGCAAAACAGGTTTTGGCTGAAACCACATTCACCCTAGTCAGCCAGGGCGCCCCCTGAAGCATCCCTCAGAATCCTGGGAGGGAGACATCCAGGCTCCCAGGGGGAGCCCTAGGGACCCTGCCAAAGCTCCCTTGTGTGAGTTCTGGGGCAGAGTCCTTTTCTTTTCAAGGGCCATCCCTTCCTCTTCCTCTCTCCTGTCCATGGCTCCCATCCCCCTCCAGCTCCAAGCTTCCAGCCCCATCCCTCCCTGTGTAGGCTCAGGGTTTGTGTCTGAGATCTGCCTCATGCCAGAGCTCTGTTCCCTCAAAGATCACAGCTCTGATTCTCAGCTGCATGTGGGAATCTCTGGTACCAATATGGTATTCACCCAATATGCACAGGTACACCTGTACTAGCTGTTAAAATACAGGAATAGTTCCAGAGTGGTTGATAAATAGCTTTTGCCCTGAATGCTCTTCCTCTGCCACCCAGCCCCTCCCCGCAAGCACCCAAGACCTTCCCAGCATTCAGCAACTAAAGTATGATCACCTGCCAAAGGCCTGTTATAGCCAGGTTCTTTCTAGTGGGTCATGCCCAAGCACCTTGCATTACAGGCTGACTCTACCCCTGCTCTGACCCACCGCTTATACCCAGGCCCTTGTCTAGCCGGACCCAGCTGTTCTCCCTGGGGTAGGCCCTCAGCCACTCACAGCAGCTACCCAGCCTCACCTGCCTTGGGGCTGCCCCTCTTGCAGCCCAGCCCCTTGCTGTCAGCCCCAGGGCTCTTCTCAGTTTTGGGATCCTCGGCCCCTGCCCGGGGATCCTCCTCCCGGTCTGGCTGGTCCTCAGGGGCTGACTCACTGGCCGACTGCTCAGACAGGCTCAGGTGCATCTCAGCAGGAGGGTCCCCGCTGGGCAGGCTGGGGGGCTGATCGGTCTCCAGCTGGCTGTCTGGGGTTGGGGCCTCGATCTTGCCTTCCCCGTGGGAGCCCTCAGCCTCCTTCTGCTTCTGGAGCTGTTCTTTCTGCAGGCTGCGCTGCTTCTTCCGGAACTTGGCCCTGCGGTTCTTGAACCACACCTGGGGACAGGGAGGGGGGAAGGAAAGAAGGACAGATGTGGAGCTGGGTACTCTGGGAACAGATGAGCATCATAGCATTGTCCCCGACCCTCTAGGTAACACACCTTCAATCCCTTCTAAAACTCCCCTGCTGTCACTGAAGGTTACACTTCAGTTACACTGAAGGCACTGAGTGAAGGCTGTCACTCAGTTACACTTGGGCACTGAGGGCTGAACCACTAGCTCCTAGGTGCTGGGAAGCCAAACTGATGGCTGGGTGCTTGTCTGCAAGGTCTAGTCAGAGGAGCGGGGCCCTACCTGCACCCGAGCCTCGGGCAGGTTGGTGCACATGGCCAGTCTCTCACGCATCACCACATCCGGGTAGTGAGTCTTCTGGAAGGTCTTTTCCAGGGCCTCGAGCTGCTGAGCTGTGAATGCTGTGCGGCTGCGACGCTGTTTGCGGTGCTGGGAGCCATAACGGGCCTCCAAGATGATGTCTTGAAATGTACAGCCGTTGGAGGGCAAGGAGAGGGGGCCCATTTAATTATTGGAAATAGTATTTAAATCTTACCTTGCTCTGACCCATTGTGGACACCCAGGCTCCTGCCAGAGCTGGCCCCTGGCCCCTTCCCCATGGGCTGGGTTGTCAAGATTGTACCATCCCATCATTCACTACCAGGTCCACAGAGGTCTAACTCATCACCATGAACAGCTGTCAGGAATGTAATGGGGGATGATTCTTATTTGGTTTGGGGGTGGGTAAGCATTGCCCTAAGATCCTTTAAGCCCCAGGATACGTTGGGTATAATATTCTGAGTCTACATGATGCTCATACTCTTTAAGTCCATGTCACAAAGGTTCTAATATCCTCTGACCCTTAGAGTCTGGATACCAACAGAATCCTGGCCCTTGACCATGAGAAGCCAGGCTGTGAGCTGGGACTTTTCTGCAAGGTCTAGTTGGAAGAGGTCTACTGTGTAGACAGTGTCTCCACTTGACTCTGTCTCCACTGGGTATGAATCTCATCATCCCGGTTGGCCTATGAGTCTCTGGTGGTAGGACCTGAGGCTCCTGCTCATCAACAGAAAGCCTGATCTCTGGCAGGGTCCTGAGAGCACAGGAAAGGTGTATTGTATCCAGGCTTGACCCTTCTGGCTGTTTCCTCAAAGATGAAGGAATAGGGACCAGGTTCTAACCACTGCAGGCTTGGAGAGGAGACAGGGCTGGTGCACTATTCATTTAAGAAAACCACCCAGGATAGATGCCTGCCTAGGACTGGTGTCTAGTCTCCAGCCCTTCTGCGAAGATGGACAGTAACCTCTTTCCCCCCTGCTTTCCATCACCTGCGAGTGGACCCTGAACTGCCTTTGCTGAAGGGAACCTGAGCTGGGTCAGCCTCTGCACCCCGGGAAGTGCAGGGTCAACACTCTAGATGAGGGACAAGGAGGCAACTGGATGACCAGGAAGTCTCAGACCTTGGGCTGCTCCTTCTTCAGTTTAAAAGGGAAGCCCTGAACCCCTCATAAACTGACACCAATAGCTGGACGGAGCCCTGAGCTCACGGTGGTCACACTGGGGCAGGGAACGGAGGGGGCCTCTCAGTAAGCCAAATCCTGGTTGGCTCCAGGGACTACAAGCAGCCTAGGATACCAGGCAAAGCCTCCAGCCGGAAGGTGAGGCTCCATACAAAGGCCCATCTAAAGCTCACGTCCCTCCTGCTTAAGAATTAGAGCCCTAGCCCTGTTGGGTAGCTTAGTTGGTTAGAGCATCGTCCCAATATGCCAAGGTTGCAGATTGGATCCCGGTCAGGGCACATATAAGAATCAACCCATGAATGCACAAATAAGTGGAACAATAGATTGATCTCTCTCTCTCTCTCTCTCTAATCAATAAATAAAAAATTTTAAAAATAATTAGAGAGTTGGGAGGAGTGCTGAATCCTCCAGTTCCTTAGTGCTCCCTCGCCCAGTGGAGGCGAGCTTCCATCCCTGACTCCTCCTTTCTGGGTCCTAGAACACAGTCAGGAGCTAATGTCAACACCAAGTTGGGCATGGGGAATTCACCCCAAACCTGAGAAGCATCCATAGCCAGGACAGAACCACACTCACACTCCCACACCAGAAGCTGATGTTCCCACACCTATCTGCAGAAGGTGACCAGGGGTACAGTTTTATCCAGTGAGCCAGCAGGGCGTAAAAGAGTGGGAGTGGCTGTCTCACTCTCCCTTCCAAGCCAGTACCTCTGCCAAGGCGGGGTCCTCATAGGCCCCCTTCCTTGACCTTTTAAGACCTGCTCGATGACCTCCAGGAAGCCCTCCCTGACTGCAGCAGCTACTCTGAGCAGGCTGCCATTTGATCCTGGTCGCATTTCTCCTGCCATGCCCTCTCATGGGTCAGTGGGGACGTGGTCTCCTTAGGGGTGACCAAAAATCCTCTGAGGACTGCCTGGCACAGGGTTGGGCCCACATGTAGTCAACAGCTCTGTAAGGTTTGGCCTAGGACAGGAGCAAGGGCTGACGATACCTGCCAGTAAATCACACTCCTCACCTATGCCATCAAATCCTTCCCATGCCCACCAAGAGGCTGTCAGGACAGGGCAACAGTTTAACCAGGAGTTGGAGGGACCAGACTGCAGCTCCTTCATGGGCACCTGTCTTGGGACTTGGGTATTAATGACCTCTGAGCACCTACCAGTCTCTGCTGAATATTTTGCATAAGTCATCCCATATAACTTCCCAAACATCCTATGGGGGATCACTGCCATTGCCCCCTGTTTATAAAGGGGGAAATCGAGGCTATAAAAAGAGGTGAGAGGGCAGACCATGCAATGACTGCAAGTCTGTGAGTTCAAAGCTTCTATTTTTAGCCATCATGTTATGTTCCTAACCCCATCCCTGCCCAAATTTAACCTCCATGAGCCTTAGTTTCCTTGTCCATAAAATGGAGATAATAACCTCTCCTTATTGGGGCTGAACTGTTTGATGCAGGAAGAGAGACAGCCTTGCACAGTGCCTGGCACATGAGTGTATGAAATGTGAGAGCCCTCATTAGTTGTATGACTCCTATACCTGAAATATCCTCCCCTGGGCACCCCAGCTACTTCCTAGCTATAAAATTCTGGGCTAGTCCCTCACCCTGCTACCTAAGTCTCTTCCTATCTGAGATAGGTTGCTGAACCCCTCACAGGATTCTTGAGGGAATTGGAAGGCATAGGGCAGCACCAGCGCCCAGCAGTGCTGGCAGCAAGGCATGCCCCGGATGGCCACACCTAGATTTAGAATTGACATCCCTCTGTGTTGCTAAGTGACCTGGATCTTCTGGTATCTCCTAGAGGAAATGTTCCCAGTTCTCCCTCCCTCCTATCGCTGCATTCCAAAGCACCCACCCTCAACCCTCCTAGCCCTGTGCCCAAGGTCCCACCCCCACAGCCCTTACCAGCCAGGCGCTCAGCCAGCGTAAGTGCATGCACTGAGGGCCGGTAGTCGGGGGCGTGCTGGGCTTGCTGGGCCGCCTGCTGGTGCAGGTTGTACATGGCGCTGAGCGAGTTCATGGCATGCAGCGAGTAGCCGTTCACCCCGTAGTGCTGCATCTCGGCATGTGCCTGCACACAGGGAAGAGGGGGACGTGACATAAAGCAGGACGGCACACACCACTCCGGGGAAGATGCCACCCCCAGCCCAGACCTTGGATGCCTACCGCACCCCTAAGAGCTGCTCCCCACCGGAAAGTGGCATGTCTTGTCCACAGCTAACAATGTGAGGGTTCCTGCATTTATTTCTTCATTCACCCACTTACTCGTTGACTCACTCAGCAGGGCTTGTGCAGGGTTTAATGCTGTGGGCTCTGGAGTCAGAAAGCTTGGGCTAGAATCTCACTAAGCCACTCAACTTCTCTGACCCTTAGTTTCTCCATCTGCAAAATGGGGCTAATAATAGTACAGATGGGGTTGCTGCAAGGATTAAGATAAGCCTTTACAATAGGGCCTGGTACACAGCATGTGCTCAGAAATGTGACTCATTGTGATTTATCAATCCACTCGCTGTTTTATGCAGCCACCTCCCCATTTACCCAACCAGGCACTTACTCATTTGAACAGTCATTGATTCATTCACCAAGCATCCACTGAGGCCCACATGGGGCCAAGTCCAGAGCTGGATTGGGGGCACTGAGGCATTAGCTCTGATGAGATAGTGGATTAAAACCCTAATGTGTTACACAGACATAACAACACTATTGTTATTACTGTTACACATTCATTACCATTACATCCTTCCATTCTCACCATATTCCCAAGGAGCAAGGACAACAAGAAGAGTGAACCCCATTTACAGATGATTCTACTGAGGCTTAAAGAAAGAACAGTGACCTGTCAAAACCACACAGCCAACCTGGGGCCTGCCTCGCCCCACATTCCTTCAGCCTCATTCTTTACTGGCCAATTCACCAGAGAACACATCCCTCCCACTGAGATGGTGCAGATCAGCATGAGGCTGCCAAGGTTCCATCAGCCTCAAGTATCCTCCAGACCCTCACAGTCCTCGTCTGATCGCCCACTCTGTGTCGACCTGAAACATCATTTTTGGAATATGGGCCAATGTCCACAGGCTCCCAGAGACACAAAGGTGTTTCCTGTTTCCTGGATGTGGTGGGGAAAGGAAAGGTTGAGGCAGTGGCAGGTCCATTTGATAAGAGGAAGACTGCCCAAGTGTCCCAGCTCCCCAGTTCCACTGAAATAGACACAGGCTATCCAGAAGCAAACATCTGCTGTGTGTGTACACATACACATGCAGACAAGCACACACACATTTCATTCACAAAGACACACAGAGATATTCTTGGCAAGGCATTCACAGAAACAGTCATATTCACACACAGACTCAGCAACAGTCACAAATTCAAGGTCATTATTCCCACCATTCCACACACAGACATTCTCACGGATACCTATCAATGCAGCAGATACAGATACACACAAACAGTACACACATTCACGTATTACACATATTCATTCAACAAATATTTATTAAGTACCCACTTACTAAGTACCAAACAAATCCCCTGCCTTCGTGGAATTTACATTCCAAGGGAGGACGGCTATATAACAACAAATAAATACAGGTAATAATGTCAGACGGGAATAGTGCTCTGAAGAAAAAGAAGACAGAGGACAAGAATAACAAAAAGAAAAGCCAAGATTATTTTAGAATATATGGCCAGGAAAGGGCTCTCTGATATTTGAAGTAAGCCATGAGCAGCTCTGGGGGAAGGGCTTTCCAGGAGGAAGGAGCAGCAGGGACAAAGGCCCTGAGGCATGAACAGCTCCATCAGTGTGGGGACAGCTAGGAAACCGGGAGAGCTGGAGCAGAGGGAGGAAGAGAGCTAGTGGGGGAGGAGAGAGGCTGTAGGGAGAGAAGGGGGTCAGAACCCTGAGGGCTCCTGGCCCATTGTAAGGAGTTTGAACTTCATCCTGAGTGTGATAGAAGCTCCTGGAAGGTCCAATTTGTTGATAAGAGCTCACTATGGCTGCTGTATGGAGAAAAGACTACAGAGGTTCAAGAAGAAGAGCAGAGAGACCAAGCCTCTGCCCAAGTTGAGGCCAGAGGCCCACAGAGGTGCCCAGGACAGTGGTGGTGTAGAGGTGGGGAGAAGGGGACAGATTCACAACCTATTTTGAAGGCAGAATCCACATGATTGCTGGTAAGTTAGTTATAAGGTGTGAGGGAAAGAGGACAAAAAACAAACAAACAAAAAGGATGCCTCAAGCTTTTGTTCTGAGCTATTGAGTGAAGATGGGTCATTTCCTGAACCAGGACTATTGAGGGAGAAGGGGGTCTGGGAGGGGGAAATGGAAAGCAGAATTTTGAGGGGACATGGTAAGGGTGAAATATGGATCCAATTTCCAAGTAAGAATATTGAATTGGCAGGTGGACATACAAGTTGGGATCTGGGGGATAGATTTACAGATTTCTAAGTCAACACTCATACAACAGGTACCGAAACATTTACTTACAGAAACCCACTCTATGCACCATAAATATAACCCCAAAGTCAGAGATCTTAAAGAAAAGAAGAATAGACATGGCAACACAATGTGTTTAAACATTGTATTATAGAATATCCTATAAACAATAAACCTGGGGAAATAATTACCATATAAATGACATAGAAAAATTGGTTTTAAAATAATAGCACAAATAAAAATAAAAAAGACTATCTATAATATATAAAGAGCTCTTATACAGAAACAAAAACATGATCACCTTAAATAAAAGATGGCTAAGTAAAAGAAGAGACAACTTATCAAGCAAGAAACACAAATAGCTACCTGACATATCACAAAAGGCACAGCCTTACTTGTAACCAAAGAAATAAAAATAATAAGATTTTTCACCAATCAGATTAGCAAATATGAAGAAAAATTATTACCAGTATTATCTAGGGGAGTGGGAAATGGTCCTTCCCCTACCTTGCTGACAAAAGAGCTCTTTAGTTCCTGCATCAAAAGTCTTTATAGAGAGCATCATTTGAATCAACAATTCCATTTCCAGAAATGTCTCCTTCAAGTATGCAGAGATATGTGTACAGGAATATTTATCACAGCTCTGCTTATGATGGCAAACAATTGTAAACCTCACTGTCCACTGAGAGAGGATTAGTTCAGTGGATAGGGGAGAATCATGCCATCAATGGAATACAGTGCCACAGTTTAAAACAATGATGTGTATCTGTAGGTGCTGATGCTCACAATATACTGTTGAGTGGAAAAAATAGGTAACAGTCTGCATGATGTGATCCCATTTTTGTAATGTATGTATAAAAATGCATAGGAAAATAAAAAGCCTGGAAGGTTATATCCTGAAATGTTAACAGAGGTTATCTCAGGGAGGTAGCAGATAGGATTACAGGTGATTTTCACATTTATATCCTTTCTTTCCTTTCTTTTTCCTTTCTTTCCTTTTCTAAGGGTGGTGATGAGGAAGGTTATCCATGTGTTTCAATGGATGTGGGGATAGAGCTAGGCTCCAAAACACATCACAAGCTCCAGGTGGGTAACAGGGAACAGAGTTTAGAAGTAATTTTATCCATCCCTTCCCCCAGCCCTATTGAGCTGGAATGTCCCTCCCCCACCAAACTCTGAGGCTTTGTTGCTTTAAAACTCACTGCTGTTAATGCGGTGACATTTTAATTGACTTAATTATTGCTGATCCCACAGTTTTTGATGCATGACAAGTCTTCATTAACTGAAGCCAGTAGAGAGGTACCTCTCTGGGCCCCATAATTCCCCCAGCCTACTGGCCCTCTGAAAGTCTCCAAGACCTTCCCAGTCTGGCCTCTGCCCAACACTCTGCCTGATGCCCTCCCCCTCCCCAGATCCCAGTAGTACCAGATTGCCTGCCACTCCCTCTTGTCACCTCCATGCCTTTGCTCCTACAATCACCATTTCCCTCCCTCCACCTTTACCTGATCAATTCCTCTCTCTCCATCAAGGTCTAGTTCAACTGAGACCTCCTAGGAAAAGGAACATCTCTTCCTTCTCCAGGCTGGAGGGATGGGCAGAGGCCAGACTCCAGATAACTACATTCAGATTACAGAAATGATGGTGATACCAACAATAGCTACTATTAACTGAACACAAAGCACTTTCCATGGATTTTCTTAATTCTAGCACCTGAATTAATGTGATGACACTTCTTTCTCCCTCACAAGACTGAGCTCCTTGAGGGCAGAAAGTATATCTGAGGCATTTCTGGACTCCGCACCCCACAGGGTCTGGCACAGAGGCAGACTAAGGAGATGAGGATCAGATGAATGAATTAAGAACAACTATTGATTAAGATATAGCAGACATCCTCATCAATCCTCCCAATGTCCTTGGAGACAGGACTGTTATCATCCCCATCTTACAGATGGAGAAGTAGAAGATGAGAAAGATTGGATGGTTTGCTAAAGGCCACACTGCTAGGAAGTGGTGGGACAAGTTTCCACAGGTGAGGCTCTTCCCACCAGCTCGTGTTTCCTAACCCCAGTCACTCAGACTCTTACTCCGACATGTTTTGTTCCCTGATGTCTTACAGCTCTAATTTGATCCAAGGAAAAAAACAACAGCAAAGGAAAGGCACATTTCCCCTGGTGTGTATGCTTGTGGGTGCATATGTGTGTGTGCACGCACACGCGCGTGCATGCATGTGTGTGTGTTGTGAAATGACACCGTGTGTGAGCCCAAATCTTCCCAGCTGAGTTCCTCTGTCTCCCTTCCTCACTCCAGGTGGACATCAGTGCCCCAAGTCTCCTCTGAGGCCCCAGAGAGGCCTTTGTCTGTGGATGCTACTTACCACTTGAGCTGGACACGTGTGGTACTACGGAGTCACCTCTCTGCAGCTCATCTCTCTGTTTATTTGTGGCCATGTCTGTACACAGCCTGACTGTGATTGGCCACATACCCATGTGTGCATCTATGTTTATGTAGATATCTGGTTATTTAAGTCTCTGTGGGTATGCGTGTCTGTGGGCCTGTGTGTGTATGTGTGTGTGTGTGTGTGTGAGACCAGAGGAAGGTACACTAACGGTACACCTCAGAAGTCCTGTGGCCCTGAAAAGAGTCTGACAGAGAACAAGCAAGAGTACAAAGAGAAAGACAAAAAGCAAGGAGATGGAGTAGATGCAGCGAGATAGAGAGACCAATCAACACAGAAAAAATAGATTTATCCCATCCATTTTTTTGTTTGTTTCTGCAACACTAGCACAGATCCTGGTACAGAGCCAGTGCTTAGTCAATAATAAATGTTGAAAGGATGAGAAAGAACCACAGGCTAAGAGATGTCCTTAGGGCAGAATGAATCCTCAGAGTCCTGCTCCTACCACTCCCTCTGTCCCCAGGACTATAAGCCTGGGCATGGGTTGAACCCTGCCCAGTGGGCCCTTTTACAGAAATAGGGACAATCCAGACCTGCCCCTGGGGTCCTCAGCCAGGCCCAGACTCTGGACCTCCAAACACATCCAGTTCTGAGTGCTGTGGGTCCTACAGGGAGGCCAAGAGTTGCCCAGGCTGGAGTTCTGCAGGGCCTGCAGGAGCCTCTAAACATGGCCCTGCACTCTTGGCCCCAGGCCGGGCCCTGCGTGGGTTCAGCCCACTGCACACTCCAAACAGAATCAATTATATATTTAAAAGGTGCCGCCCCGCAATTCCTGGCAAGCCAGGAGAGCCATCCATCATGGGGCGGCCGCGTTTCACAAGCTGTCGAATTGTGCTTACATTGGTTAAAAGAATCTTTATATTTCATTAAGCAAGCAGATCGGCGGATCTCCCGCCACAGGCGCCATATAGATGGCTTTAATTTTCCAAATCTGCAAATGCATCCGTTATGTCCTCGCGTCGCTGCTGGCTGCGGCCTAATGCCCAGCCAATCGAAGAATCAAGCAGAATTTTATTAGGGGGCATTTTTTATAAATTAACAGCAGCACTGCTAAGGAACCACACACAAGGCGTCTTTGATGAAAAGGGAAGTGGACCCTTCCTGTGGTCACACAGGGCTCAGCCAGCCCACAAGCCTACCCCACCTCTCATCGCCTTTTCTGAACTTTTAATTCCCTTCAGTTTCTTCTCATTCCAATACACAGTGGGGAACAAGGCAGAACAGCTATGTTTAAAGGAAAGGACAGGAAGCAGGAGCAGATGGAACCAACCTTCTCCATTCCAGGCATGGTCAGACACATGATCTCATTAACAATGACAGCTGCCTTTTATGAACATTCACCATAAGCCAAGCCATCTTCTTCTCACTGAACACAATCCTCAACACAATCCTACTAGCTGGGAATCATTATCCCCATCATATGAGTGCAAAAACTGAGACTCAGGGAGGTAGTCACCTGCCCAAGGTCCCACAGTGAGTCAATGACAGGCAAGACAGGAACCCCAGGTGCTGAGGATCTCTCAGTTATTTCCAGAATATGGCCAAGAGATGGGCCCTGGTGAGGACTAGCCGTGGGTGTCAAAGGCAGTGGTAGGGACTGAAGGTAGACCGTTGCCATGGACTTCCTCCCCTGAGAAATGCTGCTGCCCCTTCAGCCCTGAATGTTCCTCAGTGACCACCTGGGGAAGATGCCCCTGTAGCTGATTCTCTTACCCAGAATTTTAGAGACCAAAAGGACTTTTGTTCAGCAGGTAGAACAAGAATACATGAAGCCAGGAGCACCAGGCCAGAGCACCTGCCCCAACCCCAGGCTGCTATGTGACATTGGCAAGGATCCTGCCATCTCTGACTTCTGCTATGACACTGACCCAATGGCCACCCCAGAAGGGAAAGAAAGCTCTGTCACGAGAAAACTGTTACCCGGGGCAGACTGGGCACACCTGAGGGAGGCTGAGGAGGAGAGATTCCTTCTTGTACATGTATGTGATGGGGGTAGCTGAACAAGATGACCTAAAATTGTTCCAGCTCTGAGCTAGTGAGTCCAAGATTTTGAGAGAAACCTATTCCTGGCACATGCCAGATACTCAACTATAGTAACCTCATTAATTTCATATCCCAACTCTGTGAGGGAGGCAGTACTATTATTTTCTCCACTTTACAGATAAGGAATTGAGGCTTAAGGAAAACAAGTCACCCTTAGCTGTTTGGAAATAAGGGAAGCTGAGCCCCATCCCAGTAAGTACCCCTTTTCCCACATCAGTCCTTAGTCCTAAGTTGCTAAGAATTGGCAATGGCAGCATATGATGTAAGGGGGTGCCCAGACCCCCTTGACCAAGGATGTCACAGGCATAAGGTGTGAGGGCAGACTGGAGATGAGGATATTCCAGCTACACCCTCTCAGATGCTGTTTACTTTACAGGAGCTCCAAAAGCCCCAGATCCATTCTCAGGGCACTGCTGAACCCTCTAACCTCTCTGAAACACCACTGTCAGTGTCAGGCTCTCAAAGGTGCATAAAGCCTCTTCCTCCCCTTGCCAGGGTCCAGGATGCTCTCAGCCATGCCCCACCCCCAGGGGGTGGATTAGGGCACCAATGATCAGTGATTCAGTGTAGCCAGCAAGGCCACAGAGAATAACCAAGGGCACATTTAGACACACATAAGGGCTAATGGCTGGAAATGTGGCATCACTTACTTCTGGTGTCTAAGACCTGGGAAGTCTGAGGCACATCCACCTTCTTCCAGTCCTCATTCCACTGGTTTGCAAACCCCGGTCTCACTGCTCCATCAGCAAACATTGAAACGTGTTTCTGTCTCTCCCATTTAAAACAAATGAACCCATCTCTCAGATGAGTTATTTCTGGTCCCTTCAAATCCAAATTTATTGAAAGGCATTTCCAAATTAGTCACCTCCTCTTCCTCCCCTCCTACTCACTCCTAACCCACCACACCACCACGCTCCCCCCACCCCTGAGACACAGCTCTCCTAAGTCACCATGTTATTTATTGACTACTCCTCTGGGAACACTGTACCTCCACCAGCATTATCTGGAGAACTACTGATCCCTCACACTACATTTAGACACCTTCTTCTCCAGAAATCCCCCCTGATACCCCAGGCTGTCAGGTGACTTCTCTGAACTCCTATCATAGCATTACCTCACTTGTAGTTGCCTCTTTGCCTGCCCTTCACCTAAAATTTAGTAACTAGTTTTGCCAGCCATCCTGATAGAGACCTGACAGGTAGTATCTCATTTAAGCCTCACAACAATCTCATTATTTCCATTTGATTGATAAAATAACTGAGACCCAGAGAGGTAAAAAAAGCACTTGCTAAGCGGCTTAGCCAAGATGAAACCCAGGGAGTCTAACTGTGAAGAATGAACTCAGTGCAGGACGGAGTCTGGCTCCAGAGCCAGTACTTCACACCCAGCATTAGGAATATTAGACATTAATTCCAGAAGTAAACATAGGGCCACGGTTTTTGTCAGGTAATGGACTCTGGGATATTGTAATGAGTTACAGCTCCAGGGCTCTGATTCTAGGGAAATGCAGATAGTCATATGCCCTGGATGAGGGGAGACTAGCTCTGGAGTTGTGCAAGTGGCAGCAGAGCCCAGAGCTGAGTGTGCCAGTCTCCTCCTCACCCTGCCTGCCCTGCCCTACCTTCAGCAGAGAAGACCCCACGTCCCCACCAAAAGCCAAGCCACCTCCTGGCCATAGCTGCAACCCTGACCTTGACACAGACTGAGCTCTGATCCTGGCCACTGCTCTCACCCAGGGCATACCCCGTTGGTGCCGCAGTGGCATTTGAGGCAGGCATCATGACCCCCACGTTGCTACCATTACCCTCACACTGCCTGATTCATGTGGGGAGGGAATGAGCTGTGGTTGAGGTCCAGAATCTCCCCCAAGTGGCGCTGGAGTTGGAGACAAGGACCTCAGACAGGTGGGCTTCAGGGTGAGTGGCTTTACAAGGGTCAGATCAGATGGGGTGCTAGACTCTGGATACCTAGAGCTCAATTCCTCAAAGGAGATTCTCACCTCCCATCTTGGCTCAGGAATGGAGAAAGGAAGGGGGCGCCAGCGGGGAGAGTACCAGGGTCCCTGGTGGGTCTCAGGGCAGACCCCGCCCCCAGGACCCTCTGGAGGAGCCCAGGCGCTTAGTTCCCTACACAAACTGTTATCCATTAACATCCAATTATCCCTCTGTCCGAGCCATTAATTATAAATCAGCCGCTAATTGGGGTAATTAGCCCCCCGCAGGCTAATGGGCCGAGACTGAGGGAGGCCCCATCCGCCTACGTCCTCGGGTTTTCGAGGTCCTTAATTTGGGGACTGGGATGTGCAAAGAAATCAGGCGGCTGGAGTTAATTTTTCCCCCCAGGCAATGTAAAAAGGCAGGGGTAGGGAGAGAAGATGGGGGAGGGAAAGAATATGAGAGAGGCCAGTTTTTGTTTTTTCTCGAATCCTGTCCCTCGTGGATACTTGAAGAAGGCTTGATCACAGGCCCAGGGAGTAGAACTGTCGGGATAATTGCTTGATTTTCCTCTTCCTTTCCAGCATAGATGCAGCTAGAGCGCCAGAGACTAAGACTGAGCCCAGGTGGAGTAGGGAACCAGGTGAGCCACCAGCATGTCTCTGGCTTCTCGCGGACACGGAGGAGGCAGCCTGGCTCACCTGGTTCGCCCCAGCCGGGGAGACCCACAGGAACGAGCTGGGTCACTCCAGGTGTATCCAGACCCAGGCCAGGCAGGGCTGGGAAACAGGGACCAGTCCCTGTGGCGCCCATGCCTCAGGCCCAGGTTCGAGCCTCCGACGGCTGGAGGAACTAGGGGAGAGGCGAGTGGTGCAGGAGGGAGAGACCTGTTCCCGCCCAGCGCGCAGACAGACGTACGAATAGACAGGATACAGGGCCCCGCGGCAGCCCGGAAGCAAACAAACCCTGGCAGATAGAGCTGTGGAGACCGGAAGGGGCCGCGGGACCCGGTGGACTCCATTGACCTTGGGGCACACTGAAGCAGCGCTAGACTGGCCGCAAGGAGTGACCCCGTTTGGGAAATGCACTCCGACCTGGTGACTGCGGATGCAGGGGACTCTGTCCTTTGCTGCTGCCAAAAAGCCGGCTGAAATCAGGAGAACATTTGGGGCCAGAGGTGGGATCTCGAGTCTTTGCGAGCTGGGATGTCCGCGCATCCGGCAGCACTGGGCATGAGTCAAATAAGTTGTCCGAAAAAGAAAGGGTAACTAAACGAAAAAGAGCACTCAGGATAGTGTGAGAACCCAGGATAACGGAGAACCCAGCTCGGTGCCCTTCTTACTGAAGGGGAAACTGAGGCGAGGGAAGAGCATTGACTTACCCAAGGTCAGAGATGAGGGGTACTTAGCGCAGCACGAACGTCCAGACCCGACCACAAGCTCCACTGGAAGCTCAAGCGTTCTCCCAGCACCCCTCCCTACCCCACGCGCCCGCTTGGTAATGGGCTTCGGCGGGCGGAGGCGGCGTCGCCCCGGGCCTTGATTAGATATTTATTGCTGTCATTTACATGGGCACCGCGGGGCGGCCGTGCGGGACCAAGGGGAGGGGCGGGGGATCGGGGAGAGAAATGGGAAGGGGGTGGGGGGGGACTGGCTCCTGGAAGACCGGGACCTGGCAGGGGGAGCGAGCAGCGAGGCCCGGAGAGAACGCGGGAGTGAGGAGCGCAGAAACCCGGCTGGAGTTGTAGACGTGCCGCCGGCTTTTGGGCTGTTCTGGGCCAGTGCAAGAGGTGGGGCTGACACCCTCCCAGCATTGCCCTCGGGGGCGCCTCCGTGTGATGCCTCTGAGTGTCCGTGTGCGCTTAACCTGTGTCTATCAGAAGAATTTGTGAGTGTGCATCCAGCAGAGCTGCCTGTGTGCCCCTATGTGTGGGTGTACTTTTCATCTGGGTGTGCCTGAGTGAGCTTGCCACACCTCTGACTCTGCGTTGAGGTCAGCATATGTGTCTGTGTGTGTTCCAGCGTGTCCATCCATCTAAACTGCCTAAAAATGTGTGTGTGTCCAGAAGTAGCTCAAAGACGGGGGCTGTGCCCCCCCAGGTTCTCCTGTTGCCCCAAAACCTACAGGCGGTTTCAGGTTCTCTAACTGCCAAACCCCATCTGCTGGCAGAGGGCTAGGAAGGACTTCCTGTTCTTGGCCTGACCTGGTCAGTGTACTGTCAGCCGGGGTCCTCTAGGAACTTTGTTTTCTGTTAGAGATCCACTAGGCAGTCTGTGAGTGGGTGTGTGAGGATGGAGACGCACTGAACGTTATGTTTATATGGGAGCAGAAAAATGGCTTAACTTCTCCACTACATGGGATCCCACACCTGGCAGTCGTGGGGGAGCGGGTTCAGATATCCCGCAGACACTCACCCATTGCCCTGGAGCTGGCCTGAAAGCCTGCCATCAGACAGAGCCCATCCCAAATCCAGAGTGCTCGTCTTCACGGTTGCTTTCGCCGGGGGCGGGTTTTCACGCCTCTGTACCTTTGCCTTCCTTTTCCGAGTTCTAAGTGGGGTCTCTGCGGCCACAGGCAGGTTCCCGAGTCCTTGCAGGAGTTCACCCCCTAAGATCTGCAGGGTTGGGGGAAGGGGTTTACCCTCTTCTGCGTAGACACTCCCTGCTTCTTGTCCAAAGACCGCCTACCCCAGCCACAAAGGAAAGGAATTTGAGCTAATTATCCGAATAATTTGCTCTCACTAGGCAGTAAATCCGATTTTTTTTTCCTGACCGCCTAAACACACATTAGCCCAGCTGGTTGGCAGAGAGAAGTAGGGACTAAATTCACCGATCCTTAGGTCAAAGTGCCTTCCCTCTTTGGGGGACGACTGGCAAAGAGGAGAAATGAAACTCGAATATCCCCCAAAAAAGAAAACAAGTCTCGCTCCACCCCACCTAAAACTTCCTAGGAAGACGCGGCCTGGCCAACCCGCCTACAGCGCACAGGATTCTGAGCTCGGGTGAGGGAAAGACACACACGCGACTGGCAGTCGCGATGCCGATCTTGGGACTTCCTCAGTTTTCACGGCTGCGGCGTGAACCACCTCCGCAGTGCGAACAGCCTCTGGTCCCCAAGGCCCATCGAGTCAGTAAAGCCCTCCTCTTTCCCCGACGTCCTGAAACCGGAACCACCCAGAAAACCAGCACCCACTCGGCTGGTCCAGGGCCTCTCAAGACTTTTCGAAAACCAAAAAGACCATCCTGTGCCCGGGGCGGAACCGGCCCTGAGGCCACGCTGGAGGCTCCGAGAGTTCTCTGCTGAGGAGATTCCAAACACGGAAAGAGCAAAAAGGCCTCAGATCAAGCCTCCTCCCACACCAATCCGGACTCCCACGTTGGACAAATCACGACACTGAGGAGCCCGCCTCCCCTGCCAGAATCCAGGGAAGTTCGGGCCCCTGATTCAGAGAGAATTTGGAGAAGTGCTGTGCAGGCCCCCTCTCCATACCACCAGTGCGACTGCGGCCCCTGCGCAGTCCGGGAACTTGTGACGGGAGAGAAAGTTTAGCCAGTGCTCTCCGGGACATTGCACGTTCCTGTCCAGGAGTGGGTCACAGTTCCCCCAGCCCTTCGACCTCTCCAACCAGGTGCGCCATGAGAGTCGGCTCCAGGGCCGACCCCAGACTGCAGGTTCCCACCGGAGCTCCTCCAAACGACGCCAGCCAAGGCCGCTGGCCGCAAAACGAATTCCAGGGGACTAGGTCCACTGGGCTCCAAACACCCACCTGGGGGGCCCTAGCCCAAGGCCGCATTTACGAGGACAGAGGCTGGCTGGGCGCTGCACTACTCCCGACCGGAATATTCGTGCGGAATCAGAAACCGAGAGAAAAGGTGCACTCATCGGCGGCAGAGTTTGAGCGGGAGCCGCGCGTGCGGGACTGGAGCCGGATCCCGGGCAACGCCCCGGGCATCACGGGTTTCACTGGGCACTGTGGACGCGGAAGCTGGGGAGGCAGGGGTGGCCCCTGCACTCCCGGGTTGGGACCTGTGTGGCAGGCGCATCCCCTCCCCAGCCCCGGACCTGGGCTCCTTGACTCCCCGGGCCGCATCTGCTCCGCATTACCCGACCACCTCCTCCCCCGACCCCCTCCAAACCAAGAAGGATGTGTCTCCGCTCAATATCCAAACCTTTTTTGTATTTATTTTTTTTCAGGGGCGAAGTAATATCTTCCAAATGAGGCAAAACCGTGACGGATCCAAAGCGTCCTCTGCAGTGCCTGCGTCTCCGCGGGCCGAGGCTTCCGTCTCTGCCTCGGCACGTTTCTGCCCACGGCTCGCTTTCCTATCTTTCTGCCTCGGAATTTCGAATTATGCGCTCTTTCTGACTCTGGCTGCTCGCTCCCTGACTCTGTTTACAACCCTCGGAGTGGTTCCCTCTGCCTCTCCCTGTTTGTATCCCTCTCTGTCTCCCGAACTGTCTCTCTGGCCTTTCCCTCCGTTTCCTCTGTCTCTGCGAAGCCTGTGTGTGTCTGTCTCCAAGTCACTGGCCTCAAGCAAACTTTCCGATACTCCTAGCTAGCACGGGACTGCAGGACCACAAGAGGGGAGGCGGTCCCCTGAGCTCTCGGCCCAAGACCACCCCGTCCCAGCGCCCCTCCCGGTTCGGCCCCGCCAGCCCCGCCCGCTCGCACCTGGTCTCCCCGGCTTGCGCCGCCGCCTTCGCTGCCATCTACGCGCGCCGAGGCCGGGGCTGGAGTTTTAAACGTCGTTTCCCGGGCACCCAGCGCGGGCCCACTTGCTCCCTAATGGCCCTGGTGGCTGCCAATCACGCGCCGCTCCCGCCCCCGGCCCGCCCCGCCGGTGCTGCAGAGCAGCTCTCGGCCTAGGCGGTCCCGGTCCGACTGTCGGTGGGTACCTGGGTCCTGCCAATGTCTGTCACCTCCTCCGAATCTCCGTCTCTCGTTCTCCTGGCCGGCATCTGTGCCTCTCTCTGGTCTGCAGAAGCCGTAGGCCGATCCCTGGGGCCAGGAGGGGTCTTGAGAAACCTTCCCTTTCCAAGGCCTCACCCGGGGCTGGGGGCATGGGGTTTAGCATTAGGGTCCTTAGAGGCGGCATGGGGCTCTCTGACTGACACCCACCCCGCCGTGCCTCCAAAATTGGTCCCGAGCTGCAGGCACGCACGCATGCATGCACACACACCCTCTCCCTATCAGCCCCACACCACCCGCAGCCCTGCCACCTCCGCGCCAACACGCTTTCCCACAACCCGAAATCAGAGCTCATAGTCCGCACACTCAGTCCATACACAGGATGAGAAGCCCCTGGACAGGCTGCAGGTGTGACATTCAGCTTCACGGATAGCACACGCACCTGTCTCAAGGGGCTCAGACACACGGTACCTGGCCCACAAGGGGAAAATCCTGGGACTGGGGTCCTCCAGTTCCTGCCCAGAGCCCCACTCTCTCCAGGCAGCACCGGTCCACAGGTTCACAGGAAGACAACGTTCTGGAGCTGGCTCTGGGGCCATGCTGTGATGGAAGCCACCTCCTGGGAGGTGTCTAAGTTGTGTGCCAGAAGAGCAGGTTAATGCCCATGCTGGGGAAGGGGTTGTGGGGGGAGAGTGTAGGGTGGTAAGTGACAGTATTAAGGCTGTGTGTGTGTGGCTGTGTGTAGGTGACTGGAGTGGCACTTAGCCAAGTGTGTTGCATTGCAGTGTGCCAGGTGCGTATGGTGTGTGTCTTTGTATAGCTGGGGTCCTGCACAACCTGCTTTTGGCCACAGTGACAGCGACTGAGTTACGTGTGGAGTGTGTCCTTGTGACCAATATTCCCATGACAAGTTTATGTGTACCCATGCAGCCTCATATGATCATAAGTCCTTTTTGTGTATATAACCAATCCTTGTGCAATTTTAAGTTCAAGTGTGGTTGTGAATCCAGGTGGCTGGGTACAGCATGGAACAGCACCTGCTCTTTCAAGGAATTTGTCTGCCACTGGACAGGCACACGGTATTACACTTGAGGCTGAAGCAGCTGGATTCTGGTTCTGACGTTTCCTCTGGTCTGTAAGTGAAACTCCTGGGTCTAGCTCCTGGGATCTGGGCCGTTTGCTTAGAGGCAAAGGCATTTTGGAGAGGTGGGGGGTATTGGCTGGCAGGTGCTGCCAGTAGGGTTTAGAGTCCTGGCCTGGATTAGGGAGGTCAGGAATTTTGGCATGGGTGGAGCAGAAGGGGCCATGGACAGATCTGAGGGTGATGCCCAGGCAGAGTTAGGGGCTGAGTGCCTCAGGGCTGGTGGGGAGCTGTGGGCCTCAGAAGGGAGGGGAGAGGTGGGGACGGTAAGAGGATTAGGCCGCTTAGACCCTTCTCTCCCACCAGGATCCCCCACCCCCACCCCAAAGCTCCAGAAAAGATTTCTTCTGCCAAAGCAAAACCGTTTAGGCTCCATTTAAAGGGACAAGAAAGGTGGTGATGAGGGTTTTAAATAACCTTTTAATTTCTCTTCAGAGATCCAGCCCTATAAGGGAGGGGAGCAGAGGGAAGGGGAGGGGAAGGGAAGGGAAAGGGAAGGGAGGGGAGAGGAAGGGAAGGGAAGGGAAAAGAAGGGAAGGGGAAAGGGGAAGGGAAAGGAAGAGAAAGGGGACGAGGAGGGGAAGGGAAGGAGAAGAGAAAGGGGAAGACGAAGGGGAAAGGAAGGGAAGGGGAAGAGAAGGGGGAAGATGAAGGGGAAAGGGGAAAGGAAGGGAAGGGGAAGGGAAAGGGAAGGGAGGGGAAAGGAAGGGAAAGAAAAGGGAAAGGAAGGGAGGGAAGGGAAAGGGAAGGGACGGGGAAGAGAAAGGGGAAGACGAAGGGGAAAGGAAGGGAAGGGAAAGAGGAATGGGAAGGGAAAGGAAGACTGTCTCTTCGGCTTAGAGAATCGGAACAGCAGTGGGGCACTCCAAATGCTGGAGAAATGGTGGGAAGGACACTGCGCCCCCACCTGGCTGCCATCCACACACAAACAGGTACATGAATCATCCTGAAGAAAATTGTAACCCTCTTCTCTCTCTCTCTCTCTCTCTCTCTCTCTCTCTCTCTCTCTCTCTCTCTCTCTCTCTCTCTCTCTCTCTCTCTCTTCTCTCTCTCACAGTCAGTCACACACAGACCTGGATACAGGTGGACATGTATTGGGTCACATTTAGAGACACACAAATGAAGGAGGATGGTCACTGAAGTCCCTTCATGGTAGCACAGATGTGGAGACCCTCCCCACCCCTAGCCTTCTCTACTTGGTGGCACCAGGAGGGTTTGCTAAGGGCACAGTCCACCCCACAAGAGGAATCCTGCTTCACTGGAGCTTCCCTTCCAACAGGAGGAAGCGTCATCTTTCTTTGCCTAGGGTCCCAACTCCAACATATCCCTCTCCAATTCCTGCCAGTTTCAGGACAAGGGCTGCTGGACAAACTGGAGGGGTGGGGATCCCAACCCAGCTTGGGCTTGACTTGGGGTCAGACCTGCCAGGCTCTGACCTGAGGTTGTGGACAGGACTGCTGAGGATCATGCAAGTCCTGCTGGTGAAATAAGGGCTACTGAGGGCTCCAGACTCTGGGGCAGAAGGCCCAACTAGGCACCTGCTCTTTGAAGGAACTTGTCTGCCATGCACACTCTGAGCCCAGCTGAAGGAATCCTTGATTGCTTGCTTTCTCAGGTCCCTGCCAGTACCAGCTGTCCCAGTCCAAGTGGCCAGTATGCCCCAAGCCTACTGGTGCACTCTGGGCCTCCACAGACTAGAGTTCCCAGACACCTGGAGCAGCCTCCACTACCAGCCAGACCACCCTGGCAGGGATGCACAGGCCTCCACACATGGAATACCATGGGCAGAGAGCCACATCCGCATCTCCATGCACTTCCACAGACACTGCAGCACAGTGCTGGGCTCCGGGTTGATAGTGGGTACTTATGGGGAGGGGGATGCAAAGTCCCTGGCACCTGCTGGGATGGAAAGAAAGGAAAACAGGGTAGGAAGGGTAAGGGGACAGTGTCTTTTAGGGAGTTCGGCATGCCACAGTGTGGGTGGGTTTTACTGATTTAACAAAATGAATCTGATGGTTCCACCGTCTAGACAGACGCTAAGACATGGAAATGATTCAAGGCCTCCCTCCTTGGCTTCTTCCTAGAGTTTCTCCACCCGCAGCCTCAGGGCTGGGGCTGACACCTTCAAAGGGCTTAAAAGAAAGGCATCCCCAGACTGGCTGGGGACCCGCCCACAATAGACTTTCCTGGGCAGCTGGGGCCCGGAACAGGGGCAGCGGTGCATTTCAGGATGTGCTTGTATGTTTTTGTTAATTCATTATGTTGTGAGTTACGTGTATATGACTAGTTATACATATATACTCCTATATTTGTGTGTACCGTGTGTACACGTTTGAATATGCAATATGTGAATATAGACCGTGACTGTGTGGATGGGGCGGGGTCGTTCAGGAGACATTTCTAAATTGGACCAAGGTGGTGGGTAGGCAGGAGGTGAATTAACTTGGCTACTTGGGAAAAAAGGGAGCTCACGGGGCTTCAGGCAGGCCCGGTAACTCTGAGACCATCGGATCCCAGCCATCTGTAAGGAAAGGTCTGGGCAGTGTGGGTCCGTGATTCCCCTAGAGTCTCAGGGCAGGCCCCAGCCCTGCCATTTCTGGGCTCCGGACTCGATTTAGAGCATCAGTGCCAAACCCAGCCCTCCAATGACCCCTCTCCGCCATAGCACGTTCTGAAAGAGAACTCGCAGCCTCCTTGGCCACTCACTGCGCCCGAGGGAAGGAGCAGAGCCTAGGATGGGGCCACTCTGGGCGCCCCGCCCGGAAGGAGATACCCTTGAACTGAGGGAACACCCGGCTGCGGTCGAAGAGGGTTGCCCCGGAGACTTGCGACAGTTCCCCTCCACGCTCCTTCCCGGAGGCCCACTCTCCTCTGAGTCCTGGTTCGGTGTCGGGGGCTGCGGGTCCAACTCCCCATCCTGGGTCGCTCCCGCCTCCACGGCTGGCGCTCCCCGGGGCAGTGGCTTGGTGGTGGGCGGCTTAGAGCTAATTCGAGAGTTAATGGCTGCGGCCCGGCCCCCCGCGGCCCCCTCCACCTCCACCCCCAGGCAGGACCGCGGGCCTCCCGCATCTGCGCGGTCCGCAGCGATTCATCATCTTGATCCATGGCGCGCGCTGACGGCGGCCCCGGCCGCGCTGACAAGACTAACAAAGCAATTTGCCACGAGCCATCTCCTGGACAGGTTATTAGCGCGGCCGCCACTTAAAGAGCCCTGCCCACCCCCCCCCTCCAACCCCAGTGCCGGGCAGCTACCTGCTCTGTCCCCTCCCTCCGACGGGCTACTGCCCCTCACCGCTCAGAGTTATCCCGCATATTGCTGGCCTTCTCTGACTACCCCAAAGTACCCCCACACATACGCACCGCTGGTTGCCCGGCGCATTCCTTCCTCCCCTAGCTGGAGTCCATACCTGTTCAGTCTACTCCCTCCTGTGGGTTCCTGCACCCACCATTTCCCAAATCCTGGCCCATCCCCACCATCTCTCAGTCTTTCCCTAGTATTGACTTATTCCCTCACATTCTTACTCCCAGCGGGTCCCCCCCCCCACTTCTACTCTCCACCCTCTTCACCTCTGCTACCCACCCCCTTGCCCTCAGTGACTGGAAAACTTTATTTATTCCCAGCTTTGTGGGGAGAGGGTTCTACTGTGCCTTTGAGCAGACCAAGTTTCCTCTGACCACTTTGGCCCCTAGGTAACCTTACTGTAAAAGGGGAAAGGGCCCAAGGTCATCCAGGTGGCTATGGAGGTGAGAGGACACTCTGGCCTCTCTGAGGGTGAAGTGACATGGCAAATTGGGTGGTCTTTCTCTGAGGGGAGGCTATGAATGCCTGGGAGGGAGGGAGGTTGGAGGCTCAGAGAAATGAAAGGACTTGTTCAGGGCCACACAGTAGGTCAGGGCGGAGGAGGGACTGGAACCAGGTGTGACTTCCCACACCTGGGCTTATCCCTGGCTGCACCCCACCCCCCACCACCAAGCAGGGAGAGGTGGGGAGAGCTATATGTGCAAGTGGGTGTGTGTTTGGTCGGACAGACTTCTCTCTCTCCATATATATAAGATGAGGAAGAATAGTGTGCCACATGTTCAGAGCCTCAAAAGCAAAGTAACTATTTGGTCATTTCAGACAGCAGTCTATTTTTGAGAGAATTCTCTGGGTAGGGTGGATGTGGTTTGGTTCTTTAGATGCTTAGCAGATCTGTGGAGGGCCTGGTTGTGCAGTAGGTGAGTTCCTGATGTGTGTCTGAGTGCATGCGTAAAGCCAAGGGTTGTACCTGTGTGTACTTGCAGAGGTGGGAGTGTGTGTCAAGTGCGTGTCTCTGAGTATATGTGGGGGTTTCTCCATGTACATGTGTGCTGGGGGCTAAGTGTGTCCCTTTGTGTATACAGGAAGCCTGGAGGAGCCAGCATGTGGCACATGTGTGAATGTGTCTGCACACCTAGGGTAACTGGGCTTCAAAACAGGAAGGAGCCCCCACCCCCTTGTTCATTTTTCTCTCAGATCCAGCCTGAACATTCCCAAACTGTCAGGCTCCAAAGCTGGGTGGTGGGGAGAGATATAGCCCTGTTCTGAGAGCCTGAGGGAACACCTTCTGAGGGACCTGGATGTGGGAGGGGGCACTCTGTCTGCAGGGCAGGTGGTCTTGAACCTCCACCAGGGCCCAGGTTGGTGGTAAGAGCCTAGATGGGGGCAGGAGAATGGACCATGTGCCAGGAACCTGGCTTTTTTCTTTTCCTCTGGCCAACCAGGCGCTGTCTTCACCAGCGGGGAGGCCCAGCTCTGTCGCTGCCTGCACCACCACTGCGTCCCTGACGTGAAATATGGGGGGCACAGGCCGCGCTGGGGAGATTTGTCATCTGTGCTCAGCGGGTGACTCTATCTGCAGACTATTAGAGTATAAAATATATTTTACAAGAGTTTTAGCTACAGGTGACTTGCTCTTTATTACTAGATGTGGGCAAAATCAATACTTCTGTAACTAAAAGATCATTTATTTTGCTTTTTGAAACATTTTTCAACAGGGGCACTGGCTAAGCTTGCAAAGCTATGATTAAGAGTTATGGCGGCGCCTGTTTCCCTTAACCCTTTGAGCACCACAGTCCAGACCCTCCTAGCACTGGTACCTGCTTGTGGAAAGCCAGACACACAGACAAACAGATACACATCCCAGTTGCAGCAAACACAGACACAATGACTGAAGTGCACAGGCCCCACTTTTATAAAGCTATCACGCAGGTACACAGATTCTCATACATGTATACATATGCTGTCCCAGGTGCACACAGAAATATAGCGACATACACACTACTTTCTACTGAGAAACCCACAAATCAAATGAGCATGGGCACAAGTATAAGCCACATGAAAGCCACCAGCACACACTTCTACACCCAAATATCTTTCACCTCAATGCCCTCACACACTCACACATGTACATGCCTTAACCCTGAGATGTGCACAGTTATATTGTGCTAAATTCTGAATCTGGGTCAGTGGCCACCCAACAGTGCAGACTCTGAAAGGGGTTGGAAGATGCTGAGAAGGTCTCCTGAATGTAGCTGCAGCTACTGCTGGGGAAGGAATGGAGAAAACCAAGGAGTGTCGGGGCCCAAAAACGGGATCTGTGGAAACTGGGCCCTACTACTCCGGTCCGTGCCCAGCTCTCCTCAAGCCCTCATCCCCATGCCAGCCCTGTCCCTTTTTTTTATCAGCTAAAGAGGGGTTGGTCTTTCTGGAAGCCAAGCTACCATTAGGAAAGCTGTAAAGTCAGGACTGCTCTTTGGTCCTGCCCTGGGTGGGTTCAGAATGATCAAGTGGCCACATACCAGTCCCAGAATGGCTTTACCTAAGCGTATTGGAGGTGTTCTCTAGCCATTATCTGATTCAGCAAATCGGCATTAGCCAGTTGTTATTTATCTCAGGGTTGGGGAAAAACATAGAGGAAACTGTGACTTAACCCACCCATAGGTGAAGCTCTAATGGTGAGACTCCAGGCAATGAGACTAGCCAAGTATATCAGTTATCAATTGCTGCATAACAAATTATCCCTAAACTTAAGTGGCTTAAACCAAACATTTTTATACCACAGTTTCTGAGGGTGAGGAATTAGGAGCAGGTTAGCTGAGTGGTTCTGGCCTGGGGCCTGTCATGGGTTGCCATTATATTGGTTAGGGCTACATTATTGGGCCTGAAGGGTCCTCTCCCAAAAAGGCTCATTCACATGGCTGGCAGTTGGTGCTGGTTGTCAGCTGTGGTGCCTCAGTTCTCCTCCATGTGGCCTCTTCAATGGATAGCCTGGGCTTCTTTAAACGGTGGCTGAAATCAAAGAGAGAGGAAAGCCAGAGGGAGAGAGAATGTCAAAATAGAAGCTGTAGTCTTTTATAACCTAACCTCAAAAGTGGCATCCCATCACTTCTGCTATGTTCTTGTCATTATAATGAAGTCATTAAGTCCAACCCATACTCAAGAAGAGGAGAATTAAACTCCATTACTCAAAAGAAGATGTGTCAAAGAATTTGTGAACATATTATAAAACTACAACTAGGCAAGGGGACACTTTCATTCTACCCAGGGTCTGCAAAATGACAAATAACTCTTGCTGACTCCAAATCCCAAGAAAACCATGGAGCATGCCAAAGTGGGGGAGATATGGCCAGGTGATCCTGGAGACTCAGAGGCAATCCTTGCTCAGGACCATAATATAGCAGTATAACATGCACAGTAATTAAATGGGTGGGCCCTGGAGCCAGACTGCCTGGGTTCAAATCCAGACCCTGCCACTGACTTGCTATGTGAACTTGGATAAGTCATTTAACCTCTTTGCCTCTGTTTTCTCATTTGCTAAAAAGGGGAAATAACAGTACCGACTTCTTAGGACTGTTGTAAGGATTAGATGAGTTGACATTTAGCGTAGTGCCTGGCATGTAGTAAATACCACATAAGTGTCAGCTAATAAATACTATCAGTTCCTAAGTCTCACTGGCAGGCCTCTCCTGTGGACACTTTCTCACAAGGGATTTATTGAGCACCTTCGATGTTCCTCACGCTAACCCCACATACCCACCACGACCACCCTAATTACCCTGGACCCTGCCCTCACCCCAGCCCCACAGGCTGGGGCCAAGCAGTCAGGCTGGGCTCCATGAGCTCCGTTTGACCCTGCCAGCCCAGCACTGACTTTTTGTGGCCACTCTGGGAATGTTGTGCAATATGTTGGTCACAAACATTTTATGAGCAGGAAGAAATTTTTCTCTATCGACCGCAGTCAGGCCTGCTCCCTCCCCCACCTCTTCATAAGTCTCTTTGGTGATGAGAGGAAAGGTGGGGGGCAAGGCCAGAAGACTGGTCTCTCAGCAGAGCCCCTGAGCAGTAGCCCTGTCTTAGAGCCTCTTCTCCCATCTTCCCAGTGTGAGACCTGAAACAACTACTGCTGGCAGAGGGGAAGGCCCACCTGGATCTAGGAGACCTGAACACACAGGACCTAAGACCCTCAGTCCCTTAGGACAGGCATCTCCACCACCCCCCCAAAGCCATCTGGTCTAGCAGTCCCAAGACATTTCACCCAAACAGCAAGTAAAGAGTAAAAGAAGATTTTTGTAGGATTTATTTATAAAGTTACAGTACATCTATGAAATTAGAAGCTCTATTCTCTCTATTCTGGGATTATGTCTTTTTAACTTTTTCAATGCTAACATATGCTTGCTTTTATGAAATAATGTTGACAGTAGTTGGTAGTTTTCCCTCAGTACCCTTATATGGCAAAATTAGTAGCTGGCAACTTTATGCTGGAACCCACATTTTTAAAAATCTCACTCTTTTCTATTCAGGAAGCACAAAACTATCCCCACCTCATCAATAATACCTGCTGACCAGTGGCCTGGGCTCAGACATAAGGTGAAAGGTGGAGCTTACCACATTCCTGCCTCAGTTCTCCTAGCAACTTGGTGGGACCCAGGAAAAGTCCCTTCCTCTCCCCAGCCCTGGTTGGTCTCCCCATCTGCTCAGTGAGCAGGTTGGACAGATGTTCTTTCTCTGTTTGCTGTGGCTCCTACCCTGGGACCCACCCCCCACCCTCCCAGCATTCCCCGCCTTACTCCCCCATCCATCCCCACCCTGAGATGACCTCAGGTAGATGCCGATATGCTGGGGGTGTCAGGCTAGGCCTGGAGTCACCTATAAATGGCCTGAAAAGTCCCCTCACCAGGTTCCATTGGAGACACAGGCTGAGCTGGGGGCAGAGAGATGAGAGGGGCCTTCGGCCTTTGGCCAGGGAGACCTTCATGATGCACTAAGGAGGGAAAGAAGGATTTGTCTAGTCTGAGTTCTTGGGACCCCCCTCCCTGCCCTGCCCCCAAGGCTTGGCTGGAGCACAAGGGGCCCTTTTGTGGGGCCTAATCTCAAAGCACTGAGGCTTTAGCGACCTTCAGGGATGAAAGCGCCAGGAGCTGGCGGCTGGGAGGTGGTGTGGGACAGCCCCACTAATCCCTGCGCTTTCGCCAAACAAAGCTGCCAGGAGGGGCTGGCTCCCGGCAGATGATCCAGAGAACCAATTCCTAGAGCCTAACCTGCTCTGACAGCCCGAAAAGGAGAGGCTCGCTGCCTGTCCAGTGGCCTCAGTTCAACCATAGGGGATGAAGGAGGCCTGGCCTGGGACCTTCAGCCCTTCCTCCCGGCCACCCAGGGACACTTCTCCCTGTCGATGAGGATATGTTTCACTACTTCATTTCTTTCCATGTTCAGCCCACTGGTGCCCTAGTTCCTCAGCCTCAAACATTTCAGTCCTGATACCCTAGACCCCCAACACCTTCGTTCTTAACCTACAGCCCCTAGATTCCTCAAAATCTCAAATCTTCTGCCCCTAATATCCTAATCTTCAGTATCCCAAACCCAAATCCCTTAGCTCCAAATCTTCTGTTTCCTAATTTCTCACCCTCTGTCCCAACACCCATACTCCCAAGCCCTCAGCTTCCCAGTCTCCACTCTTTAGATCCTCAGCCTCTAATCCCTAATTCACCCATCTCCGAGCCCTCCAGCTCTTGCCACCCAGCCCCCGCCTCCAGCCTCCACAGAACACCAACAACTTCTGTCCTCCCAGCCCTTCCCCTCCCAGTCTGACCTTATTCCTACTGTTCCACAGGATACATCTGGCTATCCCTGCCCCTTTCCATTCCATATGACCAGGCTGCCCAGCATTCCTTGTGCCCAGATCTATATATACTTTGCTTGGCTACAGAGAAGACTGAGGAGGATAATGATTCTGACTCAGCCCCGAGTAAAACTGCGCCTTCTGCCAGATACCCCTTCCAGCTGTGTTCACCCTGGAATCCTGATGCTTCATCCCAGTTTCACAAGTGAGCACATCCTTATAGCCAGAGGAAGGGCAGGGGACCCTGTCTGGCTCAGTGGTCTGAGAAAAGCATCCCAGAGAGCTAGCTTCTGCAGGGAGGGGGACCAGTAGGGCTAAGGAGACCCCCAATGTAGAAATCTCCAGCAGACCCAGAGAAAACGAGACACCAGGTAAGGTAACCCAGGCCAGCAGAGGCCACTGAGGAGTCAGGATGTCTTGGGGGCCCACAGGGAAGGGGTTGGGCAGGGCAAGAGGGTTAGATTCCCAGGAAAGGGGTGGGGGCCAGGCTAGCCCAGAGCATTTTCCCACCATAGCCTCTGCTGTCTCCATTCCACTAATCTGATTACGATATTTACCAACCTCCCATGGCCTGCTTGGGGGAGAGAGGGGTGTGACACTGAGGAGCTCAGTTCCAGTTCCCAGCATAAGGGGAGGCCCAGAAAGGTGTTCATGGGCCCTGAAACAACTACACCAGGCCATCCCCCAGCTCTCACAGCTATCTGAAAGACCCTGTCTGTCCTGCCTCCTTCTGTCTCCAGATGCCTGGGTCATCTCCAAGCCCCTTCTGAGCCCCTCACGCTGTCCCATCCCAGAGCCATAATTATGATATTACTCAAGTCTGGAGTAGTGCCTTCATTCCTAAGGATAAAAACTTTCATGGTGAGCTTTTAAGCACTGAGGACCAAGAGGGTGGTGGTGCAGACCCCAAGGGGCGACTCCATCTAGTTGAGGTCAATGTCA
The DNA here is from genome assembly GCF_987537825.1 of Furipterus horrens. Taxonomy (NCBI): domain Eukaryota; kingdom Metazoa; phylum Chordata; class Mammalia; order Chiroptera; family Furipteridae; genus Furipterus; species Furipterus horrens. The sequence goes on along the minus strand of NW_028327173.1, from coordinate 31,596,362 downwards.
CATACACTTGCTTTTGACTTCACACTCAGGCTCAGGCTCAGACCCTCCACTCTGCGTGTGTTTGTGGGGGGGGGGGGCGCACTACCACACCTGTCTCAGGTTTCATTGAGAAAAGAACAAAAAAAACCTTTCTCTCACTCTCTCTCACCTGTGCACACACATGCACACACTATTTATGAATGTGTTACAGACACAATCACACTGTCACACAGGGAAGGCCCACCCCCCTCAGCTCTCTCCCTCTCCTCTATACCACTGAGCACCAGACAGGTCTGTTCACCATGGGTTGGCTCCCTCCACCAGCTGGTGTAGTGTGAGGGTCCAGTGGAGGCGGGACACTGCCTGCAGGTGAGAGGGAGCACTCTTACCCACCTCCCCCAGTGGGGTCATTTAAGAGGCAGACTACCAGTCTCCCTGAGTGTTGAGGACAGTGGAGGTTGCCCTCCCCAGAAAACCAACAGCATCTCTTCCACCTCCTTTTCCTTCAGAGGTCTAAGGCCCCAAGTACATACATCTCTTACAAACTTTCAATTAAAGTTGTTCTAGGAAAAAAGTAAGAGTTAAAAAAAAAAAAAAAAGCTGACAGTACAAGGTTAAATTGAAACTAGGACAAAAGTCACCCTCTCCTAAGGGCCCTCTAGGTTCCCACCCCCAGTATACTCAACGTGCTGTGTGTAATTCCAGCTATGGGTTAATTCCAGCTATGGGTAATTACAGCTATGGGATCCCAGAATAGAGAAAGGATTGGACGCCCCCTACTGTCTAACCTTCAGAACTGCACCTCTCCCCAGGGTGCGCCAGCCAGATCCTTATGTAACCCTCATTCACACAAGACCTCCTCTTCCCCATCTCCAGATGTCCTTGGTTGGGTCAAACAACTTATTCTGCCTCAGGGTCCCAATTCTGGTTCCCCACTGGCAGCTGACTGGAGAAGGGGATGGCCTTTCTAGGGCAGTTGTAGGCTTGGTGGAGTTTCATAGGCTGCATCTTGGGTTTTTAGCCTGCAAGGGGCTGAGCAGAAGAAGAGACTAACACAGAAAATTGGCTAAGAAAAGGAAATACTGGAGAGGAGGGGCCAGGGGAGAGGTATTAAATGGAGAAGAGAGAGGGGACAGATCAGAGAGGCACAGGTGAGAGGACATAGTAAACAGTACAGGTGAGGTGGACACAGATGATGGGGAAAGAGAGGTATGCACAGCTGAGGACACAGGTGAACTAGGAAATAGCAAAGGGGGCAGGGAAGGTGCAAAGTGAACAGAGGACACCAAGGGGCTCATGAGCAGGAGTTGGTGCCCCCTACCGCCTGCCATCCACTGACGCACATCCAGACCTGAGTGTCCAGCCGCTAGCCCTGTGACTGATGGCCAGTCTCCCGCTGGAGCATTGAGGGCAGGCACTTGGCAGAGGCAAGCAGCTTGGAATTCTGTGGCCTCTGGACTATGGCGCATGATGGGGGCAGTGGGCAGAACAGATTGAGTTTAGTGCTGTGGTCAGAGGCCCAGACCTGGTGCAGAGCAGGTACTGTGGTTGTCAGCCGAACCTTGGGCTCCTCTCCTTTGCGCTCCTCAAGCATTTGTCCAGCCCAGGGGTTCTCTCTCAGGCTGTCCCAGACCCTCTCTCCTGTTGTGAAGCCCAAAAGAGAATCCTGTCCTGCTGGGCTGGAGTTCAGAGTTCTCAGGCTCCTAGATTGCCAGGTTCCCTTCAGGGCAGGACAGAACCCTGCATTCCTATCCGTCCACAGTGTGCCCCAGCACAGACAGCCAGGCCCAAGGGAAGGGCAAGCTCATGTTCTGCTCTTAGCCTCACTTTCCTCCACCCTCTTGGTGCTATGTATGCATGGGTAGAGGAGGTGTTAATCAGACCATACTTATGGGGTTATCCAGCCCCAAATTCATGATTTCTCTCTCCCAAAGCACTTTCCTGACCAGCCTCCTTAAGAAAGAAAAGCTGGCTTTGTTATCTTCTTTTCTCAGCAAGGGCGTTTGGGGGGGAAGCATGGAGGCAGGCTGGGGTGAGCAGTGTGTAACCCTCCCATGGTCACCCAGAAGACAAGCTGGGCTAGGACCAGGGTGTCCTGTACTCACCCTGGGCTCTGCCAACTATCACCCCTGCTGCTCCAGGGTCCTATGGAGGGTCTGTCCATCTGCCCTTCCCTGACCTCAGCCTCTTAGAGCCTTTCCTCGCAAACATTATACAAAGGCCAGAGCATCTGTGGCCATGAGGAAGAGTGAGGACCTGAGTAAACAGACCTGAGATGGACCTTCTGTCTCTAGATCCCATGAGGTTGTCTTGGTTGTGGGGCAAGTGCCCCATAGGGACTCAGGGCCAAGAAAAGTCCATCAGGACTCCAAGTGAGGAAGCACTAAGCAGTGAGACAGTGTGGCCTGGGAGGTGCCTGAGAGAGTTCAAGAAGAGGCTAGAGAGGGAGGCTGAATGGGATGTTCCTTGAGGATCCTTTCAGATCTGGAGTCCCAGGATGCTCCCAAATAAGAATGAGAAAACTCACCCACCCTCAGGCTAATGCCTTACTCCCTACTCCTCTTTCTCCCCAGACACATGGTCAGAAAGAAGCATCTGGGTGGCCTCTTTTCCCCAACTTTCCTTCCCCCACCCCCAGGTTTCCCAAAGGAGCCTGGTGTTGGGGTTTAAAGATGGCCCAGCCCAACACCACCCTGCTCCCCAGCAGCCCCTCCTCCCCAGGCCTCTTGCTGTGCCTGGCTGAGCCAGGATGGGGACGCCAAGGGACTGAGGAGGGGGCTCATCAGCAACTGCAGCGCTGCTAATAGACCATCAGCGGCCACATCCTATTACCGTGCACCCCCTCCTTAGCCCCCCAGCCTGGCCGGCCTGCCTGCGCCTCTTGCCTCTCCTCTCCGCGGCCCCGGGGACCAGGCATCAGATTGGAGTCAAGATTCCGAGAGTGTCATTTGCCGCTGTTGATGGTGCTGATAATAGGGACAGGCTGGCGGGCGGGAAGCGGCGGCACAGAGGCGGATTCTCTATTAAGGCTTCCCCCTCAGCGCAGCAGCAAACGGAGGGCAGGCCAGCGTGGCAGCAGGCAGGAGGGCAGGCGAGGCCTTGAGACTTCCATGATGTGCGGCTTGCCCCTGCATCTGTGCAAGCCAGGCCCTGGCAGAGAGCTGGAGGACGGGTAGTGATGGGGTCAGATGATGCCAAATCCCAGGGGTTCAGGGGTGGAGGACAAATGCAAAGTCTCAGCTCACTCCGTTGCCACACTGTGCCATGCCAAGAGTCTGCCTGTTTCCATCCCACTTCGCTGCTGCTGAAGAGAAAGGGAAGACCTTGCTCTCCTACCTGCTTTCATAGCAGAGCCCTACAGAAGGCCGGAAACACTCATCCCCTGCCCAGAGAAACCTGGCAGAGCCTCCCCTCTGCGAGCACAAACCCTGCCATCAATTTGGCCAGTATAAGTTCTTAGGACAGGACTGCCTCTGCACCTCCTCCTCCAGGACCACCATCACCGCTGCCATCCCTCAGCTCTGTTGTCACCACCATCACTGCTCAGGCCCCCTCCATTCCCATCCTCCAGAGCACACAGCATTCCTGTGCCTAGCCCCATCAGCATCATTACTCAGCAAGTGGGCAAGAGCACTGGCTCTGGGGCACCTCTGTCTACTAGCTCTGTTACCTTCGATCACGTACTGCAGCCCCTCTGTGCCTGTGTTTCATCGTCTTTAAAATGGGGATAAGAGTAGCTACCTTATAAGGTTAAAAATGATTAAGCAAGTTACTACATATAAAATGCTTAGATAGTGCAAGGCATACAGTTAGTACTCCATAAATCGTACCCTTGTTATTATAATCCCTATTCTCACCACCATCAACTTCCTGACCAGCAGCCCCACCCTCATCATCACCCCCTCCACAGCCTTCCTTAACAGTAATAGCCACTATCACTTCCATAGGATTCACCAGGTGCCAGGAACCTTTCTAAGCATTTTACATATATTAACTCACTTAATCCTTATGACAATTCTATGAGGCAGGCACTGTTATCATCCTTATTCTGCAGATGAGGAAACTGAGGTACAGAACAGTTAAATAACTTGCCTAAGTCATGCAGCTGGCAAGTGTCAGAACCAGAAGTCAAACCCAGGCCAAATTCTTCTTTGCCTACAGTATTGCCATCTTTTGACTATTGCCACCATTTCCCCCTATCACCTCCAAGCATTATCAACACCCCAGCTCTCTCCCCACCTCCATTAGCGTATTAGGACCCCTACCACCTCCATGGCTCTCTCCATCTCCATGGTCACCATCCTTATCACGCCCATGTCAACCACCATCAGATTGTCAGCCCTGTTGCTCACAGCCCACCCAGAACAGATTCTTGCTTCTGCCCTCCCTAGGCCCTGTGCTCTGAGAAATGTGAACGTTCCCTGTGATACAGGCCTGTTAATGTGGCCAGACTTGGAAAGAACAGACAGAGAAATTTAAATTGCTACAAAAATATTCGGGTGCCAGCTAGAATTTAAGGTCGGCTGGAGCCTGCAAGATGTGCTTTGCAAAGCTGACTTCTCAGTTCCCCCAGGAAATCCAGAATGGTTTAACACCCTTTCAACATTCCCAGAGCTTCTGGTGGGGAAAGACACCTGCTACCTCACAAATAGCTGAGGTAAGAACAGATTTGTCAACACAGACACAACCCCCCCATTTGGCTACAAAGAAGTCTATACCACGGCCCCCAATACACAGCCAACACCAATGAATAAATGGACAGATGAGCTTTAGCTGGGGCTGGAAGGGGAGGAAGGAGCTTGCTGTCCATGGAACTGAGACAGCCTTGTTCTTTAGGGACCCACAGGTCCCCTGTTGTCCTTTACAGGTAAAAACCAGTCTTTAGTTTTTCCAGGGCCCATCACAACTTGCAACTCTCAACACTGTTTTGCAAAGCCCATTATACCATGCACAGAGCTGGTCCCTATTTACAAGGCTTATTATTGTTTCCTGATTCTATCATTGTTTGCAGAGCCTTAAATTATATGCCAAGCTCATCAGTGTTTGCAGAGCCCATTACCATCTGCAGAGCACATCCCATCACTAGTTTCTGAGCCTGTCACTGTTACAGATCCTGTTATAATTTGCAGAGGATGTTACTATTTTCAGAGCCCAAGACTTCACAAAGTTCATCTCTGTTTGCAGAACCAAACCCCACATTTGGATCTCATCATGGTTTACAGAGCCTGTTACCATTTGCAGAGCCAGGATCAAGGCTGAGTACATTGAGGATGTACAAGCAGCTCTTATTATCCATTCTTTCAAAGCACAGAAATGGATAAAACAAAAACAAAAACAGAAAAATGAAGCCAGAAAGAAGGAAAGAAAAGGAACAACAGAGAAATCAGTATTCATTCAATAAAACTTCTATACACTTAGGCCTGTGTTGGACTCTATAAAAAAATAATGGGAAAATGCAGTAAAAATGACTTCCAGTGCTTGGGTCAGGCTTTGTGTGAAGTGTTTTACAGTTATGGTCTCATGTTATCTTCACCACAATCCAGAGAGATGGAGATTGATCCTATCCCCAGTTTTACAGATGAGGAGGATGTCCATAGCTGGGAGAGATTTTTTTTTTTTTTTTAATTACTTATTATCATAGAGCTTGTTAAGAGCAGATCCAGAACTTGAACCTGGGTTTGTTTTTTGTTGGTTTTTTTTTGTTTTGTTTTTTTTTACTCCCAAAATCCGTCTCTATTGCTTCTTGTAGGGCAAAGTGGAGGAAAAGGGAGGTGGGAAGGCACAGAGAGATTGGTTACCTGTCCAAATAGAGACAAAACCCTGCTCTTGAAACAATCTAAAGCCTTTGAAAGCTTTCAGAATGCCTCTGGCCTGACCTAGACTGAGCCCACGTGCAGGCTCTGGAGGATAAAACCCAACCCAGGGAACAGTGAGCATCCAGGACGCTCTGCCTCCCAGCCTCAGGACAGGCCAGCTTCCCCTCTCCATTCAGCTCAGTGTTTCTGGGGCCCCTGAACATGAACATAAAGACCTCACAGTCACATAGAGGCTCATCTAGGTGAAAGGCAAGCACAAGCCAGAGACCGAGTCATAGAGACAGATGGAGATGCAGAGTCAGACAGATTCGCATGGGAAGACAGAGTCAGATATGGGGAGACAGAGAAAGAGAAGCAGAGATGCAGAGAGAACAGGGACTGGGAGATGAAAGGGCATGAGGTAGAAGAGAGCTCAGTGGCTGCAGCCAGGAGGAGTACCTGTTCAGGCCCAACTCAAAGGGTCCACAGTACCTGGTAAAGGTGGGGGTGCTCTTACTGTAGAGGCAAAAGCAGCCCTGCCCAGGATGCTCTGAATCCAGCTGTAAAAATGCAGGGCAACTTCCTTTCCTGACTAAGAATGTGCACACAGCCCAAGCCCTTGGTTTAAGTTCATCTCTGTCCCCTTTTACCCACCTTGGGGGTGACTCAAAAGATTGAACTCAAAGCAGGTTCTGGGCCTGAAATTTGGTAGATATTGAATGCTGTCCCTGGGCTTAACACTTTAGCCCTCTTCTCAGTCACCAGCTTCCCCAAACTCCCCTAAATAGGAGGTAATTTTAATAAAATAGCACATTTGCTGTGCAAACCTGGCAGGCTCTTCAGCCCCTCATCCCTCCAGTCAGCCACCCTTGCCCCCTGCCCCTGACACTCCTCTAATTCCCACTGCCATGTCTTGCCAACCCGCTCCCCCCTCCCCTGCCCCAGGCTAGATAATTGGATGACTTTCTTGAAAAGGTCCCTGCTGGTTTCCAGCTGTGTTGTTAGTACAAAGTAAACAGGAGATGCTTGGGGGCCCAGCACACAGTAGGTGCCATCAGTTATGGCATTACTGTGTTAAGAACCTCTTATTCCAAGGGCCAGTGCAGAACATGTCCAAGTTAGAGAAGAGCAGGTTGAACTTTGTCTGTTCACCTGGTCAGAGAAGGGGAAAGGGAGAAGCAAGAAGTGCCCAGGCAGTCCTGGAGTCTCACTTTAATCTGGACCCCGCCTGCCCCTGCTTCAGCCTCAGATGGGCCTTAGGCTTCTCTCTCCAGGAAGGTAATGGCTTATCGCCTGAAACAACTGAGCCATTGAGCCACTTCCACTGACCTCTCCTCTCCCCACTCACTCCTCATACACATGTTCTTGGGGGCTGGAGGGTTGGGGCAGTGGGGTGGGGTGGGGTTGGGAGTTCAGGCTCCCCTCCCCTCAAGGCAGGCTGCCCAGACTGACTCCCCAGCCCCTCTGTGCTCTCCAAGGCAATCAGCCTGAATGGAGAGGGGGAAAACTGTAGGGGCTCCCAAGAGTCTCCCCTCTCCCCAGCCTCCCTCCTTTAGGGGAGAGGGTATCAAGATATCGTTGGATGTTGGATTCTTTCTACAGTCTGCCTTTTCTGGACTAATAATAATAGTAACAATAATAGAAGTTCCCACAATTTGAGCACCTACTATCTGCTAGCTACTCTGCTACATGCTTCATTTCCTTTGTATAGATCCTATGAGGAAGGTTTTATTCTTTCCCCATTTTAAAGATGAGGCTTGAGACATACTGAGGCTAAGTACCTTGTCTGAGGACACACATCTATTAAGTGGGACAGCAGGATTTGAACCAGAGCAGGCTATGGGAAGGAAGGACCCAGCCCAGCTAAAGACCACTAAGATGCCACTGAGCCCAACCTGGAGGCCCTCTGGGTGTGTGTAGAGGAGTGCTTTTTCCCATTCTCATTCCCTCTGGTCCTGGAGGCCTCCCCCTGTACTACGCTGAGAAGAGCTTCTGCCTAAGGGGGCCCTTCCTCACAGCCTGGCTACTGATTGTGACTGAGCTCTCCCTGCAGCCAGCTAATCACATCTGTGCCACTGGTGGCCAGAGAATTCTCCCTGGGTGGGAAATCAGGCCTGACTGCCCTATGGTGGCCAGGCACCTTGAGGGGAGCAGGCAAGGGGCCAGGCCAACTGGCGTGTTCTGTCCAGTGGGCCAGAGATACCCAGGAGAATTTCTTTCCGAATGTCAGGCTCCTCCAGTTTCTTCCCAAGGAATTCAGGACCAGAAAGGCTGGAACAGGAAGGCCAATGAGGGAACCAGGCTCAACCAGGGTCAGGGCTTGGCCATGGTTACACAGGGAGGGGAGTATCCTATCACTCCTCACATTGAACAGGTTCCTGGGGCCAGCCCAGACCACCTCAAGCTCAGATTCTGAAGATAACTCTTTCTTACACACATACTTCCCAGTCGCAGCAGTGGTGGGTGTGATGGACACACTTTCACACATGAACACACAGCATAGGGACTGGGGGCAGCAGCCAGCGCCCTGCTTGCTAAAGACTCATTAACTCTGATCCCTCTTCCCCACTGATGGAGTCAGCCACAGGGTCACTCTATCACTGCCTAGGGCAGGAGGTGGGGTACCCCTCCATGACCCAACAATTGCTCTCTGCCACCGTGGCAGCAGCTGTGTGAACTGAGGAGGTGACTCCATTTAGTGTCCACTGTCCATGTAAAGGATGGATTTCTCTCAAAGGCCTGGCCTGCGTGTGAGCCCGTGTGTGTGAAGAGTGTATGTGTCCATGGTCATTTTATGTGTCCAGGATGAGTGCCTGTCTGTGGTCAGTGTGCGTCCACAGTCATTGTGTGGCTATGATGTTTGTGTGAGGGGTGTGAGGCTAGGAATATGCATACCAGTGACCACATATACACACTGTCCAGAAGTACATATATCATCATGGATGTACACAAAGACTGGCAGTGTGCACTGAGCATGAAATGTATGTTCCCTGGACACACACTGATCACATGCACTGAACATGTTATAGAGGAAGGAGGCTGAGAGGCTTTCCTGACGTTCTGCCTTGGGTTGGCTTATAGCTGGCTCCAGTGCCCTTTCCCAGGTCAGATAAGTGGAAGCCACCATTCTGTCTCCCCAACCTCCTCCCTGACTGCCCCAAAGGACAGCAGCAGGCCCAGAGGACCTGGCGAGGAAAGTCTGTAAACCCCCAGCCCCAGCCAGAGTCACCAGGGGGACTCAGCCTATTTCCCAGCCCAGGGCCATGCCTCAGCTTCTCCCATCTGCCCCAAGACTGGGCCATCCTGGCAGGCTCACCCTCAAAAACACATACATGCTCACAGACACCATACACACTTGTCTTCAGGGCCCTGCCAGTGGGGAAGGGCAGGGAGGTCTGTGAGAGAGCACAGGTGGGGGCTGTGCACCTGGCCATCTGTCTGCATGGGCCATTGTGTCCATGGGGGTTCCTGCTGGGATGGCAGGGAGGCACCACATCTGTGCACACATGTCTGCAAGCGTGTATGTGCATGCTCCTGCGACCGTGAGCCAGTGTTCCGTGAGTGTGTGAGCAATCATAGGCTGGCTTGTATGTGATGCTGAGCCTGCGTGTGTGGGTGCATGCCTCCCTGTGTGTTCCCAGGTGTTTTCAAGTCATGGGAGGGTGATTGCGAGCCAGGGTGTGTGTTGTGGGCTTGTGTGCCTGGGTTATTGTGGGCCCTGGTGTGTAACTCTTTTCCTGTGTGTTTGTGTGCCATATCACCCTGCCCAGGCTCTGTAGCTTCAGCTTCACTGGAGAGGACACTCCAGCGTCATCGCAAGATGTCGATTCAACACGGGAGGAGATAGATACCGTGTCACTCCCGAGTCGGACTGCACAACCATTCTCGGCGGTGCAGATAGACTCTTAAGAAGCTACACCATCGTCTCTCGAGACGGACGGCTGCCGACGACGACGATGTGTGCCTAGAAAAATATGCCTGTGATGTCTCAGCGGCCGTGTGCCCCACCTTTGGCTTCTCTCCCCGCCGGACTGTCCTCCATTCACCCAGCTGGGCGCTGTGGGGGCCGCCCGCCCAGGGAGTCCCCGTTCCCTCCCCCTCCCCCTCTCCCCCTCTGTCCGAGTAAACTTTTCCCAAATCCCGGAGCCGCTTAGGGCGCAGCCGCCCCCGCGGCCTAATCCGCGCCCCCCGCGGATCTGCATAATCGGGTTAGCGGGCCGCACTCCCTCCCGCTCCCGCCGCCGCCGCCGCCGCCGCGCGCGATTCTCTCGCTGTCACTTAGGGAGGCTCAGCGCGATTTGCGGCCTAATCCCCCGGGATCGCTCGGCCGCCGCTCCCCGAGGGGCCGCCAGATTGTTCCCTTCATAATTGATTGACTCTATTTGCCGGATTGGGACTTCAAAGCGCCGGCGGCGCGGGGGCGCCTGGGAAGGAGCGGGGCCCACGGTGGGTCGCGGGCGCCTTCCAGCCTGCAGCCCTGTCCTTGGGCCCCGGAGGCTGGAGCATTAAATTCGCCAGTGATGATGATGGTGACGACGAAGAGGATGACCCTGAAGGTGTTGATCATGTCGCGACCGCCATTATTGGCGAGGTCTGGGTCAGGCAAGGCGCTCAGCGCTTCCTGAGTCTATGCTTTAAACCTCCTCACAACCTCAGAACCTGCAGAGTATTAACGTCCCCGTTTTACAGGTAAGGAAACCATTCAGAGGGATGTCTTCCTTCTCCCAACACCTCCTATAGACCCAGTGCTGTTTTGGGTTCTGGGGACCCAGCTGTGAGCCAGACTGAGCCTGTCTATGCCTCCTCTTGGAACTATTCTGGTGAAGGTAGCAGGTGGGCACATAAGAAACAAGAAATACAAGAACAGAAAATAAGGTAAAGTCATGTAATAGTGACTAGGGGCAGGAGAGAGAAATTCAACTGAGCAGTTCTTCTTAAGAAGAGGGGTGTTTAGCTGAACCGTGAATGCTACGAAGGAACCTGCTCCACCCAGGAGAGCTGAGGGACAGGCACCAGGGCAGAGGCAAAGGCAGCAGGGCAGTGGGTAGGCTCCAGGGCAAGGGCACACAATTGACAAGAAGTAAAGCTGAGAGTGAAACTCAAGGCTGTCTGACTTCAAAGCCCAGAGGCACATTTCCTTTGCCACCTGCCTTGCCTAGACTGAGCCCCAACCTCAACACAGGCTGAGCACTTAACAGAAATGTCCAGACAGACCCACTGGCACAGGCACCTGTCCAGCTCCACACACCCCACCCCACTGTTGGCTCCTGGACTGGCCTGTCAGTGCTAGTCCCTGTGTGGTTCCATATCCCACTGATCAGGGACCACCTTACTGCTCAGCCCTATACCCAGAGTCTTCCTGGAGCTAGGGCCTGCTGCCTCCCCAACCCATGAGGAGGCAGGGGCATGGTAGGGGGGCAGATGGAGGGGTCCCACACCTCACCCAGCCATAGCCAAACTCCCAAGAATCCCTGGCCCAGACTGTGGAATCCCCAGAAACGCTTAATTAATTCTTGATTACTCACTGTCTCTGCAGCTGCCATTAACCACCTCCCCAGCCTGGGCCCAGTTAGGCCACATAATTAAATTAGCGCAGGGAGAACACTTCCAGGCAGGAGCACGCTTACTCCTCCTGCTGGGCCTCTTAGAAGTTCTGGGGGCTGATGAGGAAAGGCTCAGAGACACCAAGGGGAGCATCAAGGGTCACACAGTGGGACTAGAACTTGCTCAAGAGTAAGCCCCTGAAATTTGTTCTGCCCCCCCCCCCTTCCACCTCTCTTGAGACCTCTATTCTCAGTACATAGTTTAAACGTTAAATGTCTTTAAAGTGACAAGAGATTTGCTGCTGTCCTTAATTAAATTTATGCCAATTCACTGAGCTCTTAGAGGGATGGATTTGGGACAGGGGAGGGGGGGACCAGGATTTCCGCGGGGTAGGAAACAGGAGATAAGGGGTCTGCAGCCCTGGAGGCACTTCCCACCTTCAGGATCAAAGGGGTAGGGCAGAGGGAGATGGGGTAGCAGTGTAGTGGCAGGGGAGGAAGAAGAGGAGGGCTATAGAATACTGAGGCTCTGTCCACAGGAGCTCCCTTGGGGGAGCTTAGGGAGCCCCTTTCCCTTTAGAAAAGGAACTAGAGAAAATACCCTAAAAGACAGCCTGAGATTGGAAGTATGTGCACCATAAGCCAAAGCAAAAGGGGCTGGAGAATTTGGGTCTATACAGAATGAGGAGGGCCTCACTGAAGTCCCCATATCCCATGAGCCAAGCCTCCTTCCTTCCACCCTTCCCTCCGTCAATCCTAGGAGATGCTGGTTGACAGTCCCCCTCCCCCAAACCCAGCTCCTTGTCACTTCAAAAAATCAGAAATAAGCCTCAGTGATTAGAGGGAGACGAGAGCGAGATGGGGCTTAGAGGCCCAGGCTCAGGGAGGTGTTAAGAGGCGAGTGGGACTCAGAGTATTAGGGGGGCAGAGCTAATAGCTTCCCCCAAGACTGTAGAACCAGGGGCGGAGGGAAAAGGAGAGGGATGAGATGTGGGCAAGAGTACAGGAAGATGCTGTGGAAGCGGGGAAGGAAGCAGGAAAAAAAAGGAAAGACAGATAGAAAGTGAGAAAGAATGGAATTGAGAAAGAGAAAGAAATAAGACATGGTCGTAAATGAGAGGGGAAGGGAGACAGTAAGTGAGGAAAAGAAGAACTACAAATTAAATAAGATGTCATTTTCTCTATCTGGTTGGAAAAAAAATTTTAAGATAATATCCAGTGTTGATGAGAGTAAGGGAAATGCAGATTTGTGAGTATAAATTGGCACAAACTTGGAGGTTCTGGAGGTGAAGGACATTTTGGCAATAATTATCAAAATTTTAAATACACATTCCCAAACAATTCCTCTTCTAGGCATCCGTCCCCAGCAACACTGGCCTCTGTGCACAGCAGTATAAGGAGAGGTGGTCACTGCAATGATATTTGTCACTGCCAAGCATTGGAAACAGCTCAATGTCCATCAAGAAAAGACTGACTAAATACAGTAGCTGCAGCCACACTGTGGAATACTATGTACCTAGGAAGAAGGAGGAAATAGGTAGGTCTGTGTGTGTCAACATGGAAAGATGCAGCTGATATATTGTTCAGTAGGTTATTAAATAGTATGAACAGGGTCTCTATTTGAAATGTTAAAAAAAAAAACATTTAAAACTATGTGGGGTGTGTGTAAGAGTATAGAATAAAATGTCTGGAAAGAAGGAGAACCCTCAGTTACTGTCCATGGAATCAAAAGGCTGGGTTGGAGGGGATTTAGCTTTTCTCTTTGTATTTTTCTGCATTATGTTTTTACAGTGAGTTTTTTTCAAGTCATGTATTATTATATACATTTAAGAATAATAATTTTTAAAGAGGGATAAAGAAGGAAGAAAGGGCAGGAAACAGAAGGAAGAAGGAAGGAAAGAAGGTGGTGTAGGACTGAAGGGAGAGAGGTAGAGAGCAGACTGGCTGGGACAGGAGAAGTGGTGCATGGTAGGGGGGGCCTACTACCCAGGCGGTGCCCCAAAGTGCTCAAATGCATTTTTTACCCCTGTCGCCATCACAGAAGATCTGGCTGAGGCCTGAGTAATTGAAGGCTAATTGGGTCTTAGGTTGGTTAATGCTCCTGCAAATGTTTGCACTGAGGAGAGCCAGTGGGTCCAGATAAACAACTCCTGTGGGTCTCCAGGGGGAGGGAAAAGCCAGCAGGAAGAAGAGCCTTATGAATGATGAACAGGAATGGAGTGTTTTAGCCCACTCCCGTGTGCATGGAAAAGCTGAGGAGTCCTTGGATGTGGCGGGGGAGCGCAAGGGAGAGGCAGGTTCAGGGAAGTCTGGGGCCAAGCCCTAGGAGGGGCAGGGTTCTAGCAGACAGCAGGGAGACCAGCAGGAAGGCCAGGACTGGGGACCCCCACCCAAACCCTACAGACTTCAGGATGGGGCTCTGGTCTCCAAAAGGAATGAGGAGATAAGTCTGGCTTCCAGGAATAGGTAATGGGGGGCGGGGGGGGGGAGTGTCACCAGGGCCTCTGCCCACCCTCAGGAGCAAGTTGGTTGGCTCACACAGGGATGAGGTCCCTTTTAGAACTATTTCTTGGGCTGAACTAAAGTGGACTCTCTGGCCCAGGCCCTTCATACCCACTGGAGCCTCCTCATCGCCAGGTCCAGGTCTGAGCCCTCCCTCCCAAATCCCTCACCACTGAGTTTAGCTAGGAGCCACCCAGCAAGGAAGCAGCTCGCCCCCTGAGCTGCGATCTCTGAGTCTCCTCATTCTCTAACCAGTGGGCCTTGTTGGTTTCTAACTGTTGAACCTTATGGAGGCTCCATGAATGACTCTGGCATAACTGTTGGCAGCAGGGAAGGAGTCAGAGGAAGAATGGTCTCTATAGAGACCAGATGGTGCCTAAGGAGGCACCAAGAAGGGAGTCAGGCCCAGGCAACTAAGGAAGAGAGAGGCAGACTCTACGAGAACATAAAGAGGTTTTATTCACAGAGTTGCTGCCTGGGGGAGTTCAGTGTGCTACTGGAGCTGGAAATTCGAAGGCACCCACGGTAAGGCCCTTCCACGGGTAATCCCCACCCTCCATAATCCCCTTCTCTTCTCCAGGGGTCAGAAATACAGGATGTGCTTTTAAAGGATCAGCTGCACATTTGTTTTTTCTCCTCCTCCTCCTCCTCAGGCCTGACTCGGGGACTCGGGCCCCTGTGACAAGGCAGGGAAACATTTAATGAGTTTGTATTCCCTGAGAGCACAGTGACTGACAGCCGCCCCGGGGGCCACCACTCTTCTTGTCCTAGAAGAGGATGCAGCAGCTGCTGGGCTCTGTGTGCAGTGTGCACGCTTGTGCCTGCCCCCGCACCCCCCCCCCCCCTTGTATGCACACCTGGGGCTGGGCTGGAGAGGGACTGGCCCAGAATACCCCTCCTGTAAACAGAAGCCACTGCAAGTGGTTGGGGAATGGAGAAGGACTTGGGAGGCCGCTGTCCTTTCTGGGTGTACCTCTGGCCACAATCGTCAACCCTCCACCTACTCTCCTCAGGTCACCCTTCATACACTCAGCTCGGGTCAGGATGGTGGGAGGGAGGCCTGAGGCTGCCCACAGTGGGGTTGGAAGGAATCGGGGGGCATGGTCGATGTGGAGGCCTGAGTCTGCATGGGTAATGAGGCCAGGGACTGGCTTGTCAATAGCATTTAAGTACTTTTCTCCCATTTTCAGGCCAGACTGAATTATTTATTCGTTTCTGGTCAATCGCTGGTAATGTCATTAGCATTTGTCTATCAAAGATAGGGAACAGAGTGGGAGTGGTCCCCTTCAACTGACCCCCGAATCCCAAACTGACTCTCAAGGGTCAAGTTACCCTAGAACCAGAATTTCTCGGACTCTGCATCCAGAATGTTGTCTGTCACCATGTACCACAGCTTTAAACCCAATGGATCTAAGGAGCCACGTTCTTCTCACACACCCCTGTCGTTAACTTAGAAACACATTTCTCCCACATTTGGGCATCACACTGGCTGGCTGACCCCTTGGACAGTGAGCCAAGCCTGGCAAGGGAAGACCTGAATGGACAATGGGGTGGAGGTTCTGCAGAGCAGGCAGTCTCAGCGGGGTTCTGCCTCTTCTCTTGGTCCAGAGCCCAGTCTGCTTCCACAGACTGAGCTCCTAATGTGGGGCTCTTCCTTCTCCCTCAGACTGGGCCCCCCAAGCAGAATTCTGCTTCTCCTCTAAGACCAGGCCCACAGGACCAGGGTCCTTCTCTTTCTTTAATCAGCTCCCAAGACAGAATGTGCCTCCTCTTTCCGGCCAGGATCCCAGGCTGGGTCTCCAGGGCAGGCCCTCTGGCCCCAGCCAGTCCACAGCATTGCCTATACCGTTGAAACCAGAGGGGCCCCAAGGATTAATCCTCAGGGAAGGAAATGCAGGTCCGTGCCAGGCTGAGCTGGCACCTAAATCAGGAACTCCCCAACCCAGGTCCTTTGCTGATCAACATAATCTTCTATTCTAGACCTTGGGACTTGAAAGAGAAAGTGAAGGGTGAGACTTCTTGAAGAAATCAGGGTGGGAGTGTGCAGGCGGCTTATTGGGAAGCAGTTGGGGAGCAGGACTAGGCAGAGTGAGAGTTTGACTGTGGTGCAGTTGCAACGGTGGCCTCAGCCAAGCCCACGGGAAGCTCTGGTCCTGGGATAGCCTTCAGACTTGTCCTAGACTGGGGTTAAAGGGCCAGACCTTTGTGCTCCTACATTGACCAGCCATCCTGTGGACTGCCCCTAGGGAGAGGGCATAAACCCTTGGAGAAGCAGCTGAGGGCAGCTCCCCAGGGGGAGGAACTTGAAGGTGAGCCACCAGTGGCCAATGCTCCAGCAGCTGCAGGGACAAGTGCCTCGGCCCTCAAGGAAGACCTGGGCAGCCCTGCAGCATCCACGATGGGTGCCCTGGGCAGCATGGATGGATGGGGCACTAGGAGGATGGCTCAGTTCATGGAGGTGGGTAGTTATAAAACTGGGGGGACGGGTTGCTAGACAGGGCAGCTTGGGTGGGCACAGGAAGATAAGAAGGCTTGGGGTTACAAGGAGGAGTGGGGCAGTATGGGGGACAAGGCAGAGATAGTTGGGGGACACCAGTGGACCAAAAGTTTGTAGGACAGAGGGGGTCTTCTTTATGCTGTGCCTGCCTGGCCTGGGGCCTGGTGGGCTGGTGGGGCCTGGTGGGCTGGTGGGGCCTGGTGGGCTGGGCAAGTCTGAGCAGCCCGAGTGGATGGGAAGGAGACTCCCCCCTCCCAACACACACACACACACATGCCACTGCTGGCTTCTGAGTTGCTAAGCAGGATTAGCCTCCTCTTCCTCTGGAGGAGGGGCTATACTCCTGCATCAGCCACCAGCTCTGTCCAGCCCTAATCCCCCTCGCTTTCTAATCCACCCACGACTTTCTTAGGCATTAGCGTTGGGCTCTCAGCTCCCTAAGCAATACCCTGAAGATGGGAGCGGGGCTCTGAAGGGAATTAGGCCAGCCTCAGAGGATGGCTCCTCAGACAACTGGAGGGAGCCAAGAACAACTCCCAGTCTCTTCTCTGTAGCACCCCAACCCCCAGAAAGGGTCCAGGGTCTCATAGGCACCTCTTCCAGCTAACTGCTAGAGCTAGGTGGGGATGCGAGGGACAGAGAGGGGCTGAAAAGGAAGAGGGTTTCCTAGGGTGAGTATGGAGTCTGGAGGTGCTGCCAGACAAGTCAGAGAGATAGGAGAGTTCAGGATACTCTGCGCCATGAGAGACTGGAAGGGCAAACTGAGGCCATATTATATAGGACCTTGAATGCCAGCTGAGGAATTTGGACTTGGGAAAAGTAAGGAGTCACGATGGAAAAGTAGTAGGATTCAGAGCAATTGCGTTGGTGCCTATGATGGGCTGGTGGGGGCAGGGCAGAGGCTAGGGGTGAGAAGGCTCTTGCTATGATGTCAGCAACAGGCCAGGTGATAAGACCCAATGAAGATCCTTGTCCAAGGTCACCCAGCACTAGCTCCCAGTGCGCTGGGCAGCACAGTGCCTCATGTGGTGGCAGAGGCTACACTGCACCTGTGAGGCCCAAGCCGGACGGGTGTGGGGGGAGTGGGGGGCGGGGGGCGGGGGGAATCCCGGAGAGGTGATGTGTAGTGACAGTGCATTGGCTCTTGGTGGCTTCTTTACTGTAGGTTTTCCAACCATTAGGAACAGGTAGGAGCAGCCTGACTGTAGCACAGAACAGAACTGGCCAGGGGGACAGAATCTCTACCTGCCCCAGGACTCAGCTAGTGACAGCACTGAAACCAGAGAAGAGGAGGGAGCAGAACAACCATTTATGATCCAGGAAGGCCAAGTAGTGCAGTGGTTACAGGTGGGAATATTGGAGACTGATGGACTGGTACTGAAACCCAAGTCCTGCCTGCCTATTTCTAGCTGGGCAACTTCCTTGAGTCCCAAGTTTCTCATTTGTAAGTGAGTTCATAATGTCAGCTCATGGGAACCCTACAGTAAAGTTCACATAGGAGAATATATAAGCAGTGTCCCAGTGGAAACCGGGGCAGGGTGGGGGGACAGAGCTACTGTTGTTGCTGTCCTAGGCCACTGAGTGGGCAGTCAGAGGGGCAGAGGCTGGTTCTCAGCTCTGTCTGCTTCCCAGGCTCTTGTGTGTACCTTCTCAGAGGTGGTAGTAGGCAGCTGGGGTCCCCAGACTCCTTGAGAGAGGTGGGTAGCAGGGCAGCTGAGTCAGGCTATTGAGGGGGTGGTGGGATGTTGAAAGGCTGGGAGGTTCATCACCGCAGGTTCGTTAGACTGTCCCAGCAGGCCCCTCTCATTGGATCCTGCTAATGAGCTTCCACTGGATTATCTGCTCCCACCTCCGGTTGGTTTACTCTGTCAAATCGAGTTTGCATTTTAAATGGGAATTTGACAAGACGGGCAATTTGTCTGCTGACTAGGTTAATGGGTGTTAGCCCACAGGACTGAGGAGGGAGAACCCATGCCCCAGCATAGCCTGGCCTCTGCCCAGATCAGTGACCCCGGCTACTGCTCCTCCCTCCACCGTAGTCACTCTGGGCCTCTCATTGTTCAGAGGCTGTCCTTGTGTCTGCTCACCACCTCCAGGCAGTCTTCCCAGAAACACTCTGCCCTGGACCACCATCTACTGCTGAAGTTGGGTGCCCTCCATCTGGACTCAGACAGGGCTCTTGAGAGCTCAGCCATATCTCCCTTCTCAGACCCTGGTTCCCAGGACAGAGCCAGGTTTTCCCTCATAGTTGAGGGGCACCATCTTGTCCCTACTGTCCTCCCCACCTCCTTTTCCCACATGGGACTTAAAATGGAGCAAGGAGGGCTGGCATTGCCACATCCTGAACTTTAGTGCTAGGGTATATACTGGTTGGCAAGAAAAGGTTTCAAAGCCATCAATCACCTCCAAGCTTTGGGGCCCCTAAACCAAGCCCTAATGTTGGGGTTTACAGGGAAGCTGAAGAACCCTTCTGAGACTTCCTGTTGGGGCCCAAGTTGGCCTCCCCTACATGGGGTCCTTCCTTGAACCACCCCCTCCAAGGCTGAGCAAGAACCCAGGTTTCTGGGACCCTAGTCCAACTCTAGGAGCGGCACCAGGCCAGGATGGACTTGGGCTGTGGGAGAACATGCCTCAGCCTCCCCTCCTCCCGAGGACCCAGCGCCCTTCCCCGCCCTGGCTAATGTGCCACAATTACCTCCTAAGTGCCCAAACAAATGTGGCTGCTGAGGGAAGTGACATGGGCTCCAGGTGATGGATTCGTGCCATCGGGGAGCCGGGCGGAGCGGGCCCTGAGTGAGGGGCGGGGGGGGGGGGGGGGCAACACTAATATTGTATCAGCGTCGGCGCCGGCGCCACGAGCCGGTGATGAATATGTGTCACTTTACACGGCGCACACTCGGGGGCCTGGCTGCGCAGGCATGGAAAATAGAGTGTCTGGGATTAATGATATTGAAAATGATAGAGAGCAGATTGGAAATGGCTTCGCCTGCCCGACCCGCGGAGATGGAAACGTACCTCACAGCTATCTGCCCTGCTCGGCCCCCCACCTGCCCCCCCCCACCCTCCACTGCTGCAGAGGCCCACATATGATGAGGACCCGGAGTCTCATTCCACCAGCAGGTTCTGGAGATGGCATACATGGGAGATACACCTGTGAGCAGAGACAAGGGACATAACAAAATCTCAGTCCCTGACTGACCTTTGACTTTGGTTCCAGATGAGTCTGACCCCAGTCACCCAGTGAACCTTGACCTTGACCACAAACAAAAAGGCCTGACCCCAGTTCCAGCTGAGCCCTACCTCTGGCCACAGGTCGAGTCTGCTGGAGCCTGAGCCTCTCACAAGACCAGGAGGGCTGGGGTAGTGGAGCAGGGGAGGCACAGGGGTGAGACAGGAGCGTGCCTCACTCGGCAGCACAGCGCATCCCCTGCCGGAGGGCAGCTCAGAGCCCCAGCTGTCACTCCATAGTGGGAGCTCCTGGGTCCATAAGCAAGTGAACAGGTGTCTTCTCCATTGATGTTTTTAGTGGTCAATTATGTTGGTTTTTATGACTGTGCCTGCACACATAGGTACACATTTGGAGGGGTGTATGTGCGTATATCTATTCAACCATTAACCTGTGGGGTTGTGTCCAGTGTGTATAACTGGGCTTATCCTTCTGTGTGCTTTGGTTTGTGTACATCTGTGGGGATTCAGTGTTTGTGTGTGAATGGGGCTTTTTTAAAGGCCACACTGTGCATGGGTAGGAGTGTGCCTGTGGTGAGTGTGTGTGTGTTTACCCACAGATAGAGGAACTTTATGTGTGGGTTTTGGTCAAGGAAAACTCTTTTATGAGGCCTGACCCATGGTTAGGCTAAATTTCCAACATCAGGACAAGACGCCGCTCCCCATTGGAACAGAATCTATCACACTTGAATTTCAACAAATTTACCAGATGGACAGCAACTAGAAACCATCAGTCCAGCCTCAACATCTATCCCCGCATCATTCCCAATCCAAACCAATGTCAAGAGAATGCACTAACACCAACATCATTCATTCTTTCAACAAAGACAGCAGATACTGTCTTTGATGAACAGGAAAAACACGGTTCCTGACTTCATGGAAGGCACAGTCCGTCAGAGAAGACAGACACTGAACAAGTAAACAGGTAATAAACCAATCATGACAGAGTGTAAAAAGTGCCACGAAATAAATATTCAGAAGACCATGATAGAATTAATGGGGTGACCATCATTTGCTGGGATGGTCAGGGTTGGCTCCTGGGTACAGGTGACATGTGAGCTGAGGGATGAGGAACCAGCCCTGTGGGAAGAGGAGAACAGTGACTACAAAGGCCCTGCGCATATTCGAGACCATGTCAGGAGAGAGGTCGGGGAAGAGGCAGGAGGGAGCAGTGGGGCTAGAACAACTGGGCTTCAGAAACCAGGGTGAAGGGTTCAGGTTTTGTTTTCCATGAGATGTGGAGCCCTTGGAAGGGTGAACCAAGAGAGTGATGTGATCCTAGCTCCATTTTTAAAAGAAGTTGGAAATATTGGGAATATAGCAGGAAACTGTCCAGGAGGCTCTGGTATTAGCCCCGGCCCAGGGTCCATGTCCTCCCAGCACCGCACCTGCCCCTCAGTAGCACCAGCAGCAGCACAGCTGGTGCGTCACTGACTCCCTCCTGGCAGCATCTTAGGGGTCTTGGGTTCCCGATCCACACTGTTCCCATCCTGCCACTCTACCCCCATCCGGATCCTTCTTCTGCCTCACTTTCCAAACATGGGCCCTCCTGGAAATGCTTGCTCTCCAAGACCACCTGAGTCTTCCTGGGGCCCCGCTGTCATCTGAGGAATCAGCACAGAGAAAGCCCAGGGCTCCCGAGAAGACAGGAGTGCAGGAGGGAGCTGCATGCTGATGATAAGAAGCTCCTGTCTAGGGAAGAGCTCTGTTTAGGGGCCAGCGGCACAGCTCCCAGGGTGGCACACTTTCAATCTTGGGAACTCAGGAACCACACCCCTGTCCCCACCTCCACCCCACCCCACCAGTTTCCCCAGAGGATCTTAGCACCTTGTAGGCAGGGGCCTCACCTCCCTGTCTGTTGGCCCCCTAGGCTTAACCAAAGGGGAGAGGAATACCAGGTGTCTGGTTCACCACTAGCATAGTGCTGGCACATGGAGAGGCCCTTAGGAACGGAAGGAAGGGCTTACAGCAAATCCCTTGGGGATGGGAGGTACTGGGTGACATGACACCACTCCCTCCTGCCCTGGTGCAGGCAGGCTCCCTGGTGGCAGTGACTTTTGTATGTGAAGGAGGCAAGAAGAGAGGACTGAGGCCTCTCTCTGGGACTGCTGCTGCTTTCCCCCCTTTCTGCTTCAGTCTCTTGTCTTTTGCTCTCTGGGTTTCTCTCTCAATATCTCTTTGTCTCTTTCTGTTCCTTTCTCTCCCTCCTTCCCTGCCTCTCTCTCCCTGAGTCATTTGCAGAGCGGAGATGGCCTAGCCCATCTGGGAGTGAGAGCAAGGCTGGTGACGGAGGCGCAGGTAATAGCCAAGTAGAGGAGAGAGACGTGGAAATTTATGACATTGAAAATGACTAAGAGAGAGAGAGTGTGTGTGAGAGTGTGGGAGAAGGAGAGAGCAGGAGGGGCAGAAAGGGAGAGGGAGGGAGCTCTTGCACACTCTCACGTGCACTCCCTGCTCTGCCCCTCCCTCCAACCTTGCAGAGAAGAGAGGACGTGGTGGGAGGGGGCTGCCAGCACAGAGGGAAAGACAGACAGACAGTTGGTAGGACAGAGAGGGCAAACGGAGGGAGGAGGAGAAGAGCAGGGGAGACCAGGAGAGGGAGCAAGGCTGTGAACCACGATTGGAAAAGATGACCAGTGTCTGGCTGTGGTGCATGCTTGTCTCTGCCCTGGTCCCCACCCCTGAGGGGAAGGGTGTCCCCATGGCATATGGTAGCATGGAGTTCGGAGTCTAAGCTGGAGATTTTCTAAGTGATGAGGCTCAGAAAGGGCCAGAACATGCTCCAGGCTGCACAGCAGTTCTCCTTCCTTCCCTCAGGGCCATTTCTCCACAGGTGCTGTGATATGGAGGGCCAGGAAATAGGTGGGCTAGATCCTGTAACCAACAGCAACCCCTTCTGGACCATGGGAGGCAGGGGAATGGCCAGAATGACCTGGCACATCTTGAAGTCGGAGGAAAATCTGTTTCCTTGACATGTTAGCCCATAATCCCCTCTGCCCTAGGCACCCCCTAGACCACCCAGGGTGGGGATGGTGTTGTTGGAGACAGAAAAAAATTAAACATCCTTCAGAGAGCTGAGCACATCACCTTTGACCTGGGGCCAACCCAGACCCAGCGGACTACATTCCACCCCTTCTCAGCCCTTCTCTGCTACCTCTTAGCTCCACTGCAGCTGAGTCCCCTCCCAGTTACTATATCTTAACACAGGGCTCAGTTCTTTGCTCAGATTCCTTCCCTCTCCGGGCCTAAGTTTCCTCATCTTTGAAATGGGGATAGTAACATTCATCTACGCCCATCCTCCTTGGGCCAGAGAAGCAATGCCAGGGCTCAGGAGGGACTTTGGCCTACCTAAGTCTGGAGAGTGTGTGTCATCTTTACTCCAGAGGAGCTCTCACCCTTCTGGCTGATGTTATGGGTGAAGGGAGAGAAAGAAGACTCCCAGGCATCCTACACACACACAGCCATCTCCCAAGGAAGCTGATAGGTCAGGTACTCAAAGGGCAGAACAGCCCTGACTTGTGTGGCTCAGTGGAGTGAGTGCCAGGCTGCAAACTGAAAGGCTTCTGATTCAATTCCCAGTCAGGGCACATGCCTGAGTTGCAGGCCAGTTTCCAGTTTGGGGCATGCAAGAGGCAACCAGTCAATGTAACACATTGATGTTTCTCTCCCTCTCTTTCTTCCTCCCTCCCCTCTCTCTAAAAATAAATTATATATATGTATATATATATATATGTATATCCTGGCTGGTTTGGCTCAGTGGATTGAGCGTCGGCCTGCGAGCTAAGTGTCGCTGGTTCGATCTTCCAGTCAGGGCACATCAGAGAAGGAAAACTCTGACTCCAAAAAACCTCCGCTGCCTTGCGGCATACCTCTTCAGGGGAAAGGCTAAGGGAGTAAACCCCGACAGAAAATCCGGAGCCGGAGTCCCTAAGGCGGTTTGACGTTGTAGTCAACACCAGCAACTCCTGCGGCGCACCTGAAGCCAAGCTGTATTGACTCCGTCTTTCCCTTGGACCCTTCAGCTGCGAAGAGAGGGGGGGTCTGCTGCATGGGCAACACCAGACCCTCCATATCACCCTGCCCAGGCTCTGTAGCTTCAGCTTCACTGGAGAGGACACTCCAGCGTCATCGCAAGATGTCGATTCAACACGGGAGGAGACAGATACCGTGTCACTCCTGAGTCGGACTGCACAGCCATTCTCGGCGGTGCAGATAGACTCTGAAGAAGCTACACCATTGTCTCTCGAGACGGACGGCTGCCGACCGGACCGGATATATGTGTATGTGTATATATATATATATATATATATATATATATATATATATATTTTTTTTTTTTTTTTTTTTTTTTTAAGGGCAGAACACTCCATGCCTAGGTCAGAGGCTGAGGCTTACAGAAAGATGGGGCCTCCCAGTCACACAGCTGGCAAGATCTGAGTCAGACACTGGTTTGCCAGCCCAGATCAAGTACCAGGCCCCTTGTCCTGCCAGATATGGGAAGAATAGGTGCCTTGGGGCTCTTAGAGACCTTGTCCCCCCACCCCCAGCAGCTTGGGGCCTGACTGTGAACCGGTGTCCAAGTTTCCCCAACTGTGAAGTCACTTCCCACTCCACAGCCATGCCTTCCTCTCCCTGCCAGCCTTCCACTAAGACCCCATCCCCTCCCTTTTCTTCTCCTTTCTCCCCTGCTCTGAGCCATCTCTGCTGGGAAACTTTGTTGGATTAACCCCTCCTAGTCCAGGGCATCTGAAGAAATAGTAAAGTACAGGGATTGAAAGCATAAGCTTTAGGACAAGAAAAGCCCCAAATCACAGCTCTGCCCCTCGGCTGGGTGACCTTGGGCACTTCATTTACTGTCTCTGAACCTTACCTCCTCTTCTAGCCAATGGAACTATAAATGTCTGGGTGCAGGATTTGGAGAGAATCACATGAAATCATGGGTGTGAAGTGACTGGCACAGAGGAGGTGCTCAGCAAATGCCAGCTGGCACCTGGCCCTTGGTACCATATCTGACTGTGTCTTAGCTTTCTGCGGCACTTAGGGGGATGAGGGTGAGAGCTGAGGGCACATAGAAGAAGAAGAAAGTGGCAGCGACTTCAGAAGACTCCTGCTCACTTAGCAGCGATAAAGCCAGAGCTCCAGTTAGCTCTAAAAGGGACTTGCTCATTGTGAGACCTAGGAAGGAGATGCATTTCAAAGGGCCCGCCTGGCCCAGTCTGTTCCTAGGCCTCATTCTAGAGGTGGCTCCAAGGCAGTAGTGGCTGCTCTGTCTGGGGAGCAGTGGGGGAGGTGAAGAGTTCACTGGGCCAAGGGCTTCAGGCAGTGGGCCTCCCACCCAGCCCCAGTGCCCTAGCCCAGCCCATCATGGCCGCATAAAAGGTGACGGATGGTTAATGGGGGAGATAACAGGATTCATAAGGGAAATTTATCGGTCACTCTGGTGGTATAAATATGTTTATAGCGGACCAAGGGGAAATGAAGAAGCCCCAATAAATCACTATGAAGCCACCAGCCACTAATAGGCAAGCGGCCGCGGGAACCCCAGGATTGGTGCTTGCGGACACCCCCTCTGGCTGCCTGCTAATGGCATGGCAGAGCTGCAGACTTGTCAGGCAGGCCGCCCAGCCCACGCCATGATGGGAACAAGACCCCAGGGGGCACCTCCACTGGACCTGAGCTGTCCTGCCTGCTGTTCAGCCAACCCCTCAGTAGATCTGGGCTCAGTCAGACTGGAAGGGCTAAAGGAACAGGGCAGGGGGGACAGGGGCCAAGTCTGGGAGACCCCAAGGTGCAGAGCTCTGGAGTCAGACGCGGCTTCAAAACTTGACGCTGCCATTTCCCAATCCCCTGACCATCTTTGGGTTTCCTTGTCAGCAAAGTGACTTCACAACTGGGAAAGCCTTTAGGAAGAAGAGAGAAATAATCCAATAATCAGAGC
Organism: Furipterus horrens; assembly: GCF_987537825.1. Lineage (NCBI taxonomy): Eukaryota > Metazoa > Chordata > Mammalia > Chiroptera > Furipteridae > Furipterus > Furipterus horrens. The sequence goes on along the minus strand of NW_028327173.1, from coordinate 31,570,883 downwards.
GCTTAGCACCTTGTAAGCCTCAATAAATCGTAGCTACTCTTCTTTAGGCAGGGTCTTTCCCTCTTGGGGAAAGTGCTATGCAGACATGAGATATGAGAACTTCATATAAAAGTGGATAGCACCACCCCATTTCACAGATAAGGAACCTGAGGCTTAGAAATTAACAAAGAGGCTTGCCTAAGGTCACACAGCAGGTCACACAGCTAGAAGAGAAAGACTCTGTTTGATTCCCAAGCCCATACTCTTCCATCTGCCCCAGTTTAGACCCACTCCTTCCTCAGAGTTCCTGGGGCTCCCTGTCCCCACCCTCTCCAGAAGAGGCCTAGGATTCCAGCGGCCCTGAAGTACTAAGGGCAAAGCCTTGGAGCCTTTGGCAGCAATTTGCTGGTGCTAGTGAGCTAGACCTCAGCTCTCTACCCGTCCCTACCCTCTCTGCCCCTGCTCTTCCACTCCTCTCCCCCATTGCCTGCGCAGCCAGGGCCTGGCTAGGTTAGGATGACCTTGCCCCAGCACTGAGGTTGCTTGAAGCCTTCCACATGATCTGCTTGAAGTGCTTTACACTCCGCCTTTCCCTCCAGCCTCCGGGCCTTCCTCACAGAGCCTCAGTCCAGACGAAGTTCCCCTCTAGCCCAGCTCCCTGCTTCATTCACACTGTGAGCAAATAGTTACGCAGCACCCTCTGAATACTGATGCAGGTGGGCCGGGGCCTGCACGTGTGGTAGTCACTGTCTGGTGCAGAAGTCAGGCCTGGATCACGGAACAGAATGAGGTACATGTGCTGAGGCTAAGGCAGGCACAGCAGCTGGGGAGGCAGAGAGTCCAAGGATGAGTGGGAGCCAGCAGGGAAAGCATTTCCAGAGGAGGAAACAACTTGAGTGAGAGCCTGGGGGGCAGACAGGACTTCCTGAGCCCACTGGGGTTCACCATTTCTATTTCAGTGCTGAGGAGCCATAGAGACACACGCCCTGCCCCCATCAGGCTCTATCCTGGCTGTTTCTGTTCGTCACCCCCTCCTCCCTCCTCCCAAGGTCACACTGTTCAGCTCACCTCACACTGGACACCACCGCAGCCTGCTCCCCAGTAGCCTTCAGGACAGGCCTCTTGGCAAACTATGCTCCCCACCTTATCACTTCCTGCGCACCCCCAGATCTATCCCCCAACTCCAGGGTCCCAGCCGGCAGAGCAGCCTCCCTCAGCCCTGGAGGCTTAGGTTCCCTACACCAATGTTGGGGGAGGCGAACACGGGGCCTGTGAAGTCCTGGGGGCTCACCTCTCTGCTGCTCTAAGAAGAGGCACCCACACTGCTTTTGCCTGGTCTGATTCTCTGCGCGTTGCTAACCTGTCTCTCTTTCCCGCCCCAGTTTCTCTCTCCCTGTCTCTGCGGATCTGAGGCTCTCTCTTTCCCCCAGTCTCTCTCTCCATCCCTCTCCCTCCCGGTCTCGGGCTCGGGCTCGGTCTCTCTCTCCGTCTCTCTCCCTCCCGAAGCCGGGCGGGGGGAACTCGCTCCGTAAATAGGCGGATGGCCCCGGGCGCTCCGGGCGCAGGGCGCAGACACTCGTTTTTAGAGCCGGTAATTGACTCCTTTCAGTTGATAATTCATGGCTTGCATATGCGCTTTAATGCGGGCGCCCGGGGAGGCGCGGCGGGCGGGGCGGCCCTTGCGCTGAGCCAGGGGCCGGGCGGCCAGGGAGGGAGCTGGACTCCGGGCAGGCTCCGGCCGGGGCTGTCTGTCCGTCAGTGCACGGGAGAGGAGGGGGCGCCCCTGCCAGGGTCGGCCTGTCCGGCCCTCCGGTGACCAGTCTAGGTGACGAAATGGGAGTGCGCTGAGTGGGGTGGGGAGGCCGGTGAGTCCCTAAGCCAGCGGGGGGTGGGGCGGGGGCAACACAAGGCAGATTGGCAGAGCCTTCAAAATGAAGGGGGCGCGAGGGAGGGGGCAAGACACACTGACACCCCTTCCCCCTGCAGCCAAAGGGGAAACTGAGGCCTTGAAAGGAGATAGATCTTACTTGCATCCCACAGTACAGAAACAAGACCAGAACTCAAGATGCCCTCTTCCTAAAGGTCCTACTCTGGGGTCTCAGTCCCAGCCTTGGTAGAACTGTCTTGCCCTGGGAATTTTCCTGTTTCTGAGCTAAATTCCCACTCTGTTGTACTTAGATTTCCCCAGGAATATCTGGCTCTTCCCAATGAATGCTGGACACAGACACCCAGACATGTGCCTGCTCTCACCCCACGACAACTACCAGGCTGAGGAGGGGGAGGCCAGGTTCTCTCCCACCTGGCCTTCACCTTCTGTGGCTGTCTCGTCCTGAGGCTGTGGTATGCCATCATTATTTCCATTTTACAGAAGAAGAAACTGAGGTTTAGAAAAGAGGAAGACTTGCCAAGGCTGCAGAGAAGGCAGAGCCTGGATATATATGAACCCACATCAAGCCCTCCACAGTGGAAGTACTAGGAGTAAGAAGGGGAAAAGGAAGAGATATGTTCCTGGAGGTCCCATGTGCACCCCCACACAGGCCTTAGAGAGGCCTCTATGACAAAGGACTTTGAGGAAACCAATGACCTGCCCATAGTCACACAGCCCAGGTGAAGATGGTGCTGGAAAGTAGTAAGCGGGTCAAGGTTAGTACACGAGCTGGACTTGGGGTTGAGGAGCATGGTGGCTGTTGACTGACCCCAAATATCAGCTCAACAGTAACCAGAGAGCCCTGGCTCAGTGGATTGGGCATCATCCTGCAAACCTAAAGGTCACTGGCTTCCAGTCAGGGCACATGCCTCAGTTTCGGCCGGTCTGATTGGGGGTGTGCGAGAGGCAACACCAATGTTTCTATTGTGCGTCGATGTTTCTCTCCCTCTTTTACTCCCTCCCTTACCCTCTCTCTAAAAGTAAATCAATAACATCTTTAAAAAACAAAAACCGAAGAGTAACCAGAGAAAGCCCAGCCTGGAGAGAAGTCTGGCTTACTCCGTCCCTTAGGCCAGTATCTGTTGCTCCCTTTCTCCAGGCTACTTTCAACCAAAATTAAAATTCCACCCCGTATCTCCTAAAATCTGCAGATGTTTTGCCCAAAGTCAAAGCACCTGGCTTATTCCTGTGTCCTGCTATGTTTATTTCTCCACCCTCTAGTTTCCCCATCTGCGCAATGGAGTTTGAACAAAGATCTGACTGAGAAAGTACTAGTAACAGTGGATCTGATTAAAGCCACAAGTGCGGTAATGTCTGGGTTGTATGAAGCTCAATGCTGCCCCCTCGTGCCCAGACTGTTAACAACCGGTCAGCCGCTGGGAGAGGGGACAGGTGGTTGAGGTTAAAAAACAAACAAAAAAAAACCTCTGTGCCCCGCCCCCACCTTCTCTGAACCTCTTAGACCTTCCTCTAAAGGAGGAGGAAGAATGGAGAGGACCCCTACCGAGTGACGGGAAACCATGAGGCTCCTTCTCCAGCAGAGGCCTCAGACTGTGGTAGAGCCTGGAGAGGAGTGGAGGCCATAGTGATGTCAGCAGTAGCCCTGTCCAGCCTGCACCTGGACACCCCAAATGCTTTCTTCTATTTTAGGTGGAGTCAGGGCTTCCCTTTGGGTGTGACTCTTAGGGTCTTCGTCTTAGTTAAACTCAGGGCTTTTTCTGCCAGAAAGTCTATCATTTGTGTTCAAAGGAGGTACTCAACAAATGTAGGATGGATAAATGGATAAATTCCTTTCCTTTACATTGAGATATTATCACTAGAAGGTTTGTGCTATTAAGTACAAGGAGGGATGAGTTCATTGGTTTTCCTAGCTTACTGGAAGTACGGCTACAAAGAGGAATGGGATAGGGAAAGGGAAAGTTGTGGGGATTTTTGTTTTGTTTTGTCCAAATATATCTTTACTACTTATAATAAACTTTCATATATAATTTTTAAATTTTTATTGAATTTATTGGGGTGACATTGGTTAATAAAATTATATAGGTTTCAGGTGTACAGAACTTTATCTGTACTTTCATATGTTTTTAATTCTCAGAACCACCTTGTGAGGTAGGCAGGTTTCAGTTGTTCATTCTAATGAGGTATTTTCTCCATAAATACTGAAGAATGCCAAGAAAATTTTGCTTTTGGACCCCAGTTTTCATGTATTTAGATAATAAATAAAAGTTTTTTAAAAGTTATTTTTCTAGGTGATTCCTACAGGCCCACGAGGAGGACCAGGAGTCACCTTTCCCCTGCTTCCCATGCTCCTATGGGCCCTTGAGTTGGTCTGGGAGTTGCTTCTCCCCCTAACCCTCTTCCCCCTTCTTTTGTTCCCTCAATAAACCAGTTACTTGCTTCCAAAAAAAAAAAAGCTGTTGTTCTAACTAGTTTCAGAAATTGCATTAAACATTTCTTATTTTCATAGTCCATCCTTCACAAAGAAGATAAGAAATTTCTGAAGTCTACCTTTGAATTATTTTGGGATTCACTCTAAGCAACATTTTTAGTTCAGAGAAATGTTTCTTTGTTTTGTTCACATTTTTTGAGGAGCAAGTGGGTGATGACTGTTCAGATGTAGATGTTGTGAAAATCAGTGCTGGGTTCTTACCTTTGGAGGCAGACAGACTATGGGTTAGGTTTGCAGAACTTAAGAGTCTTTCTCTCTGGTGTCTTCAAGCTGAGCTTACTCATAGGAGTGGTAGGATTGCTCTTCAATGCTGATAGAAAACTTCCGTTTTTACCATGATATTTAATTGTTTTGTTGCATATTTTATAAGTAATCAACAATACACTTTTGGAGTCTGTATTTTTCCACAAGTTTTGCTTTTTTAAAACTGAGTGTGTAATTTCTTGCTTCTCAATTAAAAAGTTTCTGTATTTTGGGTGTCAGTTTGGGCTTGGGTTTGAGGCACATTCAAGAATTATCCAGAACCAGCAACTGTAAACAGAATGGACATGTTTCTTCAAAAGCGCTTTAGGCATCATGTAACAAATTGTAGGCCCAGAGGAGATAGTGGGCGTGGCCCAGGCAGCTCTCTTGCAGTTTCCATGCTGCAGCCGCAAGGTAGTGCTTCTGCCTCATCATCACCACTGTCTCCACACCATTAAGACCCAGTGACAAAAGGAGTGGGAATGGTACTTTTTTTTAAAATTGAATTTATTGGGATGACATTGGTTAATAAATTTATATAGGTTTCAGATGTGCAATTCTATGACACATCATCTGTATATTGCATTGTGTGTTCACCACCCCAAGTCAAGTCTCCTTCTATCACCATTTATCCCCCCCCCCATATTCTCTTCTACCTCTGCCACCCCTCCAAGAAGGGTAAGATTTGATACAGGAAGATCTCAAGAGAGTTCAGATGAAGGGAAGGTCATGAAGGAGTTGAAGGGATCGAAGAAGACTTCCTGGAGGAAGTGGCATTTGACAGGGGACTTAAAGGACAGAAAAGACAGTGATAAGTTTCAAGTAAAAGAAATAGTATGAACAGAGGCACAGAGGCAAAAGTGCATCATGCTGGCAAGAAGGGTCCAGTCTGAGGGCATGAGGGAGGTTCTGCTATAGCAGAGCCAAGGCAGACAACACTGGAGGATCTCAGAAGATGTTGATCATCAGGCCAAGAAATTAGCACTTGGTTTGCAAAGCACTAGACTGTGAGCAGAGGTCTGATCCCAACCCAGGGTCTGCTCTGACTAGGCTTCACTCCCTTGGTCTTGCTCTCTGGGACTTCCTCTAAACAGTAGTGGGAGCTATGGCAGGTTTTTAATCAGAAATACCTGGAAATCACAGCTCACAGAATAGCCAAGTCATCAAATCTAACTCCCTCAATTTGTAGATGAGGAAACAGAGGTCCAGAGAGGGGAAGTAATTTGCCCAGTATTGCACAGCAAGCCAGTGGCACAGTCAAGACTTGGAGCCAGGTCTCCGGACTCTCAATTTGGGGCTTATTCCCCTCTGCTGCAATCTGGGATAGCATGTGGGGGACTGAGCTGGAGAACAGCTGGAGGCATAAGGCCACTGGGAAGCTACAGCCCCACCTAGACCAGAGACCACAAGGCCGGCCAGTCAAAAATGTTTATGGAGCCCTTCACCCTGATACCCATCTGATTCCCTGGATTAAGCACCCATAAGGACAGAGAGACCACAAAGAAAAAGAATCTAGTGGGCTTCCAGGAAGAGGAGATATGATATGGATATGGTATTTATGAGAAGAAAACGGCCCTGGGAGCAGACATGCATGAGGACACAGGAAGATATCCAGGGAAAGAAATAGCCTGTCATATGGTTTCGTTATTGTTCTTGGCCAAGGTGTCCACCTCCTTCATGAACCGAAGACACAGCTCCTCTTCCCATGGCAAAGCAATGCACTGCACAGACACTGGAAGTCCCACGGATCCTTTTACCGCCTGCTCAGAGAGAGAGTCTGTAAATGAGAACCTGCTTCCTGCTCACTAGCCCCTTGCCCCGCCTTCCTCACCACCCATAGGTATGCATTAATCCAAATATCTCATCTCCAATCTATATTAAGATAGAGATTTCCTGAATCTCAGAGTTCTAGACTTCCTCAGCTCTCAGTAAAACCTGGAAAAGCTGTTCAGACTTTGTCTACAATTTTCCAGTGTAAAACTTCCTCCTTGTGCAAAGAGCTGACTATAACAAGAAAATACAAAACCGAGCATGCACCCAACGTTCTTAGCAAAGGAAAAAAGAATGTGCAAATCCCTGATCCAGAACCTGGTTACACTTCAGCAATGAAAGAGGGGACTGAGCCTGAGTGTCTGCAATGAAATCTAAACATACTTGTAAGAATTCAAAATTGTTTCCATTGCTTATAACAGCAATTTTCAACTGATGTGCTGCAAGAATTTTTAGAACATGCAATATCTGACTAGTTAGGGGCATGACCTCTTTTCCCTTAGACTGTCAAAAAAATGACAACAGCCAACATAACAATAGACATCTAGTGTGAATGCCTTGTCTTGAACCGTGAATATATAGATCATATAATAAAGCTGCATCTTAGTGGTCATGTTGCATAATAAGGTTGTGTCCGATTGGTTAATTCTTGGTACCGGAAATCCTTACGTACAAGTATAGGCACCTGATTTTTAAAAAAGTCACTTTGGAGCAAAAAGGTTAGTTGATTACTATTATTTTATTTTATAAATCAATCCAAATTACACCTATTTTTGTCAAATTGGCAGAAATATATATATTTCTGATGCACCGCAGAATTTTAGTACTTAGTTTATGTGTGCCATGACATGAAAAAGGTTGAAAATTGCTGCTTTATGATGATGACATCATGTAAGCCTTTATCTGCCTTTGTCTCTGGAGCCAGGTCATGTGGCTTCAAGTACTAGTTCTTCCACTTCAACTAACTGTGTGGCTTTGGTCAAGTGCCTTAATCTGTCTGTGTCTCTGTTTCCTCATTTACAAAAACTCACAGGATAGTTATGGGAATATGTGTGTGTGAGTGTGTGTGTACTTTTTAAAAATAAAAAAAAAAAACAGCTCCTGGAACAGAGTAAGAGCTCAAGACACATTAGATAGTTTCATTACTACTATTTTCTCAGAATTAGGTCGGCAGTTCCACAGGGTACTTCTACCACTAAGTCAATTTCCAGAAAAATAAGTTTCCTAATGTCAGACACATGCAAACTTTTCAGTCAGTCTTTCTCTCCCTCTCTCACCCAAGTCAGGGTTGTTATTTTAGCCCCTGCATTAAATAACCAGTAGAAATATTTCCTTTTGTTAAGCCACCTCTGAGTTACTAATAGTAGCATTTAATGAACACTTCCTACATACAAGACCTTATGCTAATTGCTTTTGTCGTTTTTCACTTAAGCTTTAACATAACCCTGCAAGGCAGATTTTTTTAATTCCCATTTTTCTCTGACAAAGAAACTGAGGCCCAGAGAAGGGTAGTGTCCAATTGTTACACAGTAGGCTCCTAACCAGGGACCCTGGCCCGATTCTCCCTCCCTGCCTCTGGAATGGATTTTCCTTACAGTGATGTCAAGTAAGACCACTGTTTTTGCAAAATATTCTCCCCTGACAAGGACAATGGCTGACTTGGACGGTAAATGGTGTGTCCTCAGTGATGGGATGATATTGTAGCAGAAGTGATAAAGAGTAAAGCCTGGGAGTGCCCAGTCCCATCCCACCCTGCCCCCCATTTGCCCACAGGAATTGAGGCAAGAATCATTTCTGGTCTGTGCCCCTGGGGAAAAGGTAAGAAGAGGAAAACTGACCTCTGCGAAATTTTTGTCATTCGTATCTCCGTAGTATCCCTTGTAGAAGGCCAGTTCCTCCTGGTCCTGTGGTGTCACAGTGGTGACAGGCACCACGCCAACAGGGAAGTTCAGTAGGTTGTACAGGGCGGTGTAAGAACAGCTCGCTGTAGGAAGATCCAGGTTAGCCCAAGAAATCACCGACTCCAAAAGGCTCGGCTTTTGGGGGAAAAAGTGCGTTAGTGCCCCCTCGGGGTCCTTTTCGGAACTGCATCCCTCTGGGCTCGCAATAGCCGGGTCAGTGCCAGGAATCGTCTGACAAACTACCTCCTGCTCTCCGCTCGCTCCCGGGAGGAAAAGAGAACCCGCATTGCCCAAGCCTTCCTCAGTGCCAGGTATTATGCTGGCCTCTCTATGTTGCTGCATCTCTGAATCCTCTCCACCCCTGTGAGTTGGGGATTACTATTTCCTGTGTACAAATGAGGAAACCCAGATACCAGACAGGTTAGGAGGTTTTTCACAGGCTACATAACTAGTAGGTAGCAGAGGCTTCAGCCCATGCCCTCCGGTACAATGGGCTCCAAGATGGCGGGGTGTGCTGTGCAACCCCGAGTTGAAAAGGCATCTCCATTGCAACAGCCACCTGTGTGCAGGGAGTGAGCATCACAGAAGTGGCAGTGATGTTGACAGAGGACATCAGAGAGCAGAGCCAGGTGTGGGATGTGCCTTTGGGCAGCCACTGTGGGTGGACCCAGGGGAGAGGACTCTAAGCTTGAGGTGGGTTTCCCTTCTGCATTGACATCGCCTCTTACACTTGCACCTGTTCTGGGCATGGGAGGCAGCACTGCCTTGGACACTGCCCTATCATTTCAGGTGGGCTGAAGACATTTCTAGAAGCAGGGCCGCAGAAAGCATGTTAAGAGTGAATATATATTTTAGTGAAAGAAGCCAGACACTAAAGCCTCATATTTTATTGTTCAGTTTATGTGTATGAAATCCTAGAAAAGGTACAATTATAATTAGAGAAAGCAGATTAATGGTTGTAGGGGTAAGGTTGGGATAAATTGCAAAGGAACATGAGAAAAATTTGGTTGGTGATGGAAATAGTCTATATTTTGACTATGGTGGTGATTATACAACTATATACACTTGTTAAAATTCATCAGATTGCACTCTGTGTGAATTTTATTGCATGTAGGTTATACAGATGGTAACCCATCTTACAATGCTTTGACTTATGGTTTTTTGATGTTATGAGTGCAAAAGTGAAATACATTCAGCAGAAACTGGCTGGACTAAGCTATGACGTTCACTAGGTTAAATGCATTTTCGACTTAGATATTTTCAACTTATAATGAGTTCATTGGTACGTAACCCCATCTTAAGTTGAGGAGACTCTATACTTCAATAAAGTTCATTTTAAAAGCAAATGGAAACTGAGAGTATCTACTAACAGGTACAATATTTCTTTTCAGGATGATGGAAATGTTCTGGAATTAGATAGTGGTAGTGGTTGCATGACATTCTGAATATACTAAAACTATTAAATTGTACACTAAAATTATGAATTTATGTTACCAGAATTTTATCTTGATTTTAGAAAAATAAAAATTTTAAGTGAATGAAAACAAAGGTCAAGGTCACAGAGGCTATGGTAGGACTCAGAAGTCCTGGACTCCCAGGCTCAACCCCAGCAGGACCCAGTGCCCTCTCACCTCCTGCTTTGGAAGGATAGCCTATATAGAAGGCAGGATCCAGAGATGGCGCCAGCAGCACATCCAGGCCCAAGGACCTCCACCTGGCTATGAACTCTTGCTGGTATTCCTGCAGAGACAGTAGGAGCCAGGTGGGTAAGACCAGCAGAGGTCACTGTTTATGTGATAAGGTAAGGTGCTGCCAGGCTGAGTTGGGTTAGGCACCAGGAAGAATTCCCAAGCTATGAGAACTGACTGAGGTATCTGGGAAGGGTCAGGGTCTTGCCAGGGGTAAAGGTAAAGGGATGGGAAGGGGAGTTTCAGGCTGCAGTGATTTGGGGACAACATATCATCCTGGCCTCCGTTGCAGGCTAGGACAGAGCTCTGCCCCCTATCTGGCCACTTCTGTCACCACCCAGGTCTCTGCTCCCCCTGCTCCAGCAGTCCCTCGAGGTCTTGCACACATCACCTCTACTTTCGTGTGCTGCTCCCACAGTTTCTTGGGTGTCCTGGAGGAATGAGGAAGACTCTGAGAAGTCCAAAGGGCAGCATGGAGGACCTCTTTTATACAAATGAGACATGTTGCCCAAGAGGTAGGGCCTGGCCCCAGTACAGGCTGCAAATCAGCTGATAGGCTGGGAATGACCCTGTGTCTTGTTCCCTGGCTAAGACACCTTGCCTGTCCAATGTTCCCAAGAGTACACATCCTCACCACCATCACCAGACACCAAGGACTCACAAGCTCCCCCCAAAACTACACATTTCTTCCTTCCTCTATGAGGCCCCGAGTCAGCCCTCAGGCTACTCCAGCCCCAATCCAACCAGCACCCCAACTCCAAGCCCCACCAGGCCAAGCCCAACAACAAACCCAAGCCCAAACCAGAATCCTGTTCCAACCACATCCCCACCCCAGTTCCAACCCTAACCCCAATTCCAAATCAATTTCCCCAAATCAACTTCAGCTCCAGCCAAACCTAACCTCAACCCAGGCCCAACCTTTCACAAGCTAACCCAATTCTAGCTTGAACTCAGAGCTTAACTGCAAATCAAACCACAGCCCCAAATCAGCTCTAATCCCAATGTCACTCAAAAGTCTAAATTTAACCCAGTGTCAGGCATGCCCCTAAAATCTTAATTAGATCCCACAGTCTAAATAGCCCTCGCCTCCAGTGAATGCCAACTCCAGCCACATGCCCCTCACTCAACTATCACCAATCCATGGAAAATTCTTGTGAGCTGAACCTGAGGAGACTCAACCACTTACCCCACTCCGCGAAGCTCTTTCAAACCCTGGCTAGTTCGGGGCTCCTAGAGGCAGAAAGAGAGGGGAAACCAACTTCAGAAGCCACAGGGCAATGCCAACCTGCCCTGAATGGGGGTCCAGCAAGAGCAACCCTGCTTAGTACACTGACACGGAGATCTTCAATCCTCCAGAAGCCACCACTACTTACCTCCTCACCCAGCCCTGAGCCTCCTCTGGGCCCTCACCCCTCTATAAATCCCCTTCTCTCTCTCTCTCTCTGAAATCCCTTCTTCTCTCTGAGATGCTCTCCCCGTCCCAGAGCCTCTCTGGTGCCCCCTCCCCTCTCTGAGAACGCTCTTCAGTTCTGGCTTCCATTCCCCTCTTTCAGCTCCTTTTCCTCCTGAACCTGGCTCTGAGCCACCAATATGCTCTGGGTCTCATGCTCCTCTCTGACCCTATCCCACTCCTGGAGTCAGCCCTCTTCCCCTTTCTGAGCTCCTTCCTCTCCAGGCCTCATCCCCTCTGAATCCCTCCCCATCTTGAGCCCACACTCACTATGTACTTCAGGATCCAGGCCAAGAAGCATTTCACTGGGTCTGGCAGGCGGAGCGTGTCGACCATTTCCTTCATGGAAGGGTCCACAATGTCTCCCTCCCTGAGAAACCACAGACACATACCCGGTCAGTTACAGCTTTTCAGTCATCCACTGGTTCCCACACCCACCCAACTCCCCCTCCATAGATAAGCCATGGAGGGAGGTCAGACCCAAAGAAATACTTCTGTTCCCATCACCACCCCCTCCTGGAGCATGTGCTTCCTGAAGACAAGGCCTGAGTAGATGACTTGCTACTTAAGGTTACACAATTAGCCATTGGCATCCCCCCAGCCCAGGCCACAGGTCCCTTCCCCCACCCCGTGCCCCATGCCTGAGCCCTAATAAACGTACAGCTTCTCGAGAAGGGTGGCCCCTCCATCAGCATACAGACCCCCTGTGTACAGATGTAGTGCAGCATACTCCATCCGGGGGATGGAGAAGGGGATGAGCTGTGGAGACAGAGGCTGAGTCAGGGCCTGGAGCTCCCCCCTCTCAGCCCTGTGTTCTCTCTGCATCCCTCAGGATTTAAGGAGCAGATACAACACTATCCTTATTCTCCTACCTCAGCTCTGCAGCAGGGCATGCGATGCCTATGGGGTGCCATGCCCACTCCCTTACAGAGATATGATGGGAAATCAAGTAGTCCTTATTTCCTTCCTGCTCCACTGTGGTCCAAGCCCATACCAAGTGCTTTACCTATGTGAGCTCATTTAATCTTCACAGCTCTCCCTTGTGGTAGAAAACTGAGGTTCAGGGGGTTAAGAGAGGAGCCCAGGATCACACAGTACATGTGTGGCCAACCAACAGTTCTCATAGGGGAGGCAGGACCAGGACAAGACACTGAGCCATGAGAGGCAAGGGTGTGGGGGGATGGGGAGGGATATTTTGAAGACAGGAAGATCTTTATAGCCATTTGATGGAGGCCAACAGAAACTGAGGCTATAGGAATTTTAGGAATGAGTCCCTGAGTCCTCACCACTGAAGGAAGAAAGCACAAAATCTTGATTTCTTTTTCATAAGGTAGGCTCCCCACCACCACCACGCCCCTACATCTACCCCATCCATCTTCTCTAGGAAACTTAGGGGAAACACAATGGTCTCAGCAGCCCAAACTCAGGTACAATTTTCTTTCTCTCCAGCAATGGTCCAGCCCAGTATCCTCACTAGTCCAGCCTCCTCCCCACACCCCGCTTCCCCAAGGCTAAGTAAGCCTACCTCATGTCCTGCTTCCTGGAGCAACCTGAAGGTGAGCCTCACAGCCCTGGCCATGCTGGGAGATGGCTCAGTGAAGCCATCTGACTCATAGTAGCCAATCCGAAGAGGCCGGTTACTGGAGTATAACTGTTGGTAAGAGGGGCTGAATGGGCCTCTAAGAGGAGATTGATCGGGGGACAAAGTGGTCTCACTCCGTCCAAGAGCCAGACTTGTGGACTGGGGCCTTGGGCCATAGCTGACCTTACCCAGGAGGATCCCCAAGAGCCCTTGGAACCTCCCCGTATACTTTTCAGGCTCTAGGTCCTCTGGAGAAATCCCTGGAAGAATAATAAATTGACGAGGATGTGAGTGACTGGGTGGATGGAGTAAATAGGTACATAGGGTCATAAATGAGTGAGTGGGTGGGTGTATAAGAAAGTGAATGGGTGGGTGGGCAGAGAGTTGAATGGATAGAAGTGTGGGTGGATGAATGATAGTTGGAGTTCAATGGGTGGGCAGGTAAGTAAGTAGATAAATAGACACAAATATTTTTAAGCTAAAGAGCTGTTGAGAGAGGATGAGGATGGAGAGACCAAGAGAGGCAAAGAAAGGATGACAGGCAATGATCACAGGTTGATTGTACCAGGATGTGTGTAAGGAGTTGAACATGACTGAGCACGTGGGCGTCTTGCTTACTGCACCTCGGACTACGAAGGGAGGTATTCAGAGGGATTGGTCAGATGATTGACTGGTCAATGAGGGCAGAGGAAAGGAAGGAGCCCTCCACATCTGCTCCCCCACAGGCTCACCTCTTCCCTAAAGGGCATAGAAGGCACCGTGGGGTCCAGTCGGTGCATGTCTTTGTTCAGCAATGCTCGCATGCACAGCACCAGGCTGTCCACATCCCGGGCCATGGGGCCAGCCACGGTGCTCACTGCACAAAGCAGAGGGGAGGGAGGCAGGCATCTTTCATTATTCTGTTCTGGGGACCCCCACTGCCTGGCCTCAGAGGGAGGGACCCAGGGCCATGATTGGGGCCAAAGGAAGAGTTCTTGGGGCCATCCTGGATCAGGGGTTAAGGCCAAGTAGAGCTGATAAACCCACCAAAGCAGCTCTGGGGCCTGGAGGGAGAATCTCATCTGGGGCAGAACATCAAGAGACCAGTAGGAAAGATTAAAGCTAGATAACAGGAAGTACTTCTCAGTGGGGCAAGGGTCACTGGACTAGGGGAGGCCAAGTGGAAGCCAAGAAGTCCCTTTTCCCAGATACCTTTATTACCAGTGTGTCTGATCTGAGATAGGGGTCGAGTGAAAAGTCCTTGGGAGAAAGGCTGGCAGGTTTGTCTTTAAATAGTTGTGGCCACAGGGCTTACCTGATTTCTTGCCCTTCACGACAGAGGCAATTCCAGAGTAGCTGCAAAACACCACCCACCCAGAGCCCAGCTCAGCACCTGAAGGGAAGCGCCTGGGTGTCAAGAAAGTTGAGCACCCAGCCAGTGCACTCCCCCAGGGATCAGCACACAGGAATAGGAGCTGCTTCAAACTTCCTGTAACTTGCTATTACCCATAGCATAACATCTGACCTCTTTGACTGCCCTTCAGGGCTCTAAAGTGTCAACTTCCATAGTTTCCTCTTCTAGCTCTTCCATGAACACATATTGCTCACAGCAAAGTAAGTTGCTTATAGTTACACCATCTATGCATGTCCATCCTTCAAAACCAAGCTCAAATGCTGCCTCCTCCAGGAAGTCTTCCCTTGCTCTGCCTCCAAAAGTTCAAAGTCTAGGTTTTTAATAAGAAGGAAATATTTGGTTTCATCCTGTGAGTTTCCACAAGCTTTGACCCTCTCTTAGAGCCCTGATCACTTTCTGAATAAGCCATTTGTATGTCTAACAAAGGCAGGGACTGGGTTCGAGAGTGCTCTGTGTCCCCAACACAGGGTCACCACAAAGTAGGTACTCAGAGTGGGGTTGAAAGATGAGTGGATGGATAGATGCATGAATGAATGCAGGATAGATGGAAAGATTATTGGAAATATGAATGGATGGGTGAATGAGTGAATGAAGGCAAATATAGATTGATGGAGAAGTAGATGGGTGGATGAATGGATAAATGAATAAATAGAAGAACAGAAGGAAGGATGGATGTAAGTTTTTCAAGGGCTAGGATATTTGTCCCTTTTGTTCATTGATGTATCCCAACCTAGTATACAGTATCTGACACAGAGCAAACACTCAATATTTGTTAAACAAACTAAATGGTAGATAAATGGTGAAATTGATGGATAGAGACTAGGATGATGACTGCATGTGTAGATAAATGGATGAAAGATGGATAGATGGACAAATGGATGGATTGGTGAATGAAAAGAGAAAGGGTAGGTAAATGGATAAATGTACTGAAGAGTGAGTTGATAAACTAATGAGTTAATGAATAACTGGAGGGTCTACTCCACTGCCACCTGTACCAAACATAGCATGTTTAGCTGAGGCAGGGGTTATTGGAAACCCTCCTATCTTCACCCACTTCCCCTAGTACTAAGCTGAGTGAATGAGAGGTCATGAGTGGAGCTGGCCCCTCTGCTACCCCAGACCCCTAGTTCCTCTAGGCCGGACTGAGCCTACCCCCCTCCAGCACCACCACTGAGTACCTGAGGCGGCATCCTGTGGTCCGGAGGCCGTAGACACCACAAAAGCTGGCCGGTATGCGGATGCTGCCAGCTGTGTCAGTACCCATGCCCAGGATAGAACCCCCTTTTGCCAACAGAGCTCCTTCACCCCCCGAGGACCCTCCAGGGCTCTTCTTAAGGTTCAAAGGGTTCAGAGTCTGTCCGTAGATGGGGTTGCTGCAGCCAAAGCTGAAGGAAGCAGGAGGAAAGGGGTTGGGAGGTGTAGGTTTAACTGGGGAAGATTGCCCCTTCTCCACATAGAGGCTGACTACCCTCAGGAGTCAACCCAGGGCTACTTCCACTCATGAGCTCCTCCCAGGGGCCAAGATCTCCTGGCTTCCCTTTTGGCTGAGGCGAGAAACCGCTGCTGCAGGGAAGACTCAGAGCAGACACCAATCACACCTCCTAAAATAAGGAGCAAGGAGCCCACAGCCGTGCTGTCAGAACTGGCAACAGGTTCCTCACAAAAATGGTTACGCTAAAGGCTAAGTGGGAGGAGAGAGAATAGGGGAGGAGAAGACCAATTAGAGAGAGAAGCTGGAAGAGAAACAGAGATGCAGCTCTTTAATAACTCCAAGCCTGAGGGCCCTTAGAAAGCAGGGAGCACGCACACAAGGGGGAAACTGAGACTCAGAGGGCACAACGATTTGCCCAAGAACCTCAGACCTTGAGGTCTGCATGACTGGCTCCCACCTCACCTTCTGCTCTGCATTAGGACCTTAAGTTGCTGTTTCAGCCCTGGGCCCAGCCCCAGCCACAGCCACAGCCACAGCCACAGCCACAGCCACAGCCCCAGCCACAGCCCCAGCCCCAGCCACAGCCCCAGCCCCAGCCCCAGCCCCGGCCCCAGTTCCAGCCCACCCATTTCAGAGACCTGAGCAGTGTCTGGGGGATGTTGGTCTTAACGAAGGGAATAGCTCCCTGGGCCTTCAGAACTTCCACAATGACCCCATCCTTGGCTGCTGGCTTCTCCAGGTACTGGGCAATGCCACACGTAGAATCATGGCCCTGCATAGAAGTGACATTAACTCCAGTCCATGCGGGTCAGGTAGAATCACCCAGTGAACAGACTCTCATCCTCACTCCATGCCCATTCACATCCATTCTCACACCCTCTGAGATACAAGAGCTGAACCTTAGAGGGATTCACAGAACATGGCAGTTGAGAGTTTGGGTTTGGGTTTGAAACCAACTGTTGGGTTCAGTGACAGTTGGCCACTTTCTAGCTACGCATCCTGGATTAAGTGACTTGCGCCATGTCACACATTCAGATGCTCATAGGCTCAGTAGCATGCATGCACCACATACATGTATACCTGTGCATGTAAACCCCAGGGCTCACCATGCAGTCATAGGGATCCTTGAGGCTGATGGGGACCCCATAGAGAAGGCCTCTCTCACTCTTCTTGAGCTTCTTCAATGCCTGCAGTTGGTCCTCACATTCCCCCAGGAAATCTGTCAGGCAGTTCACCTCCTCGTGAGCCCTCAATGCCTGAGCAACATTGAGAGAAACCAGATAAAGGGTCAGGGTGAGGTCAGGGAGGGGACATTCAGTCACCCCTGCCTCTCCCCCAACCCTGACTTAGAGAAGAATGGAAGTGACAGATGACTATGGCATGAGCATCCTTTCAAGCTACCTGCAGCACCAGTGTTACATCTACCCCCAAACTCCTCTGAGTAGGACAATGACAGGTGACATACCCAACTCCAGCCCAGAGTCAGGTTTGAATCCTGACCCATGACCCCTGATCCCCACCTCCTCTAAGTAGCTACAGAGGACACTCTCCAGACTCAGCTCTTCTGCCTGCAATTTCTGGGCCAGCTTCACCAGGGGCAGTTCCAGGATGGGCTTGGGGTCCAGGTCTGGCTCCTGCAGAGATAGGGTGGGGCAGGTAGATATCAAAGACTGATTCATTCAGGCCCACTCCCACATACTCAACATCACACTCCATTGTACACACATTTGCACACATATCATATGTTCAATACATATCCATCCCTGTGCTCACCCTTAACATTAAAAATGTTTCTTGGTCTGTCTCCATGTTGGCATGAAAGCCCTACAGGGAACAGAAATTCCCTCTGTCTCTCTCTCCCCAGTGCCCAGCACAGGACCTAGCACAAAGGAGAGCCTGCTCCCTAGTATTGTTATTCAGAAGGGGCATGTTTGGAGTTGGAGTGACTTTATATGTATATCTTGGGACTCAGGGGTTATGGAAATGATGTTCAGTTCTGTGTAGTTTGCCTTCAGGAGGCAACTGGCATCCCACATTCCTTTCTTATCCAGCGCCCCCTGTCTCTGTTGATCTGACCTTGGGAAAGGACAAGAGTCTAGCATGGGTGGCAGGAGAGCTGGGACTCAGTCTTGACCACATCATGGGTCAACTGGGTAACCCAGGGCTGTCCCTTCCCTTTCCATGTCCTAAGTGTGCTCAGAGAGGAAAGGACTAGAGGTCAATCATTAGTAAGACATGTAGGGTGACCACAGACAGGCTCGCCAGCTGCTCTGAGCCAGGTCCTTCAGGGAAATAGGAAAAATATGACATGAGGTCCTCAGGACTCCTGTCAGGGGCAAGCATGACATGACAAGGACTTAGCGCACAATATGCACTCAGGAAGGTGAAGTTGTCTTCCTTTAGTCCTCCTCAGCCTCTTTGGGACCCTGAGGCACAGAGAGAGAGCTGTTTGCCAAGGATACACCCCTAGTAAGTGCCAGAGCCTGGATCCACACCAGGCAGTTGGGCCCCAGTGACCACTCTCTTAGCCATAAATACTGCCAATAGGTGGTTTTGCCTCCTTCATATCTCCCACCCTTGACTCCCCAGTCTCTTTCTTGCCTGGAACTTCTCTGTTTATCAGTTTTCTCAACAGCCTCCTCACTAGACTCCCTGCCCATAGTCTTTTCCCCTCCAGCTCAACCTCTTCACTACAACCTAGGTGATCCTTTTAAAATCTTATAAAATCTAAATCTAACCATAGGTCCCAATTGCCCTGAGAATAAAGTTGCAACACCTTTCTCCTTAGTATGGTTTATAAGGTTTTCAATATAAGCATATAACATGTGTTCATCTTTAGATAAACCAATGCATGTCAATACTTTCCCTAGACCAATTCATTAAATTCTCACAAAAACTCTTGGATAGGTATTCTTATTATTATTTCCATCTCAGCAATGAAAGCAACTGACTCACAGAGAGGTTAACTCTCTTGCACAGATCATAAAGGTAGGGGAGCCTGGACTTAAACCCAGGTCATCTAAACCTTCACTATTACCCTCTAATGGTTCTTGAGGAAGGAAGCTTTTTTGATGAAGCATTTACTGGGTGCCAGGCACTACACTAAGGCCTTCTCCTGCCTGGGTCCCTGAGAGCCCATCTCGCCAGCCTCCTCTTTCTCTGCCCCCTCCCATGTACTGCTGCTCCAGCTGCACTGCACAATCCCTCTACTCACTGTGCTGTTTTGCCATCTTAAAGTCTTGACTCAAAACTCCCTGGCCTGACAAACAGGGAGAAATTGAATTGAAACCAGAACAGAAACAGACTTATAGATACAGAAATATTTTGATGATTGTCGAAGGCGAGGGGCATTGGGGGCTGGGTGAAAAAGGTGAAGGGATTAAGAAGTACAGATTGATCATTACAAAATCATCATAGGGATGCAAAGTACAGCATGGGGAATACAGTCAATAGTATTGTAATAACTATGTTTGGTGTCAGACAGGTACCAGATTTGTTAAGTAGGAAAGATAGTAAACCAAGGCAGGGAGGAGGAGGGAGACCTGTCTTACCCACTAACTCAGCAATCCTGAACCTGGTCCAATAAGATTGCAGGTATTCCAACACCACAAGAAACATCATGCTAGCACAAGAGGAGGAGATCCACAGTGCCCAAAGAAGAAGTTCATAAAACAACTTCAGTTAATTGCCTATCTCTGGTCACTGTTTTACAAGGGGGTCCCTAATGCTTACAGAATGAGCCCATAAGTAACTTTGGGTAACTGCCTCAACTTTAATTAACTGCCTCCTGTCACATATCTGTTTTACAAGATGACCAAATGTGATCTGGAACAAGATATGACTTTGGGCTAACAGACCCCCATGCATACCTACGTTTGGGTAGTCACATCCCCTGGGGGAAGCTGACACCACCTTTATCCACCAGTCAATTTGTAACTTCTTCACCCCATCACATAACTATGTAAGTCCCCAAGACAAAGGACCTGGCCTTTTGCCGCCTTTACCTTGCTCTACCCTGTTCGCTGCTTGCACACTAATAGACTTGCTGATCTATAATTCTTGACTGTGTCAGCAAAAAGAACCAAGTTTTTTCCATAACAGATTTATTGGGGTAGTCACTTCATAAGTTATATAAATGTTTAATCACTGGGTTGTACACCTGAAACGAATATAATACTGTGTGTCAACTATAATTGAAAAATGAAAAAAATATTTTTTCAAAAAATAACTCCCCAGCCTGTGTACCACAAGAACTTTCAGGGGGCCCAGATATGGACCCCTAGTACAGGGAGGGCAGTCAGTTAGAATGCAGCAGCTGAACTGTGGATAAAATATTGAAATCCTTCTGAGTCACTTAGCAAAGTTATTCCCTGAGCATACCACCCCCCTAGTTGCTCCAGCCCCTCCCCTGAGACTCCTCACAGTCCAGCAGTAAAGGGTTAATGTTCAGCCCATGGGGACCCTCCAGGTACAGCCTCTGATTCCCTCAGAAACTGTGGAGGACCAGGCTGTGCTCACCCTTTGCCCTGCCCCCCAGCCCTAAGGATCCTCAATAGGCCTCACCAGGGAACACTTCCGCGCCAGGCTCCCCACCAACATTGCATGTGAGCCCTGATTCCTACATATCTACCTGGTGGTACCCCAGTGGCAAAGTACCCAGTGTCCAACTAAACCCCTGAGACTAGAGCTCCCCGAATTGTCCTTGCATGGCTACTCATGAAAATGGCAACTTTTCAGGGAGCTAGGGAGAGGTGGAGACAGCAAGGCACAGGGCGCTAACAGCGGTCCCTGCAGGCATCTGCTGGGACTGCTCTTCTGCTCCCTGGGCAAGCAATGGGTGGCCTGGATGGGAGTGGGGAGACCCAACCACACCTTCCCACCAAGCTGTTGAGTGAGTGTTGCTTCCTTCTGATAGAGCACATTTACTGAAACTCCTTAAATGTCCACCCATCAAGGACATTAGTTTTACTGCACAAGTAAGAACTATCACATAGATAGTGCCTGTTTACCCAGGCACTACTGTAAACATTTATTAACTTGAGCATTATAATTATAATCATCACCCCACTGTAGAGTTGAGGAAGTTAAGACACAGAGAAGTTATTTGAAATATATACGGGTGGGCAAAAGTCAGTTTACAGTTTTTCATATGAAAAATAGTACAATAATTAATTCTTTCATGTACTCACAACTGTAAACCTACTTTTACCAACCCCTGTAAGAGTCAGAGTCAGGATTCAAACACAGCCAGTACAGCACTCTTTTGTAACTAATTTATTTATTTATTTGCTTTAGATCCTCACCCAAGAATATGTTTATTGATTTGCGAGAGAGAGGAAGGGAGACCGAGAGAGAAACACTGATGTGACAGAGAAACTCAACCAGTTGCCTCCCTGATGCGCTATGACTAGAGATCAAACCCACAACCTAAGTATGTGCCCTGACCAGAATCAAACCTGCAACCTTTTTGGTGTACAAGACAATACGCCAACCACCTGAGCCACCTGGCCAGGTCTAACCCAGCACTCTTAACTACCATGTTATACAACCTCTCACCAAGGCCTGTAAGGTTAGAATAAAGCAATTTATTATGACCCTCATAACAAAGTAATTTATTATGAGTTCATTGTCAACAGGGATGCTTGATTATGTAAAAATCTCAGAGGGCATTAAAAGAGCTAGCGAATTGCAAGTGTAATTGCCACTGTTCAGCAGAAGCTGAGCAAAGACTCAACTTGAGGAATGGATCATTGATGTTGAAAGTCTCTGCTTAATGAGATTGCAAGTCACCTAATGACTCTTAGTTTACTGGGAGAGCTTTAAAAGAGAGGGATATCTTCAAAAGATGATAGCTACATCAAAAGATCCACATAAGTTTCCTAAAAAATCAACAGATTATTTGAAAATGGTTAGAATCATTTGATGAAAGAACTGAGCCTCAACTTATATCACTTTTATATTGCTTTAATATATAGTTTAGTTTATAACAAATCACACCCTCCTGCCAAGTCCCACAGCCCTGTGGATATCTGGCCTTCTCCACACTCACCTGGTGCTGCCTTCTATTCTGGTTTGAAAATCAAAGAAAATATATTTTAAAGTTTTTAGTATACTTATTTTTTATTAAATTTCCAAAGAGGTGAATAAATTTGTTTAACATCATAAAAATCCTCAAGGCAACCAGTTTCCCCCTGAGGTGACCAGAGCCTCCTGATAAGCAGCCTTCAGCCATGAGCAGCTTGTCTGTTTACCCCAGTGAACCCTGCAAATATTTTCTGTGCCCTGGTCAGCATGGCTCAGTTGGTTGGAGTGTTGTCCAGTGGACCGAAAGATGTGGGTTCCATTCCTGGTCAGGGTGCATACCCAGGATGTTGGTTTGATCCCCAATCAGGGCACCTACAAGAGGGTCACCAGTAGATGATGTTTCTCTCTCACATCGATGCCTCTCTGTGCTTATTCTCTTCCCCCTCCCTCTGTCTCCTTTCCTCTCTCTGTTAAGAGCAATGAAAAAACATCCTTGGGTGAAGATTAAAATTTTTTTTTCTATGCGTTCTACAGAAATACTGCTTTATCATAGGCTTTTCTCTGTCTGGTACCACCTATCCTGTTCTTTCTCTTTTTGGGAGACTATACAGCTTACAAGGCTCAGCTCTTTGAAGCCTTCCCCACATGACTTGCAGCAGACAGAGCAAGTCATCCCTCCTGCCAAGTCTTGCAGCTCCATAAACATCTGGCCAAAGCCACCATGGCTGACATAGCTCTGTTTCCACTACACCCCTCCCAGAGTGAGAACATCTTTAAGGCAAATATGAGTCAAATGTTAGATTCATCTTGTTAAAGAATCTGTCTCCAAGGTTCAGGAGAAGGCAAGACCCACAGGAGCATTCTGTGAAATTTTGCTAAACTGAACTGAATTGGATTTGTTTGAACTCCACAAGGGTTTGATCTAACTCTCAGCCTCCCACTTCCCAGGGACCTAGAGCTAGGCACTTGAGGCCTTGAGAGTACTCCTGGCAGAGGGGTGACCTGACTGAGAAGGTGCCCAGAACAGACCTGTATAGCTTTGTTGGGGAGAGACTAGGTGCTGAGAGTCAAGAGGCCCCCAGCCTTGAGGGGAAGCTGGAGACAAGTGGCTGACCTCACCCCAAACCCTTTCCACTCCCCCAACCAACCAGACACACTCAGCACCACCAGGTACCCAGCCCAATAGCTACATATTCCAGATGCCCCACACATATACCATCCAGATGCCCAGACACATACAGAACTAGATGTCCTTACACATTGGACCCATGACCACCCACATACACACTCAACCAAACATTCAGACCCAAACATATGTAGATGTATACACTCCGACCAGTAACATGACACATACACATCAAGCTAGGCACACATACCACAGGCACAGAACCAAACACAAGCCGCACACAGCCTGATGCATACCCAACCAGCACACAATAACATGCCAGCAGGAGGCACCCACAGGCAGACCTTGGTGTTGGCAGTAAAGGAACCTAAACCCACCACTGCACACAGATGGGGCCGCCACACGCACACAGAAATCCTCTCCATCATGCTGATTTGCCACAGCAACCCCATTAGCCCAGATTTCCTCCCCATCAACCAAGAAGGGGCAGCGGCTCTCTGGGGGCAGATTGATTTATCCAACTAATTAGCCCCAATTAATATTAATACACATTCTCAGGAACTGCAGCAGCTCAGACAGAGAAGCTGCCCATTGGGGCCATCAATCACCATCTTGGGGGCAGCAGAGGACACTCAGGAACTCCAGATCACAGGGACAGCACCTCAGGCACTCTCTCCAACGCCCCTGTCCCAGGGCTGCCAGAGGAAAACCACCACCATAACCAAAGTTGGGAATCCTAAGATACCATGAGCCCACCCTTCCTAGAGCCGTCAGGAAGCCCAAGGCCCAGAACGGGGCTGTCATCCTCCAGGCCATACAGCAAATCCAAGGCCCAGTGTGAGGTTGTCTCCGCGGCCCTCCTTCCCACCCTTCTCTCTGCCACTCTAGGCTGGCCTAGCTGACAGTGCTCAGTCACAGTGCTGACTCAATGCCTTGAAATATCCTCATCCGTGCTGTCAAAGCCCTCTTTTAAGTCACATAGCTTCCTGGGAGGACCCCATCTCCAGTGACCCCGGTGCTTTGCATCTGTCAGCTCAGCAAACAGCTGCAGAACCCAGTGGGGTGGAGGATGGGAGGGAGACTATATAGACTAGGGTTCCTGTCTCAGTGGGGTTTCGGGGTGGTCAGGGGCTGAAAGAAGCCTGGCCACCTGCCTCCAATTCCTCCATCAGTTTATTTTATTTCAACAAATAGCCCAAGTGAATACCACCATGTTACTGAGTCATGTGCCAGGCACTAGGAGAACAGAAAACACTATCCCCAACCTGAAAGGACTCAAAGGACATAGATGGAAAGAAACTAACAACACAAAGATCTAGTGTGGGGACCGCTGGGGTGGGGAACTTTCCCTCTGGGCTCCCTGTTCCCTGAAGGGGATGAGGCAATGGGAAGGGTGTGTCCTGAGGTGAGACCCACATGTTGGGGTTGAGGCTGGGGGCTTCAGGGATTGATGTCCACTCACCTGCTGCCGGAGACGCTGTGCCAGGGCTGTCATCTGCTGCAGGGCTACCTCCCTACGCTTCTGTGCCCTGGGGATCTTTCTCCGCGCTGGGACACGATGCCGAAAAAGCAGGGCAGCCACCAGCAGGGCAGCCCCCAGCAGGGTCAGCAGGAGTAGCACCAGCAGAAGCGAAGACTGCAAAGCCATCCCAGGCATCATGGGGCCTGTGCAGATGCAACTCCTGCTCCCTCAGGATCACTTCCTACTTATCTGTCAGCTACCCTACTGGAGCACCCTCCCACATCTGGGAGGGTGTGTGACAGGCCCTGGGGGTGGCAAAACACAACTTCTCCCAACTGATTCTTATCCACACCTGGACTTCCAGGGGACAAAGGCCCCTGTCCCTCAGGCCACTCAGTGCAGGAGGCTTTGGCAGAGACAAGCCGGCAGGTAGGCAGGTGACCAGGCTCTCATGACACCTCCTTCCCATCCTCCTCCCTCATACCACCCATCAGACCGCAGCACTTTAGTCTGACTGCTGCCAGTTTCCAGTATAGTTTCCTGGTGCTTTTAGGATAATTGCCAAGCCCCTTAACATGGCTCACAGGACAGGCAGACCAAACAAGCCAGGTGTGCCCAAGGTTAGCAGCTCACCCCGGGTGCGGTGAGGCTGTCTGGGGCCCAGGCAGAGAAGAAAGGAGGGACACCTGGAGGATCAGGCAGGGCTCAGAAGGCCTCCACCCTAGGGGAAATGATGCAAGGAAGTGAGGCGTGCATAGCCCTCATTCCTGCCCCTGTCATCCAACGTGAGTGTCCATTCCCAACTCCAAAGCAAGGCCGCACTGTTGATCCTGGGATACCAGCTTCCCAGCCTATAGGTTCTCTCTTCTAGACTCATCCGTTTTTCTCCTTGGACCAGGGAGGGCAGTAGAGAGTAGTCTGGGGTGGGGGGAGGTGAGGAGGTGGAGGTGGCTTCCTGGAGGAGGGGCAGAAAGGATGGGGAAGCTGTATAGAAGTAGGGCAGGAGGAACTTGGTATGTGAGCACTTCCACTCTTAAGATATTTCAGCCCAGGTCTCTGTCTCAGAGGGGAAAAGAGGAGCACACTGTCAAAACTGAGGCTGCCAGTCATTGGGACTGGGAGCATGGTGACCCCTCTCTCAAGACTGCTGAGTCAGAAGCAGCAGATTTGGTGGGATGAGGGTCAGTTTGTGGTTGGTAGCGCTGAGCCTGAGCACCCGAGGGTCACCCAGGGCCAAATGTGGAGGCAGCAGTTGACCTGTTGGTCATGACGTAAAGGGTAACCCCAAGATCATCCACCCTCTGACACTGACTTTGTCACCTCCAAGGGGTCTCTGGAACGAGCCCTCCTGTCGGCACATGCCCCACATCCTCCCCCTTCTTTTCTGACATTTCCCCCCACACCCCAACCCCCTCACTGAGCCCTGGAACACACTCTGTGACTCAGCTCCCTTGGCTCACTTGGCCCCTGCCTCACTCCCACAGCACCCTGGGGCTTGTTACCTCACCTTTTCCTGAGTTGTTTCCGTTCATTACCACATCACCCGTTTTATATCTTCGTCACACTTCTTAGGACCTGAAATCACCTTATGTGTTTACTTATCTCTTGCCTCCCTCCTTAAAAAAATAAATCCCCAAAAAGCAAGGACCTCGTCAGCCTTTTTCAAAGTGCCTGACACATGGCAGGTGCTCAATAATGTGTCTTAGGCGGAGGAGTGATGTGCGGGTTGAGCCCTCCATTCCTGCCTTTACCTCTGTGTATCTCTGTTGGCTCCTTCCCAGCAGCATCTATCATGCTTAAGTCCCCACATCTTAAAAAAAAAATTCTCTCAGATCTACTTTCTTCATAGCTACTCTCCATACCTCTTTCCTCCCCTCTTCCAGCCAAGCTTCTCTAGTTATCTACACTTACTGCCCTTACTTCTTGTCTTTCACCTGCTCCTCCACCCAATCCAGTCTGCTTATACCCAAATCATCCCGTGGATCTCCTTTCAGTTAAATCAGCAGCATTTAAAGTTCATCTCCACCCTTCATATAATACATGAGTTCCTTGGCTTCTGTGACAATGCAGATCTTGGTTTAAATGTCACTTCCTTCAGAAGCACTCCCTGACACCCCAGGCCAGATCAGGTCCTGCTTGGTTTACTCTTCAAAAATAAATAAAGTAGTGCTTCTGCTTTATTGCTCTTCTGACAAGTGTTTTTGGGTAATTACACATTTGATGTCTGTTTGCACAGACATCAGGCAGGGACTGTTTCTGCTTGTTTTCCCTGAGCACACCGTGAGAGGAATTCAGTAGATCTGTTGGAGGGATGGGGGGATGGAAGCGGTAAGGAGTTGAGGGCAGTGGCTGGGTGAAGACTCACAGACCACGGGAAAGCCATAGGTTGAATATAAACTGGGAGTTATTTGTCCTTATGGGCACTAATCAAGATGATGTTAGTAAATAGATACATATGAAGAGAAAAGGGCTGACAGCAGGGACAGACTGGGAAATGTCCTGTTGGTGACAATAGAAGGAAGTAATCAGAAGAGGCCAAAATGGGTTCACTAATAACAAGTCACCTATTCCTTTATTCAACAAGCCTTGTTTAGAGTCAGCCATGTGGGTTCAAGTCTTCTCTGTTCAAGTCTTTTGTCTTAGATAAATCTGCAATCCTCTCTCAACTTCAGTTTCCCTCTCTATAAAGTAGAAATAATGATGCCCATTTTTTCCCAATGAGATAATAAATTATTAATTCCATTGCCTAATAGATGTTGAGCCCTATTATTAAGACACAGTGCCTGTTTTCAAACATGTACAGAAGCACATATAAGCCCTTTCAACACACCTGATAGTTGTAAGAGGACAACTATACCCTTGCCTCAGGTAAGTGGGAATTCTTGAGGTAGAGACATAGGAAGAGCATTCCAGGCAGAGCAAGCATGGTGAGTTTAGAGGTGGGAGGTGTTCACAGTGTTCCAAGCAACACCCAAGGGCCACGTGGCAGGATGTGGGCACTCAGGAAGGGGAGGAGACCAGAATGGCCAACAGCACACACGTCAAGCATGGCCTTGTAGGTCATCGTCAAGAGTCTGGACTGAGAGTGATACTAAAGGTCTTAGGTGTGATCAAATTTACATTTGCCAAGGTCATCCATTTCCTGAATATGGTTTCTTGTATCTAAGAGGGCCACCATCAATTCTTTCAACTCCTTGTATGCACATGCCATTCCCCCTTTGAGAGATACAGTCCCATTCCTCACTCTCCTCGAACCTAGACAGGCCTTAATGACTTGTTGGCTCAGTAGTATATGTTAGAAAGAATGTTTTGAACTTCTGAAGTTAGATCACAGGAAGACTCGCGGCTTCTGGGAAGGTTCCTTAGAAAGTTCACTCTTGGAGCCCTGAGCTGCCATGCCAAAAGCTTGAGTACCTTGGTTCGGTGACCATGTGGAGAGGCCCTCAGTCTGCATGGAGATGGTGAAGGCCCAGATGAGCCTACCTACCAGCTGTGCCCACCAAAACATCAGACATGTAAGTGAAGTCATTTTAGTAATTTCAGAGGAAATAATCTGTCAGCTGAGTATCACTGAAGAATGACTCCAGTTAATGTCACATAGAGCAGAAGAATTAAATCTCCAAGTTCTGCCTGAATTCTGGACTTAAGGAATTTTAATTTTTTTTCAAGCTGCTACTTTTTGTTTTGTTTTTACATTGCAATAGATAATCAGGGCACTGAACAATAACACAAGGGAACAATTTTTAACATAATTCCTGTTGAGTTTGACTTTTCAGCTGTTTTAGACTTAAATAGGCATGCTGGTTTCAAAACTGCAGTTAGTTTTCTTCTATCATGTCAAGTTTTTTCTGTACAGCTTATCATAATGTGACCACTCTAGGCTGAATCGAGCCTGGTTAGAGGGAAACACTATTGCTCCCCTATTGGCTGAGAGCAAAGTTCCCTTGAGTGGGGAGGGATGGGAGACAACCTTGGAGATCAGCAACAGATTCATAGTTGTCTAGGCTATTCAGTTACACATGAGACAGTGTGGTGAGAGGTTGTTTTCCACTCTATATAGTGAATCGTATTCCAAAGTGTAGTCCAAGTTCTTGTCTGTATACAAGGAGTTAGCAGAATTTACTTTTTTATTTACATACATACTTATTTCCTTTCCTTCACATCATGTCTGCCTCTGCTATTTCTTGTCATAAGTGCCTGAACAACCCTGATTCATTTTGTTATATCTGTGGCAGTTTCACCATTCCCAAAGGACAAATATCAGCACATTTGTCAGGCAAGCCTATTTTGCATATTTTAAAGTAAAACTTGGTGATCAAGATAAATTTTGGGCCTCTCACAAGGTATGCAAGCAGTGTGTCAAGAGTTTACGGATGTGGACAAAGGGAACACATGATAAGTTGCCATTTGGTATACCTATGGTTTGGCGAGAGCCCAGAGATCATTCAAGTGACTGTTACTTTTGTATAGTGAAAACGTCAGAATAGAACAAGAAAAATAAATGTAAAATAGAGTATCCTAGTCTACCATCAGCTATACATCCAGTGCCTCATTCAGCTGAAATCCCAGTGTCAGTTTTCATTGAACTACGCTCTTTCGAAAAACAGGAGTATGGTGAAGAACTAAGTGGCAGCAACGATGAAGATTTTGAAATTGAAGATGACTCAGTTCGTAAGGGATTGATCAGCATGAGTTGAATGATTTGGCATGGGATTTGGGACTATCCAAAAAGTTTCAGAACTCCTAGCATCAAGACTGCATGAGAAAAACTTGCTTGGAAAAGGAGTGAAGGCATCCTACTTTCGATCAAGAGAAAGTGCATTTCTGCAGTACTTCCAAAGTGATAGTGGCTTTGTGTATTGCTACAACATACATGGTTTAATGGAGGAATTGGGAATTCCAATCTATAACGCAACTGAATGGCAACTGTTCATCAATAGCTCAAAGCGGAGCTTGAAATGTGTCCTCCTTCAACAATGGTAATTTATTTGATGTAGTCGCAACTGTCCATTCAGTTTGTTTTTATGAAGAATATGAAGACTTTAATAAAGAGAGTCATTGATCTGTTGCAATATCACAAGCACAATTGGATCATCTGTGTTGACCTTAAAATGGTCTGCTTCCTTCTTGGTCAGCAGCGCAGATACACCAAGTAGCCCTGTTTTCTGTGTATGTGGGACAGCAGAGCTCGTGAGTAGCATTGGGTGGAGTTGAATTGGCTTCCAAGATCTGACCTCAAACCTGGTGATCCAAACATTCTACAGGAGCCACTTGTTGACAGAAAGAACATTATATTCTCACCTGTGCACATAAAACTGGGCCTCATGAAGCAATTTGTTAAAGCTTTGCCAACTGAAGGAGACTGTTTCAAGTATCTCTTTTTGGCATTTCCTAGCCTATCGTTTGAAAAGATAAAATACCTTAATATGTATGTTTGGTAGCAGAACTTACTACTTGTACACAATTTGACTTACAGTAACAATATATAGCCTTTATATGAACAAAATGACTCTAAATAAGCAGTATATTCAGGTAATTTTTTCTTTATTTTCCTTTGTATGTATATTTTGTATGATTTGGGGGACAAAGGGAGGGTATCCTGTACCTTGAAAAGTTGATGTAATAGAGAAAAACTGGGGCCACTTTTGGATTCAGATGCCAAAAATTAGTCAAAAACAAATGTCAGATATAACTCAACAAAAATTGTGTTCCCCAGTGTAAGAAGATGAACTATTAGAAAGCTATTACCACTACCACTCATCTATCTTGTGAATCAGGCAACAGAAATAGAAAATACACGATACAGAAATAAGCTGAACATCCTGATTTTTAAACATTTTTTAAAAAAGGTCATTCAACTGCCATATAAAGGAAAATTGGTTACTGATCTGGAGATGGGGAAAGCCAGGCAAGAAGCCGTGGCAGTGGATCCAGAAAAGTAGGAAAAGCTGAAAACAGACAGTAGCCACATGACTTAGAGGGTCTTGGTGCCACCGGGGCAGTGGTCAGAAGGGAAGAAGTAGCAGCTGGCTGTGCTGTCACTCCTCTGTGCCTCACCATCATGGGATAGCAGCAAGAGCTCACTGCATAGGCTCTGAATAGACTGACCCAGTTTTCAATCCTAATTCTCTCACTCCCAGCAGCAGGACCTTAGGCAAGGTATGTCGTCTTTCCATAAAATGGGGAGATGCCTACAATTCAGTTAGTAAGTGGATTAAATGACATGACTATTAAGTGCCCAGACAGGTCAGTACTTGGTGTTAGGTCTGTGCCCAGAAGGAAGGAGTCAAGTGGACCAGTTCAAAGCCTTTATTGAGGGATGTTCAAGCAGGCGGGCTGAGTCTGAGCGGAAAACAGCAGCAAGGGGAGGGGGAGGAGGATTTTTAAGGGTGTGGAGCAGACCCCCAGGGGGGTGAATCACCCCTCTGGTCAGCTACAGAGTCCAGGATGTGGGTGAAACAACAATGTCCTCTGGTTAGGGAGGGTTGCTGTGGGAACAGAAAGTCCAGATTTATGGCCCTCGTTCCTAGGAAATGCTCAAGAGGAGAGAGATCAGGATGCCAGCAACTGTGCCTCAGCTGCCTCTGACAATTGGGAACTTCCTGGTTGGGTATATGGCCAGTGACAGACCCTTGTCTCTGACAGGTGTTGGCTCGGGTCCTGCAAGACTGCAGGCCATGGTTCCCAAGAACACAGTGACCACTGACCATAGCCTGATTTGCAAGTCCCAACACAGGTGGCAGGCTTTGAGGCAGGCAACATGGGGTCTCTGGCCCTAACACTTGGTAACTGTCATTCAACATACCCATCCCCCTTTTACCTGATCAAAAGTCACCTCATTATTCCATGGATTAGTTAGGGTTTTCACTAACACAAGCCACCTTCCTTCCTCCTGCCATTGAGCAAATATCCTCCAGAATGTATGCTCCAAAAGAACAAGAACATAGTCTGTCTCATTCATCACTGCGGTCCCAGAACCCAGTACAGAGCCTGGTCCCTAGTAGATGCTCACTTAATGCTCATAGAATTGAGCACCTTATAAACACCATTCCACGTGCGAAGAATAGAGAAGAACAAGACAAAGCTCAGCTCTTAAGAAGCTTGAGTCAAGACAAAAAAGGAAATCATATGATTCCAGATAGTGTATTACAAAGTGTCAGGGAAGCCATTTAACCAGTGGGTGATCAGGAGAGGTAACACTGGAGCCTGGTCTTCCAAGCACAGCAGCTAACACCAACGCTGCGATGCACAGACCAGCTTCAGTGCTCGTGTAGCTGAAGCACAATGAATGAGAGGAAGACACCCCCAAGGAGAGGCTGCACAGGTGGGCAACGCCACTGCACACAGGGCCTTGGAGGACATAAAGACACTGGATTTTATTCTTGGTAGGATGAGAAGCCACAGGAAGAGTTTAAGGAGAGAAGTGACTCAATCTGATATATACTTCTAAGGGATCACTCTGGCTACTATGTGGAAAATAGGTTGGGAGACAGGTGATGATGGAAGCGGGGAGCCAAACTGGGTTATTGCAGTGTCCAGGAGAGGCAGGTGACTTGGATTAGAGCATATCAGTGGAAACAGTACTTGCACAACGACCAACTCCCCCACTTTTCAGCAGCATTTGACCCCTTGATTGCCTTTCCCCCCAGCCCTGTCCACCTGGGGAACAGATGTGTTATGTCAATGTCTACCACCCCCACAAGCCCAGGGACCCAAGGATGGGAGCCAGGCCTGGTTGAGCTCCAGCACCACTAAGCACAGGGTGGGTGTGACCATGGTGAGGCTCCAAGTGTGAATCAATGAACCAGTGAAGGAATGAAGGAGAGGCACCCTCCATTGAAGCCTTGTGTCTAAACACACAAGGATATCCGTAACCAGAAAGAGAAAACTGGGCAGACTGCAGGTAGTTTCATGAAATTATATGAGGCAAAATAACACAGCAGTTACGAGGAGTCAGGGCAAAGTGCAGCAACTACCGGGTCATCCCAATCTAGGTGTTCATGTGGATGAGGCCCTCTAGTCAGCGCCGGTGTGGGGCCTCATGCCAGCACTGAGACTGGCACCACCAAGGCAGGGATGCCTTTGACAGAGAATGTAGGCGCCACCGGCTCTGCAACCTGGAGGGAAAGCCCCTTCGGAGGAGCAGAAAAATTAATATGGAGAAAGACGCCTTCCTTGGGAAGGCAGCTGACCCAGAGAAGAATTTGAAGTAGGTCAGGCAGGAAACTGGGGCCCACCCGCTGGAGGGCTCAGGCTCAGAAACACCTTCTACAGCAAGCAGGGGAGTTAGGGCTGGGACCAGGGAGGAGTGAGGGGGCTCTGCTGGTAGGACCAAGAAGTGTGTCACCAGGAAGCCAACCTTCCACCTCCCAGGCAATGCAGTGCAGTTGAGAGTTGACCTGGCAGACTGAGCTGAGACAACTCGCATCTCAACTGCCAATTCCCAAACCACTCTCTCTCTCTGCTCCTGGACCCCCTCCCTAGCTCAGGCCTCAGGGCCCCTTCCCCAGATTAGGATAATGGAACCACCTCCTCCTCCCTGTCCCACCTCTGTCCATCCAGTCTACTCTCCTAGTTGTACTTGTGTGATCATTCAAGAGTTCTCCATTGCCCTCAAGACAGGATTCAAGTTCTTAAACTGGTCCTGCAAGTCCACCTTGATCTAGCCCCACCTATATCTTCGCTGCTCCTCCCGTGCCCATTTAACATGCCTCCCTCTACCAAACTCCTCCTGGTCTTTGCGCACATTGTTATTCCTTCTCCCTGGGATGTCCTCATCCCCTATCTCGGCCTCTGGACTCAGCGGAGGTCCTCTTCATTCAGGACGCCTTTTCTGATCAATACAGTCCTTGGCCGGCCCTGTGAGCACTCTACCAGATTGCCTGGTCTGGTACTCACCTCCCCGGGCCTCTGGATTCCTCTTCCCAACAGCACCAGCTCATGGTGAGCACTCCAGACTCCCTGCCATTTTGTGCCCAGCCCTGTGCTATCCACTAAGGATAATGATACACAGTAGTGTCTCTGCCATCAAGGAGAGCCAGTGTGCTGAGAGGCAGCCCCCACCCCCACCACCCCCACAGGTACCCAACACGTGGGGCAAGCTGACCACCTACTCCAAGGCTTAGAGGAAGGAGGGAAAGCCTTCTGGAAAAAGAGGAATTTAAGCTGGCCTCCAAGTATTTAAAGGTAGAGGAGCAGAAAGGGCATTCTCAGCAGAAGGAAGAAGCAAAAAGAGGAAGAATTGAAAGGACAATGTCTCTAACAAACTAGGACTCAGTCTAAGGAGAGGTGTGTTGGGGGGTGTGAAGCGCTGGGTCTGCAGGGCCCGCTGAGCAGCCTGTGCCCATCCTGTGTGTGATGGGAACCAGAGGAGGTCTGGGAGCAGGGCACTGACATGCTGGAGTCAGGCTCTGAAGGTCGAGGCTCCAACCCCATGCCCTAACAATGATGGCCAGAAAGTGCACAGAATAGAAACCATTTTTTGACTGTTAGTGGGCCTTACCCATGTGCTACCCACGGGCTGCCACATGGGGAGGGGGTCAGGGCAGAGACTGGGGACGAGACGAGGGAGCAAGGTCCAGACTCAGGGGGTCTTGGCTTCTTGGAGAGGTGAAGGGAAGGAAGCCTCTGCCCCAAGGTGAACATCTCCTCACAGGGTGGCAGCTGTGCCCTGACCAGGCTGGGTGCAGATTGAGTGGGTCCCTCCAGAGCCAGCTGGGAGGCTGGGCAGACAGCATTCAGAATGGCCGCTTTTCAGGGTTCATCAGTCGCTCCACCTCCCGCATCAACCGCAGACACAGCTCTTCTTGCCAGGGCAGAGCTACACACTGCACAGCCACAGGCAGCCCCACGCTCTTCTTCATGGCCTGGAAGGGACACAGGGAGGAGGATGGGAGGTGGTGAGGCAGGATCCCACTCTGGGTCCAGGAAGCACCCCAGCTAGAGAGGAAAGGCAGCACAGTGGGGCCAGGCTGCAGCCTTGCCAGGTCTTGCATTAAAAGGAGAGGCAAGGACTGCATGTGCTTATACCGTTTCCTCCATGGCAGCTTGAGTTAGGCTATGGTGAGTCCAGCGGAAGAGAGACCCAGAGGTGGCCAGGCCAGTGCCCATGACCTCACCTTCCACAGCGCCTTGTCCCAGATATCTCCAAAGTAGCCCCTGCAGTGCTCCATCTGGGCCTCATCTTCAGCGGTCACTGTGGTGACAGGAAGCACCCCCGCTGGGAAGTCCAGGCAGTTGTAGAGCATAGTGTAGCTGACGGCCCCTGAGACATAGCACAAGTGGCTGGAGCAGGCCCGGTGACTTTCAGTGCCAACTGTCCTGTCTGCACTTCTGTCTCCCACCCTGTGAAATGGCACCTGGTCTCCACAGATGGGGATAGGCTCTCTCCCAGGGCTGAGGCTTTTGTGAGGGACAAAACCCCCACCTGGAATTTTGTTCCTATTTTCTCGGCTTATCTAAATCCCACCTAGACTTCAAATACCACCTCCCAAAACCATAGACTCTGTAACTCAAGGTCTCCACCTTGAATAGTGGGGAGGAAAGGGAGCTCGTTCTCTCCCAGGGCACGCCACAAGACTCCCATCTCTCCAGCCAGGCAGACTGTGAGCTCCCCAAAAGCCAGATCCTATTCTACTTCCCAGCAGCCCCACCAGGCACAGGGCTGAATTCACAGAAGAGGAGGGATGGGTGGGGGCAGCAGGGGCATGGTAGGGCAGCAGGCCTCACCTGAGGCCCTGCCTGGGGCGTTCAAGTCCATAGCAGGGCCCAGCATGGGGGTGAGCAGCACATCCAGGTCCAGGGCTCTCCACTGGGCAATCACAGAGTTGCGGTACACCTGGGGAGGGCACCAGCAAGGGTGAAGCACTCAGACCCAGCCCTTAATGTGAACTCTCCAAAGCCAGCACCGTGTGTGTGGGGCTAGAGCCACCCCATCACCTGCCCAGGGGTCTAAACCGAGCCACAATGAGATGGAGGTCCTCAGGGCCCGTAGGCATGGCTGCTTTCAGGGCGAATCAATTTCTCCTCCTCCTGCATGAACTGTAGACACCATTCTTCCTGCCAGGGTGGCGAAGAGCATTGAGAGTAGGAGCCCCGGGCTGACCAAGCCCCCAAGGATGTACATTTGGGGAACTGAGGGTCAGAGAGCAGGGCCCAAGCAGGCCAGTCCAAGGAGGGGAAGCGGGAATGACAGGACGTTCCAGGAGACCAGTGGGACCGGTGCCCAAGAGACCCCACTGGCAGGTGCCCTCTCCACCCCCACCCCCACCCCACCCTCATCCAGACTAGGAGCTCTGGCCTCACCTCAATCTCGTGCTGCAGTTCCCAGAGCTTTCCAGTGGACCTGGCAGAGGGAGTGAGGTCACCAGCCATCATGGTCATAGCCATGGAGATTAGCAGTGTCAGAACCCTACTCTGAACACCTCCCAGATCTCATTCCTGCAGGGACCCTCCTCAACATTATGGAGGCTCTGAGAGGGAAGTAGTGCAGGGCCGAAGGTCAAGGCTCTACTGTCCCGTTGAGAAAATCAGGCCCCAAAAGGGACTTAGGCTGGGTCACTTAGTGACTCCACAGCAGAGCCAGGACCAGAGCCGGCCTGATTCCCAGTTACCCTTACGAGAGCACAGTGCTGTCAAAGGTCTGACATGCCTGGTGATGACAGAAGGAGCCAGTCCACAGGATGTCAGGCCTGAAAATGGGGCAACTTATGCTCTGCTTTTCCTGCTCGAGCCACTAAGGGGCAGGTAAGACTCAGTGCAGCTCAGTTCAGATCGCTAAGAGCAGCATCTCTCATGGGGTACCCCGTAACCCCCTCCCCCAGCCCCACAGAAACTCCTTCCTGGTCCTTGCCACCCATGCCCCAGTCAGGTCACCCTGCTACTCTCCACCACTCCCACACTGTTATCTCCCTCAGGCCCTTGCTTTCCAGCCAGACCTGGACTTTGCTAAGACAACTTCAAGGTCCCATCTGAAGGCCGCAGAGGGACCACATAATAGGCTCTAACTCGAGATCTCCAACTTGAATAGTGTTGGGGACAAAGAGCCCCCGTCCTCAGTACTAATCGAGTTGGAAATGTTAAGTAACAGAGTCGCCAGCCTGTCTGGGCCACTTCCAGCCTCAGAAGCTACTTCCCACCTCTTTTCCTGTCAGAAACCACTTAAATCCAGGTCAGGGGAAGAGAGAGGCAGGCAGCTGGGCAGGAAAATATTCTTACCGAGACTTCATGCCGCTGAGAAAGGCTGCCAGCCTTGGGAGCTGCAGAAGGACAGACACAGAGTCAGTGACTCAGCTTTGGGCCAAGTGCTGACAACAGTCCTCTGCAGGCCAAGCCACCATGCCTCCTCCCTCAGTCGCTCCCCTTACATCCCCAGCTGGCACCCCTTCCAGGATGCAGGCTGACTAAAGGGTAAAGGGCATGCGAGGAGCGGAAGAGTCTGGGTACGAGCTGAAGAGACCATGCCTGCCCAAACCATGAGAGGCTAAGGAGAAGCGGGAAGAGCCCCAGACACTCCCTCTCACCCACCCCACCCCTTCCACTCGCTATGCCCTCACCAGAGGCTTCAGCAGGAAAGCCAGCAGTCCTTTAAACCACCTAGGTAGCTTCAGAACCAGTATCAGGTCTCCCAAGCAGGGGTCCACAAAATCACCTTTGCTGGGAGACAAAGGGTCCAGTCTAGGCACTCCCACCCCAGACATCCCTCCCAGCTTACCCCTGCCCACTGCATCCCCCCATTTTCTACTCAGCAACCTTTGTCCACCTCCCTCCTCACCAGACTCCAGTAACCCCTGGTCTCTAATCCCTTCACCTGCCTCCTTTCAAATGTGTGGTTTGCTTCTGCTACTCCTTCAGAATGCCTGGGCTCTACCCCACCCCCAGTGGAGCTCCCCAAGGCAGGACTCCATGTCGCACTCGCTGGCAAACTCCACTCGGGGCAGTAAGGACTGAGGGCAACATTTCCCTGGCCAGAGCTTAATGCTGAGGGCACCCTATTGATGACACCAGCCCAGAGGCACCAGTGGGGCTATCCAGAGTGGGCCACCTATGATGCTTGTCTTGGGAGCTGTCCCTGGTTCTAGATCTCAGGAAAAGGTCCTGGACAGCCAGCCTGGGCCAGAGTGAGGTGTAGCACCTTCTACTGAAGCCTAGACCACACTCGGCTACTGGGGGAAGTCTAGTCAGCCCAGGCATGTCACCATGAGGCACCTGCACAGCCCTGTCCTCTGTCTCTCTCAATCTTTAAGGTCTGAAAACATTCAAGTGGAATGAGCTTCTCTAATTGTGAGCTCTGCAAAGTCCCTTAAAGCAGATCTGGTCCAACCCACCAACCT
This sequence comes from Furipterus horrens, assembly GCF_987537825.1. NCBI lineage: Eukaryota > Metazoa > Chordata > Mammalia > Chiroptera > Furipteridae > Furipterus > Furipterus horrens. The sequence continues at coordinate 31,533,126 of NW_028327173.1, read as the reverse complement.
TACAAAAGAGAAAACTGAGGTCCTGCTTGAAAGGGAAAGACGTGGCTCAAGTCAGAAGAACCTGGAGTCGCAGCATGATGTCTAGACCCCTGCCCTCCTGCTTGATCCTGCCGTTGTCTCTCAATCTTTCCCAAACAAACAGGTAGTGCCCTTCCCATCTCCTACCTCCCAAAAAGCTCAGCTCAGGGCCAGGCCACAGATGCTCAATCCAGCCTCCCCTTGCACTGGCACCTTTCCAAAGTCTCCCTGGTAAGGTCTGTCCAGGCTCAACCTGCAGTTGGAGATGCAGCGTGGTCCTTGCCCAGGATGCTTAGTCCTATTTTGTGTTTAGCTGAGGCCTGTCCCCCATCTTCCCCCAGGTGGCCCGCCCTTGGGGGTCAAAGCACCCTGCTGCTTTCCCTGGGTCTACCCATGTCCTGCTCCCACCACAGACCCCAAAGCCCATCAATACTCACAAATTCTGTAGGAAGCTGCTGCCGCCATCACTGAATATCCCACCCATCGACAGGGTCTCCAGAGCATAGGGTATGTTCCTTGGCAGGAAGGGAATCAGCTGCAGAGATGGAAAGGTATAAGACTTCCATACCTAGGAACCCTGGGTCCCACCACCCCCATGCTGCCCACGTGGCCTTGAGAATGGGCTGGACCAACTCTGCCACAGAGTAGCTCTCACTAGAGCCACAAAGTTAGCCTTACTGGCCCATGAAAACTCCGTGGAGCCACACATAAACTTGTCTGAGATGAGCAGACCAAAACCTGCTCTCCTACCCCCTCAGGGCCCCGGGAACCTGTGGATAGGGGCACACCATTGTCTGTGGTTGAGGAAGCCCTCCAGCGCCACGCTCACACATCCCTAGCACAGGCTGAGTTCACCATCAATCATTTACCCCAATGCTCCTGATTAGCCCTCTATATTCTGACGCCACAGGGACACAGTTTCCATCCCCAACCACAAAGCAATCAGGGTGCAAGGATGCCAGGAGGGGATGGCGGCTATGGGTGCCAGGAAGGTTTCCCTAAAGGAAGGGCCATGCCACGCCACAACTTCTGGGCTCCTGCAGCCATACCGTGTGGCCTGCAGCCTCAAGCCTCTGCTTGGTCTCCAGCACGGCCCGCTTCATGGCTGGGGTGGGCATGGTATAGTTGTCCGTCTCATAATACCCCACACGCAGGGGCCGAGAGCTTGCATAGACCTGGGGACAAAACCCAAGAGTCAGAGTCTGGTCAGGAGAGGAGGCGAGTCAGGTCAGGAGCCAAGGCAGGGCTCCCAGAGTTTGGAAGCTACTCAGCTTCCACAGCTGCCAGGCTGCAGCCAGGATCCCCTGAAATTTGACTGCCAGCAAAGCTAGCCACTTTCACAATATGCCTTCATGATGGCCCCACAGGGCGGCAGAGCAGGTATGAAGATTTCTGTAAGAGGAAAGTAAGGCTTCAGATCTAGATAGGGAGATAGGCACACAGTGGGCTGAAACTGGCCCAAGGCCACCCAACGCAGAGTGACAATACTAGGACTCGAACCCATGCATCCTGTCTCCTGAGCCAAGGCTCTGCACTGCCTGTTTCAAGAATACGAGTCCTAAGTCCATGATAATTTGTCCCAGACCTCAGGACAAGGACCTCATTTCCACCTGTTCAATTAGAACATCCTCCTCTGCTGGGGCTGGGAAGCTCACCCCATCAGCCCAGATTTCCCACCTGCCAAGAAACACTGAGGCTGACTCTCCTGTCCAGGGGCCTTCAGGCTCTCCTAGGCAGCTGGGGCTGGGTGAGGGAGAAATGGAGCTTACTGTCTACATTAATGTGACTTTACTATCCACTGTCTGCGTCCATCTAACTTGATTAACCCTGACTGCTTTGTACATAAAGTACAAATAATTTTATTTTTCATTCTTTAAAAACCCATCAACTCTTCAATAGAAGTTATCAATTGAGTTTATACTCCAAGATTCCTTAAGTCTCTCACTTTAAAATCCTCACCTTGCTGTGTCCACCAATCCTAAACTATTATTACATCATGATCCTTACAAACCCCCAGGTTGAAATACCTGCCTTAAACCAGACTTTAAAATCTCAACAATATCTCTACTTTGCCCCGGTTCCTCCCATCCTCCACCACCACCCCTCCCCACCCTGGTGCTACTAAGGCTCTGTTGAGGCAGCATTCTCTCTTGACACAGAAATTAATAAACTCAGCTTGGTCTGATCAACAGGCTGTTCGGGTGGTATTCCGGGGAGCCAGCACTCAATTCTGTCCACAGATCCCAGCTTTCTCTGGCAAGGAGATAGCTCTGCCTTTAACTGTCCTAACTTACTCAGCCTACATGCCAAGCACCACAGTGAAGACTGGGGCTATGGGCACAAACATTGAAGAAAGGCTCCTATTTGCTGAGGGTCAAACACAGAGCAGGTGCAGAAGTTCTCTCTCAAGTTGTTCTCAGGGCTGGGAAGCAGTTCCTTGGTCATAGCAGCAGAGGCCAGAGCTAGAAGGCAGGGCCTGTCCTCAGCAGAGATTCCCAGCTGCCAGTCTGAGATTTCTAAGTGCAGGTAAGGGTTCCATCTGGTGGTTGTCTTGGGAGCAGCAGCTGATCCTGGTCTCAGGGCGCTGGGGGTGGTTTTCAGGAGACGGGGCCTCCAAGGCCTGCCCACACTGCCTGGGGGCTGCTTTCTGGGCTCAGGAGCACCAGTCATACTGAACCACCCCCCATGCCCACTCCTACTCCTGCTCACCTCCTCCTTGAAGGGCAGTGGGGGCACGGTGGGGTCCAAGCGGAACATGTCCTCACACAGCAGTGCTCGCAGGCACAGTGCCAGGCTCTCGACGTCCCGGGCCATGGGGCCAACTGAGAGCTGTACTGTCGGGGTGGGAAGGGAGGCAAGAGAGGTCACTCGGCCCCAGTGGGCTCTGGGGTTGTGTCCAAGCAAGGGCTGGGCCAAGGAGTGTGGGCAGAGACAAGGAGGTCAGAACTCAGACCTAGAGTGGATGGGGGGCCAAACTCTTCCCCCAGGAGAGGCAGGGGAGAAGTGGATCAGGCAGAACCCATCCCCCACCAGGGGAGGGACACTAAGGGAACCGCAAACCTCACCTGCCACTTGTCCATAGATACAGCCCTTCAAGCCAATCTTGCTGAATAAGAAACACAAAATGTTGGAAACAGGAAATAGCCAACCTCTCCCCTACTCCACACCCATATAGCAGCTTGGAATCCTTGCCACTTGGAAACTAGGAACCAGGACTAGTGGTGCTGTGACACATCCTCCCAGTGAGGGAACCCCTGCCTGCAGCCCAGAGAGGTGGAAAGCTAGGCCCAGGTCACACAGCAAGGGGCCCAGGAGCTTCCCCCACCCATCTCCTACACCATACCCCACTCACTTCCTACACCATACCTGAGGCGGTTCGCTGTGGGCTTGAGACCGCAGATGCCACAGAATGAGGAAGGAAAGCGGATGCTGCCCCCAATGTCAGTGCCTAAGCCCAGGAGAGAGCCTCCAGCTCCAATGAGGGCCCCTTCACCCCCCGAGGAGCCACCTGGGCTCTTGGAGGGGCTCCATGGGTTTGTCGTCTGGCCAAAGAGGGGGTTACTGCAGTCATAGCTGGAGGAAGCAGGAACGGGTCAGCCATGTCACAGCGGCACGGGTGACCCTGCCTCTGCCCCACACAGGAGACCCAACCTGAACATGGACTGGGGGACGTTGGTATGCACGAAGGGCACAGCACCCTGCAGCTTCAGCACCTGCACCACCACGCTGTCACACTCCGCTGGCACACCCTCATTGATGCTCAAGCCCAGGGTCGAGTCCTGGCCCTAGAAGGATAGACGGCCACCGAGGAGGACATGACTGATGAGTCGGGGCCCTTCAGCAGTGCAGGGTCCGTTCCCACTACCCTCGCACAGGCCAAGGCAAGGCACCCCACGGTGCCTACTCAAGGCCTCTGAGACCTGATTCTTCCAGGGAGCCAAGGGTAACCCGGGCCACAGAGCTGGCTGGCAGAGATGGGGGATGCTGAGGCCTGATACTGAGGCAGAGCTCACCTTGTAGCTGAAGCACTCCTTGAGGCTCACAGGGACACCATACAGCAGGCCCTGCCTTGGGGCCTGGGACAGCTGAGTCTCACAGTCTGCCAGGTAGGTGGTCACACAGTTGGTCCCTTTGTTCACTTCCCAGGCCTAGGGGAGGGAGAAATGAACATGAGGCAGAGTGAATCTGGCCTTTTTTATACAAAAAACAAATTGTGGTAAAATATACATAACATAAAACTAGTCTTTTGAAGTATACGCAGGGAAAGGGTAGTCAGCAGCATGGCCCAATGCACAGAGGATAATCCAGGGCTCAGCACCCACCTCACTGGGGACATCTGGTCCCCACCTCAGCCTGGCTGTCTGTGACCTTCAACCCCAAGATGAAGAGAGAGTGTAGTCACAAAGCCAAGGCACAAGAGGCACTCAAAGGAGTGAGATACTGGCACCAGAAGCCCCCCGGGAGGGAATGAGTTGGGAGGAGGATGACCCTTGGCCACTCTCCTCCTCCTTCAAGCCACATCTCTTCCCAGTGAGGCAGACAAGAACCAGACAGGGGCAGATCACTGTCTCAGATCACACTGTCAGCAAAGAGCAGGAGTAGACCCAAGCTCCAGCCTCCTGGAGCCCAGCCCACTCTCGTCTGGCTCAGGCCCGACGCACATCTGCCCCAAGAACTGTACCCTCTCCCAGGAACTCTTGAATCTGATAATTAAGTGGCGTGGAGGAGTGACCAACTCACAGTAAAGGGGGTGGGGCTTGACTGAAAGTAATGACCCACTCATAGTGGCTGCATGCCACTAGGCCTTGCTAAAACCCTCACACCACTAAAACCCTCACACCACATTCAACAGGACCCTACAGGAAGGGAAGACCAGGGAAGAATGAAGTACAGCTTTCAGTAAACACTCCTTTTCCTGTGAAACCCCTGAGATGAGTGTAGGTCTTGTTGTCACACTCAGGCTTATGAAATCTCTCTCCACGCTACCTAAGGCAGGAAGGTAGGAGGCCAGTTTATAACCAGAATGCTTTCCTGTGAACTCTTTCAAGAAATCATACACAAGTCACACTCATAACGTATTTCAAACATATTTCTTGGGCCCTTACAATATAAAAGATACAGTGTCAAGCACTAAGGTGCAAAGATTAATAAGACAAGTTCTGTCCCCCCAAAAGCTCACATTTGACATGGGAAAGAGAAAGACAAGGCAGGCCCTATAATGCGATGAAAAATGTACTAACTCAGGCTGGGAGGGGAGGAGGATGAGGGAGAAGAGGGGGTTTCTTCTCTGAGCCCTGAAGGCTCAGCTGGGGGGAGGGGGGGAGGACTATAGTACCAAGCAGGGCAAAGAAGAGGGAGAAGAGCCTTCCAGAATAAAAGAACCTCACCCGAGCCAGCACAGAGCATGGCAGGCCCTGGGTGCCAGGGAACTGCCAACAGCTGAGCTACTACTGAAGCCCCAAGCTCCCAAAGGCCTTGGCCAGAGAGGATGCTGGAGACGGAGGAGAAACAGATGGGTAGAGACCTGAAAAGGATGTGGCCAGGAGGCTGGCTCTTGATCATGAAGGGAGATAGTGGTGGAGGACCAAAGGAGATGAAGAGGGGTGAGGATGAGGGGACGGACTAAAGAGAGCCATAGAAACAGAACAGACTAGACTTGGTGACCAATGGGGTGGAGGCAGGAGGGAGAGGGAAATCTGGGCTGAAAGCCAGGTTTCCGCCTAAGACAACATGCTCAGTGTCCTCCTCCCACCCCTACACACAGACTCAATCTCTCTCTCTTCTCTCTCTCTCACATCCAGACACACACACAAACAACACGCACCTCTGCAGCTCTGGCTTCTTTCCTTCCTGGTAGCCCCTGGCACTGTGGTCCCACCATGGCCCTCAGCAGGATGAACTCCAGGCCAGGTTTTCCCCACAGCCTGTGCAGGAGAGCACATAGGAAGACGCTGCCAAGATCAGTGTCTGGCCTTACCTTTCCCATATAGGTGAAGAGGGCAGCCTCCGGGGACAGCTCCCCACTGTGTAACTTGTGCACCAGTTGAGGCAGGGTCAGGGCCAGCAACGCCTCTGAGTCCAGGTCAGGGTTCTGGGGAGACATCTCAGATCAGTCCCCCCCACTCCTGCAGCAGACACCTGTGGCCCATGTTCTTTGCGTCCCCACACCTACTACGCAGATGCTCACTGTCATATGCCAATCCATGATAGACATGCCCATCTGCAAACCTGACACTGTGACCGAGTCAGGGCAAGCCCTTGCCACCTTAGACAGTGCAGATATCTCTTCAAGAAGCTTCCTAGAGGGGACACCCAGGGAGAAGCCATGTTCAGGATGATTTTTAAAAAATAAATTAGAATTTATTAAAATTAAAAAGCTAGGCTCTGTGAAAGATGAAATGACAAAGTGTACACTGGAGAGAAATATTTGCAAACCACATATTCAAACAAGGGGTAGTGTCTGAATGTACAGAAACCCTCAAAATGAAACAGTGAAAACAACCCAATTACAAAATAGGCAAAAGACACAAACAGGCATTTCATTGAAGAGAATATATAGATGGCAAATAAACAGATGAAAAAATAAAAATCACTGAGATATTAAGACACACATACCAGAACACCTTAAACTAAATATGTAAGAACAGTCCCAAGTGCTGGTGAGGCTGTGAAGACACCAGTCACTCGTGCACCAATGGCGGTGAGAGGAAAAGGTACAGGCGCTCTAGAAAACAGCATGGTGACTTCAAAAACCAAACAACAATAACAAAAACCTGCGATTATTACACATCCCAGCAACTCAACCCCAGGATATTCATCCCAGAGAAATGAAAACTTGTGCCTGAAAGGGTATTCAGAAATTGCATATTACAAAGAAAGGTCTGACTGGCCTGGCTCCAGGAGACTTCTGAACCTTTGGAATGTTCTGGCCCAGGCTGATGATTACACCATTACAGACCACCACCATCAACGGCTGCCTACGTGTGCCAGGCACCATGCTGGTGTGCTCTGTGGTTGGTAGAAATCTATTACCATTCTCCTTGTACAGTGAAGAAAGTAAGGTCCAGAGAGGGGAAGTGCCTTGCTTGAGACCATGTAGGCAAACTCTAGTTCTCTGCCCACTCAGCACAGGCTGCCCACTGGCTGTCCACCTGCACCTGACCACCCAACCACTAACAAGGGAGGGGGGCAACAAGAAGATCCCACCCTGGGTGGTTAGGCTGCAGCTGAAGGCCACCTACAAAGGAGGATTTTTTTTCATTATTCCACAGATATGGTGCCTATTCTGTAGCAGGTACCACACAATAATCATGGGGCTTTACAGCTGTGAACAAAAAAGACATACCTTCTTGGGGAGGTTTACACAGGTACAGATTAGTAGTGAGCAGATAATAAGTAAACAAATAAGAATTTTAGATGGTGATAAATAACGTAAGGAAAATAAAACTGGGTAAGGGAAATGGGCAGCATACAGGTAAAGGGTGGTCAGGGAAGAGCTCTCTGAAAGAGAGACATTTGATCAGACACCACCGCCAGGTCTCAAAGGCACCCAGAGTCCCTGGGATCAGCCCCTACCTGCAAATACCCATTGGCTTCCTCCTCGGGATACTGGGCTGATTAGTAAACTGGGCCAGAGGCGATCTGAGTCACAGCCACCAGTTCGCCAGGTGCCTCCTTGTTGCCAAATCCAACAGAAACTTGACTTTGTTTCTTTTGCTCCATGTCTCACTGACCCTACATCAGCTTTCTTCAATTTCCTCCTGGGCCTGGAAATACCACCCTCCCTGACTTTCCTCCTGCCTTTCAGCTACTTCTGTCATCCACTCATTCAGTCAGTCAAACATTTCCTGAGCATCCACTATGTGTCAAGGACTATGTTAGGGACTACGAATTTAGAAGTAACCAAGACATGCAAGTCCCTGCTTTCAGAGAGCTTACATTCAAGAAAACAAACACATCAATAAATAATGAACAGACCATGGTAAGTGTGAGAAAGCAAACAAAGAGTGTTGTGGTAGAAATAAACAGAGAACTGACCCAGATGCTATGGGCAGACCTCTCCTAGGAGGTGACATTTCAGCTGTAATTTGAAGGATGAGAAGGAGCCAGACAGTAGAGAGAGACAGAGGTTCTTTGAGTTTCCCTCTGGGCACCTCTTCTTCCCTCTCTGATGCTGGGAGAAGTCATTCTTTCTGGCGGCCTCCCCTCCAGGTTCTCCACCTACCCAATGGCCTCCTGACCCTCCAACCAGCCTGACCCAACTGAGCTTAACTTCATTCCAAAGGCTTAACTTCTTTGTTGGTAAACAGCTTTATTAGTTCAAATCAAGACACCACACTAGCACATCATGATGATGCAGCACTTACCTCTTCCCTGGATATTTCTTTAAAAATATACAAAATGAGCCCTGGCTGGTGTGGCTCAGTAGATTACCAACCTGCAAACCAAAGGGTCGCTGGTTCAATTCCCAGTCAGGGCACATGCCTGGGTTACTGGCCAGGTCCCTAGTTGGGGGCACACGAGGCAACCACACATTGATGTTTCTCTCCCTCTCTTTCTCCCTCCCTTCCAGTCTCTCTAAAAATAAATAATCTTTAAAATATATACATACAAAATGAGAAGTGAACATTCCCCCAACTCTGTGACCAGACTGCCCAGTCCCTCTTCGGAAAAAAAAAAAAAAGTTAACAGTTTCTGATGAAATCTTAACAGAAAAAAAAAGTTTGTGAAAAACCCACAATGTATATAATTGTTGACATATATTCTACTTTTTCACAAATGGATTATACTATATACACAGTATTACACCTTGCCTTTCTCACCTCACAATGAAAATAGCAAGATTGTTTTTCCCCGATTATGTAAATATGTGGTCCTTTTTTTTTTTTTAAATGCCTAACAGTATGGAAAGAGTAAAAATCACCAGAGGGCCCACCACACTGGACAATTACCACTGACAGTCTGGTCACCACCATTTCCTGCCTGGCTACAAGGTGCCCACAAACCCATAAAGGTCCTGTGCATCTCAACTAGAAGCTATCAGCAAGCTCTCCTCCATTCTCGGCATAAATTTTTAATTCTTTCCTAATGTTCTTCCATGTTGAAAGTTGATGACACCGCTGTTAGCGGCTATTTTAAAGTCTTCAACTAGTTATCAGGAAGCTGAGACATTTTCTCCTTCATAACACACCAAAAGGAAGTCTGCACCTCCAGGAGACTTGGGGAAAATTAACTTTGTACAGAGAATGCAGGAAAGGGTACAGATAACTTCAAAATGAGTGTGTGGCCACTCTGTATGCATACTTTTTCAAGGGAAGGATACTATAGCTATGATTGAATCTGTGGACCAAAAAAAGGGTTCTATGGAACAGAACCTCAGAGGGTGAGCTAATCATAAATTCCTAACTGGGCAGGTCATGGTGGGTAGTCATTCCCTAGGCCTATATAATTTCTTTAGTGAAAGGTTTTAAGCCAGTCTGTCCACAGTTCTTCTGCATCTAGGTTAACACACCTTTGAAATGCCGAAAGTAATACCACTGGAAGGGAGTATTAACTCTCAAGAGAGCATATAATCTTATTAACTGTCCTGTAATCCAATCCCTGCCTTGCTTTCTCCAACCATCCTATGTCCCTCCTTAATTTCAAATGCATAAAAGGAGCTACAAACCTTTTAGTCTCTGGAGCAGCCATTTTCAACTGCTGTGTCGCAAGAATTTTTTAAAATCTGAAATAATTGACTGTTTAGTCAGGAGCACTAACTCTTTTCCCTTAGATTGTCAAATTAAAAAATGACAACAGCCAACAAATAATAGCCATCCAGTGTGAATGCCCTGTCTTGAACCATAAATATATAGGTCATGTGATAGAATTGCATCTTACTGGTCACATCACATAATAAGAGTGTGTCTGATTGGTTAATTCTCGGTACCAGAAATTTTTATAGCCCTGGCCTGGTAGCTCATTTGGTTAGAGCATCCTCTGATTCACCAAGTTTGCAGGTTTGATCCCCAGTGTGGGCACATACAAGAATCAACCAATGATTGCATAAATAAGTGAAACAACAAATCGATGTTTCTCTCTCAAATCAATAAATTTTAAAAATATATTTATTGATTATGCTATTACAATTGTCCCAATTTTTCCCCTTTGCTCCCCTCCACCTGGTACCCTCATTCCCTCCAGGAATCCCCCACTCTTAGTTCATGTCCATGGTCATGCATGTAAGTTCTTTGGCTACTCCACTGCCTATACTGTTCTTAGCGCCCCCCTGTCTATTCCATACCCACCAATTTGTGTTTCTTAATCTCTGTACCTTTCCCCCCGATTTTCCCCCTTTGCCCTCCCAATTGATAACCCTCCAAATGATCTCCATATCTATGGTTCTGTTCCTGTTCTGCTTGTTTGCTTAGTTTGTTATTGGATTTAATTATTGATAGCTGTGATTTTATTGCCATTTTAATGTTAATCTTTTTTATCTTCTTTTTCTTATATAATTCCCTTTAGCGTTTCATATAATAATGGCTTGGTGCTGATGAACTCCTTTAGTTTTTTCTTGTCTGGGAAGCACTTTATCTGCCCTTCAATTCTAATTGATGGCTTTGCTGGATACAGTAATCTAGGTTATAGGTCCTTGCTTTTCATCACATTGAATACTTCTTGCCAGTCTCTTCTAGCCTGCAAAGTTTCTTTTGAGAAATCAGCTGATAGTCTTATGGAAATTCTTTTGTAGGTAACTCTCTGCTTTTCTCTTGCTGCTTTTAAGATTCTCTCTTTATCTTTAATCTTTGGCATTTTCTTTTTTTTTTTTAAAGATTTTATTTATTTATTTTTAGAGAGGGAGAGAAACATCAATGTGTGGTTGCCTCTCATGCGCCCCCAACTGGGGACCTGGACAGCAACCCAGGCATGTGCCCTGACTGAGCCAAGCAGAGGGGGTCTTAGAGTCAGGGAGGTTCAGGCTGGGGCTAAGTTCAGCCTATCTCCTACCTGCCCTTAAGACCTACAAAACTATTGTCATCAAGATCCCAACCCTTTGCTCCTAGACTCCTGAGGTAACTCTCCCTTTCTTCTTCAGTCTTGGCAAAACCAAACGATAATTTCCTGGCTTCCCCTCCTGGAAGAGCCAAGCTTTGGGGTTCTGAGGCCAAGCTCTCTTGCCCCAGGGAGGATGTGTAAACAGCTCTTTGTATTTCAGAGCCAAAGTTTCTGCCCTGGAGGATCCCATTCTTAAAATTAATGAAAGGTGGTAGTTCCAGAGGGAAACTAGATACTGATTTTCATGTCAGGGTGACCGAGGCCAGGATCCTCACCTCCACGCACATGTATTTTCATTTGCCTAGGTCACCCTTATCTGAGAGAATTCTTTCTGCATAACCATTACACAGCTCAGACTGGCCGGGTGCCACCTTTGTTAACTTCATGTATATATACGAGCCCCATGCAGTTCAAGCTACGCAGATGATTTTAGCTCCCATGGCTACCATCCTTGCCTGCCACCGCAGGATGAGAGTGAAGGGGGATGATCCCTTGGCCCCTGTTCTCATTCGCCACCACAAGAATTGAAAGGCAGATCCTGTTGTTCCTGTTCTCGCCCCCAGAAGCCAGATTAAACTGGTATTAATTCCCTCTCCAATGCTCCACTGTCATTTTTCCGTCTCACCAAATCCAAAGTAAACCTGGCTGGAGATGAACTCCTGTGCTTGCCACACTGATGCTTGCAGCTGAAGTGAGAGAAGACCCGCCTTTCTTCCACCCACACTCCTGCCAGAAGGTGGGTTTCTTGCAACTGGGAGTTCTACAGGCAGAAACTGTGGGTGGATTCCTGCAGCTGTCCCACACAGTGTTTGGAGCTGGCAGAACTCTACTGGCTACCTTGGGAGCAGTTGAGTAGATCCCTAAGTGGGGCACCTATGAGTTCAGGCAGAGAAGGACTGCACTGTGAAGAACCTGTGCTCAAGTAGGGGAAGTAACCAGTTTGGATTCAACAGCAGGGCCTCCCAATCTGGGCAGAGGGAACCCTAAAAATTGACTGACTGTAGACTTTTTAGCCAGCTTTATGAGGGAAGGCTGGAACCAAATACATTTTGATTTAATAAATAAATACATATATATGCTGGCCCAAGAATGGTATAGGAGTAAATTCATCCCATTACATCTAGCCATCCCCCTGGCTGGTTTGGCTCAGTGGATTGAGTGTCGGCCTGCGAGCTAAGTGTCGCTGGTTCGATCTTCCAGTCAGGGCACATCAGAGAAGGAAAACTCTGACTCCAAAAAACCTCCGCTGCCTTGCGGCATACCTCTTCAGGGGAAAGGCTAGGGGAGTAAACCCCGACAGAAAATCCGGAGCCGGAGTCCCTAAGGCGGTTTGACGTTGTAGTCAACACCGGCAACTCCTGCAGCGCACCTGAAGCCAAGCTGTATTGACTCCGTCTTTCCCTTGGACCCTTCAGCTGCGAAGAGAGGGGGGGTCTGCTGCATGGGCAACAGCAGACCCTCCATATCACCCTGCCCAGGCTCTGTAGCTTCAGCTTCACTGGAGAGGACACTCCAGCGTCATCGCAAGATGTCGATTCAACACGGGAGGAGACAGATACCGTGTCACTCCTGAGTCGGACTGCACAGCCATTCTCGGCGATGCAGATAGACTCTTAAGAAGCTACACCATCGTCTCTCGAGACGGACGGCTGCCGACGACATCTAGCCAAAACCTCACCACAATCAAGGCCACACCCTGGGCCTGGCTGGCATCCAAGGTCTAGTCTCCTTTCCTAATATATCTCCACTGCTCCTCTCCACTGGAATGAGGCTGGACAGTCCCACTGGGTATCTAGGTTGTAGTTCCAGCTCAACCCCAACTCAAAAATCACTTGCTGCATCTGAGCATCTGTTAGGAGAAATTTTCTGTGACTCCCTCCCAGTCTCCCACCTAGGCACACCCTCCTGCCTCCCGTTGTCTCCATCACCTGGACCACCTTCTTACCTGTCAGATAGAGTCCTATCAAAACACATACCCTCACAAACACTTGTGGCAATTCATTTCTCCCTCAGCACATAAAACAACTACCACAGTTCAGCATTTTGACTTCTGACTAGGGCTGGCATCTCATATACCTGGAGAGAAAGTCCCCTCTTTTAGGTCCCTCCTCTGCCCACTACACACATTGAGCTGATCTAGAAGGAGAAACCCTTGTTGACAGATCACCGAGGGAAGGTCTGTAACTAAACCTGCTCATAAAAGAGGATTGTCAGGAGTTGGCCATGACACCCTGAGCTGGTGAGACTCCCTTTTCAGCCTAGCTCTGCCAGTAACTCCCTGTGCATTTGGGCAAGTCTCTCTCTGGCCCCTCTTAGGCTCCTCGCACACAAACCAATGAGTTTGAACTGTAAGCTCTCCAGATTACCTTGGACATCACTTGGTGAATCCAAAGTCCTAACCCTAAGCATCCTATTAGTTCTCACGCCTGCGTTTTAGTGTTCTAATAGTCAGTGATCTTGAGATTCATTGGCATGGAGCAGAGCTCCTCTTTTCTTTCTCTTTCCTTTTTTTTTTTTAAATAGTCACCTGAGGATATGTTTTCACTGATTTTTAGCAGAAGAGGGAGGGAGAGAGTGAGAAAGAGAGCGAGAGCAAGGAGAGAGAGAGAGAGAGAGAGAGAGAGAGAGAGAGAGAGAGAGAGAGAGAGAGAGAGAGAGAAATCGATGTTGCCTCCTATATGCGCCCCCACCGGGGATAGAACCTGCATCTTAGGCATGTGCCCTGACCAGAATCGAACCTGCAACCTTTTGGTGCACTGGACGACGCTCCAGCCAACTGAACCACACGGCCAGGGCCAAAGGTCCTCTTCTGAGCCAGTGCCCATGGCCTTCTAAGACCTAACCTGTCTCTTTCGTTTCCCTTCCTCCTCTTGGCCCCACCTGGCTCAGAAAGAGTACCGAATGCCTTTGGGCAAGAAGGGATTCCGAAAGTTACAAACCTGCGCTGCCCACACACCTGCGCTGCCCGTCACATGACCCCCTGCGTCCTGCAGCGGGAAGTGCTGCTGGGGGTACTCCCCGCCGGTGTCCCTATATCCCGACCCCAACCGTCACCTGGAGCCGGAAGCGCTGCACTGCCTTGTCCATGCTTTCCAGGGCCACTTGCTGTTTCTGTCGCGCCCGGGCTGCCGCACCCCGCGCCTTCCGACGACCAGACCAGCGCAAGGCCACAGCCGCAGCCACGAAGCAGCAGGCCAGGGCAGCTCCGGAGGCACCGGAGAGCGTAGCCCACAGTTCGTTCAGCACCATGATCTCCTGCTGCCGAGAGCTGCTGAGACCCAAGAAGAACCAGCCCTCGTGGATTCTGCCGCAAAACCCGGCCTGGATCTGCCTGCGCCGGAGGAGCGGGAGGAGAGCTGCGCTGCTGCAGGCCTGCCAGGGAGCGCGCTGTTGCCAGGCAGCAGGCCGGCGGTGCGCAACGGTCAAGGTCTGGCCCAGGTGCACGGCTGCCTTGCTGGAGTCGCTCCCCGAGTCCTCGTGCGCTGGGTCAGGCTGAGCTGGAGGACCGGGAGGGGCAACCGCTTCCTGTGGGCGTCCTCAGAAGCACGAGCGTTAGCAGCGGCAGCGCCGAGGCTCTGCCCGGCCTCAGCCCCGCGCACCCCAGAGGCCCAACTCCCGGAAGACGAGGACAGCCGGTGACCCTGCGGGAAAGGCCAGACAAGAGGACCGGGAGGAGACACAGACTGGGCTCGCGGACCTGATCAGTCGCCGCAAACGGTTTAGCAGCATCTTTCCTGGAGAATCTTGCGTCAGGGCCGGTACCACAGGACACCCCCCCCGACCCCCCGCGCGCGCGAGGCTTGGAGGGTGGGCAGCCCTGGGACCCGCTCTGAAAGTTCCTCTGGGATGCCCACCTGCGGGCCCCTCCCCTTTATCCAACCCTGGGATCCCATGTTTCTGGCCCTGGGCTCTTCATGGACAAACCAACCATCACTTGTCCTTCTGCTTAGCCACCCCGCAAACTGACTTTCCCGTCATCTTTTTCCAGTCCTGGGCCCTCTTGGAGTTCTCACGCAGCAAGCAGAAAGAATGCCTGACCAGGAGTCTGGGGACCTGGTGCCCTTCATTAGGAGGGTGGAGAGTTCTCACGCAGCAAGCAGAAAGAATGCCTGACCAGGAGTCTGGGGACCTGGTGCCCTTCATTAGGAGGGTGGAGGATGACACACACATACACACAGGTGCACACACTTCTCCCATCTAGGCCTCTCTCACAGGACTTTATGTGCTTTATTTCATTTGTCCTCCCAACAGACCTGTAAGGAAGGCATTTTTATTATCAATTTACAGATAAGGTACCTAAGGACAAGAGGGGTTAAGTGACTTATGTGGGTCACACAGGTGGCTGAGTAGGGTTTCCAACTCATGTCTAATCCTAAACCACTGCTCTTACCCATGAAGTACCACCATTACCACCCCTGGAAGTAAGGCCATGTAGAATAGGGAATAGGAAAGTGCCTTGTGACTGGTAACTCTATTTGCTGAAACATTGCAGTAGATCCAGTTCTCTCTTCACCTCCGTGAACCTGTGCCTTTACCTTTAAAAGGGGAATGGTTATAATGCCTACCTTACAGGATTTGCTAGAAGGGGTCTGTAAGGTCCTTTACAAGTGGTGCCTGGCACACAGTAGACCCTCCATAAATGTTTGGTGACTGAATGAAAGGCCTACTGTGGATAGCCTTGAGTGTTATTCAAAGAATCCAGACCTGAGGGCCTTTAGAGTCACTGTAAGGCCCTTGAGCAAATTCCAGAGGGGTCCAAGGTCTTGTGTTTCTAAGTCTTCAATCCCTTTTGAATGCTGCTGAGTTCCAACTCAACACTGATGGTCCTTTATAAGTTTCAAATCCCTGAACCTCAGTTTCCCTAGGAGAGCTGACAGATGCAGGGTGATGGAAACTCGAATGTGAAACTCTTGCAAGGTCACCTCATCTAATCTGATGAAGAAAGGGATTCTGGCCCTTCATTCACCCATCACTTGAGGGTGACCTTGGGTATCTCAATTTTCCCTTTTGTAAATGAAAAGCATTCTTTCTGACCCCCTCTCCCACTCAAGAAGGAGAAAAGATTATGCTTATGGGGATACTGACCATTCTTGAGGCTTAATCACCAAGTTGGGCCAAAATTTGTTAATTTAGGAACTCCATTAATAAAATATTCACTTGTTTGTTTCCTGTGATGGTTTCTCTAATCAGTAGCTTCCTGGGGGCATATTAAACAGGATTTAATTTTACAAAAAGGATCTGGAGGATCTTGATGGAGTATTGAGGTCAAGGCAGCAAGTCCTGGGCTTGCAAGGGAATGAAAAGCTCACTCTCTCTGATTATTAATTCTAGCCTGCATTTCTCCCATGGCCTTTGGTGAATAGTTCCTGCCATAGATATACTAATTATTAGAAAACTTTGAGCTTCTGGCAGAGATTTTCAGAAGCCTTGAGACAGGACTCAGATCAGCAGGGATCAGGACCAGGGCACAAAGAGATTTAGAGATGTCTCTCTTGTTTGGATCCCTGTTGGCACCTAAGTGTCACACACCTCTTGCCCTACTCATTCTCCTTTCCCTTGACATAAAAGCCTGAATTGTGAGCGCTGTTAATATGGATTTGCAGAAGCTTTGAGGGCCCCCCATCTTCTTGAGCTGGCACCTTCTCCTTCAATAAATCTTTACTCCAAACTCTGATGTTGTGAATATTGGCCTTTTGAAGCATCAGGCACACACACCTTGAATCAGTAACAGACTGAGTCTAATGTTCAGGTTACAGTGAGTGGTCACTCCATTCCTCTGAGAGAGGGTCGCAAGACAGTTCACATCTGGCATTCTGTAGTTTAATTCAACGGATATATATTGACTCCTGCTGTGAGCTGGAGAAATTGAGGCATGTGCCAGGTCTCAAACCTGGCCTTGTGGAGTTTAAGGTCTGGTTGGGAAGAAAGAAAAAAAAAATGTATAGACCAAGAAACAAAAGACATGTTTTGGTGGAAATGCAGAGATCATGCTGCATGAACCCAAAGGGGCTTGGATACTGGGACCTTGGGCCAAAGAGCCTTGGGGAAGCCAGATAGCACAGTTTAAATAAAACTTGGCTCTGAAGCTGGAGTGTCTGTTAACCCATCTTTGTTATGTGACTGTGCCCCAAATTCCTTAACTATAAAATGAAGATAATTACCATGTATTAATAATATTACACCCCAAGTCTCTAAAAATCAAATGACTTAACACATGTAACACTGCCAGAACAGGACCTAGCATACAGTAAGCAATCCATACATGTTAATCATTATATTATTATTAGAAAAATAGAAATCTACATAGAGAGGCTTTCTGGCCTGAGAAGCCTAGCTCAGGAGCCAGACTGAGTTCAGATACTAATTTTGCCATGTAATTACTGTGTAACCTTGAGTAATTCACTTTAACTTCTTGTGTCTCAATTTCTTCATCTGCAAAATGGAGACTAATAATAGTGACTATCTCAGAGAATTGTAAAGGTTTTTAAAAGTTTGGAACAGCACCTGGCGCATGATAAAGGCTCAATAAACATTAGCTCATTATTTTAAGCAGAGATGTGATGCAATCCTACCAGCCTTTTGGGAAGGCAATGGGGAGAGGACTGGGAGAGGCAAGCTAGAGGCAGAGGCTATGCAAAAGCAGGATGATACACAGATCCAGTGGGAATGGCTTTCCAGGCTCCTGTATAATCAAGGAAAGTATCTGTGAGTCAATACCACATGATACCACAAGCCTGAACAGCATGTACCTACACTCAGGTGGTATGTGGAAGGGAGAGCTACTTTTTACCTGTAGTCCCTTCAAGCAGGCCTGGTGGGTTCCTTGAGCAGGATGGGGTACTCCCCCCATTAGCTGGTGATTCTAAGCAAGTCGTCCTAATGTGCCCTCAAATGGAAAGACAGGGGTACTACCTTGCCAAGTTCCCTTAGAAGTGGGGGCAGGGCTGTAAGGAATGGGAAGAAAACGCAGAAGGGAGCGTCTCAGATTCCACAGGGTTTGAAGTCTGTCTTTGTTCTGACAATGAGAGAACAATGTGTGTGCCTCTGTTCTCATTACTTGCTCTGTTTCTCTGTTTCTTTTCACTTCTGTGAGCCTCTTCTTAGCACTGAAAGGGAAGTCAGGAGGGGGACACAGCCCTGCTCCAAGGAACTCACAGTCCCACAGGTGAGGACCTTTGCCACATTCAGAACGACTATCTGTGGGGCACTTTATAATTTTCAAAGCACTGTCAGGTCTTTGACCTCGGTTGTCTGATTCCCACTACCACCTCAGAGACTACCTACTACCTCTGAATTAGGGGGAAGTTTGTCTCCTGTGGTAAATTAATTATAGAGATAATCCCAATACTCCACCTCTTCCTGCATCTGTGCTCTTTGCAAAATAATTTTGGCCCTTGCTAGTGCGGTTCAGTTGGTTGGAGCATTGTTCCATACACCAGAGTTGTGGGTTCGATCCGATGTATAGGAGGCAACCAATCAATGTTTCTCCCTTCCTCTCTCTAAAATCAATAAACATATTTTAAAAATAACTTTGAAGGTTCTCCCTTCAGAAGGTAGTCTATTTTCCCACCCCTGTAAGTCTGGGCTGAACTTTGTGACTTGCTTTCACTAGCAGAAAGCAGTGCAAGGAATGTTGTGCTAGTTCCGAGCCTAAGCTGCGAGAGAATCGTTTTCTCTCTCTTCTGGAACCTGCCTCAGCCATGAGGCCAAGTCTAAACTAGGCTGTCTGAGGATGAGGACAGCCCAGGTGTCCCTGCTCAGACTCTTCCTTACATGGGTGAGAGAGCCCAGCCAAGATGAGCAGAGCCCCCTGATTGCAGATACATAAGTGAGCCTAGCCAAGCCCAATTTAACTCAGAACTGCCAGTCAAACCAATAGACTCAGAGAATAATAAACCGTTTCAAGGTGAGAGTGGAAGCTGCAATACCTTTTAAGGCCTAAACTTAGAACTTGCAAAACGTTAGTTCCACTAAGTTTAACTGGAAAGAGAGAGGGCCAGAGTCCCCTGAAGGAAATCTACCCAGGGCAGGCAGATTTCGACACAAAGAATTTTAAGTCCATCTCTAGTCAAAACTTGAATGCCCTCAGAGGGATACTGATTTGCTTTACAAAAGTCTTCATTTTGCAAAACAGTTCCTCAGATGAGTTCTTTAAATAACATAGATATACTCTGGCCGCTGGCTCAGTTAGTTGGAGCACTGTCTCCTAAACCTATAGTTGCAGGTTCAATCCCAGGGTCAGAGCATATACCTAGATTGTAGGTTCAGTCCCTGGCTGGGGTGTGTACAGGAGGCAACTGATCGATGTCTCTCTCTTACATTGATGTTTCTCTTTCCCTCTCTCTTCCTCTCTAAAAAATAAACACATCCCCAGGTGAAGATTAAAAGAATTTTTTAAAATAAATAAATAGCATAAATATATGTTAGGATTTGATATATACACAACCTACCATGAATATATTCTCTGTGAAATATGAGGTAAATGTGTGATAATATCCTACTAGTGCTTCTCAAGAAGGGAAGCATGTGCTTTTCTGCACATCAGTTTCCAAAACTGGTTTGCCATCTACAAGATGTTGTCTCTTACACCTTTTTAGATAGAAGAGCTTATGGCATATAAGCTGACTCCACACTCACACTCATGTCACCAGATCCAAGTGAAAAATAAGGATCAAAATAAAAATGTTTCCCTAATAAAATTGCTATTGCCATGGCTCATTTTTAGTAACATAATTTTATCTTATTTTATTTTATATAGTTCATGCTGTGTCAGGTACTGTTCTAAACACTTTACTAACATTAACTCATTTAATTCTCGCTTAATAACCAATGGGGTAATACAATATCCCCATTTTACAGATGAGGACATTTAGGTGTAGAATGGTGAAGAAACTTATCCCACAGTTTCAAATAAATTTAGTGAAGAGAGAACCTAGCATTTTGTGTACAATATACCCAAAAATGGTCTGGGTTGAAACAGGTTGAAGAAAGAGTTTAAGGTGAAGTGTGGTTGGTGTATTTCCAAGCTAATAACCAGGAACTTTTTAACTGGTCAAAGCAAATCGTAAGGTCAGCCCAGATTTAAGGGGTGGGGAAATCAACTCTGTTTCTTGATGTGGGAAGTGGCAAAGTCTCATTGCATTGGGACAGGATGCAAAGAATTATGGTCAGCTACCATACAACAGGAAAGAGGTAGCTTGAGAATGTGGGAGAGGATGGAAGGATTTAGGATTGGTTAAAGTCAGAGAAATCAGTTTCAAGGCTATCGTCATTGTTCAGTGAAAAATAAGGCCTGACCTAAGATACAAGAGATACTTCAAGAAAGAAATTTCAGATTATAATTTTTTTAATTACTTAAGTGCCAAGCTTATCTCATCTATCAAATGGAACTAAAGAGTACCTATCTCCGGGGTTAGGGGGGTTGTGAGGATAAGAAACAATACAATGTCTGTAAAACAATGCTTAGCATGGACCTGGCTTAGGTAAGTCTTCAATATGCAATAATAATTACTGTCACTGCTATTATTAATTAGGCATAAAGGGTAACAGCGGTTTCTGGCTTGGGCAGAAGGGTGGATGGTGGTGCTATGTTTGGAGATGAAGAATGCAGAAGGGAAAAAGTTTGGAAGGGGGAGAGAATGGGTGATTTGAGTTGGCTGTGGGGCTCTGCTTGACCCCCTTGCCTTCCACTAAAGACCCTGAAATTCTGAGACATTCTAATTTAAAGGTTTTTAACTTGGGGTTTACAGATGGATCTTAAGAAGTGCCCAAACCAGAGACCAAGTGTTTTGTGTGTGCATTTTTCTGAGAAGGACCAAAGCTTTTATAAGTCTGTCAAACATATTTGTGACTCCCAAAAAATGAGAACCACAAATCCAAGCTCTCTCTCTCTACTGTGACCCATGGCTGGTCTTCTGCTAAGGATGGGCCACTGTATGTCACAACAAAGAGAAACTCAAGAGCAAGACTAAAGCAACTTTGCTAAGCTTCCAGGCCTCTAGACACTGCTCCTCCTGTTACAGAACCCTTGGGCTGCTTTGATTGAAACAGAACCCACGGGCTGTTTAGTTAGGGGCCCGATTGCCCGCTGCCAGAATTATAACTCTGAATACCAGAGTTTGGTGAAAAGAAAAAGAATTGTTTATTTACACATAGTCCTGCCTCCCCCTCCCAGACCTGGCCAGTCTTAGGAAAGTCACAAACACCGTTTCCCTAATTCCTAGGCACAGTTCAGCTTTACCAGTAGCTGCCAATCACTCAGTTCTGATTGGGGAGGTCCTTTCTGTGCTGTGGTGCCCTCCAGCTCTCAATGCAGGACCACCTGGATTCTCAGCCTCCTTGTAAACTGCCTTCTTCCTGCAAACCGCATGGATCTCCTCTCCTTCTCAAAGCAGCCTGGCAAAAGCCTCTTCTTAAAGCAGCCTGGAGACCCCTGCCCCTCCAAGCCATATGGAGGGAGCCCACAAGAGCTAGAGAGTGAGAGCGTGAGGGCCAGAGAGAGCCTGAGAGAGAGAGCCTCCTAGAGCCAGAGCCCGCCCAAAAATATGTCCACAGCTGCTTCTCTTCCTCCCTGCCTCCTCTCTCCCCCTCACTGCGTTCCTGTTACGCAGTGGGTGTTGCAAACAGTTCTGACCATTCACCAAACCCTATGTAGGCTCTGTCTGCTTCTTCTGTACCAGCCCACAGTCCAAGATCCCTCCCATCTTCCTGAGTCTTAGAAGTAAAGCGGATCTTTGCAACAATGTTTCCAGCCACTAGCTCCAGGCATGCAAGGGCATCCTGAAAGCTGCTTCCTGCTTCCTGCTCCCTATCTCCCAGCCGCAAACTCTGGGGTTTGTTTTTGGACTCCCCTGTTTCTGTAACACTCCTACATTTGGTTCTCTACCACCCCCTCTTTTTGGACATCAGGTGCACAAAATTGGATTACGCATAATTTTTGTTCATGACATTCTTTTACCCCCTTTATCACGCATAATGCACTTTTATGCATGTTCTTACTATTTTAGTTGTTTTGGTAATGTAATAAGTACCAAATATGAAAGCAGAATCTTGACAATAAACTAAAGATATGATCCTTCCAGACCACCCTATCCCCTTGCCTGAGGGAACCATTATCCTGAATCCCACAATGAGATCAAATTTTTTTCCTTTTTACATAGTTTTACTGCATATATGTTCTTTAAAAAATGTTTTTCAATTTTAGTTGTATTTAACTTGATAACATCATTAGTCATCAGAGAAATGCAAAGTAAAACCACAATGAGACACCAAGAAACACCTTCTAGAATTCAAGTTTAAAACTTAAAATGCCAAGTTTTAGGCAAGGATATGAAGTAAAGCACTCTGTCTTTGGACTGAATCACTGATCTGTGATTCTTGGCTTTGGGAGAGCTCAAATTAGAAGCTCTCAACAGGGCTTTATGCTACTCTCGCCATGTAATCAAGCCAGACGCATGTAACCAGTTAGGCCAGTGTCCTTACCTTGGTCAAGAGTTAAAAACCAGACAAGAGCTCTGCAATTCAGCTGTAAATCAACTGTCTTTTACAATACGAAATTCTAGAACAGGTGTAACTTGTGCAGGAACCTTATTTTCTTTAATCTGCCCTTTTATTTATTTATCTTTTCTTTGACTCAAACTGACCTCACCTAGTGTCCAGTCTCACCCACCTCCCTTCTCCCTTGCTTAATCATTAAGCACTCAGGACAATGAGGTTCCGGTCAGCATCCAGTAGTCTTAGAAACAAAGCCTTGGGTCTTTTGGCCACAGAGAGAGTTTTGGTCAAACTAGAGAGAACATCTAGCCCTCAGTTGTGTTTCAGCCCCAGAATGACCCCGCCACCCCTGCCCCAACCACAACCTTGAGAAACCAAATAAAGCAATGCCATGCCATGGCTGATGTCAGGACTAGATGCAATGGTCACTTACTCCCTACCCTAGCGCTGACCAATCAGTAGAAATCATGACCCTGACTCTGACCCTGACTGTGTCTTTAACTCCCTTAGTCACCATGATTAATGATTTTTCCCCTATATAACCCATCCCTTAGAAGCCATCAAAGAGCCAGGTCTTTGAGCATGAGCTACCTGTGACTCCAGGAGCGACATCCTCTCCTTAATAAATTCTTACTTTCTTGGCTACAAATTGCTGTTTGTGTCTTATTGGGCTTTGATGCATACAGGCAAATTGGATCCCGTCAGTCCAGTAACACAGGCGAAACTATAGTGACGGAAAGCTGATAAGTGATTACCTGGGACCAGGGATGGTGGAAGGGAATTCAGTGTAAAGGAGCACAAGGTAAGTTTTTAGGAGGTGAAATTATTTTCTATATTTTGATGGTGGTGGTGGTTATACTATTATATACAATTACCAAGAGTCATTAAGCAGCACATTTAAAATTAATATATTGTATAAAAATAACTTAAATAAGGGCATCATGTTACATTTAATCTTTTGGGACTAAACTTTTTAATATTTTATTGCTAAGATTCATCCATATTGTTATGTGTCATTATAGTTCATTTGTTTTGACAGCTGTATAATATTCCATTGTGTGAATATTCCAGTTTATTTGTACACTCTTGCTCTTGGGCATTTGGGTTTGCTTCTGAGATCTGAGCTGCTATGAACATTCTTGTACATGTCTCCCAGTGTACATATATGAATTTCTCTTGGATTTATCCTGAGTACTGGACTAACTGGATTGTAGAGTAGGCAAATATTCCATTACAGGAGACAAACTTCTTTCAAAGTACTTTTCTGTTTTTCTTACCTGGGTCTGTCTGTCCCCAATAAGACTGGGACCCCAGGAGCAGAAGGCCCTCTCCTCTTCGATTATCACCGCTTAGTATTCAATTAGCACCAGCCTGCACACCCAGGAGGCCAAAGGCAGAAGCCCAGCACCTGAGTAAACAGCAGGAAGAGAGCACCTACCATACAAGAAGCTAATTATGTTCCTACCCGCCCTGGAACTCCATCTTACTAGCTTCACTAGGATTTTGAGTCTAGAAGGTGTTCCAGGGACTTGTTATAATGCAAATCCCCCAAAAGGAGAAGGTTTAACCTCATCTAAAATCCTTCTCAGCTGACACTTCTAATAGCCAAATAAGGATTAGCAGGAAAGGCATAAAGAACAAAGGGAGAGACAGAAGAGGAAGAGAAGGGATGAAGAAAGTAGGAAGAACCAAGAATACCAGTATTCTAAAATTATGCAGCCTTTTCTACACAAGGACAAGTTTTTCAGAAAAAATATTTTAATTAAAAAAGCAATATCTTGCAAGTGACCCCAAACAATTTTTCATATCCCTGCCACTCAGGGATTGCCTTATTTGTGCTGCAGTTACAAAAACAACATAATTAGCATGTAAATAGTAATTAATGTAATGTTGCTCCAAAAAACAAGTGTGTGAGGTAAGGCCCTATAGTGCTGGAGAACGGCTCTGGGTGATTTGGTGTGTGTCAAACAACTGGCACCAGAGTTCAGCCACAGACCAGAAAACAAAAACAAAAACAAAATAAAAACAGAATATAACAAGGCATTAGGCGATTCCTAGGTGCTCAGTAAGCAAAGAAGGAGAACTGCCATTCCCAAGGATGAGGCCTCATTAACCTCCGCAATCACAATTGCTACATCTCCAGCAGCTCCCTGGCTACCTGTCATATATGAGCTCAAGGAATACTTGCTAGAGGAATAAACAATAGAAGAAACACACAAAAGGTTATCGCAGCCCTGTGGCAGAGCAGCTTCCCCAGCTGCAATGGACAGCAATACTGTTACAGAACCCCTGGGCTACTCCAGTTGAAAACAAACCCACGCGCTCTTTAGTCAGGGGCCCGATTGCCCGCCGCCAAAATTATAACTCTCAATACCAGAGTTTGGTGAAAAGAAAAAGAATTGTTTATTTAACAGTTATATAGATTTAGTTATTTGCGGATTTCTGTTATTAAGTCTTATGCTCTTTAAAACACCCACAAACACATATCCTTGCCTCCCCCCCTTCCAAACCAGGCTAGTTTTAGGAAAGTCACAGAAACCGTTTCCCTACTTTCCAAACACAGTTCAGCTTTACCAGCAGCTGCCAATCATTCAATCCTGATTGGGGAGGTCCTTTCTGTGCTGTGGCGCCCTCCAGCTCTCAATGCAGGACCGCCTGGATTCTCAGCCTCCTTGCAAACTGCCTTCTTCCTGCAAAACCGCGTGGATCTTCTCTCCTTCTCAAAACTGCATGGCGAGAGCCTCTTAAAGCAGCCTGGAGACCCCTTCTCCAAGCCACATGGAGAAGGCTCCTTCACCAAGCCACGTGGAGGGAGCACACGAGAGAGCGAGAGCGAGCGCGAGCGCGCGAGTGAGAGTCAGAGCGCCAGAGCCCGAGTGAGAGCCCGAGCGTGCCAGAGAGAGTCAGAGCGCCAGAGCCAGAGCGTGAGTGAGAACCCGAGTCAGAGAGCGAGAGAGAGTCAGAGTGAGAGCACGAGCGAGAGCCAGAGAGAGTCTGAGCTAAAATGTCTGCAGCTGCTTATAGATCCCTGACTGCGTCATCTGACGCAGTGGGCGTTGCAAACAGTTCTGACCATTCACAGAACCTTACGTAGGCTCTGTGTGCTTTCCATACCGTCCCCTGGTTCAAGACTCCTCCCATCTGCCTGAGGCTTTGGATTCATTAAAGCCATTTTGCATAAGAAAGACAGTAGCCACCAGCCTCAGGCATGTGGAAGCATTTGAAAAGCTGCTTACTTCTCCCCATCCCCCAGCAGCAAACTCTGGGGATTTTTGGACTCCCCTGTTTCTGTAACAGTACTGTTGACAGCAGGAGGAATAGCTAGAATTATTCAGCTCAGGAGAGCTTTCTCAATTTAAGTAAGCAGATTATTATGCAATGGCTTAACATTTTTAGTTACTTGTTCCTTAAATTAGATCACAGGCCATATGGAGTAACTAGGTAGGCTTGTTTGGGCCCATTGGCTGCTCAAGACTGATCATGCAGAAGTCACCTCAAGTGATAAGAGGGGCTCTGTAACCAGAGGCTTGTAACCAGGCTGAGGTCCTAAGCATTGACACCTGGGAGCTAGTGCTCAGTAGCAGCAGGTAGAAGTAGAACTAAGTACTCAGACTAACATGAGGCCTCCAACCACAGCCTTACATCTATGGAGCTTCAACAATTTTATTGGCTAAATGCTTCTTCCCAAGTTTACAGTTTCAAGTGTGGGCCTGCTTACTGGCTCCTTCTTCTAAGACTCCCATTGGGCAGGAACCTTTAGTACAGCCTTAGAGATGAGAAGTGGGAAGGGGGGATGTAATAAGCAAGTTAGAAACCTGCAGATGCTCCACAATTGGACATCAGGACAGGAAAACTCCTACATCCTAGTGCTAAAAAGTATCTACAGAAAGACTTGAACAGCGTGAAGACAGGACCCAGAGTACACCTTTGCCACTGGTCTGTTTCTGGTGCCTCCGTGGGAGTACACCTTTGTCTTCCTCTACCAGGGCTTCAGGAACAAGGTGAAGCTATGTCAGTCTACACATTTTGCAAAAGTACATAGGCCCAAAATTAGCCATGAGGTTTGGGATTACCAGCTCCCCAACCTGGCAAGATGGAAAAAAAGAGAATGTGTCCATGAAAAGCTTTCGGAAGTGAGTCAGGTCTTCCACCCGAACTTCGATGCTGTATTGATTGGCCAGGAGTTCGATGGTGCCTTGCACCACATATTCGTTCTGTAAGTGTGACAGTGAGCAGGTGGAATAGACAACGTGGCCTCCTGGTTTGGTGGCAAGGAGTCCAGCCCTGAAACCAGAAAGAGACAGAAACAGTGACTAGTGAGCTTCCCAGAAGAAGGAGGGTAACAAAGGTGCTAGAAACATAAAGGTATCTCCTATGGGATGGGCAGCTGTGTTAAAAGGCTCTGAAGTCCCTTCCACAATGAAAAGTCATTCTCAAGGCAGAGAGCAACGCAACCTTACTCCAAGGGCTCTCCTTAGAAGCCTTCTCAAAATGATCCCCTGAGCTCTGGCTCCAGTTTTGAACCAAACCCTGATGCTGGCTATGGATTAAGTCCTTACCCCAGCCCTACAGAACCTTGACCTCAGCAACTATTTTTCAAACTTGTGCTACTTACTGGGACTGGACTGGGATTAGCCTGGAGGTAAGTTAACATAAGTGAATCTGAGCAGCCCACCCTGCTGTGCATGTCTTAGCACATAGGGTTTTTTATGTTCCAGAGAAGGACCATCCTATGATGTCTATCTCATCCAGGCAGATCCTCTGCCAGAAGACCCTTCTATGGGTGATGGTTTTGGCAAGAGCTTCCAGTCCTCAGGTGACCAGACCCCCAGAGTACTCTGGCCATAAAGTCCTGTTTTTGTAAATCTATCACTCACGCAAGAAGCTGCACCTGCAGCATAGGTAGCTTCTGCCGCTCCTTCTTCCTTGAACGCTGAAAAATGTTGTTCTCCTCCTCATGAAGGGAGTGGCGGTCTGTGGTACAGGGTACATCCACCAGCACCTGTCCAGAAGTGTTAGAGGGTAAAGTGTCAGAACTCCTTACAGGCTCCTCTTCCTTAGGCCAGGGCTGTTTTAGGCCCCTGACCTGGGAATTCTGTAGAATTCTCTCTGCCCATCCTTCCATTATAGAGTACCCGATAAAGCTTCTCATCTGAACCTGGTAGAGAATTGTGAAATAATGAGTGGGAAAATAGTATGTTTAGATATACCCATGGCTGATCAAAAAACTAAAACCAACATATGAATAACTATAATTAAGTAATCGATATCAACCTAGGAAGAAATCTTCAGTGCTTCAGAGCTTTGTCCTTGGTTTGGTCCTTAGCTGTTTGAATAAAAACATCTAATTTACAGATCATATAGTGCCCAGAGGATAGCTAATATACTGATTGACAGGATCAGGATTTAAAATAATCTTACACAAAGACAATGCCATATCCAATTTGATAAAGTTTTAAAGTGAGAAATGTAAAATCATTCATTTACTAAGAGCTTACTCTGTACTAGGCACTAGAAACAAAAACAAAAAAATTTTTTTAATTGCCCTATGTTTATGTTTCAAAAAAGTAAACTCATCTAAGAAAAGATCTGTGAATTTTTGGTTAAACAAAAACTCCAAGTAAATTAACAAGACCCAAATGTAGGATAGTCTGATGTATTCCTAGGCTGCACAAATTGACACAGAACCTGCAGAGTAAAAGAAATAAAGATTAGCTTGTATTCTGGTCAGGTTTCATATCTCAAGAACTGTGATGGGACTGGCCTTCACAGGAAAAAGAAGCATTAAATAGGGATGCCTAGCAAAGGGCCACTGGAATGTTTAGAAATCACATCATAGAAGAAGAGTAATACTTCTGTTTTCAGCAATGTAGTAAATTAGATGTCCTGGAAACCCTTGTAATGCAAAATATGTAAAGACTGGATAAAATATATCTTTAAAATACTTCTAATGCATAGCTCATAGAAAATCAGAGAAACCCTTAAAAGCAGAAGCACAAATCTAGGGAGGCATGCTGGAGCTGAAGCTGATGGCTTCTGTCTTTCACCAAATCCCTAGTAAATACTCCTCATCCCCCCTCAAAAAAGGACAGAAAACAGGGCGCAGGGCCCACTTGTGGTAGGGAATTGGATTGGAAATCCATAGCAAAGCCAAATCCTCAAAAGGCTACACTGTCAATCAAAGAGTGAACTAGAAGAGAAAAAAAAATCAGCCCACAATAGACAATAGAACTTGTCTGTTTTGGCTTTAATTCTGGCCAAATAGAAAAAAAGAAGAAGAAGAAGAAGAAGAAGAAGTCTCCCTGAGAATTTGTAATCATTAAGGTAGAAGGCTTAAATTCATAATGCCTGCACAATCCAGAAAACCCCATATAGAGCTATTAATGATCCTGGATTGACAGATCCTCCAAACACCTGGAAAAAGCAAATACAGGCTCCTTTATGGAGGAATGCAAATCCTCTATTTAGGGGACTATAATTAACAAGGCAATGATCATAGCTGACAGTAAATAAAATTGGGTTTTTTCACTCCCAGTAAAGGCAAAATAGCTTGTTGCAAACCAGCCCTCCAGCTGAACAACTGAAATGCTTAACAAAATATTTAAAATATATATCTGAAGTCTAAATTAGAGATCTAACTACCAAGGAAGCAAGGACTTCAGGGACTAGTAACCTAGAGAGAAAAAGTACAGGGAGATGAGCCAGAAGCATTCAGTTTTACTGCAAGAAAGAGGTGGAGAGGTTGCACAGAACTTTCAGCAGTCTTATGGGGTTAAGGGATAAAAACTCGAGTTCAGAGTCCACATGAAGAAGCAGAGGGTCTTAATAAGCAAATACCTCATGCCTTGAGTTGGACCCCCAATATTTAATACCATGGGTATAGAGGTAAACTGGAAATAGAACAGAACTCTCAAACTCTATATATGAATCAGCCTCATTTCTGACTGAATTAAGATGATCAGCTATGATGTTAACTGTCATCCTGAAGGAAAACCAAATCCTTTCTACAGGAAAAGATCTAAAGCCTCAGATTATCTCTACAATTTTTCACACAAAATATCTGACATTAAAAAAAAAATTACTGCCCTGGCTGGCGTGGCTCAGTGGATTGAGCGCCGGCCTGTAAACCAAGGGATCGCTGGTTCGATTCCCAGTCAGGGCACATGCCTGGGTTGTAGGCTAGGCCCCCAGCTGGGGTCGTGGGAGAGACAAGCACACATTGATGTTTCTCTCACTCGCTTTCTCCCTTCCTTCCCCTCTCTCTAAAAAAATAAATAAATAAAATCTTTTAAAAAAATACACTAATTGAAATTAAGAACTCAATAGATGCAGTGGGCCCTGCCCCATGTGGCTCAGTTGGTTGGAGCACCATCCCGTACACCAAAAGTATGAAGGTTCAATTCCTAGTCAGGGCATATACCTAGGTTAGGGGGGTTCAATCCCAGGTCAAGGCGCGTATGGTAGGTAAACAATCGATATTTCTCACATCGATGTTTCTCTCTCTCTCTTCCTTCCTTTCTCTACAATCTCTAAAACTTTTTTTTAAATAGATGCAGTGGTAATGTAGATTGGTGCAGCCACTATGGAAAATACTGTGGAAGTTCCTCAGAAATTTAAAAGTAGAGCTATCATATGTCCCAACAATTCTACTTCTGGGTATTTATCTGAAGGAAATGAAACACTATCTTGAAAAGATATTTGTACCCCCATGGTTATTGCAACATTATTTACAATAGCCAAGACACAGATACAACCTAAGTGTCCATCAACCATGAGTGGATTTTAAAAGTGTAATATTACATGTATACATACAATGAAATATAATTCATCCATAAAAAAGAAGAAAAACCTGCTATTTGAGACAACATGAATGGATCTTGAGGGCATTTTGCTAAGTGAAATAAGTCAGGCGAGGGGTGAGAAATGGGTGAAGTAGGGGAAGGAGGTCAAAAGATACAAACTTCCAGAATGTAATGGACAATATGGTGAATAAAATTAACAATACTGTATTGTTTATTTGAAAGTCGCTAAGAGAGAAGACCTTAAGAGTTCTCATCGTAAGGAAAGAAAAAAAGGGAATTCCAGCCAAGATGGAGGTGTAAGTAGACACGCTTTGCCTCCTCCACAACCATAAAAAGGATTACATCTACCTCAAAACAAAAGACAACCAGAACGACCAGAAAATCAAACTGCATGGAAGTCCAACAAACAAGATATAACGAAGCAATACTCATCCAGACAGGTAGGAAGGGCGGTGCTGGGGCAGAGAGGACATGGTGTGGCAACTTTGGCGGCAGTGGTGGTAGCAAGGTAGTGGCTGTGGCTCATCATTGGAAAGAGCAGTCACACATTATAAAAGGCAGGAGGGACACCTGGGGAGTGATCCCAGTCCCAGGCCAGACTGTGCAGCTCATGGTTCTAGCGCTGGGAAAATAAAGCCGAATTACTTCTGGCTGTGAAAACAAGTGGGGGCTGGGGCGGTGGAAGAAATTGCCCATCTCTCATGAGAGTACGTTTAGAGGCCCTCCAATCCCAGAATGTGGGATGGTTCCCACCCACTCTGGGAACCATCACCAGGGCAACAGCTAGAGGAGTGCCAGTTGCATATGGGAAGTGGGTGAAATGATGGGAAAAGGGATGAGTGCTGGGAAAGCAGCATTGTTCCCTCTCAGACCCTTCCCCCACCTACAGAGCCACAACGTGGTGAAACGGGTCGCCTCACACTGACAGATACCTAAGGCTCTGCCCCTTACAACATAACAGGTGCAACAGCTCTACCTAAGACACAGAGGCAAACACAGGAGGCTGTCAAGTACAGGAGACAGAGAAGTATGGCCCAAAAGAGGGAGCAGATCAGGGTTCCAGTGGGAGAACTAAGTGACGAGGAGATAGTGAACCTAACAGATGTAGAGTTCAAAACACTGGGGATAAAGATGTTCACAGACTTGACAGACATGACTGAGTACACCAAACACCTAAGGAAAGAAGTGAAGGCTATGCTAAGTGAAATGAAGAAAAATCCAAATGAAACCAATGCTGAAGGGAAGGAAATCAGGGTTCAGATCAATGATTTGGAACATAAGGAAGAAATATACAGTCAACCAACAGAGAATGAAGAAACAAGAATTGAAAAAAATGAGGAGAAGCTTAGGAACCTCTGGGACAACTTTAAATGTACAAAAATCCAAATCATAGAGGTGCCAGAAGGAGAAGAGGAAGAGCAAGAAGTTGAAAACTTATGTGAATAACAGAGAAAAACTTCCCTAATTTGGTGAATGAAATAGACATACAAGTCCAAGAAGCACAGAGTCCCAAGCAAGCTAGACCCAAAGAGGACCACACCAAAACACATCATAATTAAAATGCCAAAGGTTAAAGATAAAGAGAGAATCTTAAAAGCAGCAAGAGAAAAGAAGAGAGTTACCTATAAAGGAGTTCCCATAACACTGTCAGCTGATTTCTCAAAAGAAACTTTGCAGGCAAGAAGGGACTGGCAAGAAGTATCAAAGTGATAAAAAGCAAGGGCCTACAACCAACATTACTCTATTCAGCAAAGCTGTCATTTAGAATGGAAGGGCAGATAAAGTGTTTCCCAGACAAGGTAATCTAAAGGAATTCATCATCACCAAGCCCTTATTATATGAAATGTTAAAGGGACACATTTAAGAAAAAGAAGATCAAAACTATAAACAGTAAAATTACAACAGACTCATAACTATCAACACATGAATCTAAAAACAAAAACAAAAACAAACTAAGCAAACAACTAGAACAGGCACTGAACCATAGATATGGAGACAATATGGAGAGGTGTCAGTGGGGAAGGGAAAGGGGGAGAATGGGGGAAGAGGTGCAGGGATCAAGAAGCATAACTAGTAGGCACAAAATAGAAGAGACGTTAAGAATAGTATAGGAAATGGAGAAGCCAAAGAACTTATATGCATGAACCAAGGACATGAACTAAGGCAGGGAGGAAACTGCTGGAGGAAAGGGAGGTACCAGGCAGAGGGAAGTGAAGGGGAAATAACTGGGACAACTGTAATAGCATAATCAATAAAATTTACTTCAAAAAATTGTAACTATGTATGGTGATGAATATTAACTAAACATTGTCATAATCATTTCACAATATGTACATATATCAAATATGTCGTCGTCGGCAGCCGTCCGTCTCGAGAGACGATGGTGTAGCTTCTTAAGAGTCTATCTGCACCGCCGAGAATGGCTGTGCAGTCCAACTCGGGAGTGACACGGTATCTGTCTCCTCCTGTGTTGAATCGACATCTTGTGATGACGCTGGAGTGTCCTCTCCAGTGAAGCTGAAGCTACAGAGCCTGGGCAGGGTGATATGGAGGGTCTGCTGTTGCCCATGCAGCAGACCCCCCCTCTCTTCGCAGCTGAAGGATCCAAGGGAAAGACGGAGTCAATACAGCTTGGCTTCAGGTGCGCCGCAGGAGTTGCCGGTGTTGACTACAACGTCAAACCGCCTTAGGGACTCCGGCTCCGGATTTTCTGTCGGGGTTTACTCCCTTAGCCTTTCTCCTGAAGAGGTATGCCGCAAGGCAGCGGAGGTTTTTTGGAATCAGAGTTTTCCTTCTCTGATGTGCCCTGACTGGAAGATCGAACCAGCGACACTTAGCTCGCAGGCCGACGCTCAATCCACTGAGCCAAACCAGCCAGGGTCTATGTTGAACACCTAAAACTAATACAATGTTATATGTCAATTATATCTCAATTTTTAAAAAAGAACTCAATATGATGTATTTAATAGCATATTAGACACAGTTGAAGAAAGGACCAGTGACTCAGGTCAAAATAAAATCTCTAGATTGAATCATGAGGAAAAAAAGGAGAGAAATACAGAAAAAAATATAAAATATATATGCGACACTGTGAAAAACCCTAACATACATGTAATTAGAGTCTCAAAATTATAAGTGAGAAAAAACAAGGCAGAAAAAATACATAGGGACAATGGGTGAGGAGAGGGTAAAGGGGAAATAAATGGTGATGAAAGAAGATTTGACTTGGGTGATGAACTCATACTACAATATATAAATGATGTATTACAGAATTGTATCCTTGAAACCTATGTAATTTCATTAACCAATGTCACCCCAATAAATTCAATAAAAATAAAATTACATTTTTTTAAAAAGAGATAATGGCTGAGAATTTTCTAAAACTGATGAAAAAAATAAAACCGCTGATTCAAGAAGCACTATGAACCCAAAACAATATACTTATTATCTTTAAAGGAATTTTAATAAGATTTATAGCTGGCTTGTCAACAGAAACAATGAATAGCAAAAGAAATGAAATAAGATTTTCAAAATGCTGAAAGAAAAAACTACCAACATAGAATTCTATGTCCACTGAAATTATTTTTCAAATTTGTTCTTTAGATTAAATGTAATCCCTGGCAAAAAGCCCTGAAGATTTTGTTGTACGAATTGAAAAACTGATTCTAAAATTTATGAACATGCAAAGGAGCAAGAATAATTCAAAAAACAATGTTGGAGAATTTACTATACCAGATATCAAGACATTATAAAGCTACCACTGAGACATACATTTTTTTGAAAGGAAAGACCAATTGGCCAATAAACAGAACAGAGTCCAGAAACAAATCCACAAATATATGGATAACTGATTTATGACAAAGGTGACATGGCAGAGCACTGGGAAATGAACAATCTTTTTAATAACTAATGTTGTATCCACTAAAATCACTTTGGTATCCTTACTTTGTTCATTATACATAAAAATCAGTTTCAAATGGATTATAAATCTAAGTGAGGAAGAGGTAAAACAAAAATGTTTCTAGAAGATAATAATATCTTCATTATCTTAGTGTAGGCAAAGGAATCTTAAATAAGACCCAAAAGTACTAACCATAGTGATAAATTTGACATTAAAAATAAGAATTTCTGCCCTGGCTGGCATGGCTCATTGGTCGGAGTGATGTCCCGTAAACCAAAAGGTTGCAAGTTCGATTTCCGATCAAGGCACATACCTAGGTTGCAGGTTTGGTCCCTGGTTGGGATACGTGTGAGAGGCAACAGATTGATGTTTCTCTCCCTCTCTCTCTCCCTCCCTTTCCCTCTCTCTAAAATCAATAAGCAAGTCCTTGGGTGAGGATAAAATAAATAAATAAGAACTTCTGTTTTAACATTAAGAGGGTGAAAAGATAAGTCATAGAGTAGAAGATATTTACGATACATATACATTCAATAAAGGACTCATGTCCAGAATACATTAACAACACTCACACATCAATAAGAAAAAGACAACTCAATAGAAAAAACAGGCAAAAGATGAATGTTCACTTCAAAAAGAATGGCCAATAAACACATGAAAAGATGTCCAAACTCATTAATCATCTATAAAGTGAAACTTAAAACCACAGTGCAAATTACACCATTACAAACACCCACCAAAATGGCTAAAATGGGGGAAATACAGTATACGTTGATGAGGTTATGGAACAACTGGAATTCTCATACACTGTAAGTAGGAAGTAAGATGGCAGAATCACTTGGAAAACTGTTTGACAATATTGACCTAAGTTGAATGTATACATATCTATGACCCAACAAATTCAACAGAAATGTGTACATAAGTGCACCAAGGAAAAACATTTACAAGAATGTTCATAGCAATACTGTTAGTAATCACCCCAAAACGGAAATAACCCAGTTGTCTACTATGAATAGAATGGACAAATAACTTGTTATATATTTTGTTATATATGCATACCATGGAACATAATCCAGCAACCACTGCTACAGGCAACAACATGGATGAATCTCACAACCATAATGTTGAGAGAAAAAGTCAGACAAGAATGCTTACTATATGATTACATTTATATAAAATTCAAAACATCCATGGTTTTAGAAGCCAGAATAGTGATCACCTCTAGGAGGGTAGAAAGGGGCATAAGAGTTTCTAGAATGCTGGTAATTATTTCTTGAAAGGGTAGTAATAATACAGTGTGGAGCAAAAGTAGGTTTACAGTTGCAAGTACATGAAACCCAGAATTTATTCTTGTATTATTATTTATTAATTATTGTATTATTGTCCATACAAACAACTATGTTATACTCCAATAGAAAAGTTATTAGAAAATTATGATAGTTAACAAAAGTAACCACAAAATTTAAAAGGAAACAAGCCTCCTTGAACAGCTGGCAGAAACTACAAGCAGGAGAATTAAACCCCCCAAACAGTTTTGATACTGAAATGACCTAATATTGAACTAAACTATAAAACTTCCTAAATAACGAAAGAAATTAAAAGAAAACTGAAAGAGCAAAGAAAAGAGATCACATAGTGAAAGAAACAGTGAATAAAACAAACACAGTAACTTCTGGCCAAGATGGAGGCGTAGACAGAAACACTGTGTCTCCCTCCACAACTAAGAAGGAATACAACTACCTCAAAACTAGAGACAATCAGAAGTTCCAGAAAATCAAACTGCATGGAAGTCTAAGAAAGATATAAAGAAGGAATACTCATCCAGACAGGTAGGAGGGGCGGAGCCAAGGCGGAGAGGACACGGTGTGGTGGTGGCAGCGGCAGCGGCAGGCCAGCAGAAAGCGCAGTCACACGTTTTAAAGTCTGGAGGGACACCTGGGGAGCATTCCCAGCTCCTCACCGGACCTCACAGCTCACGGTCCCAGCACAGGGGAAAATCAAGCCTCATTGCTTCTGACTGTGCAGACCAGTGGGGGTATGCGCGGAGGCAGAAACTGATGGTCTCAGCAGAGTCCGCTTGTTTAAAGGGCTCCCACGGTCCTAGAACGTCCACAGACCCACCCACTCTGGGAATGACGGCCAGGGCAGCAGCTAGAGGGGCGCCAGTCCAGTGAGGAAGTGGGAGAGGTGCTTGGAAAAGGAGTGCTGGTCAGACGGCATTGTTCCCTCTCAGACCCCTCCCTCACATACAGCGCCACAAAGTGGTGAAACAGGTTGCCCTGTATGACGAATCCCTAAGGCTCCACTCCTTAAAACATAACAGGAGTGACAGCTCTACCTGGGACGTGGAGGCAAACAAACACAGGAGCCTGTCAGAATGAGGAGACAGAGAAGTAGGGCCCAAAAGGGGGAATGGATCAAGGTTCCAGAAGGAGAACTAAGTGACGAGGAGATAGCCAACCTAACAGATGAGGAGACAGACAACCTAACAGAATTCAAAACACTGGTGATAAAGATGCTCACAGGCTTGACAGATATGCTTGAGTATGGCAAATGCATAAGAGAAGTGAAGGCTATGCTAAGTGAAACGAAGGAAAATCCACACAAAACCAATGGTGAAGGGAAGGAAACCGGGGTTCAAATCAATGATTTGGAACATAAGGAAGAAAAAAAGTCAACCAGTGCAGAATGAGGAAACAAGAATTGAAAACAATGAGGAAAACTTCCAAAATTTTGCAAAGGTGATGGACATACAAGTCCGGGAAGTACCAAGGGTCCCGGGTGAGTTGGACCCAGAGGGGACCACACCAGGATGCATCATGACTGAAATGCCAAAGGTGAAATATAAAGAGAGACTCCTGGGGGCAGCAAGAGAGAGGTGGAGAGTTGCCTACAGGGGGGTGCCTATAGGACGATCAGCTGATTTCTCAGAGGACACTTTGCAGGCAGGAAGGGACTGGCAAGAAGTATTCAACGTGAAGAAAAGCAACCTACAACCAAGATTACTGTATCCAGCAAAGTTATCATTTGGAATGGAAGGGCAGATAAAGTGCTTCCCAGACAAGGTAAAGCTAAAGGAGTTCATTATCACCAAGCCATTATTATATGAAATGTCAAAGGGACTTACTTAAGAAAAAGAAGATAAAAACTATCAACACTAAAATGACAACAAACTCACAACTATCAACAACTAAATCTAAAAGAAAAACAAAATCCAACTAAGCAAACCAGAATAGGAACAGAATCATAGGTATGGGGATCATTTGGAGGGTTATCAGCTGGGAGAAACAGTGAAATGGTGCAGGGACTAAGAAGCATAATCGGTTGGTACAAAATAGACAGGGAGAAGTTATGAATAATACAGGAAAGGGTGAAGCCAAAGAACTTATATGCACGACCCATGAACATGAACTAAGGGGGGTGGGATTGCTGGAGGGAAAGGGGGTACTTGACAGAGGGGAGAAAAGGGGGAAAAATTGGGACTACTGTAACAACATAATCAATAAAATATACTTAAAAAATAAAAAATAAAAAAATAAACACAGTAAAATAATTTCACAGAGCTGAGACCAAATTTACCAGTAACATCAGTTGTTTTATTAAATACTTTATTTTTTAAAGATTTTATTTCTTTTTAGAGAGAGGGGAGAGAGGAAGAAAAAGAGAAACATTGATGTGTAATGAAAACGTCAATTAGTTGCCTCTCACACACCCCAACTGGGACCATGCCAGCAATCTAGGCATGTGCCCTGACCAGGAATTGAACCAGAGACCTTTGGCTCTGAGGAACAATGCTCAACCAACTGAGCCATACCAGTCAGGGCTAATTGTTTTAAAATAATAAAATTTACAGATTTATTTACAAAGCTAAGTAATTCTATAAAGTATATGAGATACATCTAAAAGGAAGTGCTTCAACAAAGTTAATACAAAGCAATGGGCAAAGGTATAACTGCAGTGCATATAAAAAGAAAACTGAGTTTGCATACAACTATTTGTTCATCAAGTAAATTAACAAAGACATCTTCAGGACATTAAAACTATTTTCAGTAAAACTAAGGAGTTCATCAGATCCAAACCACTGTTATATGAAACGTTAAAGGGACTTGTTTAGGAGAAAGAGGATCAAAACTATGAACATTAAAATGAAAACTGGATCACAACAACCAACAACAGAAGCTAGAGAATCGAAACAAAGGCAAACTAAGTAGACGACCAGAGTGGGAAAAGAATTTAAGTATGGGGAACATTTTGGGGGGAGGTCAGCAGGGAGGAGGAAGGGGGAAAAGGGAGGAATTAAGAAGCATAGTAGGAGGGAGTGGAGTAGATAGGAAGATGTTGAGAAGAACTATATGCACAACCAATGGGCATGGACTAAAGTGGGGGGACAACTGGAGGGAAGGGGGTCACTGGGTGAAGGGAAACAAAGGGAAAAGAAATTGGGACAACACTAACAGCATAATCAATAAAGCACTTTCAAGAAAAATAGGAGACAGCTCATTCTATATTGTTCCAGAAGGCATAGCTAGGATCAACGAATGGAAATAAGAAGAAGAAGAAGAAGAAGAATTGCGACAATGACAATATTATTAAGTGCTTTCTGTGTGCCAGGAACTGTGTTAAATGCATGCTTATTTAACCTTCACTTATGAAACAAGCACTACTATTATCATCATAATTTAACAGATGAAGAAGCTGAAGTTTAACCAAAAGGTTAACTTGCCCAAATTTTTTTTAGTAACTTGCTGGCAAGTGATGGAGCCA
Organism: Furipterus horrens; assembly: GCF_987537825.1. Lineage (NCBI taxonomy): Eukaryota > Metazoa > Chordata > Mammalia > Chiroptera > Furipteridae > Furipterus > Furipterus horrens. The sequence goes on along the minus strand of NW_028327173.1, from coordinate 31,494,117 downwards.
GGATGCCAATCTAGCAGTCTGACTCGAGAATCCTAGTACTCAACCATACATCACAAAATCTACAGATTTTAATTCAATAAGAAGAACTTTCTAACATCAGAGGTGTGCCATCACAGAACCTTAGTGAGTGCCTGTCAATGGAAGCATGCAAGCACAGTGTGAATAACAATGATGGCTACTATCAGCCTAATCTTCAGGGCCAGGTACAGTGCTAAGGACTTTCCCTGGATACTCTCACTGAATCCTCATAACAACAGTACATAGTAGTGTTCCCTATTTTACAAATGAAGAGGCTGAAGTTCAGCAATATCGAGCAGCTTTCCCAAGGTGAATTTGTGGCAGCACTGTGACATATACAGTACACATGTTAGGTTGATGGCAGAAGTCAGAAGTCACGCACTCTCAACTGAGTTCTGCTGCCTCTCTATCAAAAAAGCTGAATAGGGGATTCCTACACAAGTAGGAAGCAGGTCTCTCACAACAATCCAAGATACTATCATCCTTGGTCTTTCTTTCAATTTCTTAGAGTGGTTGAGGCAAGACAATGAGAACATATTAGATAAATGAGTCAGATGACAACAGAAACAAAATTTTTAAAAAAATTTAATTTTTATTTTTAGAGAGAGGGGAAGTGAGAGGGAAAAAAGGGAGAGAAACTTTGATGTGCGAGAGTAACATCGATTAATTGCCATTCTTACACTCCCAACCAGGGACCTGTCCCACAACCCAGGCATGTGCCCTGATCAGGAATTGAACCAGTGACCCTTTGGTTTGCAGGCTGGTGCTCAATCCACTGAGCCACATCAGCCAGGGACTATATATATTTTATATCTTCAGAAGTATATGTTTTCTTTTTTTTCTTGCACAAAAGTTTTTCTTTTTTTTTTAAAGTATATGTTTTCAATAAATATTTGTAGAATCTGCTAATTAAGAGAAAATATAAATAATTTTAAAATAGGAAATTACTTTCAATAGCATTCATAACAGAATGTAAATTAGATGTTATCAGTTTGGCAAAAAACAAAAAGTCTGATAACACCAATAGTGGAAGAATATGAGGAAATGGTATTCTTATTCATTAGTAGAACTGAAACTGATTTAACCTCCACAGAGAGTGACTTAGTAACCTCTGTAAAATCTTTTCTTTTTTAACTATTTTATTTATTTATTTATGCACTTATTTTTAGAGAGAGGGGAAAGGAGAAAGAGAGGGAGAGAAACATCACTGTGTGGTTGCCTCTCACGCACCCCCAACTGGGGACCTGACGTGCAACCTAGTCACGTACCCTGACTGGGAATCGAACCAGCGACATTTGGTTCGCAGGTCGACGCTCAATTCACTGAGCCACAGCAGCCAGGGCTTGTAAAATCTTAAATGCATAGAATTGTTATCTAGCAATTATACTTCAAAAACATAAAACTAAAAAGGACATTATTAAGTGAAAAAATAATGCCAAATTCAGAATAGTGAGTATAATATACTATCATTCCTATTTTTAAAAAAATACACACATTTATATTTGTATATACATAAGGAATATATTTTCAAGGATACAGAAAAATATATAAACAATGGTCATCTGTAGGGAAAGGAAGTAGATGGCTAGGAAACAGGAGTAAGAAGAAAATGTACTTTTCACTGGATACCCTTTTGTGCCTTCTGAATTTTGCACCATGTGCTGTATTAATATTCAAAAATAAATAAAATGAGCTTATTCATATTCATTTTAATGAGGGTTTCTAAGCAACAAAGTGAATTGAGAAATAAAATAAGCTAACAAACTTTTTTTACATTCAGTCCGGTTCAAACTCTGTTGTTGTTTTTTTAATTTATTTTAGAGAGAGTAGGAGGGAGGAAGACAGAGAGAAACATCAATGTATGGCTGCCTCTCACAATTCCCCTAACAGAGCACCTGACCTGCAAACCAGGCATATGCCCTAACTGGGACTCAAACCAGCGACCTTTTGATTTGCAGGTCAGCACTCAATCCACTGAGCCACCCCAGCCACAGCTCAAACTCTTTTTGCTGCTGTCTCTAATGAAGATAGCCAATTGTTAGGGCTAAAGACCACCATTTTGCCTGCCCCTGTGACCTGCCATTTGATGTACTGGGATGTGGAGGACCTGAACCACCGCCAGGGCTGAAACAAAGAGGGTATGTGTCACCGGCCATGGACCAATCACAAGATTCTCTATTATCAGAGGCAACTGAGGTACAGTTGCTGGCATCCTGCTGAAAACCGGTTATTCCCCTATTACCCCTTCCCCTGTCCTTTGAGCATTTCCCAGAAACAAGGACCATAAATCTCCTGGCAGCCATCCCTAATCAGGACGTTGTTGTTTCGCAAACACCTACACCCTTCCCCTGGGGCTGCAGTCACTCCAGACTCAGCCCGCCTGCTTGGACCTCCCCAATAAAGGCTTTGAACTGGTTTACTATCTCCTCCTTTCTTCCTCGCACAAAGCTAACATTTGGTGCCAAAACCTGGAAAAAACTATGACAGTTCTGCAGATGACTGTTTTCTCCAAATCTCCAGGGAGAGCTGGCCAGGTCCAGAAACAGCCCCACAGGCTCAAATATGTAGATTAGTCCTACTGCCCCAGGGCCTGGAGTCAGGAGGAGGAGAGATTTGACTGGCTGGATGTCCCAGGTCAGGAATCACTCACCCTATCATAGGTGTCCCCCTCCAGTTCTCCCCACTTCCTGCCATCCAGTGAGGTGACTCGAACTCGACTCTTATCTCTGATATCTTGAGGTACATAGCTGTGAAGGATCTTCTGAAGTCTGCCTGTTCGGGAAGTGGAGAGATCATTGGCAGCAAGATTGCCTGTGGGAATATAAATTTTAGGACTGTTTTCTTACTTCTGTAAAAAATGCCATTGGTATATTGATAGGGATTGCACTGAATCTATGGATGGCTTTGGGTAGTATGGATATTTTGCGCCTGTGGGAATAAAGAAATTTCAGAGGCCATGGCCTACTGAAATACCCCACAAGCAATGGTTGTAAAAAGAAAGAAGGCGGGACTTCCGGCCAAGATGGAGGCTTAGACGGACACGCTAGGTCTCCCTCAACAACTATAGAGGAATACAACTACTTCAAAACAAAGGATAACTAGAAATTCCAGAAAATAAAACTACACGGAAGCCCAACATATGAAGTTATAAACCAGCGGTGCCATTTGGGCAGGTAAGAGTTAAAGAAGGCAAAGCTGTTTGCGGAGCGGCGGGCGGGCGGCGAAAAATCCCGGAGGCAATCAAGCCCCTGGCGCGTGCGCGACTCCAATCAAGCCCCTGGCGTACGCGACTCCGGGCGCTGGGGAGAGCAGCCGCAGCATCGCCTTGAACAGTGAGGCCCAGGGGGGCGGGAGGACGGATCCCGGTCTCCTAGCTGAATAACTGTGTGAATCCATCTTGGACCCCCGCCCCCACAGAAAGCACCACAGGGCTGCGAAATAGGTCGCAGACAGGCACTGGTCGCTAATTTGTGACGCGTACACAGGCACCGCCCCGGACAGCCAGCCCAGGAAAACAAAACGCATCTGTCAAAATGTGGCAGACAAATATAGAGATCCCGGTGGCACAACTCACCAGACAGCAGATAGAGAACCTGACAGATGAACAGATAAGAAACCTGTCAGAGGCTCAGTTCTGGGCCATTGTTATCAGGTGGCTTACAGAATTCACAAAAGAGCAGGAAAAAGATATGAAAGAAGCGAAAAACTTTCATAACGAAAGGAACAAAACCACATACGAGACAGATGGTGAGGAATCCAGAGTTCATTTCAACAAACTGGAATATGGAGAAGGAACAAGCAGTCAACCAATGCAGCGAGAGGAAATAGGAAGCAACAATGAGAGGATCAGAAACCTCTGGGACAGCTATAAAAGGCCCAACATAAGAATCATTGGTTTGCCAGAGAATGAGGAAGATGAACTAGAACTTGAAAAATTGAGTGAAAATATAATAAAGGAGAACTTCCCAGACTTGGGGAAGGGAATAGACATGCAGGTCCAGGAAGCAAGGAGAGTTCCCAAGAGACTGGACCCAGGGAGAACCACTCCAAGACACATTATAATCAAAATGTCAAAAATTAAGGATAAAGAGAGAATCTTAAAAGCAGCAAGAGAGAAGAAAAGAATTATGTACAAAGGGGTCCCAATTAGACTATCAGCTGACTTCTCAAGGGAAACACTACAGGCAAGAAGGAACTGGCAAGAAATATTCAAAGTAATGAAAATCCAAAACCTACAACCACGAATACTCTATCCAGCGAAATTGTCATTCAGAATAGAAGGACAGAGAAAGTGTTTCCAGGACAAAATAAAACTGAAAGAGTTCATTAGATCCAAACCACTGTTATATGAGATGTTAAAGGGACTGGTTTAAAAAACAGAAGCTAGGGAGATGAAACAAAGGCAAACGAAACAGGCAACGAGAGTGGAAAAGGAACTATGGGTAAGGGAAGCATAGTGGGGGGAGGTCAACAGGGAGGGGGAGTGGGGAGAGGGAGGGAGATGATATAGGAATTGGGGATCATGGTAGGAGGGAATGGAATAGATGGAGAGAGATTGGGAGGAACTGTATGCACAACTAATGGACATAATCTAAAAGGGGGGGACAACTGGAGGGAGGGGGGCCACCGGGTGGAGGGGAGCAGAGGGAAGGGAAATTGGCACAAATGTAATATTTTAATCAATAAAACACATTAAATCTGAAAAAAAAAAAAGAAAGAAGGCGCCCAAGTCCCTGATGACTGTAGAGCCTCCATACCAGCCTTGGACTGCTTATATCCCAGCTTCTCTACTGTAAGAGAGAAATAAACTTTTCTTCTTTAAGCCAGTTAGTCAAGTTTTTTATTGTATATGACAAAAACCTAATCTTTATTGATTCACCATCTTTCCTTTTCCCTTTTGTAACAGATACAAGTTTAAGAAATATCTCACTTTGCCCTGGTTGGTGTGGCTCAGTGGATTGAGCACCAGCCTGTAAACGAAAAGGTCGTCATTCAGTTCCCAGTCAGGGCACATGCCTGGGGTTGCGGGCCGAGTCCCCAGTTGGGGGTGTGCGAAAGGCAACCAACTGATGTATCTCTCACACAATGTTGCTTCTCTCCCTCTCTTTCTCCCTCCCTAAAAGTAAATAAATATTTTTTTTAAATAAAGAAATATCTCACTTTGCTCTTCTACAATTAAAAAATTACTGTAAGCTTTATGATAAATGGCAATTGACAGTAGGCTTCAGATTCAAGGAGCAAAATGGAGGTGAGAAGTGTGCTCTAAAACTAAACAGTACAGAGGGGGACCAAGATGGCCGCGGAGTAGGAACAGTGTTCTCAGCTCGCTCCTGTTAAGGAGACAATCCAGGAGGAACAAACTCGGGGAGGAATGACTGAAACACAACAAGGACACCAGCCTGTTAAACCAAGCACGCCGTTGACCGGAGACAGCCAACTGACCTGGAGTCTGCACGATCCTTCCCCATGTGGGAAGGCCACCCTCCCCTCCACACCCCCACTCTTATTAGGGTTTTCTGGACTCAAGGGTAGGTAGGACGACGACCATGTCCAGCTTGAAGCAGCTAGAGGAGCTTGAGACCTTCGCCCATTGTCCTTTACAAGATTACAAAGGGTCCTAATATTTGAGAGGGGGGGGATAGTTAATTTTTACGAACCAGGGGTATGGACTTGGGGGGGATTGCTGGGGGAGGGGGGTGCTGGGTGGAGGGGAACAAGGGGGAGAAAATTGGAACTGTTGTAACAATATAATCAATAAAAAACATTAAAAAAAATAAATAAAATAAAATAAAACTAAACAGTACATACCTTATTTAATGGAAGTAATTACTATGAATCAGTTTAGTGTTCCTACAAAGAAATATGACCCCAGTTTTTGAGGACACTTAAGGAAGTAAAAATTAGATTCTACATTCAAGAGGAATTTGCAGTTGGATATGAACTGAAATTGATGGGGTACTCAAATGTTGGAAAATTTTAGTTTCAGGTAAGTAACAGCTAATAAGATTAGTAGTCAATGTATATAAAAAGCTATGGTTTCAGAAACTGGAGGTATGACCCACCTTGACTCCAGGAACCCATAAGCAGTCCCACTTTTGTGCCTCAGGAGGATTGCAAGCAATCAAGATGGTATCTGAGCCATTATACTCCAGGGTGACCACCACCCAGGACACAAAGATCACCACCCAGGACACAGATGAAAGAATGTTGCTTTTATCTGATTAACTTTTACCCTGAATTCTAGCCCCTTACCAACACTTTTCTTCTCCTTATAAAAAGGGTCTGTTTATAAAGGAATTTAAGATAGTCTGTTAGGGTGCAAACCTGCCGTCTTCTCAGATCACCAACCATCTGAATAAATTGCCCATAAAGAATCAATCCCTGTCTCTGCTTATTGGGTCTGGTAGATGACAGGCAGCATGAGCACCAGCTTTTCCAGTTTCAAAAACAGAGAAGCTAGGTCCAGTTCTGGCTCTATATCTTCAACTTACATAAAAAATTTAAGTTATTTAATCTCTCCAAGGCTCAACTTCCCACTCCATAAAATATGAGGGCTGGACTAGATAAACTCTTAAGTTCCTTCTTACACTGAAACTCCTATCTCCCTAAAATCAGGGAGTCACTGGGATAAGAGTGAGATGCTGATAATTCAGCACACCTTAGAGGAGCAACTCTCCTTGGCCCTTCTCACTCCTCTTAGTTCTAGTTCCTCCTCTTCCAAGTAACCCTACTCCTTTCATTCCTCTTCTAAAGGATTCCCATATCACTCAGTAAGATCAGCACAGCTCAGCACACAGGGTGGGATCTCTTGCATTGGACTCATTATACCATATCGACATCTTTTCTCCTCTGCCTCTGGACCTCCAGAAGGCTGAGATCAAATGTAGAACCTCTCTAGAATCACCCATGGGGCCTTCCATGAGGCTGGAAGCTAACTCAAACCATACAAGTTGTCTGATGAGAACTGGAAAAAAAGGGTCCAGGCCTAAAAACTGGGGTATATTGCAAGAGAAGACTGAGCACCATGGTGAGTATGAAAATCACAGTCCCCTTGTGGATATTTGTTAGGTCTTTAAGGAGAAAATACTGCCTATGTTAAGGCAAGATGTAGGCCAGTGAATGGATGAAGTGAACACTTATAGTGCACAAGGCCCAGGCTAGACTACATTACTAAAATAATAAGACTTGGGCCTGTTCCTAAGGAATTCATAATCCTGAAGAGGGAGAAGATGCATAGCCAGTAGAGCTCTGATGCAAAGCTAATAATGTGCTAACAGTTACAAGGGATTGATGCCTATGGTTGGGCACATAGGAGACAGTAGAGATCATGAGGGAAGGCTTCCAGGAGGTGGCACTCTTGAGCTAAGGTTTGAAAGTTAGAAGGATGTAGACAGGCCAGTTGGGATTGGGTAGGCATATTCTAGAGAGAAAAGTTAAGATGGACAAAGGGGGAGGCTAATTTGGGCAACAGGGAGTAGCAGGATATGGCTGAAACACATAAAGCCTGGGAAAGAATAACACATAAAGCTATAAAGGGTCGCTGTAGCCAGATCTTATTGCTTTAGCTGGTAGGCTAAGGAAATGGAACTTAATCTTAGAGGCAAAGTAAACAGATGAAAAGGGGTGAGAGTTATCGTGTAGTAGATTGACCAGGGTGCTGCTTTAAGATTGCTCTGCTCAGCAATCTTTCTTGGCCAAGTGACAGAGAAATATAGGAAATAACCACCAACGGAAAAAATACACCAGCTTAGCAAGCAAGCACTATCCCCCCTCTGACCTTAGGGCCACAGAACCCATCATATTCAGGGTGCCCCTGACTGAGTGAGATAGGAAGCCCTCTCTGTCCAAGACACCAGCCCTCTGACTTACGGCAACAGCCAGTCTGAAGCAATGCTAGTGTCTTTCCTCCAGGGGCTGCACATAGGTCAAGCACTATGTCACCAGGCTGCAGGCCAAGGGCCAGGACAGGCAGCAAGGAGGCAGCATCCATCAGGTAGTAGTCCATGACACCCAGGCTGCCAAACCTAGAAGAGAGAAGAGGACCTTATGGTCAAATTCCATATCAGGAGATCCACTGGGAGTCAAGGTCACCAAGTCTGTGCCTTCAGGGGCTACTGAGCTCTACTCAACAAAAACTTCTTTCTCAGACCCACACTCATTTATTTACTCACTTACCCATTCCTCTACACAGCAGCCAGAGTAATCCTTTTAAAACAGATCAATTCACTCTAATCAGCTCTACTAGCCATTTTGCTATTCCTCAATTAAGCCATGCCTGCTCCTGTCTCAGGCTTTTTTTGGTTTGTTTTTGCTGTACCTTTTGCCTGCAACATTCCTTCTCCAAATATTCCTCATTTGTTTCCTCACTTCGTCAGGTTTCTCTTCACAAGTTACCTCATCAGAGAGGCATTCACATTCTCTGACTACTCTATCTAAAAATAGAAGCCACCTACTTCTATCACCATCTATCTCTATCATGCATCACATTTCTTTTCTCTTTAAAGTACTTACTATTCACTTTATATGTATAGGGTTTGTGTGTGTGTGTGTGTGTGTGTGTATTTCCCCCCTATCTATCCCTATTAGAATGAGGCACAGATTTTTCCTGATTTGTTCACCATAATATCCCCAATACCTGTGCCTGGCATATAGTAGGAACCCAGTTTTACTGGGTTACATATCAAGATACAAAGTACTTTGTGGATTCAGAGAAGAGTGCCATCAGTTATGCCTGTCAGGGACCTGAGTTAGGTCTGATGAAGGAGGCCTTCATTAGGTAAAAAAATAAAATAAAATAAAATAAAGAAAAAAGGATGGAAGGAGACTTGACTTGGGGTAGTCAATACACAATACAATACAGTAGTCCTTCTCCATATCGTGGTTCACTAATCGCGGCCTCACGGTATCACGGGATTTTTAAAAATATTATATTTATTTATCACAGGTTTTTCACTATATCACGAGATTTTGCAGTACTGTATACATATGTTGTTAAAGTTACATAGGTTTAAGAGTATAGAATAAATGTAAGGTTCCTACTTCGCAGGGGGGTCTAGAACGTAATACCCATGATAAGTGAGGGAATACTGTATACAGATGATGTATTATAGAATTATACACCTGAAACCTATATAATTTTATTAACCAATGTCACCCCAATAAATTCAATAAAAAACTAAAAAATGGAAAAATAACAATACGTAAAAAAGGAAGAAAGAAAAAAAGAAGAGAAGCATTCCAAGCAGAAGAAAAAAGAAGCAAAAGAAGAGAGGCATGCAAACTCACAGCTTCTTTCAGAAGCAGTGATAATCTGGTGAGGCAGAAATACAAGGTTCATGGCCCTGGCCAGGTAGCTAAGTTGGTTAGAGTGTCATCCCAATATGCTAAGGTTGTGGGTTCCAATCCCCAGTCGGGGTACATACAAGAATCAACCAATGAATGCATAAAACAAGTGGAACAACTCTCTCTCTCTCAAATCAATAAATAAAAAATTATTAAAAAGTAAATATAAGGTAATGAGATTGAGCTGGGAAAGCAATAAAGCCAGGATGGAAATGGTCTTAAACTCTTTGCTAAGAAGTTTGGACTATAACCTGTAGGCACGTACCAAACATTTAAGGAAAATGATGTAATCTGAAGTTTTAGGAAACTAGAGTTAGAAAGAACAAATTAGAGACACTAGTGAGAAGGTTGTTACAAGAATCCAAGTGAGAGTCAACAAAGCATGAAGACAGGCAGCAATAACGTGGGTAGAGAAAAGGACAACAGACAAGAACCTAATGGTCACAAGACTCCTCATTGCCAGGCCAGTTGTCATAAGGGCAACTGGTGGTACCGCCATTCCCCATTCTCCTGCCTGAGTCACAGCTTAACATGGAGAGTCACTGGAGTCAGACTCAAGGAGACAGAAACCTGTTCCTTGTTATCCTGACAGGAAGGCTCCGGAAGAAAGCTATAACAGGACATAAGACATAGATAGCACCACTGTGGGTCAGCTACAAGGGCTACAATCACCAGTTGTAAAGCTGTGGCACCTCTGGCATTTAGAAATGGGATCAGGCTATGATGGAATATTTTCAAAGTTAAATCATGCTGGGACTGTCTGTGAAACTATGTGCCCCATGCCTCACAAAGGAGAATGAGAAGAAAAGCATTAAATTGCCCACATCAGCACTGGCCCACAAAACCCAGTTTTGAGAATGTGCTAAAAGCTACAAAAACACAACTTTTCAGACAATTTCAGGAGGTTCCTGGACTCCCTGAATATAACCTCGAATTCCTCAGAAGTTAAGATCCCCTTGGACTTCCAGCCTCGATGTAGGCGTAGATAGACACACTGCGGCGTCTCCCTCCACTACTAGGAAGGAATCCAACTATCTCAAAACTAGAGACAACCAGAAAGTTCCAGGAAATCGAGCTGCATGGAAGTCCAACAAATAAAGATATAAAAAAGAAATACTCAGCCAGACAGGTAAGAGGGGCAGAGCCTGGGCAGAGAGGAAGCAGTGTGGCCCTGGCAGTAGTGGCAACAGCAGCAGGCCAGTGGAAAGTGCAATGATAGGTTTTAAAAAGTAGGGAGGGACACCTGGGGAGCATTCCCAACACCAGACCAGACCACAGCTCACAGTTCCAGTGCCAGGTATAATAAAACCTCATTGCTTCTGACTGTGAAAACCAGTGGGGGTTGTGGTGGAAGAAGAAACTGCCAGTCTCTCAGCAGAGTTCGCTTATTTAGAGGGCCCACACAGCGCTAGAACATCCACAGACCCACCTACTCTGGGAACAACGGCCAGGGCAACAGCGAGGGGGGGCACCAGTCCCATACGGGATGTGGGAGGAGTGCCTGGAAAAGGGGCTAGTGCTGAGCAAGCCACATTGTTCCCTCTCAGAACACTCCCCAACAAACAGCACCACAACTTGATGAAATGGGTCGTCCATACTGACGAATACCTAAGGCTCCACCCCTTACAACATAACAGGTGCAATAGCTCTACTTAAGACACAGAGGCAAACAAACACAGAAGCCTGTCGAGAAGAGGAGACAGGGAAGTATGCCCAAAACAGGGAACAGATCAAGGTTCCAGTGGGAGAACTAAGGAACAAGAAGACAGCCAACCTAACAGACGCAGAGTTTAAAACACTGGTGATAAAGATGCTCACAGGCTTGATAGATATGCTTGAGTATGGCAAACGCATAAGAAGTGAAGGCTATGCTAAACGAAACGAAGGAAAATCCACACAAAACTAATGGTAAAGGGAAGGAAATCAGGGTTCAAATCAATGACTTGGAACATAGAAAGAAATAAACAGTCAACCAGTACAGAATGAGAAAACGAGAATTGAAAAAAATGAGGAGAGGCTTAGGAACCTCTGGGATAACTTTAAACATGCCAACATCCAAATCATAGGTGTGCCAGAAGGAGAAGAGGAAGAGCAAGAAATTGAAAGCTTATGTGAAAAAATAATGAAGGAAAACTTCCCTAATTTGGTGAAGGAAATAGATATACAAGTCCAAGAAGCACAGGGAGTCCCAAACAAGCTAGACCTAAAGAGGACCACACCAAGACACATCATAATTATAATGCCAGAGGTTCAAGATAAAAAGAGAATATTAAAAGCAGCAAGAGAAAAGCAGAGAGTTACCTACAAGGGGGTGCCTATAAGACTGTCAGCTGATTTGTCAAAAGAAACTTTGCAGGCAAGAAGGGACTGGCAAGAAGTATTCAATGTGATGAAAAGCAAGGACCTACAATCAAGATTACTTTATCCAGCAATGCTATCATTTAGAATGGAAGGGCAGATAAAGTGCTTCCCAGACAAAGTAAAACTAAAGGAGTTCATCATCACCAAGCCCTTATTGTATGAAATGTTCAAGGGACTTATTTAAGAAAAAGAAGATAAAAACTATGAACACTAAAATGACAACAAACTCACAACTATCAACAACAGAATCTAAAAAATAAAAGCAAAATCAAACTAGGTAAACCAAAATAGGAACAGAATCATAGGTATGGGGATCATTTGGAGGGTTATCAGCTGGGAGGGGGAAGGGGGAGAAATGGGGAAATGGTGCAGGGATTAAGAAGCATAATTGGTAGGTACAAAATATACAAGGGGAAGTTAAGAATAATATAGGAAAGGGTGAAGCCAAAGAACTGATATGCACGACCCATGGACATGAACTAAGGGAGGTGGGATTGCTGGAGGGAAGGCTAGTACTGAGCAGAGGGGAGCAAAGGGAAAAGAAATTGGGACAACTGTAACAACATAATCAACAAAATATACTTTAAAAAAGATCCCATTGATTTACAGGGAGCCCAGCAAAATGAGAAGGAAAAAAATCACAGTTGCTTCCCCAACTACTCTCAAAGTGTCCTCCCTGAGTAGCACCCAAGCACCTCAGAAAACTGAGGAAACTACACGGTTCTTACTTAATCCATGGTTCTGCCTAAAGCCAGTTCCTTCAAACTAGTCTCCGAATCAGCTCCAATCTACCCCCACCTCCCCTACATCAACTAAAATCATCTTCCTAAAGCATTGCTTTGATAAGAATAATATCAATAGTAAGATATAATATTTATGAGTAATGAAGTGGAGGTATTTATACTAGGTATTTAACATGCATCACTTCATTTAATCCTCACTACAACCCCATGAGGCAGGAGAACCTGAATTCCAGAGCCAGTGTGTCTGGATCTCAAATCCAGCCCAGTTGCTCATTAGTTATGCAACCTTCAGCAAATTACTCAAATTATGTGCCTGAGTATCCTCATCTGTAAAAACAGTACCCACGAGATTAAAGAAATCAATGTGAGTCGGATGCTTATAACAGTAGCTGGTACATAGTAAGCTATAGTGTCAGCTATTACCACCATTATTTTGCAGATAAGGAAAGCAAGGCCCAATTATCCAATGCCGCATGTCTAATAAGCGATAAAGGCAGGATCCAAATCTAGGTTTTCTCAACTCCAAAGCCCATGCTTATAACCACCGTGCATTATTGTCTTTCCCCTACTCAGAAACCCTTTCTGATAGTTCTCTAAAACAGATCTTGGCAATTTACAGCAATATGTACTAAAGAGCACATGGTATGAAGCCACCCAACTCTGGCAATATTCCAGGTCTTTTTAAGCAACACTGGGCCACCAGAAAAAATCCCCTTCCCCCAACCTACAAGTTCCTAGAATTCAAGATTCCCACATATGAGCCCTGGCTGGTGTGGCCCAGTGGATTGAGCGCCAGCCTGTGAACCCAAAGGTCACCGGTTTGATTCCCAGTCAGGGCACATGCCTGGGTTGCTGGCCAGTTCCCCAGTTAGGGGTATGCAATAGATGTTTCTCTCACACACTGCTGTTTCTCTCCCTCTCTGTCTCCCTCCTACCCCCTCTCTCTAAAAATAAATAAAATGTTTAAAAAAAAAATTCCCACATATGTCCCCCATATACTTTTCCAGCTTCATCTTTTACTACTCTTATTGGCATACAGCCTTCCTTCAAGCCAGTTGCTAGAACTATTGCAAAAGCCTCCTAATTTCTAGCCCATTATCTAGCCTTGCCCCTCTCCAATCTGTTTTCCACACAGCAGCTAGAATGCTATTTTAAAAATTCAAATCTGGTTATATCATTCCCCAGCTTAAAACCTTTCAGGGTTTCCTCCTACCTTTAGAAAAAGAATCTAAAATCCCATATTGCCTATAATACCTTTATAATCAGGCTTCTGCCCTAACTTGTGTGGCTCAGTGGATTGAGCATTAGCCTGTGAACTGAAAGGCTGCTGGTTCGATTCCCGGTCAGGAAACATGCCTGGGTTGTGGGCCAGGGCCTCAGTTTGGGGGCATATGAGAGGCAACCAGTCAATGTTTTTCTCCCTCTCTTTCTCTCTCCCTCCCCTCTCTCTAAAAATAAATAAATAAAATCTTAATCTGGCTCCTGCCTGCTTCTGGAGCCTCATACTTAGCCTCTTACCCCCATCTCATCCCCATGCCACCAGCTTTGATTCTTACTCAGTTTTCAGGTCTTAGCTTAAAGTTCACATCCTCAGAAAAGACTAGGTTATATCCTCTAACTATAAAACTTCATAGCAATTCGCACTTTTCCTTTGTAGTACTTAACAAAGTCATGAATAGTTTTTTAACAGCTGTCTTCCTCACTAAACTATACACTCCATGAGGGCTTGTGCACATGTAACCCAAGCATTTAAGAATGCCTGGCATTTGGTATACAATAAAAATCTGTTGAATGATCAATACTTCAAAGATCAATTCCACATTCTACAACTAACATTGATCTCTCCTATTCTCAATTTGTAAAACACAATTTAGCATTTGATTACAGTGTTTTCTCATTCAACTTCATATACATCTGAGCATTGGATCGCAAAACCAAAAGTTTTTTCTTTTTCCTGGTCTTGTATTAACTCTGTGCCTCTAGGCAAGACCCGTTTCCTAGGCAAGTCCCACTTCTTCTTTAGTACCATGATGTTACTGGTCCTATTCACTTTAATGGGTGTTATGAGGGAAAAATGAGAAAGCAGTTATAAACAATACACATTTTAATTGGAGAGTGTGTTAGTAAATGCTCAAGTAAGAGGTGGCAGTAGATCAGAGTAGCTTCAAAGTCCAGGTTCTGGTATTATACCACCAGAGTCTAAATACTACCTGTACCACTTACCATCTAAGGGACCTAAAGTAAATAAGGACCTTAACTTCTCCAAAGCTCAGTTTCCTCAAATGTAAAGAGAACAACAATATTACCTCTGAGGGCTGTTAACAGAACAAAAGGAGATAAGATATGTATAGCATTTAGAAAAATAGCTAATATGTATAAGTGCTCGGTAAATATTAGCAACGTTACGATCCCTATTAAAGAAGGCAAGAGCTGGGTCTCTTCCTGCCTACTTCCAGCAGACAGTCATGACAGCCCCAGCCATGGCTCCAGATCCTACCTGGCAGGAGGAAAACGGCTGACATCCCCTCTGGTGAAAGTAAAGCATCGAAGGTTTGGACTGCAGGCCCAGGAAGCTGGGGGTGGAGCTGTCCCTTGGCCACTCTCAGGCTCCAGGTCCCCATGAGAGTGGGCATTATTCACAAAGTCCCTGGCATACAGCTGCTCCAGTTCAGCAATCACATGATTGTACGCAGCAAAATTATTGACCAGTGCACCATACTTCTGCTCTGAGAGAAGACTGACCCGGATTGATGGCCAAAGATCCCCAAACTGCACACCATAGGTCATGTCAAAATTCTGCAGAGCCAGTCGAGTGGCAGGAAATTTGGGCTCTGTGGCAGCCTAAAAGGGAAAGAACAGACTTATTGGTCTTCCAGTTTTGCCTCTATCCACTACAGTATAACCTCATCAATACCTCAGATCTCTAGAGCCAACATGGATCCAGTAAGGACCCACTCCTGCCTTTGGACCTTGCCTCTGCCTGTCAAAGAAGTGTGGGAGTGAAAAGTAGTGAAGAGATGATCTATCTCAGGGTTGTAAGAGAAAGGAAGCTGTAGCTCTCATGGTAGCATGTGGGGGTCGCCCAGAAAGGGGGCACCCGAGTCCTTGAAATCAGAGGAACTTATGAGAATGGGAGGTCAAAAAAGGACTCCTGAGGGAAATAAATCTACAGAAGGTTGGAAGAAACTATGGAGGCCATGGGCAAAGCTTCAGGCTAAAACAAAAGACTCTTTCCGGACAGTTCTCCATTTTCTAAAGCACATTCATGTCTCATAGCTTATGTGAGCACCACAATAGATAGTTCAGGGGGATACAAAAATTATCAAACTTCCACATTTGATGGAGATGAGGGTAACTTACCTAAGGTCATACAGTGGCAGACACCATAATGCAATCACAGGGTGGAGGGTCCTTTTGGGAGAGTTTCCAGACCCCAAGAAGGTGGGAAAAGGAGAGCTCACAGAAACCCTGAGCTCTGGCTGGTATGGCTCAGTGGATTGAGTGCGGGCCTGAGAACCAAAGGGTGGCCGATTCAATTCCCAGTCAGGGCACATGACTGGGTTGCAGGCCAGGTCCCCAATTGGGGGCGCGCAAGAGGCAACCACACTTGGATGTTTCTCTCCCTCTCTTTCTCCCTCCCTTTCCCTCTCTCTAAAAGTAAATAAATATTTTTAAAAAATATTTTTAAGACAAAAAAAGAGAAACCTTGAGATATGAACTGAAATGGGAACCTCTTAAGATGACTGCTTATGGGGGTAGCAGAGAGGCACACCAGTCAGGCTTGAAAAGCATAAAATTAGATTAAAAGGAAAATGAAGACGTCAGCTGAGGAGTCCATAAGTTGGTCCTGTTTGCCTCAGCTGGGATGCTTACCATGGCTGACAGTCTTGTTCCTGTGAATTCTGCCCTGGCCTGGATCTCTGGTTTGCCAGAACTTTTGTTCCAGCCCTCATTTTTTACTACGGTGAGGGCTCTTGCTCCGACCATGACTCTTGCCATGGTGAGAACTCTTGATCCGGCTTCTACTGTGGTGGGGGCTCTTGCTCTTGCCTTGCCTTTTGCTATGATGGGGACTCTTGCTTCGATTCCGACCTCTGCTATGGAGGACACTCTTGCTTGGGCCCTGACTTTTGCTATATTGGAGACTCTCACTCTGATCTTCATTTATACTTTGGTGGGGGCTATTGCTTCGGCTCCGATTTCTGTTTTGATGAAGACTCCTGCTCTGGCTCTGACTTCTGCTAACATGGACAATCTTGCTTTTACTCAAACTTCTGCTAAGACGGTGGGGATTATCATACTGGCTCTGACTTCTGTTTTGGAGGGTATTCTTGTTCTGGCTGTCACTACCCTGGCATTCACTGATAACAGTCGAACTACAGCTGGGATCAGTGGTACAGCTGGGACTCATTGATGAAGGCAATGGACAGCTGTAGGGTATCTTGGGGGGCTCTTTGCAAGAGCCTTGAGAAGCCACAGAATAGACATGAAGGCCACAGGGCATAGTATCAGGGTGGCCCCGGGGTTGGGGGACAATGGGTAAACTTTGGGGGTCAAAAGGTGTTCTCAAAGGGATAAAAGAATAGATATGGGTAGAACATGGAGGTCCTACAGGCTGACGATGGGGTTGGGGTGGGCCCCTGGGACTGCCATGGGTACCACAAGGGGGTACCATGGGCTGGTTATGACACTGGGGGGCACCTGTGGAACCAGAGATTGAACAGGGATCAGGAGTGGGGGGAACCACAGAATATATATGGGTACTGCAAGGAGCTCCTAGGTGGGGTACATGGGGGTGGCTCTGAACATAAATATTGGGTAAAACAGGATTACAAGGAAGGCGGAAGGGAAGGGAAGTGGGGATAACAGTTTTGAGAGTTCTAGGGACCAGAGCAGGTAAGACAGTCCCTTGGGGAAGTTTGGGGGGGAAGGAATTTGAACAAGTTGTGATGGATGTCACCATACAAGAAGGATCAGAGAGACCAGAAGGGCGGGGGGGAGGTGGAGGAGAAACACTGACCTTAGGGGGCTTGGGTTGGTCAGAAGGAGAGCACTGGGCAATGGTGACAAGGGAGCAACATCTGTGAGGAGCACATGGCTGTTTCAACTCTGGGGATTTGGGGGACTTCACTTGGGGGCAAACTGGGATATCAAGAGGAGGTTCATTATAGCTTCTACAGGGAGGTGATATAAACTGGTTGCCAACGCGTGAAGGGAAAGAGAAGTCAGAATAAGGACAATGAGAGGCCAGGGGAGGAGGTGGTTCCTGCGGACATGGGGGACCAGATTTTGTGGCGCCAGAAAAGAGGTAAGAGCTCCCATCAGTCTCCCAAGAGAAAACGGACCCAAAGCAAGGCTTCCTGGGAGCCTGGGACTGGGGTGACCAAGACCCAGTAACCCCAGGGGGTAAACGGATGACACAATAAGGGCTCCCAGGGGCAGATATATGGGCCTCTGGAGGAAGATGGGAATCATGATTCAAGCCCTTCTGAGGTGAGCTAGAACAGTCAGGTGCATTTGCCTGAGAAGAAAGTGAGGAGCCACAAAAATTTTTCGCAAGGGGTGAGTCAAGCTGTGGTTTAGGTTCAGAAGAGTCTGGAGGCTTAAGACAGCCTTGGTAAAACCGGCCAGTGGGTGGGGAAGATGGTGAAGAATGAAGGGGATCATTATAACTTCTCCCTGAGGACCTGGGAGGGTACAGAGGGGAGATCTGTGAGATTTCCAAAACCCCGTGAGAAAGGGGTGGGGAAATTACAGGTCTAGATGTCATGGGCCCCTGAGCAAGGGGAGATGGAATCATGGGGCCAGTTTCCAAACGGACATGAGTGAGGGGAGTAGAGGTCACTGGACTGGTTTGTGGGGGCGGAAGGTAGGTCACCGGGCTTGTTACCAAGGCTGAAGAGTATTCAACGCAGTAACTGAGGTAAGTGTTCTGGTCAATATAAGGACTTCGGGGACAAGGAGGCGGTGTTCTCGGGGGATTCATCAAGCTGCTATAAGGGCTCTGTGGATGAAGAGGAGGTGACCCCATAAGTGTGAACCTGTCAAAACAAGGGCTCAGGGGGGGCGAACCCGAGCGGATAGGCTCACAGCAGTATTGCTTTCCAAAGAGTGGAGAACAGGATTCAAAAGTACATCTTGCCGGACGTAGGGTGGGTTGTAGGGGTGGAGAGGAAATCGGTGCGGGTAGGGAACCGGGCGTGCCCGTTTTGGAAGGAATACCAGGGCTACAGGTGAGGCTCGAAAAAGGGTCACTGGAGAACTGGGGAGAACCCAGATGATGAGGAGGGTCAGTGCACCTTTTGCCTGGGTCTGGGGAAGGGCCGGAAGTCTGGGAGGGGTGGTCGCTGTAACCTTTCCTGGACGCCAAAGGCAGCTCGAGGGTGAGGAAGGGGTTGAATCCTTTCCCAGAGGGCGGCGGAGACCCAGAAAGGAAGGGGAAGTCGCTCTGGCATTTTCCGAGGGGTGAGGGCGGCCGAGCTGAAAGTTCCATAGGAAAGGAGGAAAAGAGTTTGGGAGGGGAGGGGGGTAGGGGGAAAAGGAGGAAGGAAAGTGCAAGGGCTGGAGGGGGCCAAGAGGAAGACAACCACGAGCTGGGAACTAGAGGCGGTAACGTAACTGAGGGCGGAGGTGATGACGTAACTTAGGGAGGCGGAGTCAGGAGGGTGCAGACCTGACAAGAGAGTCCAAGACCTGTGGCGAAGTAAAAGGGCGGACTGAGGCGGTGAAGATACAGACGTGAGAGGGAGGGGCCTCGTGACGCTTTCTGAGGGGCGGGGAAAAGAGGCCTAAAGGCGTTCCAAGGGGGCGGGAGTTGCGAACCCACGTGGAGCGCGAAAGGGAAAGGCCGGAGAAGTTTGCCGAGGGGCGGCCACCTGGGCCCCGCGCTGGGCCTTACCCATTTCTTTTTATATCGGTGTCTCCGCGGTACCTTCGCAAAGTCCGCTCGCTTCAGCAGGTCCCGAACACCTCTCACTACTAGCGCAGCCATGTCAGCGTGCTCTGCCGGGTAATTCCGACCGGAACAGCAACGCGAGACTCAGGTTCCGGAGGAGATGGTGTGCGCCAAGCTGGACGAAAGAGGGAGGAATTTACTGCCGACTCCTCTTGGAGCTCCGCGCTTACCGTTACATCACAGGTGCAAACCGTGCCGCTCCACGGCTCTTTTGAGGTTGCTGAAAATAGCAGCCATTTGCACAGAGTAGAATGGTGGCTCCGCCTGGAGCATGGGGAAAGACTGTAAAGATCCCTATCCCAGTTAGGGGAATCAGGGAAGTCTGGGAGCTGGCAGGGTACTGAGTTAGCTAGGCAAATAGGGGCGGGAAAGGCCTCCAAGGCAGAAGCAGTTGCACGGAAAAAGATCCTAAGGTAGAGAAAAATTAGCCAAGTAGACGTGTAGGCAGAGATTTATAGTGAAGCTAACGAAAGCGTAAGTTTGTAGACCTATCATTTGCCCTGCCCCCTTAAAGGCCCTGTTCCTAATGTACTATTTTTCTTAAAGAGGACCTCCCGAATATTGTAAGCTTTGATCTCCACAAAACTTGACTTCACCATAGGGAGCCAGTAGCAAGGAGGGACATGACTAGATCAGTGTTTTTAAAAGTGATCATTAGGAGTAGGTGGGAGATCAGACGAGAGAAGACGATTGTCTGGATTAGTGTGTTGGCAGTGGAGATGGAGAGAAGAGGATAGATCCCACTTATAATTAAAATAGAGAAATTACAGGACTGGCCCTATATAAAATAGTACAAAGTACACCACCAGTCAATATCTGTCCTTTTACCCTGTTTTTATTCTTATAACATCATCTTATATGTACAGTGATACCTTGGCTAACGAGTGACCCTGCTAACGAATTTTTTGGCTAACGATTATTTTCACTGTTTTCGGACTCGGCTAACGAATGTTTTAGTGGATGCGTGTCTTAACATAAAACAGCAAACATGAATGGTGAGGCCATTCCACGAGCTTATCTTTTCCGTCTGTATGTGTGTGACAAATGAGCTGACCACATCATATAGGGGAGACCCACCAACCAGACTGGGTTGTTTACGTTCGAAGCAGTGAGAAGTGAGACGCCTGGTAACATAAACTGCTTCGGATTTGATGACGATGTACTGTAATAGTGTAAAGATCGTCAGTTTTTCATTCTACTTTCTATTCTCCTTCATTTGGGTAGCTGTTCATCTCAATCTTTGGTGAGTTTTTGCCCTTTTATAATGTGCTTTTTACTATTTTATAAAACTTATCTTTAAATAGTGAGCAGCATCCAGAACGATTAAATGATTTTCTATAGAAACCTACAGGAAATCACATTCGGCTAACGAAGATTTTGACTAACGAATGTGATTCTGGAACAAATTATCTTCATTAGCCGAGGTATCACTGTATTTATTTTCTTATAGCCTGCAAAGTTATAATTTTCAAAATGTGAGAAACATGCATCCTGCTATGTTCATTTCAGCATTATATACAATAGTCAAGATTTGGAAGCAACCCAGGTACCCATTAGTAGATGAATGGATAAAAAACTGTGGTACATTTACAGAATGGAATATTACTCATCAATAAAAAATAAGGAAATCTTACCTTTTGCCACAGTATGGATAGACCTGGAAAGCATTATGCTAAGTGAAATAGGTCAAGACAAGCACATATAATTTCACTCACATATGGAATCTAATGAACAAAATAAACTAACAAAATAGAAACAAACTCATAGGGAACAGATTAACAACTGTCAGAGAGGAGGGGAGTTGCAGAGCTGGGTGAAGAATGTGAAGGCATTAAGGGGAAAAAAAGAAAAACCACATAGACACAAACAGTATGGTGATTATCAGAGGAGAAAGGGGAAGGGAGGTAAAAGAGGTATAGGGTGAATACATGGTGATGGAAGGAGACTTGACCTGGGGTGGTGAATACACAATACAATCAATAGATGATGTATTATAGAATTATACACCTGAAACCTATATAATTAACCAGTCTTACCCCAATAAATTCAATTTAAAAAGGTGAAAAACATATACAAATATAAAATGAACACATGCCAAAGATTTTCTTCATCATAATCAACTACTCATCCATTATTATCCTAAATAATGAGGAAACCAGTAAGATGGTAGGACTTGTTCAAATGAGAATTTGAGGTTCAGAGATTTAGATTATCAGCCAAAGGAATGCTGAAATGAATCTTCTAGTAGTTGCAAAATCATTAATATCCTATTAAATAACAAACTAATGTTTAGAATTATCTCTTCTATCAGATAGCGATCAATTCTATTTCTATTGAACAAAATTCGTGTTCATTACTATGAATAGGAATCATTTGCATTGCTCTCAGACAAGAATTATTGACATCATCATTGGCTTTCTACAAGTTAACCTCTACCCCTACAAAGTTGTAAGATAGCCTAGTTGATATAAAGTCAAAGGTGTACACCAACACTACAATGAAAGAGCACCCAGTAATCCTCTTCTGCCCTTTACACATTCCAGACAATTTTTCTGGACATGAATTCCCTCACTAGAATGTAATATTTAAAGATTTTATTTATTTATCTTTAGAAAGAGAGGAAAGAAGGGAGAAAAAGAGGAAGAGAAACATCGTTATGCCTGAGGTAACCTTCATTGGTTACCCCTCGATTGGTTGCCTCTCACATGCCCCCAACTGGGGACCTGACCCGCAACCCAAGTATGTGTCCTGACTGGGAATCAAATCACTGACCTTTTGGTTCACAGGCCTGTACTCAATCCACTGAGCCACACCAGCTAGGACTAGAATGTAATATTTAAAAGGATTTGCCTTGGCCACATGGTTCAGTTGGTTGGAGCATTGTACCATACACCAAAAGGTTGTAGGTTCAATCCCCCTTCCTGGCGCTCATATGAGGCAGCTGATCGATGTTTCTCTTGCATGATGTCTGTCTCTCTTTTTCCCTCCCTCCCTTTTTCTCTGTCAAAAATAAACTTTTAAAAACATATCCTCAGGTGAGGGTTAAACTATAATAAAATAAAAGAGTAAGAAGTTTAATTCATTGCTGAATTATCAGTACCTAGTACTGTATGTGGTACATAGCTGCCTCTCAACAAATATTAATTGAATGAGTGAGTGAAAGATGATAAAGTAGAAATGTGAGTATAAACAAATTTTTCAAGAAGTTTTGGGTGGAGAAGGGCAAAGGGGGAAAACTTGGGACAACTGTAATAACATAAACAGTAAAATATAAATATATAAATAAATAAATCCAGCTAAGGATCCCATGAAGAAAGGTTGAATACACTGGAGAGGAGGTATCTCAGCCACACTGGTTCTCAAAGGTTTAAAGCAAATATGGAGTGTCAGGGCCTCAGCCAAAATCTCCTTGTGAAATGCCCCTTCACTCTCCAAGCCTAAGCTTACCCATCTATAAAATGAGGGAGCAAAGGTTGGACTGGATGATTCTCAAACTTTTTGGTCTCAGAACTCCTTTACACTCTTAAAATGTATTTTTTTAAGATTTTTTTTTCTTTATTTTTAGAGAGAGGGGAAGGGAGGGAGAAAGACAGGGAGAGAAACATCAATGTGTGGTTGCCTCTCATGCACCCCCAACTGGGACCTGACTCGAAACCTAGGTGTGTGCCCTGACTGGAATCGAATTGGCCCCCTTTGGTTCGCAGGCTGGCGCTCAATCAACTGAGCTACGTCAGCCAGGGCTTAAAAATTATTAAGAATTATTGAGCTTTTGTTTGTCTATCAATATTGGCAAAGTTAGAAATTAAAACAATAGAAAAATACCAAAACAAAAGAAAGAAAAAAGAAACAAAGCTGAGCAAAGGAAACCAGAAAAAAAGACTCAAAAAATTTTAATTTTTCATTAGCAATAATAAACTCATTACATGCTAACATAAATAATTTCATGAAAAATAATTAGCCCTGGCTGATGTGGCTCAGTGGTTTGAGTACCAGTCTGTGAACTGAAAGGTTGCCTGTTCGATTCCCAGTCAGGGCACATGCCTGGGTTGTGGGCTAGTTCCCCCGTTTGGGGCATGTGAGAGGCAACCAATTGATGTATATCTCACACACTGATGTTTCTCTCCCTCTATTTCCCCTCTCTTTAATAGTAAATAAACCTTTTTTAAAAAGAAAAGAAAAAATTATATTTTTCTAACTGTATGCCTCCCCCCCCTTGCCTTTTGTTGCTTTATCCTACTAGTTATGACTTAAAATTGAATCCAAGTAGTGACACTATAGACATCCTTGCCTAGTCCCCATTATTAGGGGAAATGTGTTCAGTACTTCACCATTATATGGTAGCAGTGGTTTTTGTTTGTTTGTTTGTTTGTTTAAACAAGTTCCTTTCTGGTCCTGACTGATACATCACAGTTGCAGGTTAAATCCCCAGTCAGGGCACATACCAGAATCAACCAATGAATGCATACATACATGTGTCTCTCTCTGCCTTTCCCTCCCTTCATCTCTCTCTAAAATCTGTTGTAGTACTTTGTGGTTGAGGGTGTGGAAGTAATTCCAGCAGATAGAATGAGAGACTGTCAGAGGGCTGCAGCTCGCTCAGGCAGGATCAGCACTGAGCAGGGCAAGCACCTTCCTTTTATTGGATTTTGAAGATATGCTAATCAACAGGGAGAGTCCAGGAATGAGCTCACAGGCACATTCGAGGAATGATTACAATGTACTTGAAACTTACAACAGAGAAAGCTTAAAGGATTAACTGAAGAGAAAGCTTCCTGATAAACAAGTCTATATATCCTCTATAAGTTCAAAAACAGAAAAACAGAAATCCAATCACTTCTTCTTTTAAGGCTATGGAACAGATGCACTGTTCAGAAAGCAATGAAGGTTAAACACCATTTATACTTAGTTTGATTTCCTTATCAACATCAGGGAAGGTGGAGAACTCAGCAAGATTCTTTTTAAGTCACAGGATGTCTTTAAGATCCTGAGACCTGAGCAGTCAGAGACTGTTGGGGTCAGCGAGTCCAGCTTGCTGCTCGGATCATTAAGGATCATTAAACACCTGGACCGAGAGGCATGTAAACATACCTCAAATCAAAAGTCTTGATTTCCAGCATCAAAAATCAATAAATAAAAGTTTTTAAAAGGAGCTCCATTCTATTCCTCGTTTGCTGAGATTTTTTTTAAAAATCATGAATGGTAGTTGATTTTCTTCAAATGCTTTTCCTGCATCTATTGAGAAGACCATATGTTTTTTTTCTTAATTCTGTTAATATAATGAATTACACTGATTTTCAAATGATGAACCAACTTTGCATTCCTGTAAAATGAGCAAACACTAGTACATGATATATTATTCTTTTTATACATTGTTTTATTCTGGCATCTGTTAATGAGGGATATTGGCCTGAAATTTTCTCTTCCTGTAATGTCTTTGATTTTGATATCAGGGTAATGCTGGCCTCATAAAATTAGTTTGGAAAGTGTCCCTTCACTTCTATTTTCTGAAAGAATCTTTATTCAATTGCTAATATTTCTTTTCTTTTTTTAAAGATTTTATTTATTTACTTTTAGAGAGAGGGGAAGAGAGGGAGAGAAACAGCAATGTGTGAGAGATACATCAATAGGTTGCCTCCTGCATGCCCCCGACCTGGGACCTGGCCCGCAAACCAGGTATGTGCCCTGACCAGGAATCAAACCAGCGACCTTTGGCTCACAGGCTGGCCCTCAATCCACTGAGTCACACCAGCGAGGGTGCTAATATTTCTTTTTTAAATTATTAATAGAATTCAACAGTGAAGCCATCTGAGCCTGAAGTTGGATGTTTCTCTTTTTTTCTTGGTAATGTAGGGTGAGAAGGAAAGGAAGGTTTTTTTGATTATGAATTAAATTTCTTGATATTCTGGTTTTCAGTCAGAGGTGATTTTGCCTCTCACACCCCCCCAAATGGGGAACTGGCCCACAACCTGGCATGTGCCCTGATCAGGAATTGAATGGTCAACTTTAGATTTGCAGGACACCCAACCCACTGAGCCACACGGGTCAGGGCAGAACTTTTTTTAATATTCCTTGTAATCCAGGTCTGCTGACAATGAAGTCTCTCACTTTTCATTAATTTAAGCATCTTTATTTTATTTTTATTTTTAAATTTATTTTAGAGAAACATTGATTTGTTGTTCCATCTGTAACAGAACCCTTGGGCTGCTTCGATTGAAACAGAACCCACGAGCTGTTTAGTTAGGGGCCCAATTGCCCGCCACCAGAATTATAACCCAATACCAGAGTTTGGTGAAAAGAAAAAGAATTGTTTATTTACACATAGTCCTGCCTCCCCCCCCAGACCTGGCCAGTCTTAGGAAAGTCAGAAACACCGTTTCCCTAATTCCTAGGCACAGTTCAGCTTTACCAGTAGCTGCCAATCACTCAGTTCTGATTGGGGAGGTCCTTTCTGTGCTGTGGTGCCCTCCAGCTCTCAATGCAGGACCACCTGGATTCTCAGCCTCCTTGCAAACTGCCTTCTTCCTGCAAACCCCCTGGATCTCCTCTCCTTCTCAAAGCAGCCTGGCAAGAGCCTCTTCTTAAAGCAGCCTGGAGATCCCTTCTCTAAGCCATATGGCGGGAGCCCACAAGAGCCAGAGAGTGAGGGCATGAGGGCCAGAGAGAGCCTGAGAGAGAGAGAAAGCCTCCTAGAGCCAGAGCCAGCCCAAAATATCTGCAGCTGCTTCTCTCTTCTCCCCTGCCTCCTCTCTCTCCCTGCGTGCTCTCACGCAGTGGGTGTTGCGAACAGTTCTGACCATTCACCCAACCCTACCAAGGCTCTGTCTGCTTCTTCCCTACCAGCCCACCGTCCAAGATCCTTCCCATCTTCCTGAGTCTTAGAAGTAAAGCGGATCTTTGCAACAATGTTTCCAGCCACTAGCTCCAGGCATGCAAGGGCATCCTGAAAGCTGCTTCCTGCTCCCTATCTCCCAGCGGCAAACTCTGGGGTTTGTTTTTGGACTCCCCTGTTTCTGTAACACATCCATTCACGCAACATTGAACCCATAACCTTGGCATATCAGGACAATGCTGTAACCAACTGAGCAACCTGGCCAGGGCTAAGCATTTTTATTGTGCTTTAAGGATTTTCTCACTAGATACAGAATTCATTTTTTAAAAAGATTTTATTTATTTATTTATTTTTAGAGAAAGGGGAAGGGAAGGAGAAAGAGAAATATTGATGTGTGAGAGAAACATCAGTCAGTTGCCTCCCGCACACACCCCAACCTGGGACCAGGTCCACAACCCAGGCTTGTGCTTGGGAATCGAACTGATGACCCTTTGCTTTGAGGGATGACACTCAACCAACTGATCCACGCTGGTCAGGGCGGATACAGAATTCTTGAGTCAAAATTTTTTTCTTTCCACCCTTTAAAGATGAGCTCTTTCTTATGAATTGTGTAATCATTCCTTGTGCCTCTGTATGTAATGCATCTTTTTAAGACTTTTTTAATCACTGGTTTTAAAGTTTGAAAATAAGTGAGTTGGTGTAATTTCCTTTGTGTTTATTCTGTTTGGGGTCTGGTGAGCTTCTTGGATCTGAGTTTATTATTTTCATCAAATTTAGAAATTTTCTACCATTACTGCTTCAAATATTTTCTCTCCCCCTTCTGCTTCCCCACTTTCCTTCTCTTCTGGACCATTTGATATTATCCCACAGCTTTTATTTATTTTTCGTGTTTTTTCCTCTTGTGCTTCAGTTTTTATAGTTTCTGTTGCTATGTCTTCAAGAACATTTCAGTACACTGATTTTTTTCCTTCAGTATCTAATCTTTTGTTAATCTTATCCAATGAATTTAATTCAGATATTATATTTTTGTTTCAGAAATTCTATTGTTTTTTTTTTTTTGTTTGTTTTTTTGAGAGAGAGGTAGGAAGGGAGAGGGTGAGAAACATCAATGTGAGAGAGAAACATTGACCAGTTACCTCTTGTATGTGCCCCAACTGGGAACTTGTAACCTAGGCATGTCCCCTGATTGGGAATCGAACCTGTGACCTTTCTGTTTATACGATGATGCTCCAATCAACTGAGCTACATCAGCCAGGGCATATTGCAGAATATTCTGTTGGACAGCACTGACCTAGCCTATCCCTTGAGCAACATACTAGTAATACTGTAAAACCTCATCACTATTTATTGTTATATGGGAAAATATGTCAAGTTCTAACACTAGACATGAGATTGTGATGGCTCACAGTATATGCTGCTAACTTTACATCTGAAGTCATCCTCTGTTCTACATTTCAGATTTACTAGGGGTTTTGGTTTGTAATAATTACCAATTTTAACACGGATGTATCACTGCCATAGTTATTTAGATTCTATTTAAGTTTACCAATTATCCCAGTAATTTCCCTGACAAAAGGATCCAGTTTAGAACCATGTGTTGCATTTAGTTGTCTTGCTTATTTCCCTTTTTCATACTCACTGGAAGACTTTTTTTTTTTTCTCATTGCTTTTAAAGGGAGAGAAACATCAATTGGTTGCCTCCCATACACACCCAGACTGGAAACAAACCTGCAACACAAGTATGTACCTGACCAGGAATCAAACCCATGATTTGTCACTTACAGGATGAGGGTTCAACCACTGGGCTACACCAGCCAGGGCTATCACATTTCTTTAATTTCCAATCTAGAACAGTTCAGTCTTTCCTTGACTATCACAACCTTGATATGTATAATTTTATATAATGTCCACCAATTTATCTGGTTAGATTCAGTTTATCTAATTTGCAGGGATTACAGTAAGGCATTTTTTCCTCTGCTGCCTGTAGGTAGTTGTAATTTGTCCCGTTACTGGTGATGTCAGCTCTAATCCAAGTTATTGTCTGCCAAGCTTCTCCAGTGCACTTTCTCCTTTTGTAATATGCATTCCTTCCTCACCGAACTTTCACTTGATCTATTTATTTATATTAGTATGGACTCATGGATTCCTATTTTATTCAGTGGGCTATAATCTAGACTGTCGTCATATATTTTGATGCTCAAATTGTCCCAAATTTGACTAGTGGTTTTGTGTACTTTTGACGTGTTCCTGTCGTTTTTTGAGCACTTTCTTTCTGGAACAACAAAATATTCCATGCTTACCTTGTATTTTCCCTGCCTAGCCCTGGAATAACCCACTTCTCCAAGGGGCCCTGTTCCTTTTATTGGAGAATGAAGCCCTCCTACTTTGTGAGCTGAGCTAGGGAATATATGTATTCCCTACATGTGCACATATTGGCATCTACGTTTACTTAACACTGAAATATACATTTAATTTATATCAATACCTTAAACTCTAGTTCATTTTTTCCTATTCCATATTTGTAGCTTCATTCTCTGCTAGCTCCCATTATCTTAAACATATTTATTGGATCAATGCCACCTGTATGTATATAACTAATCTGTCATTACCAGCACCATCTACCCAGGTACCTTCTTCTCACCTGCTTAGACTTCAGTACCCTTCCTCCATAAACCTACACCCTTCTCATTCCCCCATTTAAAAAAAAAAAGTTTTTATTTTTTAAACGATTTATTTTTTAGAGAGAAGGGAAGGGAGAAATAGGGAGAAACATTTGGTTGCTTCTCACATGCCCCCAACTGGGGACCTGGCTCAAAACCCAGGCATATGCCTTGACTGGGAATTGAACAAGCTACCTTTTGGTTTGCAGGTTGGCACTCAATCCACTGATCCACGCCAGCCAGGACATAAAAAAAATATATATTTTTTTTTTTTGCAAAAACAAGGAACCTGTTGGACACAGCAATAAAAAACTGTGAAAAGACGCTTTTAAGATAAGCTTTAATATGAACAGGGTATTTAGTTCAGATATTATATTTTTGTTTCAGAAAGTCTTTTTTTTTTTTTTGAGAGAGAGATAGGATGGGAGAGAGGGTGAGAAACATCAATGTAAGAGAGAAACATTGATTGGTTGCCTCTCATATGTTCATTTTATTTTTATTATTTTTAAAAAGATTTTATTTTATTTTTTGAGAGAGGAAAGAAGGAAGAAAGAGAGGGAGAGAAACATTGATGTGTGAGAGAAACTTCAATCATCTACCTCTTGCATGCACCCCAACTGGGGACCGCAACCCAGACATGTGCCCCAACCAGGAATCAAACCAGCAACACTTCACTCTGCAGTGTGACACCCAACCAAATGAACCACGTGAGTCAAGGCTACTGTTCATTTTAAATGTGATAATGGCATCAAAGTAAATGAAAAAAAAAAAAGTCCTCATCATTAAAGAGATACATGCTAGTTGGTGGGTACAGAGGGGCTATTTATTATTCTGTCATTATGTTTGAAAATTTCAAATTAAAGAAAATCGTAATTAAAAGAAAGGTCTATAGATTACTGGACTTTATTAAGATGGAATCACTGCTAATTACATAGAAGCTACTTGCCTAACCCAAATCCATGAGGTTCACATGAACTTAGTTACACAAATAAGAAACAAATGGCGTGTTCAAAACTATGAGGAAATATCCTGATGCCCAGGTGATGACCAAGGGTGAATGAGTCTGCACATTTATTTCAAGCTGTTAAAGAGTTTGTGGGCCACCTAGATGGAGGAAAGAAAAGAAGTAATTAATTGGCAGCTTTAACGTCAGGGCTTACAAAGTTCTTCATGACCTAGAACGGTACTGCCCCTTCTCTTACCACGCCTTCTCACATACCCACACCCCTTCTGAGCCATAGTAAACTCCCCAGTTACCTGAATCTCCTTTCTACCTGGAACTCTCTTTTCCAGTTTTTTCATCTTTTCCTTTAAAATTTAAAATGAAAGGCTTCTCTAAACCAGGCCCATCCCCACACAAACCTGTCCCTCCTCTATCTTCCCCATAGAAACGTATACCTCCCATATCACAGTGCTTACTAACGCCACAAATATTTATATAACCTCTATGTGCCAAGTCCTGTTCTAGGTGCTGAGTTACAACATTAAACACAACAATCTCTCTCTTTTTAAAAAAAGACCTTATTTACTTTTAGAGAGAAGGGGAGGGAGGGAGAAAGAGAGGGAGAGAAACATCAATTGGTTGCATCTCGCACATCCCAAACCGGGGAGCTGGCCTGCAGCCCAGGCATGTGCTCTGACTAGGCATCAAACTGGCAACCTTTTGATTTGTGGGACAATGCCCAACCCACTGAGCCACACCAGTCAGGACACATAAGGTCACTTCTGACAGTGATAAATACCAAGGAAAATAAAATGGGGGAGGGGGACATAGCATCTTTAAATATGGGAGTCAACTCTGACCTGTGTGTCTCAGTTGGTTGGGCATCTTCGAGCAAAGCAAAAGGTCGCCAGTTCAATTCCCAGTCAGGGCACATGCCTGGGTTGCCAGTTTAGTCCCCAGTGGGGGCACAAGAGGTAACCAATCAACATTTCTCTCTCCCATTGATGCATTGATGTTTCTCTCCCTCTCTTACTCCCTCCCTTCCCCTCTGTCTAAAAATAAATAAATAATGTCTATAAATAAATTAATAGAGAGGTAGATAGATAAGTGGTCAGTGAAAGCTATCCTAAAACAGTTACACCCAAAAGACTTAACAGTTTACTAATCATTCTCTGGATCATAACTCAATGAAGGAAGGGACCATGCCCATTTCACTCTCAGACCTTAATCTAGTTCTTTGCTCATGAAAATATTTAAGTAACATAAAACTGACCATTTTAACCATTTTTAACAATACATTGTTGTCGCATTAAGTACATTCATACTGTCCTGCAATAATCAATCTCCAGAATTTTTCCACATTCCTAAACTGAAACTTTGTACCCATGAAATAGTAATTCCCCTCAGCCCTTGGCAATCACCAATCTACTTTGTCTCTATGGATTTGACTACTTAAGGTATCTCATATAATTGGAATGATATTTGTCTTTTTGTGATTTATTTCATTAGTATGTCAAATTTCATTCATGTTATAGCCTGTGTCGGTTTCCTTCCTTTTTAAGGCTGAATAATATCTCATGGTACACATATATCACATTTTGTTCATCCATCCATTAATGGACACTCAGGTTTTTGTGAATGCTGCTATGAACATGCATGCACAAATATCTTCTTTAAGTCCTTGAATAGTCTCAATTCTTTTGGGTATGTAACCAGAAGTGGAATTGCTGTATCAGTATGATAATCTATGTTTAGAGTTTTGGGTTAAGAGCTTGATTTCTTTTTAATGACAAGTAATATTTCATCACATGCATGTATCAGTTCATGGACACTTACACTGTTTCTACTTTTTGGCTATTATAAATGTTTCTATGAATATTTGTGTACAGGTGTTTATGTAGACATGTTTTCATTTCTCTTAGGTATATACCTAGGAGTAGAACTGCTGGGTCATATATTAACTATGTTTAACCCTTTGAAGAACTGCCAGATTGTCTTGCACAGACTGTACCAATTTATATTCTCATCAGCAGTGTATGAGGTTTCCGATTTCTCCACATATCTTTTTGACTGGAGCCAATCAAATGGATATGAAGTGGTATCTCATTGTGGTTTTGATCTGCATTTCCCTGAAAGCTAAGGGAGTTGAACATCTTCTTATATGCTTTTTAACCACACAATTAGTTTTAACATAAGCAACCATATCAAACTTTGCCTTCCCTATAATTTAAAATACCTTAGTATTATACGTAAGAGTTAAACACAAGTTTATTAAAAAACAAACAAACAAAAACACTTTTGGTATCAACTTCTACTTAGACACATTGGAGGATATAAATTATTTTAAAGAATCGCCTATTAGTTAAAAGTACAAAATCCAGCTTCCCCACTGTTTAGCAGTACAAGTTGGAATATCATTTCTCTTCTCTGAGTCTCAAAGAAGGGATACTGATACCTGCCTCCAGTGAAAGTGGAAGGATTAGGTAAAACTACTTACATAAAGTGCTCAGTACTGTACCTGACATACAATGGGCTACAATGAATGCTAGGATGGAATGGTTGTCAGAACCAAGTCATCCCTGGCCACTGTAAGTTTTCCCCCTTCCTGACTTTAGGCTGACTTACACAGTGGTCCCTTGCATGCAGGAAGTCAAAAAGCTCCTCTGTGCAGTCCTCCTCTGTATGTGACCTGGAGGATACACGCTCATCACAGAGCTCTAACCGTTCCCGAGCCTTTACACATTTCTCCAACTGCTCGCATTGCTCTCTCACTGTTGTTAGGGGATCCTGATGGAAAAAACAAACAAAAAAACCAAAATAGGAGTTTTGGGAGGTGATCCACAAACTATATGCTTTGATTAATAGAACCACTAAACCAAGGTGCTGCCTCTGAATAACTGTGCAGAAGGCCAGCTGGCAGAGCCACAATGCTGCCAGAAATGGCAGAATGGGGTCTTCCATTAAATTCTGATGCTAAGTAGTATGGAAAGTTTCATATTTCTGCCTTCCAAAATTGTCAGTATGCAATGAAAGCCTCAGTCCTATCTGAAAAACAAGGTGGTAAAGGAAACCTGGCCAAACTTGAAGTATATCTATAGGAGGCCTTACTTGCTAACACCGCATTTTGGGATATGTAATGCCTGTGAATTAAAATTCCCTTTATCAGACAGCTGCCCAGCTAGAAAGGCAATGTCAACACAGAGAAGAACCATCCAGGAAAAGTTCCTTCCAGAATTATTTATTAAACCACCAAGAGCAGATGACTGAGTGCCAGGCCCTCAAGACGCTGCTCTGCTCTCTGACACAACTAAAGAAGCCCAAAACCCAGAAAAGACTCATCTTCCTAGGCCCACACCCTCAAGTACTCCACTACACAGGAAGGAAGTATTAAAGGCTTTTCCCCATGCTTCTCTCCAAGGTGTCAAACATAAAGACTCCTTAAAATGGCTTCAGCTTCATAAAGCTGAAGCTTCCTTTTACTATGTTTCCAAACCTGAGAGAGCTCTTACCACTAATTCCTCCTCCTCTTCCTCCTAAAAAAAGAAAACAAAATTAATGTCAGCAGCAATTTTATGACATGTAATCCCAATCATATTGATCTTGTAATTACTGAGGATGAACATTATATTAATCATGTTTTTAAATTTCTGTATTTTATGATGCTTTGTGATTTTAGGGGACCTGCCAATCCTGGATAGACTGCCCTTCCCTGAGCAGGCTAATTTTAGAGATAGCAAACAGCTTGCCTTGGGGGGACACCTCTCAATATGCAAAACAACCAATCCAAAACCCTTACCACTAACCACTTTCTTTATCTACCTGTCTTACACTAAACCCATTATTGTACCTGCCCTAATCACCCCAGGGCTAAGAACCAAACAACTGGGAACCACCCCTGTAGCCCAACCACTGAAATGATTCAAACCATCCAATTCTAAGTTTGCTTAAAGCTTCCTTATCCTACCTCACCCATTCCTTCCCTGAGAAACCAAAGGTCTGGTTTCCCTCCGGCTCCTTAATTGAGGTATTTCTCTATGTGGCCCTAGGTGGTGTGGACTTACTACAGCTGGTTAAAACAAATCCTGGGTACATTTCAACAAGGACATAATATCTCACTTTCATTAGCAACAACCTGAAGCATGCACAACACTATAAAGTTTAAAAAGCACTTTCATATCTATAACGATTTGATTAATCACACCAGCCCTAGGGGACTCCCAGTTGAGAGATAACACTAATTAGACATTTTCTGATAATGATTCGAGCTGCCAGATGCTCATATGAAACCTACATAATTTAAAAAAGTATTTTGTTCTAAATTCTGCTGGGTCCCATTACCACCAGTAATAGCTAAACTAAGTCCACAAACCAAATTAGGAAAACTAACTTTTTTTTTTTCCAGATTCTGAATTTGAATTGGGAATATGAAAATGGCTAAATCTAAACTCTTCTTTAGCTACAGTCTAACTAAAGATGGTTACAGCTACTACTTTTTGGCTTACCAAACTCCCAGGGCTCTATTGTAGACTATCAGTATAAGATGTCTATATATCTCCATTTACAATCTTGGAAACACCAGACTCTTCCTATTTATTTCTGATTCTGGCTCACAATCTCAAAATTAGTTTCTTTCCTTCCAAGGGGAGCACTGTAAAAAATATTCCTTGTGGGAACATCAGCATAGGCCTAAATCTGGGGCATAGCAGAGTCTATTTGATCAGTATTTCAACCTGTCATGTGCATGTCCACATTTGGAAGAAGGTACAGAGGAAAATAAAAGAACTAGCTCAGCAATCCCTCATTATGCTTTCAAAATTCCATCACAATCTGGCTCATTCTCTACCATGCCCTTCAGGAAAGAGACCAAAGCCCATGAAAGCTGGGAGGAGAAGGGCAGGTTCAGCTGTAACCCAGGCTATTTATTCCCACAATTGGCAAAGGTCTCTTCTAAACATAAATGTGTTATTTAGTGTGTAAAATTCTAGTTTTTCATTATAAAAGGCTTCTTAACTTTGCTCTTAAAAAAAAAAAAAAATCATACTAAAAAAGTTTTCCAAAAAAAAAACAACAAAAAAAAAAAAAGCAAATCACATTCTGCCTGGGTTAGAAACCAGAGATTAGTTATCCTAGAAGTAAGACCTTTATATATCATTTCCTTATTAGCAATACTACTACATTAATTGTTTTCTGCCCTTGATAATTTTGCATCAAAAGTATCATAGCACCCTGGCTGGTGTGGCTCAGTGGACTGAGTGCCAGCCTACAAACCAGTAAGTCATCGGTTCTATTCCCAGTCAGGTCACATGCCTGGGTTGTGGGCCAGGTCCCCAGTTGGGGGCATGCAAGAGGAGCTGATCGATGTATCTCTCACACATTGCTGTTTCTCTCCCTCTCTTTCTCCCTCCCTTCCCCTCTCTCTAAAAATAAATAAAAATCTTTTTAAAAAAAGTATCATGGCTTGTTTTGGAAAAACAAATTCAAATACAAGTCTGAATATGGACTACTTCATGTCAAATTTCCAGTCAATGAGAAAAACCAATGTCACACTAAATAATAAGACTTAATCTCCAAGAAGTATGGGTTCTTCATAAAAGAGCTCTGTTTTTTAAATTTTAAAATTAACCACTTATCACTATGGCTGGCGTGGCTCAGCAGATTGAGCATAGGCCTAAGAATGGAAAGGTTGCTGATTTGAGTCCCAGTCAGGGCACATGCCTGGGTTGTGGGTCAAGTCCCCAGTTGGTGGCGCACAAGAAGCTATCTCTACCATACATCTATGTTTCTCTTCTCTCCCTCCTTTCCCCTCTCTAAAAATAAATAAATAAAATAAAAATTGACCACTTATTTACTTTTTCTCATCTACTGCTGAGGTGAGCCCTACTGAAATTCCTGGTATACTCCCTTAACTTCCTAAGGCTTGGCTCCATGTCTTTCTGGTCCTCTTTCTGAAAATACTAGGAAAAATTATGGGACAAAAGTTTCCAACGATCCTGAACCCATAAGCGCAAAATAGCTGCCCCAAAGTGAGAGAGGATAGGAAATGTGATTGGAAACAAAAGCTAAGCTGCCTTCTGTAAAGCTGTATAGCATTGCAGCTGAGTCTTAGCTCTTGAACCACAGTGCTTGGTGCGGGGTTCCTGGCTCCATGATTTATTAGCTGTGTGTCCTTAGAGAAGATATTTCATCCCTCTACACTTGTTTCTTCATCTGTAAAATGGCAATAATAGGGCTTAATACCTCTGAGGACTATTGTGTGGCTTAAATGAATTAGCATATATAAAGCACTTGAAATAATGAGCAATCAATAATTCTTATTACATCAGCATTTTTACTCTGGGAAAGAGCTCCCTCTTTCATCACAGAATTACACTACACATTCTTAAACTGTTCCCAAAAGGTATCTCCCTTCAGCCCCCCAACAAAGGAAAAAACAAAAACAAACTTTTTCACAGAAACTAGTGTAAGGCCAGATCTCCGGAACCTCCACAGAAGATGTGGCAGGGATTCTTGACCTGAGCTGAGGCCAGGGTTAGGGTTGGTCGCTTGCTCCCCAAACCTGTCAAATCAGTGACACCTGACTGACTAAAAATATAGGTACTATTCTTACAAAAGTAGTCAACACAGCATTTTAAATTTCGTTAAACCTTCACTGTAGTCACAGAATGGGGAGGTCGAGGCCCAGAGAAAGACCATCTACTTGCCCAAGGTCACTCGAGTTCTGGGGAAGGGTCAAAGTAACCAGCTCTCCCGACCCTGCAAACTCGGGGGCAAGGGAATGGAAGCAGGGCCAAAAGGGCTCCGGCATGTTTTGGCGGGCTACGTCCTGACCCTTGACAGAGTCGAGTGGATCGCCTTATCTTACCTCCTTGGGATCTCCGGACCCGGTCAGCATCATTCGTTCGTCCTCCAGACCCATGTCCGGCTACGGTTCTAGATCCAATACCAGCAGCAAAAGTAACACCTTTCCCACTTCAAAATCAAGAAGGACTTGTAAGGGTCACTCGGCGGATATCCGGCAATCTGGCAGGAAGTGCGGCAGACCCGTCGTAGTCGGGAACACTTGCTCGGATTGGCGTGTACTATCGTCCTTTGACAAGGGATAGGGGTAGCTGGTATTTGCACATGAAATGGATTTACTAAGAATGTCCCCTCAGTCACGCCAGGCCAAAATATGTTGATATGTAAGATTTATTTAAGATGTTACCTTCTAAAGAACTTTGGAAATATGCAGATTTATTCGCTATTCCTTCAGCCCAGTTCCCATTCTTACCCACATCGCTGATGAAACCGTCCTAATTGCTGACCTTTTCAAGATGGCGGTCCGAAGCTGCCACTCTCGGGCTTGCGCACCTCCCCAAGATGGCGGCGCCCGAGGCCTGGCGCGCCCGGAGTTGCTGGTTCTGTGAGGTAGCGGCGGCAACGACCATGGAGGCCACGTCCCGGGAGGCGGCGCCAGCGAAGAGCTCGGCCTCGGGCCCCAGCGCTCCCCCCGCCCTGTTCGAGCTGTGCGGGCGGGCAGTGAGCGCCCATATGGGGGTTCTGGAGAGCGGGGTGTGGGGTAAGTTACGGGGTGAGGGGCTACCTCTGGCAACGAGCGGAGGCGGCCCAGCGGCCGGGGGGCACGGGGGGCGAGGCCGGGAGGCCCAGGGCAAGGCCCAGCCCGGAGCACTGGAAGGCAGACAGTCTGCTCGGAGAATGAATTACGTGACTGACGAGGCTGGGCATAGTAAAGACGGGGACCAAATCGGCAGGTGAACCTGCACCGCGGCCTGGCAGGGGGGCGCAGGGGGCGAGGCCAGGAGGTCCGGGCTAGGGCAGGGCCGGCAGGGCTCGGACGCCAGGGACAGGGCTGACGGGCTGGGCCGAGGGCACCGAACTGACACCCGGGCTGGAGCGAGCTGAGGAACCTCGGATGTCGAGCCGACGGGCAGGGATGGCCCTGCCGTTTGGGGGCGGGGGCCGAAGTTGGGAGGCCCGGCCTAAGGCAAAGAGGCCAGGCCCCGGCCCACCCAACCCGACGGACGGTGCGGGGCCTCTGGTATCTTCCTGACAGATACAGAGACCCCAGAGGCCGAGACTCCGGAGGCCAAGCCGATGACAGAGTGTAGCCCATTGGATTGCGGAGCGAGGGATGGGGCAGGGAGAGACGCCGAAAGGCTCGGGGCGCCGAGGCCTGTGTGATGGCCTGTGTGATGGCCCAGGGCAGGAGGAAGCGAACTGATGAGCGGGGCCTCGGGTGCCAAGCTGATTGAGCGACGGATGGGCGTGCAAGGCAGGGAGCGCCCGAGGCCACTCGTATTGGCCTGAGCGGCGAGGAAGGGCCCGAACGCGGGTGAAGGGAGGCCCGAAGAGGGTCTGCGATCCCGGGAGGCTCGAATGACGGACAGGCGGGAAGGGCCAAAGGAGGCCCCAGGCAGGGCCACGGCCGGGGATCCTGGACTGGGAGGGGGCGCACCGCCGCTAGGAGGCCCTGGTCCGAGTGGGAGCGAACGGAGGCCCCAGGCCTGAGAGCGGCGAGGACCCACGGGCCCGGCTTGAGTGGAGGGCGCCCCGGCTGAGCAGCAAAGGCGGGCAGCCCGGGGCGCCGGGAGGAGGAGCCGGGCAGGACGAAATGGACAGCTTAGGTGGTGGGCCCGCGAACTCGGCGGGCCGGGTGGGCCTAGTGATGAGGAGAGTAGGCCTGCAGCCCGATGGACACGAGGAGGCCGGGCTGTGGGGTGTGTACCCTCAGTCGCTGACTGGCCGCTGGTGAGGAAAACTGGGGTTGGCGTCGTGGGGACTAATAGAGTGCAAAAGAAGAAAGTAAGGGCCTCTGGGGGATAGGCCCGGCCACACGGGGGACAAGGGAAGCCTTGGGCCTGCAGCGCCTGACAGACTGTGGAGTGAGGGGGTGGGGTCCAGAGGCCTGGCCTGGAGTTGGGTGAGGATGTTACAGGCCAGGCCCAGGGCCTAGGGAAGAGCGGGGAGGGGTGGTGAGAGAGGGCGCCCTAGGCCTTGGGCGTGGGGGTGGGGTTCTGGAAAAGGCCTCAGGAGTGGTGGTGGTGTCTTTGCCAGGAGGAAGGACCTGCTAAAGTCCGGAGTGAGGGCTTGAGGTCCTGGGGTGGGGGCTTGGGTTGCACCATGAGGAGGGATGTGGAGAAAAGGCCCAGGAGTTTGGGGGGTCGGGCCACTAGGAATATTCCCAAGGCTGCAGAGAGTGGTTAAGGCGGCCCAGGGATGTGTGGTGGGGATGGGTCACAGATCGTGTAGAGGCCCGAGTCTTTATGTACTGGGGAAAGACTGTCAGAATATGTCTGGCCTGGTGGGGGGAGGGGATTGTGGAGCCTCTGTGCCGACAGCTGAGAAGAGGAGGGTCGGACTGACCCATGGGGAATAGAAGGAAAGTCTCAGTGGAGCTGGGCAGAGGGCTCAGAAAAGTCTCTGGGAATGTGGAAGAAGGAAGACAGGATCTGGCTGTGTCCGCTGGGAGCTTCTAGGGCGCTAAATCTGGCCAGGAGGAAAGAGGACTGGGTGTGGAGTGGCAAGGGAAAGCAATGAAGGTGTAACCTGGAGAGAAGCAAGGAAGACCCTGGCTTAAGAACAGAGAAAGGAGGAGAGGAGTTTGTGGATAATAGGGGATGAGAATCCCTGGGGCTGTGAGAGGGGATGGCTAAACCAAGGAGATCAGATTGGAGGGCCTCACCCAGGTAAACAGTGACACAGGGAAAGCTGAATCAAGTTAGACCTCTGGGAAGAGTCAAGTAAGAGGCCTGCTAAGCAATGCTGTTTTGGAAGAAAGGTTTCAATGTGGGCTAACAGTCAGGAAGGCTTCCTGGAGGTAGTAGACCGATTTTGCTTTGTGTAGGGAGAAGAGGGGAAAGTGAATAGAGGCAGCAGGAAAGCATACAATGAGGAAACATAAGTAGAATAGTAATGTTATACCTTGAATGCCAGTATAGGGAGAGTTGGACTTGATCTTAAATGCAGTAGAGAGACTACATTAGTGTAACAGCATAGGTAATTAGTGCTTTCATTCAGCAAGCACATTGAGTAGCTACTATGTACAAAGAATTGCATTAGACTCTTAGATAGCAAGATTCAATCATTCCACACATAAATATTAAAGGAGATCCTGGAATGGAAGTTCTTAAAGATTTTCCTTAGATGTGGTATATTCCAGGTTCTCAAACTTATTCTTGGATGGACAGAGAGATGCTATTGATAGGGTAAGAATAGTAATCACCAAAATTTAGTGCACTTATAATGGCCAACTATGGTTTTAAAAAGACTATGAGCACAATCTCCTTTAATTTTCACAACAATGTTACGAGGTAGTTATTATTATCTACATTTTAAAATTGAGGGAATTTAGGCTCAAAGATATTAATTTGCCCAAGGATTCACAATTAAGTAGTACAATCAGGATTACACTCAGTTTTCTGCAACTCTAGAGACCAGTCTCTTTAGCTATAATACTGTAATGCCTCTCTGATCTAGGGAAGTTAGCAAGCAGATTTTGTTTTTAAGATATATATATATATATTTTTTAAATTTATTTATTTTCAGAGAGAGGTGAGGGAAGGAGAAAGAGAGGGAGAGAAACATCAGTTTGTGAGAGAAATAGCCTCTGGTTGCCTCTCACATGCCCCTAACTGGCAACCTGACCCACAACCCAGGCATGTGCCCAGACCAGGAATCGAACCAGTCATAGGCTGATGCTCATTCCACTGAGCCACACCAGCCAGGGCTGTTTTTAAGATACATTGAATTTTGAGTATATAGCCTAATTGTTTCTATTCCTCATAGGAAAGTACTAGTTCTGGGTATAGTGGGTGCCTAAAGGATGGAAGTAGCCAACCTGAAAGAGTGGGAAGGGAAATCAGAAAAGGCTTAATAAAGGGCATGTGATACTTGAATGAGCAGTTGTTATGCTGAAAGTGGCAAGGATATTCCTGATGGAGAGAAGAGCATAACAAAGTGAATCTCACGCACAGAGGCAGAAAACAGTGTAACAAGCTAGATAATTGAAAAATGTAGTTAACTGTGGCCGAAGTGTGGGAGGCAAAGCAGGGAGCAGGAGAAGTTAGTAGAGCCCAGATTATACATATTAAATAGGCTTTGTTAAATACAGAATGGTTCATTATGCTTGGGCAGAAGTGAACTGACCAGCTCCTAAATGAGCATATCAACTTGCTTTGTGGGATTATTTCAACCTTGTAGATATGTATGGCCCTGAAATTGCAGCTGCTAACTAAATAGCTGAAGATAAGTGGATCAGAGTTTGAATTAGACATAGGTTAACTTCTACAGGTTGCATTTGTCAAATGAGAAGTCTGCCCTTCCATTTCTTTTTTTTCCCCAATAGGACACAAAATGCTTAGAACCCTGGAAGAAAAAAAAGTAAATTTTGTGTTTTGTTTTTTGTAGCCCTCCCAGGCCCAATACTTCAAAGCATCTTACCTCTGCTCAACATATATTACTTGGAGAGGATTGAGGAAACTGCCCTCAAGAAAGGTGAGTGCCTTTCATTCTTTCTCAGTCAGTGATTGTAAGCAAGGCACTATGTTATTAGGTAAATATGCCTGACCTGCACAGAACTTCATGTTTTTCAAAAAGTACCTTCACACCTACTTTCTTACCTGATTCCTCACACTATTTGTAAAACACAAAACAAATATATGATGCTTATTGTACTAATAAAAGTGAAACCATAGGCACACCACAATTAATAATAGCAAAGCTAGACTAGAACCCAGATCGATTGAATCTTAGTTTTTCTATTTTACCAAGTGGCTTCCCAAACCCCTCATTGGACACATCTGTTAAGAACTAACATTTATCATCCTGGCTGGTGTGGCTCAGGGGATTGAGTGCCAGCCTGTGAACTGAAAGGTTGCCAGTTCATTTCCTGGTCAGGGCACATGCCTGGGTCGTGAGCCCAGGTCCCCAGTTGGGGGCATGCGAGAGGCAACCAATCAGTGTTTCTCTTGGACATCAATGTTTCTCTCCTTCTCTTTCTCCCTCTCTAAAAATGAATAAATAAAATATTCAAAAATAAAAAAAGAAAAAACTAGCATTTATCTAATTTACTCTGATGTGCCAAATATGCTGTCCTAGGCACTTTACTTGAAGAAACTTATTTAATCTTTTCTTTTTTAAAAAAATATTTTATTTATTTATTTTTAAGAGAGAGGGGAAAGGAGGGAGAAAAAGAAGGAGAGAAACATTGATGTGTGAGAGAAACATCAATCAGCTGCCTCTTGCACGCCCCCAACTGAGGACCTGGCCTATAACCCAGGCGTGTGCCCTAACTGGGAATTGAACCAGCAACCTTTCAGTTTGTAGGCCAGCACTCAGTCCACTGAGTCACACCAGCCAGGGCTTACTTAATCTTTTCAACAATTCTATGAAACAGCTATTAGTAACTACATTTTACAGATAAGAAAACCGAGGTACAGAAAAATTAAGTAACTTGCCCAAGGTCATACAGCTAGAGTATGGTTTGCTGATATTTAAACCCAGGCAGTCTGTCTTTTTAGCCAGTGCTCTTTACCTCTTTGCCATATTGATCTTGTGAATATAGAGGAGGACAACATTGTACTTCACTCATGGTGGCCAAGGAGCAGCCAAGTAAATATGGTATTTCTCCCTACAGGCCTCTCCACTCAGGCCATCTGGCGCCGACTATGGGATGAGCTGATGAAGACAAGGCCTTCCAGTCTGGAAGTAAGTTAAGGCACCATGTAGAACTCCGGCCTGACTTTGCACAGTGAATGCAGGAATAGCACACAAACAGAAATTGGGTGTGGGTAAAGTGCAGGGGCAGGGTTGGAGTGAATTTGGGAGGAGGTCTCTGATAGCTTTTCATAAGGTGCT
Organism: Furipterus horrens; assembly: GCF_987537825.1. Taxonomy (NCBI): domain Eukaryota; kingdom Metazoa; phylum Chordata; class Mammalia; order Chiroptera; family Furipteridae; genus Furipterus; species Furipterus horrens. The sequence continues at coordinate 31,451,411 of NW_028327173.1, read as the reverse complement.
TTACCATTTGGTATTTGTCACTGATTTGCTTGCTCACCATGTTTGCAAATGACACAAAACAAGGGAAGTGATCACAATAGATGGCAGAACCCAGATTCATAGAGATCTTGACAGGGCTGGAGCAATGGCCAAACTTAACAAGATGAAATTTAATAGGATAATCTAACTCTTAAGTCTGAAAGATTCCAGTTGCATGACCTCAGGGTAGCTGGCTTAGCAGCAGTTTATATTTAAAAAAAAGGGTGGGGGGTTTTTTCGTCAACAGTATGTTAAAGCCACTCATATAAAGAAAACCCTGAGCTGTGTGAACTAATATAACTGTAATGTAGGCCAAAGGACAAGAGGGGTGGTAGACCTGCCTAGCTCTGTAGTGGTCAGGCTACTCCTGGAGTATGGAGAAAGAAGTCAAAGCTATATCATGTAAGTCATATTTGGAAGACTGGAGATGTTTTCCCCTGAAAAAAAAAAAAGAACACACTTGGGGAACATGAACTGTTTTGAAATATTTGAATGGTTGTCTCATGACAGAGGGATTAATAGACTTGTTCTGATGGAAGCTAAAGGAGGATAGATTTTTGCTTAACTAAATGTAGAACTTTTAAAATCTGAGCTTAATGGTGATGAAACAAGCTAATATCAGAGATAATAAGCTTCCTGTCTCTAAGTGGTCATATAGATCCTGGATAACTACTTGACACAAGGGTATTGCAGAGGAAATTCAGCATGGTAAGAGAGGTTGAATAAGATGAGTTTTAGGGTTCCTTTTAACCCTGAGATTCTGTTAGTTTTTGGTTCAGATGTAAACACTGGAGCTCTCGTTTAAACAGAATTTATTTTGCTGCTGCATAATTAGGTGACAGGACAGATTGAGTCCTAAAACTTACCACATACCAGGTCTTATGCTAGATATTGGAAGTACAGACACAATTCCTAACCTTGAGGAACTGCCAGTTTAGTGGAAAAAAATCTGTGAACAAATACATCATTTATGTTAAGATAAGTGGTGTGATAGAGAGTAGCAGGGAGGCTGAGGGAAAAGGAAGCAAGAAAATCTTTTCTAGGAAGGAGTATTTGAACTGGGATATATATTGTGAATGAGGCCAAATGACAAGAAAACAAACTCTTACCAGGAATTGGAGATTGCATTTCTGGGATGCAGTGGGTTCAGTAACATTCAGCTCCATATCCTTCAGCTTCCGCACTTCCAGATCTGGACACGACCCCTGGAGTTCAGGCTCAACAGAACCCTCAGGCACTATATTCAGGAGTTAGGCCTTGTTAGGAAGAGAATTGAATGCAAGAATATTAGAAAACAGTAATGGCTTTCTGCAACCTTATAAGAAACATGGGATTCATTTTGTCCCACTTTGTCCCAGTGTTTCCTAAGCAGTATGGTTGACCAGCTGGTGATGGAGATTGTAGCATTTTTCTCTTAGAGAAAGCTTTTTTTCCCCAACATTAGCTCAGGCTTCCTGAAGAAGAATGTCTATTCATTATCTTGTTTTCTTGTCACAGCATTTCAGAAATTTAGGAAACTCCAGGTTTGGTGACAGAGCAGTCACCTAGACAGAGGTTCTAGCTTGGAGCATATTCATTCCAGAGGGTGTCTTCTGCTTTCCACTTTTGCATGACAGTAACCTTCACTTCATTCATGATTCAGAAACACTTAATGAATGCCTGCTCAGCTCCAGGCACTACACTAGGTTCTCAGGTTACAATGGTGAACAAGTTAGACATAGCCCCTTACTGCTTATACTTATAAAGCAATAGTGTTTCTAACTGTGTAGTACTAGTTTGTGTGTATTAAGAGATCTGTAGAATACTATAGATATTATAGAGACAAAGGATTATTCAATAAATGGTTCTCTAGTAATTGGTTAACTATTTAGAAAAAAATAAAGTTAGAGCCTCACTTTACAGTAGATTACATCGTAAAAAGTGAAAGCACAAAACAACTAACAAAAATAAAGTTTACTGGTTATCTAATCTCAGGATGGAGAGTGCTAATTATTAAATGGGCAGGACCAAATAAAATACGGACATATTTGACCATATAAAATGCCAACACTATACATACAGTTTAAAAGGTACATAAACTGGTAAAGAATGTTTGCAACAACATTTGCAAAACAAGGGATACAGAGAATGAGACAAAGGCTCCATTGGAATAAAATGAGTAAAGATTTGGACAAGTTACAAAATATATAAAAATCTCCAATGAAGTGAAAAATGGGAAAGTAAAATTGTACTTCTTATAAAGTCTTGTTTTGATTTGGTTTTGTTTTAAAAGGTAATTCCAGGGGTGAGTAGAACTTGCATCTTAATATGCTATTGGTGAGAGCAGAAATGTTACAACTTTCTTCATGGGCAGTCTGGAGATAACTGTCAAGAGTCAGTCATTTCCAGATGTTCATTACAGCAAAGTTTAATATCAACAAGTTAGAAACAATTTAAATACTCAGTACAGGAATTATTAAATATAGTACATCCATATTTACAAAACATTAATAAAGTCATTCTAAAAATACTTAAATACATGGTGGCAAAAATGTTTAATGATATGGTGCTTTAATGTTAAAAAAACAACAGTCTTTGAAACCTCTGAATTGTCTCTGTTCTAAAAAGTATCTAAAACTATTCACATATACATATATGTATACTCCAAAGCATTGGTTTACACATGATTTTTTATTTGCTTCTTTATAATTCCTCAAGCAATATTTCTATTATGAGAAAAGCTACAGTGGACAATAGTTTATGAACATTTGCTGGCTGTACCAGTTTAGTACAAGAAAATATTTCATCCTCCCTAGCTTGTACACATACATACACACTTCTTCCTCCCCCACCAATGCCTGAGCTGCCAATCCTTTAGCATAGGCCAAGGATTGTGTTGGAGGCAAATGTCATCTCACCTCTTTGGTGGTACCTCGTTTACCCTTCTGTCACTAAAAAGCAAGTATTTAAATCACTTTGTGTTGTCTGAGTTATAGTACACAAAATGAGTAGCTTGGACTAGATCTCTCAGGTATTTTTCAGCTTTGAAGTTTTAGCATAGATTCTTTTAAAAAGTAGTGATGGAATAAAATGCAATGAGTTGCTCTCTGCTCATGCATTAATTCATGAGAAAAAAGCCATTGGGATAGTTGTCATAACTAAATTTATTCCTCATTTAACTCTCACAACTCTATGATGTATAGTTATCTTCCTCACTTGACAGATGAAACTAAAGCAGAAAGAGGTGAAGTGAGTGACTTGCCTAACATTAGTTTGTGAACAGCAGACCCAGGATTCAAGTTGAGGCAGTCTGGCTGAGTGCCTGCTCCTAATCACTATGTCATGCTGCTGTCCACTGCAGTTATCATGGTTGGGGTGTTACAGTTTCAGATATTCTCGCTCATTGTCTTCATCAACTAATAAAATGTCTGAAAAAGCCCAATATTTAGTTATCTAAACTACATATTCTGACCTCATATTCATGCCTCATGTTCAGAAACAGGCACAATATCTTGGTTCACATCTTTGTCCATATGTTAGACCCAGATCTACAATAACCATCTGACTCTCATTTGTAAAACTGAAGCCTTGCTGGGGTTACCTACCAGTGTTTTTCAAGGGTGTGAGTGTGTGCCAGCGAATTGTAGGAAGAGTGCTAGAGTGAGGTAGGATTTGCATTCAGGAATACCCCCTCTGCTTCTATTCAAGGTTGAATAGAGGTTTGGTTGCCAGTTATTTTTTCCTACTCCCCCAATATCCCCACACTGCTGCTGGTGAAAGAGGCCCTTCTCTTGTTGCCATGCAGTTATCTCAAGCATGAAAAAGTCATTCCTAATCATTACAAACTACAGCAGGTAGCCTTGAGGCAGAGTGAAGGCACAGGGAATGACACTTTTGCCTGAGAATAATAGGGGCCCAGCTTCTGCCAAGAACCCAAGATATAGTTTGAGGATCACTCTGGTATGAGGGGAATGCATGGAGACAGGTTAAGTACCAAAGAGTCTTACTTTAGTCTTGGGCCCCCACTACCTTTGCTTCAGGCTGAATAAATACCCTGCTTAACAGGCTCTGCCTCCCTTCAGTCCATTTCGCATTGCCCCATCTCGGCTAATTATCTACAGCAGCAGAAGTAACATTTTGCATTTTACAGTTTACAAAGTACTTTTAACTTTCACTGCCTCATTCTATCTTCACAACAAACCTGTGAAGCAGGTTTTACAGATGAAGAGAGGTTTAGAAAGGTCCAGAGTCTAGTAGCAGAGCTGGCACCTGTATCAAGGTCAGCAGACTTTCTACTGCACCTTAAGAGAGAATGGCAACTTAGGGGAGTCTTTGTCTCAGTGTGTCCTTTTGAGGTAGGTAGCAGTAATTCCTAACCTCTGATAGCTGTCAGAATCATTTGGGGGGGGGGGTGTTGTTATAAAGAATGTTGCACAGACCTTACCTCAGATGTAACTTCATAGAATCTCCAAGTCTGGGTACATCATGTTTGAATTTTGGGGATAAAATGCCATGGTCAATTCTGATGTGCACCAGAGGTTGAAAATCACTCACATTCAAAGCTCTTTTAAATGTATCAGAATAGTCTGATGAAGTCTCATATCCATCAAAGCAAGTAACTATTACCTTGGAGAAGACAAAGAAATCTAAGATTTGGTCCCTGCCTTACAGGAATTTCTAATCTGTTTGGGATAAGACATCCACAGGCGAAGAGACTCAACACCATAAGGCATGTCTATCAAAGTCTTAAGATCTGAGTGGTTCCAACAAGAGAGGCAACGGAAGGGCGAAGGGGGATACAGACAGACAAACACAGACTCAGAGTGAAATGTTAGTAGGTCCTTTCAGGAAATGTTTGGTTTGGCAATGGAGAGCATTTCTGGCAGGTGTAGGAAAGGACATAGAAGGTAGGTTTCGGTCAGTGAGGTGATCAGTTTGGCCAGAGAAAAGCAAGCATTCATGGAGTAAGATGTGGGAAATAAAGCTTCTGAGGCAGGTAGAAGTTATATTGTGGAGGGTTTTTCTTGCCAAGGTGAGGTGCTTCAAATTAATCCTAGGTGTAGTAGAAAGATATTGGGGGTTTTAAAGCAGAATAATGAACAAAAAAGGAAAAACCCAATAAAGTAAATAATGTAATCAGATGTATTTTACAAAGATAAATCCAGTGGACATGTGTAAGTTTGGAATGGGGAAAAGGGGGCAGGGAGAGCAGTCAGGAACGTAATGAAGTCTGGTGAACATAAGTTAGGTAATGTAAGAATGGAAAGTTGGGATCAGGTTCTAGAAATAAATATGGAAGAATTTACAGGAATGAGTGACTTCTGAGAGGCACTTGAGCAAACTGGTCTCTGGAGCCCAATCCCCTGGGCTCAAATCTTACCTTGGTAATCATAGGCAATAACCTTTGGGACTTGGTTTTCTTATGTAAAATGAGGCTTATTGTAATACATGCCCAAAGATGTGAGGATTAAATTAATTTGTGTAAATTATTTAGAATGTTGTCTGACACAATAAATACCTATTGGAAGGGAGGAAACGTATGATACTTCCATGGGTAGCACTCTTACTGTTACAGCTGTCTGGCATCTTCTTTGTTTTCAGAGCGTGACATGTTGGCGAGCCAAGTTTATGGAGGCCTTTTTTTCCCATGTTCTACGTGGAACCATTGATGTGTCTTCTGATAGGCGTCTTTGTGACCAGCGTTTCTCACCTCTTCTGCATAGCTCCCGCCATGTCCGGCAGCTCACCATCTGCAACATGCTGCAGGGTGCAACTGAGCTGGTGGCTGAGCCCAATCGCAGGGTTCTGGAGACCCTGGCCAGTTCCCTGCATACCCTCAAGTTTCGCCACCTGCTGTTCTCTGATGTGGCTGCTCAGCAGTCACTTCGGCAGCTGTTGCATCAGCTTATTCACCATGGGGCTGTCAGCCAGGTGTCGCTCTACTCCTGGCCTGTGCCTGAGTCGGCCCTTTTCATCCTTATCCTCACCATGAGTGCTGGCTTCTGGCAGCCAGGCCCCGGTGGCCCACCCTGCCGCCTCTGTGGAGAGGCCTCCCGAGGGCGGGCCCCATCCCGAGATGAAGGGTCTCTCCTGCTGGGCTCACGTCGGCCTCGCAGGGATGCTGCTGAGCGATGTGCTGCAGCCCTGATGGCTTCCCGTCGTAAGAGTGAAGCCAAGCAGACGGCCAGAGCTGCACCTGCCACTCGGGTAACACGTCGCAGCACACAGGAGAGCCTGAGAGCAGGCGGGATAGACCCTAAGAGGGAGCTGCGCCCTCCAGCCACCTCCCATGAGGCTCCTGGCACCAAGTGGTCACACTCTGCTCCAGCCACCACCTCCTCTGCCTCTCCCTCTTCTTCCACATCCGCATCCAAAAGGGCTCCAGCTAGCTCAGCCCCACAGCCTAAGCCCCTAAAGCGTTTTAAGCGAGCTGCAGGGAAGAAGGGTGCTCGCACTCGTCAGGGGTCTGGTGCAGAGTCTGAGGACCTGTATGACTTTGTTTTCATTGTGGCTGGTGAAAAAGAGGATGGGGAAGAGATGGAGATTGGGGAAGTGGCTTGTGGAGCTTTGGATGGGTCAGATCCTAGCTGCCTAGGGCTTCCAGCCCTGGAGGCCTCCCAAAGATTCCGCAGCATCTCCACCTTGGAGCTATTCACAGTTCCACTCTCCACAGAGGCAGCTCTGACACTGTGCCACCTGCTGAGCTCCTGGGTGTCTCTGGAGAGCCTCACACTATCCTATAATGGTGAGTGCCATAGAGGGGCAGAGATTGGGTCTCCCAGCAGCACCACCTGCAGTCCCATTCCTATGGAATACAGGGGATATGATCAGGAAGCTGGAGAGGTGACCCTGCCCTCCTTACAGGGAGGCAGATGGCATACAGGTTGTGGCAGGCTGTTGATGTTAGGGGAGAGGAACATGAGGTCTGCAGTCTTGCTTTATAGTTGGAAGCAAGGGTTCCTGAGGGGCAATGAGAACCTGAAGCATGAGTACATTTTAGATATGGTAGATAACCCAAGGGCCGATACAAGTACAGTGTAAGCAAGCCCAGCCAGGGCTGAGGCTAGATTCCTACCTGTCATATAAAAGCAGCTGCACAGGCAAGGAGTTGTGGGACATTTTATCAGGCCAGCAACCTGCAAAGCAGTTCTTTCCTACCTGGTCGTGCCCAGCTAAATCTTCGACTCTGGCTAAATCCAGCAATTTGCCTAAGTTGCAGAGCACTGCTAGAGAAAATCAAGCTGTGCAGATTGGTGCTATTACACACTCATAGTTATCAACCTTAGACAAATTCCATCTTTGCAACACAAACTCCCATTCCTACTCTACCATTTCCAAACCCTGTCTTCCTTTCTCAGCAGATGACCTCACCTCCTACTTCAGAGAAAACAGAAGCCATTACACATAAACTTATGAACCAGCCTATAAACTTTCCTGCCTCCTTCATCTTTTCTTCTTCCACCACCGTGAAAGAGATCATTGTCCTATCTAAGGCTTAACTCTTCTGTGTTCTAGGCCCATACCCTCTTACCTTCTTAGGAAAGGTTTCTTAAATGTCTTGGTAGTAAGAGCTCTTATATGCTGCTTAGTATTTGTCAGGCATATTTTAAGTATTCTCATTATGTTAACTAATTTAATCCTTACAGCCACATGAGGTCCAGTGACTTGTCCAGGATACCTAACTAGTAAACTGTAGAGCCAAGATTTAAACCCACAGCCTGGCTCGAGTCCATGCTTTTAAACCACTAAATGTTGCCTCCCTTCTCTCCACTGTCTCTCCCCCACCATTTAAACATTCAGTTGGGTAGCCACCAAAACCTACCACCACCTCTATCTATCCCATATTCTCCTGCCCTTCACAGAGAACCTGTTTTCTCTCATAGCCCGCTCCAGTCTTGCTTACATACCCACTACTGCATTGAAGAGCTAAGTCACCAAGGTCCTCCTTGTTACTAAGTTCAATATATGCTTATTAGTTCTCGGTAGCATTTGCTGTTAAGCAGTCTTCCTCATGAAATACTCATTCCCACTTCCACAAAACCTTTTTCTTCTCTCTGGACATTACTTCTCAATGTTCAGAGTTCCTCAGACCTCTCCCAACTTACACATTTCCTGGACAATTTTGTTCATTCCCTTGGTTTCAAAGGCTAACTGGGAAGACCCCACATTCTATGACATTAGACCAGATATTACTTCTAAACTCCAGACCTTTTTATCCAGTTGATCACAAGATATCACCACTTTATGAATCACAAGCTCCTAATCTGAACATATCTTCTCAATTATATTGCAGGTGACTCAGTTGCCCCAAAGGAAACCTGGATTATTTATTTCAAATATATTTGGTTATCAGGTCTTTACAGTCTGTCTCTCAAATCTTCATTTCTCCACATCCTTAATTCAGGCTGTTACTTCTCGCCTGGATCCTCAGTTCCTCCTGAGTCCATATTCACCATACAATCCACTGTCTACACTGAAGACCAAGCATTTTTTCTCAAAAATGGAAATCTGTCATTTGTTCACCATATACCTTAATTTTATTTACAGGGTTATTCATGTCCTCACCCCTGCTTACCTCTATAGTCTTATCTTGAACATTTTACCCCCTTTTACTTTAAACACCAGCCACTTTGATTTTCATTCTTAGAATCTGCCACTTTCTCCTTCAGGCCTTACTTGTACATGCCAGGTTCTCTGCTGCAATCACTCTTCTACCTCCATTGAGCTTATCTCCTTTATTTAGGACTCAGCTGACAGCCTTTATTGGTGTCAGCTGACTGGGTCTTAAGTACCCATTCTTTGTACTCTACTTACCCAGTTCCCATCACGTTGTTATAGGGCTATGTAGGCAAAACCACATCTGTTGCTCACTATAGTCTAGCAAACACAAACAAACAAAAAAAACCCATTATTTACGAAGTACTGGATAAGGTTTAGTTGAATGAAAGAATCAATTGGAATCTCCTCAGTCCGAGGGGAGATAAGAGAGCAGATTCCAAAGTTATTTGCTTTGTGACATTAAGCAACTTTCCTAACCTCCTGGATCCTACTCCCTTCTGTAGGACGTGATTAGCCTTTTCTGCCCCGTTTCCACTCTGTGACTTTTTAAGTATTCCTCTTGTGTTATTGGCACTCCCCTAGTTTTCAGACATTCCCATGACCTATAGGAAAAGCCCAGAGGCCTTTCCTGCTATGTGGGTCTATCACAGCTGGCAGCTACATGCTGCCCTACCACATCGCATCTTGTTTTGTGACTCTGCCCTGATGACTGAAGGCATAGCCCAGTAGAATAGACATCAGTTTTCTGGTTACCTGAGGGAAAAAGCAAGACAATGGATGAATAATTGAGACAAATGAGTTTAAATAATCTGATCCAAAGCTTGAGATTTGATAGTTATCAATAGAAATATTTGGAGTTGTCTCTGAATGTTCCTGTTGCTGACATTCCCACTTGACTCTTTCCTGCACAGGCCTGGGCTCAAACATCTTCCGCTTGCTGGACAGCCTGCGAGTCCTGTCAGGCCAAGTTGGATGCCGCCTCCGTGCCCTGCATCTCAGTGACCTGTTCTCACCACTGCCCATCCTGGAGCTGACACGTGCCATTGTGCGAGCTCTGCCCCTGCTGCGGGTCCTCTCTATTCGTGTTGACCACCCCAGCCAAAGGGACAACCCTGCTGTGCCAGGGAATGCAGGGCCTCCTAGCCACATAATTGGGGATGAAGAAATACCAGGTGAAGCACTGTGCTTGTGTGTCTGTCTGTACACAAATGTGCAGGTATATTTGTGTGGGGAAAGCAGGAGGATCTCTAATTCAGGCCTGCCACTCCTGGCTTATCTGGAATCTGTTCCCTCTTCATCCTATTCTTTAAGATAACTGTGGGTTGGACAGGGCCCAGACCATAAGCCTTGTAAGGGGTGACCATGGCAGATCAGCCTCCAGAATAGGGATCTGAACCAAGAATGGAACTGTTAGACTAAATTAGGTCCCCTTGCTGTATGTTCCCTGAAATCCTGTCTGTCTCCTCTACCACCACTCCGCATATATTATATTTGCTTGTCCAAGTAGTCTAGTCTTCCTGGACTAAAAACTACATAAAGAACTGAATTTCACATTTATTACTCTATTACCAGAACCTAGCACAGTGTCTACCACATAGTATAGGCACTCAAGAACAAGGAGACATGTCTTTTTTAGTGAATCCCTTAAGGACAGAGTAGGATCTGCTATGGGAGTGAAGTAAAGATGGCCAGCTGGAATCTTCTCTCCTTACCATACCCAGAAAACTGCCTGGAACAGCTGGAGATGGGATTTCCACGGGGAGCCCAGCCAGCCCCACTGCTCTGCTCTGTACTGAAGGCCTCAGGTTCTCTGCAGCAGCTGTCCCTGGATAGCGCCACCTTTGCCTCTCCCCAGGATTTTGGACTTGTGTTACAGACACTCAAAGGTAAGACACAGCTAAAATGGTCAAGGGAGGAAAGAGGGGACTTTGCATTGCTCTTCGGAAAAGCTATTAAGGCCCATGGCCTCTGCCCCCATCCAGACTACAACCTAGCCCTGAAGAGGCTGAGCTTCCATGACATGAATCTGGCTGACTGTCAGAGCGAGGTGCTCTTTTTGCTACAGAACTTGACTCTTCAAGGTAAGTTTTCCACCCAGATTTGCGGCATCCCTGAGTTCTCAGAGCTCTGCCACTGAGTGAGCCACTGTTTTCTCCTTGGTCTTACATTAACTATAAAATGGTTATAGAGCCTGCATAGCCTTCTTCTAGAAGATCCCAACTCAACTCCCCCTATACTACACATGGAAATTACTTTTAGAGCATCTCACCAAAGTTTTCCTTACCTTTCAGTAGCTGACAGAAATCATGGTAGTAGAGAGGGATTAATGTGCTGTTAAAGACTTGTCTTTAATCCCCAGCCCTGCAAAGAGGGCAATTAATGGATGAGGGAAGGTGAACAGAAATGTCCATGCAGAGAAGCTTCCTACAGTGAACATCTAGGATTAATCTCTGGCTTGAATTCTGATTTAGTTCTTGCCTTGGCGTCTTGGACAAAATTCTTTATAGGCCCCTATAAAATGTTCACACCCCTTGCTAAGGTCAACTGGAGCAGGAGGGCAGCACCCATCCTAATGCAGCCATCAGAATTTATTCTAATTTCTCTTGACAGAGATTACCTTCTCCTTCTGCCGTCTGTTTGAGAAGCGCCCAGCCCAATTTCTGCCTGAGATGGTTGCTGCTATGAAGGGCAACTCCACATTGAAGGGTCTCCGGCTGCCAGGGAACCGCCTGGGTAGGGGCAGAGCCCTGGCAATGGAGAGGGAGAGGGGGAAGGAGCCAGTCCTTTGACCTAGAAACTCACAGACCTCCAACTGGGAACACAGGGGTTAGAATGTAGTTGTGTGTTGGGACTTAGTTAGGCTGGGATACCCTTATTCCCTGTTCTTCGGTGGTTACCAACATTTCGCACCTTCTCTCTAGGGAATGCTGGCCTGCTGGCACTGGCAGATGTCTTCTCAGAGGATTCATCCTCCTCTCTGTGTCAGCTGGATATCAGGTACACATTGGGGGCTCAGGGGAGGAGGGAAGGGGACAGGAATAGAGCTACAGGAGCATAGACCAAGGGTAAGTTGCTTCCTGGATGTCTAATCCATCTCACCCCTACCAGTTCCAACTGCATCAAGCCAGATGGACTTCTGGAGTTCGCCAAGCGGCTGGAGCGCTGGGGCCGTGGAGCCTTTGGTCACCTGCGCCTCTTCCAGAACTGGCTGGACCAGGATGCAGTAACAGCCAGAGAAGCTATCCGGCGGCTCCGGGCTACCTGTCACGTGGTTAGCGACTCGTGGGACTCATCCCAGGCCTTTGCAGATTATGTCAGCACCATGTGATGGGGCCCATGTCTCACAGGCCCATGCTCAGTACCATCAGCTTGCAGGGGCTGAGGCATGGGCTGCCCAGAACTCCCAACCAATTCTATCTTTCTCTTTCTGCCACCTTTTTTTCTCTTATTTTCCTTCATCCCTTGCACTGAGGTTCTGGAGGCATTGATGGGGCCCAGCAAAAGCATTCCCAGAACTGGGTTTAGAGCCTTCCGGCTCCTTACTCAGTAACCTGAGAACCCTGGGCCAGGAGGTTACAGTGGTCATTAGTCACTGAGGACAGCTCCCCTTTCCCCTATCCCGGGGTTCCTGCTTTCCCACCTCAAGCAGGTACCTAAGCTTTAGATAAGTGTAGGAGTGCCCACTACCAGACCTCTTCTCTGCTGGGCTCGCCGTGCTGCTCTCAGGCCTCAGTCCCTTTCATACCTTTATTCCTTTCTTTTTTTTAACCAAAAAAGTTTTTCTTATAAAATAAATTTTGGGCAAACATCATGCAGCCCTTCTTGATGATTCTTCTCCCAGAGAACAAAATTCAACAGGGCCCTATGGACCCTGTCTCCTTCTTCTTAACAGCTACACCCAGACTAGCTGGGTATCAGCGGAGGCCCCGCTGCTCCTCATGGGAACGCTGGTGGAAGACGAAGGTAATGGCAGTGGAGGCAGCATCCCAGGCAGCCTGGAGTACCTCATCCCTGAGCCCCCGCTTATCAGTGCTATGGTTCCATTGAGCCAAGTCCGAGGTGCAGTCAGAATCATCAGGGGGTGGCCTGACCTGGTGGTTGTTGACACAGCGGCAGCAGTGCAACCTGGAGGAGGAGGACAAAGCTGTGGTCACTATACATCCCATCTCCATGCTGTGCAGAGTTCATAGATAATGGTTAGCAAGGGCACATCAGCCACCTCTCGTGTGTGTCACTGAGGCTAGCCTCATCCAGGGTAAACAGCTCTTTCAACTCGCCCAGAGAGAAGTGCCGCTCCACATCCTGCTCTGCATCTACCACACAGCTACTCAGTGCCTTCTTGTGGCTCTGACGCTGGAAGATCTTTTCCTCAATGGTCCCTGCCTGAGAGAAAATAGGGGAAGTTAGGGAAGCAGGACTAAGTCATAACCACACCTAGAAGGCCGGAAAACCCAGGGACTGAAACTATAGCCACCCAAGAGAAAGAGAAATGAAAAGTAAGAATCCTACAGCAATACTTATGTTCAACTGAGCTCATTACCCAGTCCACTTCTTGGGAATATGACTTGTGCATGTCTGCCCACCCAGAATATTTTCTGTACCAATGGAGGGTTTCAGGGCCTAGCTACCTTCAGGGGAAGCTGAGGTTTGTCCATAGCAGCTTCATCATACTTTCACACCAAAGCCCAACTCTCACTCAGTGACTATTATTTGGGTATTCTATGTTAGACACTGCTAACACTAGGGTATAAAGAAAAATCAAATATGATCCCTGTTCTGAAACTCAGACTAGTGGAACAAACAGACATAAGCTAATTTGGTACAATAATAGATTTCTGTATAGAATACCTAGGAGCCCACAGGGGATGGTAGAGTGGAATAGCATTGAAAAGAATGAAAGTAAAGATGGTCCTTAGGCTGAATCTTAAAAAATGAATTGATAATTTAGAAGGGAAGGGAGAAGGGAAGGCATTCCCAGCAGAGAAACAAAGGAGTAAGTCTGACCTGCTGGAGGACTGTGAGGTCAGCCTATGTAAGGACAGTGGAAGTGTAGTAAGAGCTGGGACTAAGAAATCAGTAGAGGCCATACTGGAGAAGCTTGGATGCTAGGCTGAAGAGTTTGACCATTCTGTAAGTGATAAAAGCAAAATCAGAATGTTTAGAAAGCTCATTCTGGAAGAAGTATGTGGAAAATGGGTTAGGATAAGACCAAAGATAAAGAATTAGGAAGCTTCCAAATATACGAGTGAGAGATTACTATGACTAGCATGGGATGGAGAGGGAGGTTAGATTACGGAAATATCAAGAAGGTAAAATCAATGGTAATTGGAATATGGTCTAGTAAGATGTCCAAATTGGGGTTGGATAGGTAATGAAGCCATTAAATAACAAACTTCAGAATGGGAGCATGTTTTGTCGTGATGTATCTAAAGTGCTCATAAGATATTCAGGTGGAAATGTACAGTAGGTGATGGATGCATGAGCTAAAAAGTTTGTTAAAGCCTTGTCAATATAATGAGCATATATAATCACAGAAGTAGGAAAACCAAGAGTGGAGCTCCCAAAGAGAAAAATAATTTTAAGGTTAGTAGTCTAATAGTGTCAGATACACAAAGAAGGAAAAATCAAGAGTCTCTCGTTTTGGCAATTAGAAAGCCAAAAATAGTACATTCAAAAGCAAGGGCAATAGCATAAACAGTGTGATAAGTGAGTAAAGATGAAGTAAAGTTAATCTGTAGGCTTTGGAAAATTTGAATAGAAAGTAACCCAAGATAGTGGCTACAATAAGGATTGAGAAGTAGTTTTGTTTCTAAGGCAAGAACTACTTGAGTATTGAGTATATTTGTAGACTTAAGGGACTAAAGGAGAAATTAAGGAAGGAAAGGATGGAAAGGGTTCTAGAGCAGAGCTGGAATGAGCCTCAAGCAGAGAGGACAGGCATGATCTTCCTCTGAGATGAGAAGGGAAGAACGGTGTAGGATTTATGGAGGAGAGGAAGGGGGCGGAGAGAATTCAACCCTAGTGGCCTACATTTTTTTTCTATAAAGTAGAAAGACAAGGTCTCTGCAGAAAAATAGAGACAGTGTTGAAAGCTTGAAGTAGCTGTTGAAGGAAATGAGATACGGCCCAGCCCAAAATGGTGAACATGAATTTGTGGTAGTGCCAATCTGTAAACGCAAATTTATCTGGTGTAAAAGCTGAGAACAGTTGTAATGATTCAAGTGAAATAGGTATTAGGGAAGGAGTATCTGAAAGGATGCATAGTAAGGATCAGGCTGAACAGAAAATGCAGTCAAGCTACATTTGGGGACTGAAGACAGGGTACTAGGGACATTAGGTTGAAACAGATGTAGGAGGTATAAGAAAGCTGGAAGGACAGGAAGTGATAGCTATTACTAATGATAGGTATTAAAGTTTTGGATACTATGTAAAGTATTGGTACTGTTAAAAGTTCCACAGTGTATGTATAGTCTCAGGAGTAATTAAAATAGGGAGAATTAAAATAGGGAGAGGTCAAGGAAACATGAAGGCCAGAGTGCTGGATAACTGCATGGTCCTTGGAAGTCCACCAACATGATAGCTGGATTTGGGGAAGAAATAAAGACTGAGCTGGTGTCCAAAGTAATCAATGAATTAGGAAAATAGCAGGAGGTAGATTACTGTAGAAAGGAAAAGAGGGTATCAAGCCAGATGACATGAGCTTCAAAAGAGGAACTATATGATCAAAAGAGGAACTATATGATGGATGATCTGAGTGATCACTGAGAACCTGGAGAATGCCAATACCACTCTTAGCACTATGGGACATAGAGTACGAGAAGACTATAAGGCCAAGTGGGAGAGCAGAAATCAGTTATGAGGGAAAGCAGATGTCCTGATAAAAAGATGGGGTTACAGGGGAGTTTGTTAACTAGTGAACAGGCATCCAGATGGCATTGTAAGAAGGGTTTTGGGGAATGGGGTGGAGGGAACAGAAGAACAAAAGACTCCAGGCTAAGCCCCTTGGCCACTGTTAGAGGGAGAGGAGCCAAAGAGACACATTGAAAAGCAACCCAATGTGGTCCTGAAGGTCTTGTTCCAGGACCCACCCCTACTCTATCCTTACAGACAGCAGGCGATAGATATAGCAGGTCTTCTTTTGACCATCACGCCAGACCCGAGCCATGGCTTGTTCATCGTTAGCTGGGTTCCAGTCAGGGTCAAACATGACCAGGCGGTTAGCTCCAATGAGATTGAGGCCACAGCCCCCAGCTTTGCTACTCAGCATGAAGACAAAGTCAGGGCTCTGGAAAGAGAAGAGAACCTTTTGCAGCCTGAACTGGAATCCTACTTGGCCCAGCCAACTGCTCTCTCTTACACATTTGTACTCATATGCTCAGACCAATTATGAGGACCACTAGTTTGCCTACCACTCAACTTCCCAGCCCACTAGGTCAGGTCCCAGCCCAGCCATCACCAACAAGCCTAACCCTGCCACACTCACAAGAAAAAAAAAAATTCAGGAAGACCCTGGAAGCCCTCTGATATCTGACAGCTTCTCTTTCAACCCTTAGTTCTGATGTTACTACGTTGATGGTATGGGGACAGGGGCTATGTGTTTACCGATGGACTGTTGAAGCGCTCTACAACCTTGGCTCGCTTCTTAATGGACATGGTGCCATCCAAGCGAACATATAAGTACCTAAAGAGAAATTCAAAGGTCAAAACCCAAGAAAAAAGCAGAGTTCCTTGGAGTCAGAGCTACTGAAGGGACTGAATGAACCATGCTTGAGACTGTTCACGCACAGCCTAAGGCCCCACACTCCCAAAGGGAGGGGCAGGAGCTAGGAGCCAGGGTTCTGTCCTATGGGAGCACCTGAAAGATCAGGGGCTATTCTGCTTGGTAATGAAACTAGGACCATCACATCAATAAGGAAACAGATGTCTTCTGGGAAGTCCCTCCTGCACCCACATCTTGGCCCACATCTACCAATCAGAACACCTATTTTTCCTATGAGGGACAGTAGGGAGGCACCCCTTTGACAGCCTAGTTAAGCTCTTCCCTACCTTCGTGCCCGGCAGAGCTTCTCAAAGAGGTCCAATGTCTGGGTATAATTGGACACCAGCACTACTTTGTCACTGCTGCAGCTTCGGGTCACCGCCAGAATGTAATCAAGGACGAGCATCTTACCTGGGGATATCAGCAGCTATTAGCCCCCAGTGGGTCATCCCAATGGCCCACAACTCTTACTCTTGATATCCTACCTTGAGTCAAGATAGGTCTAGAAAAAAGAGACAATTTCCCATTCTTCCTCCCAGAGAAACCAAAAAACAGGTTGGAAAGGCTTCACCTGACAGCTGGGGCTCTAGAGCCTTGGAGCTATAACCAGGAGGGAATATGTCCAAGGCACCTTCGAAGCCATCCTCCTCTTGTACACACTTGTCATAGATTAGAGCTGGATCTGGGGGAAAAATAAAAACCAAAATGCCAGCTACATGGCTTTTGAAAGTTTCCACTTCAAACTCATTAGAAGACCCTCTAGAAGCCTACCCAAAAGACCTCCCTCAGTACCAGATTTGCTTGGTCCCAAAGGCCAGTGTGCAGTTAGTGTCATCTGGGACCATGAATGGACAATCTTGCTCACTAGCGTGTTCTCCCAACAAGAAGGGAGTTATACCAGAGGTGTTAAGGTTTGTTATTTTTTTCTCCTGTCCAACATTTTATATGTACATGTGTACATGAACACACACACACAGTCCTGTATACCCCAAGCATCAAGTATGGGCTGGGCAGAGGATAAGCTAAATTTTTCAAAGCAAAGGATCTTGTTTAGAGAGTACACACTGCAGGGCTCATGCCTTGCTTGGGGAGGGCTGGAATCACATGTGGCTTCTATGAGGACTCTGGACAAGTATTAATAAAGGTGGCTGGATCACCTGCGGGAGCCTACTCCTCGTTGCTCACTCTCAAAGAGGACCTCAGAGCGCGGACCCAACTCACGGTTACAAAGCTTCTTTAATGAGGTGATGGAAGAAAGGGAAGACACACTCATCTTGCCCTCACGCAACTCTTCTGCTGGCTTGGCCTGTCTCAGAAACCTCTGGTATAATTCAGTCTGAAGGGCTGTCAACCTGAAAAAAAGGCAGCTGGGTCAGTGGGAAAGGCTGAACCACACTTTGGGCCTCTGAGGACAACTGGAGAGCTGAGCTTTTCCTCACTCCACACCCCTTAGTTGAGTTCAGTACCTACAACAAACCACCTGCTCGATCTTCACAGGCAGATATTTAGAAAGGATATCAGATGTCCTCCGTATCAGACACCTAGAGAGAACAGCATAAAAAGGTAAGGGGCTGGTATGGTAAAACCACCATGCAAACTACTAGAATAAAAGTTACCACCCAAAGGACCAAGATCAACTCTTTCGTAGTATCAAATGTCAGAGACCCATCAGTCCTATGGCAAAGATACCTATATCAGGGTCTCAGTCATAGAAACAGAGACCCTTTCAAGCAGTCTAGATTTGACTGACAACTTTTTCTCTTCCCCTTCAAAAGGTTAGCGGATCTTCAAGAAGCCAAGGTCTCCCATTGAGGCTGGTGCTCTGACTAGGAAAGCAAGCAATACACCACTAAGTCCTCAGGGGAGTTTCTGCATTTGCCCAATGCCTATTGTCATATGGCCCAAGACTCAATGAAATGAAGCCCATACCTCCTGGCAGACCAGGAAGAACAAGGATCGGGCACCTAAGCAGCAGCTTCTAACACTCTCCTTCAAGCCATCTAAAATTGGGAGTGAGAGAGCCCTGGCCTGGTAGTTGTTGATTAGAGCGTCGTCTTGATACACCAAGGTTGCAGGTTTGATTCCTCGTCAGGGTATATACAAGAATCAACCAATGAATGCATAAATAAGTGGGACAACAAATGGATGTTTCTCTCTTGTCAATAAATAATAATAATAATAAATTAATTAAATTGAGAGTGAGGTGGCAATTGAGAAGGGCAGGGCTCTTCAGGATGTAAATCATCAAGCGTATCTTGTATATACCTATAACAGAGGAGTCTGGAGTATACCTGCCCTCCTGACTATGTGGCTCCCATGGAAAATGCCCTCTCAGCCTGGGAGCCACAACCATCAGATATGCTCCTATCTGTCAAAGAAGGCTGTGAAGCCTGGGAAGGGAAGCCTGGTTCTTTAGGACTAAGACCAAATGATAGGAAGCTTCTGAAATATTAACAATGCTCCAAGGGATATTTTGCTCAGGAAGTCCAACAGTGTCAGAAAACAGCTTCCTCAGCAGGTTACTAAGCAACCCAAAAACAGAGCACAGGGCCCAGCCAGGAAGAAAGCAGGAACTTGGTCCGCAAAACCCCTTCATTTATTTAGTGGCTACAGTCAGGGCACAGATCCCACTCCCTTCCTAGAATCCCAGCCCTCATAGGCCAAGGCCCTAAAAGATCAGCCTTGGATGGCTTAGTTGACAATTCTGATGAGCTCAGCTGGGGAACACAAAGACAGGTGCTGCCTTTAGCCCAACCCTGCCATTACCTATTGACAATGCTGGTGAGCTCCCGAAGTCGCTCCTCGCCTAGCTGCCTATCTGCCTCACTGGCAGCTGCATCTCTACTTTTCAAAATTGGCAACTCAAAATGCTTCTTGAATTCATGGACAGTTCCTAAACAAAGGAGAGAAGGGAAAATTAAAGAATGTAGAAAAAGAATGATTTCCCACTGCCAGTAATGGCAGACTACTTTGTTACAGACCAACCTTCCTGCCAAAACCAACAAAGCTGAACGAATTACAGGCAACTTGTTTGAATGAATCAGAGAGCTACCAAAGTGTTGAAGACTGAAAGGCCAAATAGTGAGACAGTTTTTTAAAATCGAAATATATAACTAATTATATTAACTATAAATGGACCAAACTGTCAAAAAATAGACAATCCAATTGTCAGGTTGGATTTTTTTTTTTTAAAAGAGCCCACCTATATGCTGCTTGTAAGAAATGAAATAGCATGTATCAGTGTAATGAGGTTCATGTGACAGTGTAGATGAACCTTAAAAACACTACGCCAAGTAAAAGATGCTGAATACAGAAGGTCACATATGACAGGATTCCACTGTTATGAAATATCCTGAATAGGTAAATCCACTGACACAGAAAGCAGATTGGAGGTTGTCAGGGCTTAGGAACAAAGGGGAATAGGGCGTGACTGCTTAATGGATATAGGGTTTTCTTTTGGCCAGAAATTAAAGAGAAGACCAGGTCCCTCACAAAAGACCATATTAAAATGGTATTCAACTTTATTCAATATTAGACAAATACAATGAGATATCACTAAACAAAAAATGACTAAAATATTCTTTAAACATTTAAAAATAAATATTGGTGATGATATACAGCCAAGGTCAACAAACTACAGCCATGGGCAAGCCACCTAGCTGTTGTGGCTCAGTGGGTTGGGTATCCTCCCACAAACTGAGGGGTTGCCAGTTCAATTCCCAGTCAGGGCACATGCCTGGGTTGCAAGCCAGGTCCCCAGCTGGGGGCGTGCAAGAGGCAACTAATTGATGTTTCTCTCCCTCCCTACCCCTCTCTCTAAAAATAAATAAATAAATTCTTTAAAAAACAAGAAAAGGAAAAACTGGAAACAACTCAATTGTCTATCAACAGAACAGATAAATCATAGTACAAGATATATTCATTAAGAGGAATAGTATACAAAAATGAAAAACTACAGCTATAGGCAATGACATGAATGATTTCTCATAAATATAAAAACAAAACAAACAAACAAAAAAAACAGATGCAAAGGGATATATACTGTATGATTCCATTTATATAAAGTCTAAAAATAGGCAAAAACCAATAGTGAATGTAAGAAGAGTGTTTACTTCTGGAGGAAAAGAAGAAAATAATGATTAGAAGCGGGTGGGAGAGTGCTGCTGAGACAGTGGTAATAACTGATCTGGTGGTGGTGACTCAAATGTAGTCTTTGTGAAAGTCTTGCTGCTCAGACGGTTCTCGCCTAAAGTGATTTTCATGAGCACTGTCAAGTTGGGGCGGCACTAACAAACTGTTCCACAGATATCTATGTGCAAGAACGGCCCAAACTGTGGTTACCAGAGACTAGGGGAATGGAAAATAAGGAGTTATTGTTTTAATAGGTAGAGTTTCAGTTTTGCAAGATAAAGTTCTGGAGATGGATGTACTTAATGACACTTAATTGTACACTAAAATATTATTTAAAAAAAAACAAACAAACTGCCCAAGACAGTCTGCACTGAGGTCAAAGCTCTTGTGAGGCAGCTAGGATGTGATGAGCAAAAAGGTTTGGAGGTAGCACAGTATTTTGATCCACAGATCACAGTGACCCCATGCCCTATAGATAGCCTGCCACCTCTGCAGTGGAAAAATGGCCAGAGTGGGGAAATCCTAGCCATAGCAATCAGACAAGTGGAAGAAATAAAAGGCATCCAAACTGGAAAGGAGGAAGTAAAACTATCATTATTTACAGATGACACAAAACTATATATGGAAAACCCTAAGGATTCTACAAAAAAAAAAAGAAAAAATACTATTAGAACTGATAAATGAATTCAGTAAAATAGATGATACAAAATAAATATTCAGAAATTGGTTGCATTTTTATACACCAATAATGAACAATCGGAAAAAGAAACTAAGAAAACAATCCCATTTACAAGTGCACCAAAAAAAACAAAACAAAACAAAACAAAACCTAGGAATACACTGAACCAAGGAAGTAAAAGACCTACTTGGAAAATTATAAGACATTAAAGAAACTGAAGAAGATATGAACAAATGGAAGCATATACCGTTCACATGGGTAGGAAATATTAACATCATTAAAATGTCCACACTACCCAAAGCCATCTACAGATTCAACACAATCCCTATCAAAATACAGTAGTCCCTCTCTATATCGCAGTTCACTTATCGCGACCTCACTGTATCACAGTATTTTTTAAAATATTATATTTAATTATTTATCGCAGATTTTTTGCTATATCGCGAGATTTTGCAGTACTGTATACGTATGTTGTTAAAGTTACATAGGTTTAAGAGTGTTGAATATGTTTAAGAACATAAGCAGTGTTTATAAAAGTGTGGAAAAAGTTAATTAGGGAGTGGGAATGGTTAATAAGGGACTGGGAATGGTTTATAAGTGTGTGGGAAGGGTTTATAAAGCCTTAAAATATATATAAATACTAAAATAAATGTAAGGTTCCTACTTTGCGGATTTTCACCTATCGTGTGGGGGGGATCTAGAACGTAATATCAGCGATAAGTGAGGGAATACTGTACTAATGGTGTTTTTCACAGAAGTAGAACAAATAATGCAAAAATTTATATGGAACCACAAAAGACCCTGAATAGCCACAGCAATGAAAAAAGAACAAAGTTGGAAGGATCACACTACCTGATATCAAGCTATACTACAAGGCTATAGTAATAAAAACATGGTTTTGGCATAAAAAACAAACAAACAAACAAACACATACATCTATGGAACAGAACAGAGTCTGGAAATAAACTCACACCTACATGGTCAGTTAACATACAACAAAGGATGCAAGAATATATAACAGGGTAAAGACAGCCTATTCAATAAATGGGGTTGGGAATATTGGACAGACACATGCAAAAAAAATTAAATTGGACCATTTTCTTACACCATATATAAGAATAAACTCAAAATGGATTAAAGACTTAAATGTTAGGTTCAAAACCATAAAACACCTAGAAGAAAACATAGGCAGTAAACTCTCTGACATTTCTCTTAGCAATACTTTTTCTAATATACCTCCTTAGGCAAGGGAAACAAAAGAAAAAACAAAAGGAACTACTTCAAACTAAAAAGTTTTGCACAGCAAAGAAAACTATCAACAAAACAAAAAGACCACCTACTAAATGGGAGAAGATACATCAGATAAAGAATCAATATCCAAAATTTATAAAGAACAAACCAAAGAAACAATTCAATTAAAAAATGGGTACAGGACCTGAATAGACACATCTCCAAAGATGATACAGAGGGCCCATAAACATATGAAAAAAAGCTCAACATCACTAGTCATCAGAGAGATGCAAATTAAAACCATGATGAGAGACTTCCGGCCAAGATGGAGGCGTAGACAGACACACTGCGTCTCCCTCCACAACCAAGAAGGAATACAACTACCTCAAAACTAAAACAACCAAAAGTTCCAGAAAATCAAACCGCAAGGAAGTCCAGCAAACAAAGATATAAAGAAGAAATACTCCAGACAGAAAGGAATACAACTATTTCAAAACCAAAAATAACCACAAGTTCCAGAAAATAAATGTAAGTCCAACGTATGAAGTTATAAAGAAGTGGTGCTCATCCAGACAGGTAGGAGGGGCGAAGCTAGGGAGGAGAGGTCAAGCTGTTCTGGTGGCAGTGGCAGCAGCAGCAGCAGCAATGGCAGTAAGCATAAACACCTGTACTTAAGGGGAGGCGAGAAGCGCCTGGGGAGCACCCCCGGTTGCAGATCATACCCATCAGCTTGCGATTCCAAAGCTGGGTAAGGCAGACCTCCATTGCCTTGGACTGTGAGGCCTGGAAGGGGTGGAGATGGAGGAGGAGGCTCCCAGTCTCTCAGCGGAGAGTGAACGGCAGGAATCCACCTTGGACCCCCACCCCCGCAGAAAACACCACAGTGTGGTGACAATGGTCACTCGGTTGTGATGAGTGCACGGGGCTCTGCCCCCTATAGCATAGGAGGTGTGACAGCCCTGCCCAGGAAGCAAAGGTAAACACAAACCATTCAGGATGGCACAGATCATGATAGAGATCCCGGTGACGCAGCTGACCAGACAGCAAATATCTAATCTAACAAAGAAGCAGATAGGAAATCTTTCTGAGGCTCACTCAGTTCAGAGCCTTGGTTATAAAAATGCTTACGGACCTGACAGCAGATCTTAAACAAGACGGGGAAGGAATGAAGGCTAGTCCTGCTGAAATGAATGAAAACACATACGAAACTAGTGATGAGGGAAAGAAAACCAGGTATAAAATCAACAAATCGGAACGTAGGGAAGGAACAGTCAACCAGTGCAGAAAGAGGAAATGAAAAGTGAAGAAAATGAGGAGAGCCTCAGAAACCTATGGGACAGCTATAAGCGGGCCAACATCCCAATCATAGGGTTGCCAGAAGGTGAAGAACTAGAAATTGAAAAATTATGTGAAAAAATAATGAAGCAGAACTTCCCTAACTTGGGGAAGGAAACAGACTTACAGGTCCAGGAAGCACAGAGTTCCGAAACAAATGGACCCAGGGAGAACCACACCAAGACACATTATAATCAAAATGTCAAAAATTAAGGATAAAGAGAGAATCTTAAAAGCAGCAAGAGAGAAGAGAATTACGTACAAAGAGGTCCCAATAAGACTATCAGCTGATTTCTTAAGAGAATCTCCTGTGCAGGCAAGAAGGGACTGGCAAGAAATATTCAAAGTAATGAAAAGCAAAAACCTACAACCACAATTACTCTATCCAGTGAAGCTGCCATTCAGAATAGAAGGGCAGAGAAAGTGCTTCCAGGACAAAGTAAAACTGAAGGAGTTCATCAGATCCAAACCACTGTTATATGAAATGTTAAAGGGACCTTTTTAGGAGAAAGAGGATCAAAACTATGAACATTAAAATGAAAACTGTATCACAACAACCAACAACAGAATCTCGGGAACCGAAACAAAGGCAAACTAAGTAGGCAATGAGAGTGGGAAAGAACTATAGGTATGGGGAACATTATGGGGGGAGGTCAGCAGGGAGGGGGAAGGGGGAAAGGGAGGGAGATGGTACAGGAATTAAGAAGCATAGTAGAAGGGAGTGGAGTAGACAGGAAGATGTTGAGAAGAACTATATGCACAACCAATGGGCATGGACTAAGGTGGGGGACAACTAGAGGAAAGGAGGTCACTGGGTAGAGGGGAACAAAGGGAAAAGAAATTGGGACAACTGTAACAGCATAATCAATAAAGCATATTTAAAAAAAAAACTATGAAGAGATATCACCTCACACATGTCAGAATGGCTATCATCAATAAATCAACAAATAAGTGTTGCCAAGGAAAGCAGCCTGGTGCAGCCACTGTGGGAAATAGTATGGAATTTCCTCAAAAAATAAAAAATGGCCCTGATTGCTGCGGCTTAGTAGATTGAGTGCCAGCCTGCGAACCAAAGGGTTGCCGGGTCAATTTCAGTCAGGACGCATGCCTGGGTTGCAGGCCAGGTCCCAGTTGGGGGTGCGCGAAAGGTAACCACACATTAATGTTTCTCTCCCTTTCTCCCTCCCTTCTCCTCTTTCTAAAAATAAATAAGTAAAAACTTAAAAAAAAAATTAAAAATGGAACTGTTTTAAAACCCAGCAATTCCACTTCTGGGTATATATCCAAAGAAACCAAAAAAACTAATTTGATGTTTACTGCAGCATTATGTACAATAGATAAGATATGGAAGCAATCTAAGTGCCCATCAATGGTCGAGTAGATAAAAAAGTGGTGGTACATATACATAATGGAATATTACTCGGCCATAAAAAAGAATGAAATCTTAATATTTATGACAAAATGGATGGACCTAGAGGGTAGTAGGCAGACAGAGAAAGGCAAATCCACAGATTTCATTTCTAAGTGAAATCTAAAGAAATAAACAAAACAGAAATAGACTCATGGATACAGAAACAAACTGATGGCTGCCAGAGGGGAAGCAGGGGTAAAAGACTGGGTAAAAAAGGGGAAGGAATTAAAGAAGTACAAATTGATAGTTACAAAATAGTCATGGGGATGTAAAATTCAACATAGAGAATATAGTTAATAATATTGTAATAACTATGCATGTTACCAGGTGGGTGCTTGAATTATCGTGGGGGAATCACTTTATAAATTATATAATTGTCTAACCATTATGCTTTTTACCTGAAACTAATATTGAAAAATATTACGCCCTGACTGCTGTGGCTCAGTGGGTTAGGCGCTGTCCCGCAGAACCAAAGGTTGCCAGTTCAATTCCCAGTCAGGGCACATGCCTGGGCTGTGAGCCACGTCTTGGGTTGGGGGTATGTGAGAGGCAGTCAACTGATGTTTCTCTCACACATCATTGTTTCTCTCCCCCTCTTTCTCCTTCCCTTCCCCTCTCTGTAAAAGTAAATAAAATCTTTAGCCCTGACCAGTGTGGCTCAGTTGGGTGGGTGTCATTCTACAAAGTGAAAGGCTGCTGGTTGGTTCCCGGTCAGGGCACATGCCTGGCTTGTGGATTCAATCCCAGGTGGGGCACTGATCACTGTTTCTGTCTCACATCGATGTTTCTCTCCCTCTTTCCCTCCCTTCTCCTCTCTCTAAAAATAGATAAAACATTTTTTAAAAATCTTTAAAAATGTAATACTGGATGGCAACTGTAATTTGAAAGCAAAAATTTTTTGTTTCTCTCCCTCTCTTCCCCACAGTGGACTTTGCTGAGTTGCTTGATCTCCCAATGGCTCTTACTGACAAGAGAAGTCTTCCCACAAGTACAACTAGCATTTTCTCCTTTCTTTCCTCAGTTAGTTACAGGTAAGGCTCCCCTCTAATGTAGTAAACAAGTCTGGATTCTTACCTAGGATGCCTGAATTAACAAAATGTACCAAGCTGAAATACTCAAGGAGATCATTCTGGATGGGAGTCCCAGAGATGAGCACCCGCCGGTTGGTGTTCAAGCTGTCCAGGGCCTGGTAAGTCTGATTCTCAGAGTTCTTGAGCCTGTGTCCCTGAAAAGAAATTAATTCTCACTTAGGCCTGGGCACAATGTGACATCTCTAATGATAGCAATGCCTTGTGTAAAAGATCTGACCTCTGGGCATCAGCCCATAGCACCTCGCCCTCATCCGCGTTCCAAACACTGCTTACTCCCTCTTTTGGCAGATTGACATCAAGGGCTCTCCTCCCACTTGCCTCCTCCACAGCAGCTTGCTCGGTACTCAGCATTCCCCAGTGATGGACACAACTCTTGGATGGCAGTTAGTGAGGAGGCTCTGACACACTTTCTCCTACTACCAAGACCTTTGAGAGTCTAGTACCTCGTCACATATGACCAGTCCAATACTGCCCTTCTGGAGGACTCCAACATGAAGGCGGAATGTCTCATAGGAAATGATGAGAATGGGAGAAGGCACTCTGGTTCCACGTTGGTGCATGAATCCTTCTACAACAGAAACGGTATCAAGGGAAAAAATTTTAGAATACCTTATAGAAATAAAGTTTGACAGTTCTTTAATTAAGCCTGGAGAAAACCATTTCAATCATTTCCCATGGGAATTCTCTTCTGCCCACCCCCCTCGTTGCCCTCAACCCTGGCCATCAGTGGGCACACACATAAGAAAAGAGCAGGTTGTGTAGAAAAGTGCAGCCATTTTTGTTAAGGTTCCATACCCAGCTTTTGATCTATCTCATCCTTAGAGCCTCCATCGATGGCTAGAGGTTGAATCCTCCCTCCAAGCCATTTCCCAACTTCATTGTACCAGTTCTTCACCAGGCTGGAGGGCGACACCACCACTGCCTTGTCAATTTCTGGCTTGCACTCTGGACTCTGGCGCAAAAGCGTCCACATCAATGTGATGCACTGCAGCGTCTTGCCCAGGCCCATTTCATCAGCCATAATGCAGCCGTGGCTGCCCGGGATGCGCCGACTGGTGACACACTCCCACAAGAACTTCACTCCCTAGGAAAGAACAACACCCAGCCCACGCTGGCAACCACACAGCTGCTTTCCCAGAGATGGCAGCCTCCCAGGCTCAGACCTGAGCCCATACCTCATCCCCACCACCACCACCACCAGTCACCTCTCTCTGATGAGGCCGCAAGACCTTACTGAGAATAGGATCAACGACCACATGGACAGGAAGTTGTTCCCTGAGAAAATACAGCAAAGAAAACATGGAGCTCAGACATAGGCAAGGGCATGTCCTCAGCAAATTGTGTCCTGCTGCAGAAGCCAAGAGGCAGCTGCCTAAGAAGGGACCTTCTTGGCCCAGTAACCAAACCACAATAAAACCCTGCTCCGGGGAAATTTAGGACAGAGGGATGGGTTTCCTATGTCATCACCTCAACCCCTCCTGCTCCTGAGCTTGGCAGGAAAGGATGAGAAACCTCTACCAAATGAACATGTCCACATGCTCTTTCCCAGGTCCTGTCCTTCCCCACCTCCCCACTCTCTGAAAACATATGCCAGTCCTAAGGATAAATCACACCAAAATGCCCTCTGCCCTCCCAGGTATGTGCATTTACAGAGGACCAGAACTGCTCAAAAAAATAGCAATGCACATACTTGTCAAGCTTCAGCTGGTCATGGGCACTCAGTGGGGGAGGCTCATACAAAACCAAGGCACCTTCTTCCAGGGGGTCATGGAGGGCCCGGCGGATCCCAGCCCTTTTGAGGCCCAACGCCCGAGAGCCCAGAGGACCTAGAAACCAACAATCTGTTACATAAGCCTCTAAATTGAGGAGTTCCAGCAAGCCCAGCTCAAATGCCTATTCTTCGCATAACCTTTCCTAAGCTTCCATATGACCTACTTCTTGCAAAAACCACTCCAAACCCAGTTTGGGCACCTCTACCTGACCATGATCTCATTCTGCCTCAAATGAGAGTTTTTACTATTTTACTTCCTATTCAGCTACAAACTTCTGAAGGGCTGGGTCTTATTCATCTCAATTCAGGTCAATCCTGGAAAGGTCTAAAACCCTAAAAGGGCCTTTTAAGACTTAGAGCTCTTGAGAGTTGGCCTCCTTCCTACCAGCCCCAGTTTTAGCACAATGCTATGCTCTACAAAGGATAGGAAAACTCTGTAGAACCTAAGTCTCCAAGAGTCAGCATCATAAAGGAGATGCCACTGAACTCGGACTAAATGAAACCTTACCCTGGCCCACCAAGAGCTTCCCCAGCACTAGCACATCCCCATCAAGAAGATGATGGGCAGTCACTCTTGGCAGCCCTTGCTGATACTATCAAACAAAGCTTTCATGAGGGCTCAGGGGAGTCACCCCATACAGTCACCACTGGACTGGCATCTTCAATTCCAAGGTAAGCTTGTATGCACAAAAGCTAAGGTTTTCATCTATTCAGGCACATTTTCATGTGACTGAGTCAAAAAGAAAAAAGTCTCCATTTTTACCTTGATAATTTGGAATGGGGATTTTGAAAGGCTTTGACAAAATGCTTCGAATAAACGCTTCCTAAAATGAGAAGAGCAGAAACAGGGATTCAGGACTGTTTGGATATGTTATGGGATACTATTTCTACAAATGCAGCCTAAAACGTCTATTTAAGCATCGTAATACAGTGAGAGCATTGTATTTTGATCACAACTCATTCAGATGCATCTAGAACATAAAGAGATACGCTCTGTATTAGGATTGTACAAAGCTCTCATCTTTGTGGCTTTATGTAAGGTTCTACAAATACCCAGGGAGGCCACTGGCCAGTGCCTAGCCTCAGTCAACCACAAGGCTCATATCCATTAGCTCACAAAAGATCATGCCATTGTGGATACCTAACTATTCCTTAGGGTGCAACACCTTAAGAAGAAAGTACCAAAAACTTACCCAACCCCAGTACTAATAAGGAATTCCAATGTCTGGATTCAACCACTGTCTTACTGGGTTAATCTTCCCAAGCATACCTCACATTTCTTTTTTTGTCACATCAATTCTGCCTACTGCATTAATTCCCACATCTGCCTCCTTGAGAACTAAACAGCCCTTCAAAGAGCAGGAGTAACAGGAGTAGTATTAGTAATCAATAATAGTAAAAATTACAACAATGATGACTAACAATGCATGCCAGATGCAGTACTAAGCCCCTTGTATTCATGTCACCATTTAACCCTCACTAACAGCTCTATGAAGTCCATATATTACTGCCATACCCAGTCTGCAGATGAACAAAGTTAGGCTGAGTCGTTGAGACTTTCACACAGCCATGAAAGATACAAAACTTTCCTGATGCCAAGGCCCTTACTTGTAACCAGGAGGCAGGTGATGTCGCCTCCTAACCTAATCTGTTTGAGTATAGCCATGTGGATCAGCCCAGTCAGCAGCTTCTTGCCATGGGAAAGCACAAGAAAGGCAATAACATAAGAAAAGGGACATAAGAGACAGGGCAAGCCAATCTCCAAGAAAAAGCAGTGGGAAAAGGGTGACAGGAAGTAAATATATGTAGGTCCTATAGAAGGGTGGCTTTGGTGCTTCCACCTCAGTGTCTGTAGGAAGCCCCTGTGCCATCACTTCGGCCTGGAATCAGCACTGAGCAGCTATGCAGCTGGGGCAGAAGAGGAGGCAGGGAGCCCACAGCACTACCTCCTGAGCAAACTTTGACAATACCCATGGAAGTTCTGGTCTGAACACAGCAGAGCCCTCCGGGGAATTACAGTAGCCTATGAACCTCAACAAAATAAGAGCTGGAACCCAAGAAAGCAAGGAGAAAACAAGAGCAAAAATCCTAAAGGTAGTTTTAATGAAAACACATTAGTGGAAAAAGTAATAAAAAATACTCCTTCTAGCAAAAAGACATTTTAATAGGAAAAAAGCAAGTCTGCCTGTCCTGAAATTTATACCTTTTTATAGTGAACCATTTCTATACAGATCATTATATTGTCTACAAATTCAATGTACTTTAAATAGGAAAAATGTAATGACTGTATTTGGCAATCTATTAGAAGACAGAAAAGAAATGTAGGATAACTGAACTTCATTATCACGCTGAATAACACCACTAGGGCAGGGTTAGAGAAAGGCCCAAAGTCATTGTTTATTTGCATATTCCTTTGCAACTGAATAGTTTCTTACTATTTTTAATTATCACGGTTATGGTAATTATAAACAGCAAAAATAATGGGAAATTCATATATAAAAGATGTTAAAAAAAAACTACCCTTGCCCTGATTGGTGTGGCTCAGTGGGTTGGGCGTGGTCCCACAAACCAAATGAAAGTTCACCAGTTTGATTCCTGGTCAGGGCACATGCTTAGGTTATGAACCAGGTCCCTGGTTGGGGACACGTGAGAGGCAACGGATTGATATTTCTCTCGCACATTGATGTTTCTCTCCTTTTCTCCCTCCCTTCCCCTCTAAATAAATAAATAAAGTCTTTTTTAAAAAAGCTACCCTTAAGTCAAAGGAGAGTAAAAGAAAGAAAATTGACTCAAATTTCCTTTTTAATTTGGTTTCAATTCTAAAACTGAAATATTATTTTCAAGATTATCAATAGGCTAGATTTGAGGCTCTGAGTAGCCAAAATTTATGCTCCAAATTTTGTAAAATCAGGAGCCACAGGTTCTGTAGGGAGAACTGTAGGCTAGTGCAACTAGCATAGGAGACTGTGAGCACCCCTGGTCAAAAACATCTGTGGGCAGAGCACGTAAAACTTGCAATGGCCAGCCTCTGGGAATCTGGTCTGGTAAAACTCACCAGACTCTAGCAGAGGCAGGGGAGAAAGTATGCACTTACTTTGTTCATTTAGTTACTGAAAATTCATATGATCCTTTCCTTTTGATAGAAGAGGGAGAGTATCCCTCCTTCCCACCAAGGTCAAAGCTTCCCTCTTCCAAAGAGATTCACTCTTACCAGTTTTGCCTAACCTCTCCTTCATTTCAACCTCTCCCTCTCAGCTAGCTTTCTCACCAGCATTCTAAAAACGCTTAACTCCCCTGGCTGGTGTGGCTCAGTGGATTGAGCACTAGCCTGTGAACTGAAAGGTTGCTGGTCAGGGCACATGCCTGGGTGGCAGGCCAGGTCGCAGGTTTCATTTATTTATTTTCAGAGAAATGGGAACGGAGGGAGAAAGAGAGGGAGAGAAACATCAATGTGTGGTTGCCTCTTGCACACCCCCAATTTCAGTCACAGGCCTGCACGTTCAATCCATGGAGCTGCACCAGCCAGGAGTAGCCTGGTTATTTTTAACAGACAGCAGACTTGGGAGAAGCTCAGAAAACCAAATAGAAGTTACCTTTTGTAAAAGGACATTTACATTTGTAAGAGTATCTCCCTGGAAGAACCAGGCCTGCTTCCGGTATCAATGGAAAAGGCTTGGACTTAAACCTGCACACACTCATTTACTGTGCTTTTCCTGGTCATTTCTCATAACTGATTCCACCCTCATAATTTTTTGTCTTCATCTGAAGGTGGTATTTAAGGTGATGGCTTCCACCAAAATGGCGAGTTACTTAGCTTTCCTGGGTCTCTCCCATGTATACATGAAGTATACATGTTAGTACATGTTATTAAGCTTTTTTTTTCCTCCTGCTAATCTGTCTCATGACTATTTGATTATCAGTCCAGCCAGAAGAACCTAGGATAGAGGAAAAATTTTCCTCCCTGACAAGTCCCTTCCTCCACAGCTTTCAGACAGGCTGTTCCCTCCATCTGGATCATGTCCCACTCGCTTCAACCTTCTGACTCCTCATATCCTTCAGGACTCAACCTAATCAGTACGTCCCTCAGATTCTGCTGTTCAGCAACCTCCAGACTGTTAGGCCCGTTTCATACTCTCAGCACACCTGCTCTCATGTCACATAGTTATTGCACATAGAATGACTTGAATGAAGCCTGAATGAAAAGTCCCAGAGGACTGCATGTAACCACGTAGAAACTTCATTTCATTAACATAACCTTCTCTCCTTCCTTTCTTTCTTTCTCATTCATCCTGGCCTCATCCAGCATCTTGACTTACCTGCCTCCTTCTGCCTTACATGTCCACTCCCTTAATCATTAAGCCCTAAGGACAATGAGGTTCTTCTGATCAGCATCAGAAAATCTTAGGAACAACAAAAAAACCCCTTAGGAACAAAGCTTTCAGTCTGCTAACCAGAGACAGAGTTTCAGTCAAACTAGAGATAACATGTAAGCCTGTTGTGTTTCAGCTCCAGGCCCCAAAAAGCAAGGAAACCAAATTGATGCCAGAGCTGACATCAGGACCAGATGCACTGATCAACTACGCCCTACCCTCACACCAATCAATCACTGGAGACCACGACCCTCACTCCCTTAGTCACCATGATTAATGATTTTTCCCCTATATAAACCATCCCCTGGGAGCCACTGGGAGCCAGGTCTTTGAGCATTGGCTCACCTGTGACTCCAGGTGTGTGCCACTTCCTGAACTAATAAATCCTTACTTTCTTTGCTGCAAGATTCTGTTTGTGTCTTATTAGGCTTTGATGCACACAGGCAAACAGACCCTTTTAGTTTAGTAACATACATGCCATTTTTTATAGCTCAATAAACAATTAAACTTAGTGAATTATATATATATGGTAAAATTATCACAAAAAACAAGGAATGAAGAAAATAATTCAAGACAGTGGTTACTTCTGGGGCAGCTAAAGGGATTATGACTTTGATAATGTTCTAGTTCTGAATGGTGGGTTCATAGGCATTTATGTTTTATATGTTACATGTTATATATGTATTCTTTTGCACTTATCAAGTATTATGTGAAAATGTTTCTAAATGTTTGCTGAGTGCACAAATAACCTTCATTACATATTACCATCAACAGATTCCCATTTTTTTCCTTCAAAACCTCCCTGTAAAGGAAAAACATACTTCTATGTGTCCTCTACTCTCAATATTACACTACGTCACTTCTGACACCACACATGTGAGTTTTCCACACATCAAGCAATTCTTTGGCACCACTTGGGTGCCCTATACTTAACTCAATTCTGACATTATCTATATGGAGAAAGCATCAGATTCTACAGATTAAGGCTTCACAAGACGTCTCCCTCCCACCACTTCAGATGCAATTCCAAGTCCAGTTTATCTGTGTTTCTGCCTGACAGGCTATACATTGGAGGTTCCTACAACTCCCTCTTCCTTGGGTTTGATTAAATTGCTAGGGAAGCTCACAGAACTCAGAAAAAGTTGACTTACTAAATTACGGTTTACCTCAAAGGATATTAAAGGATATGAATGAACTGCCAGATGAAGAAATACAGCGAAGTCTGGAAGGGTCCTGAGCACAAGCACTTCTGTACCTATTGAGTTTGGGGTATGCCACTTTCCAGCACATGGATGAGGTTCTGTTCACCAACCCAAAAGCTCTGGGACTTGGAAACTCTCCAAACCCCAACCTTTTGGGATTTTATGGAGGTTGCATTACATAGGCATGATTGATTATTACACTAGCCATTCATTGGTGGGTTGGTTCTCCTGGCAACCAGCCCCAAGGTTAGATGCTTTACAAAAGTCATGGTATTAACATAAATTCAGGTGTGGTTGAAAGGGGTTACTGAAAGGCATCCTTATGGCCCCATGTCACTTAAATTTCGAGATTTCAACATCTCTGTCCCTCAAAAAGCTTGGTGGAAAAAGATTTGGATGGACTACTCTGTAACTTTGGACAAGTTAACCCTCCAAGACTCAGCTTCTTCATTTTAAATAATGAGTTACATGAGATAATGCACAGACCCTGCCATGGTGATGATTATATTTGATTTCACTACAGGCAACACGTGAAAGCTATAAGACTCTGGTACTTCTTAAAGCCATGTGCAGAGTCAGGACAAAGGAGATCCTGGTTCTAATACCCTGCCATAGCCTTCCCTCTCCTATACCCTCATGTCCTCAGGAATCTGAGTCACCTGAGATCTGGTACCCAACTACTTATAAAAGAAGGGAACTCCAAATCAGCACACATCTCTAAGGAAAGATGGGACCTCTGAGCAGGCCCCAAGTCCCCACCAAAGTCTGTCTGCTGGCTATTCTGTAGTCTTCAAGAGTGAGAACCTGCCTAGGGAAAGCAGGGCATGTACATATATCGGCAGGTTGTAGCTCTGACTTACATGCTGATTACTGTCCAGACAGGGTGGTCGATTCGTTAGTTGGGTCAAAGGTTTCCGAAAAGGAGACAAGAAACACTCCTGGCTCCGGGTCTCACTGCTGGATTTCTGTTTCTTAGGGGTCTAGGAGAGAGTAATGGGAAAGGTGAAGTCTAGAAGATCACAATGGCAACTAATATTTAAAATGTTTAATGTGGGGGGGGGGTGGAAGAAAGTATAGGGGTGAGGATAAATGGTAATGGAAAAAAATACAATGAAACAGTGCAAAAAGACAAGATAAAACACTTAAGTGCCCGGCAATGTGTTAAAAACTCTTCACACATATTACCATCTATCATTTTCACAGTGACCCTATGTTAAGTGTTTAGTATCCTTATTTAACAGGTGAAAACTGGAACTTAATGAGTTTAAAGAACATGCCTAATCTGAGATGGGGCGCTGGAAGAAGTGAATGAAGTGGGCCTCTGAAAGGCAAGTCCCCCAGTAGCATGGAGTCATGCTGCCCAAGTTCTTCACTCCAAAAGCTCCAAAGAATAATTGCGCAATTGTTTGCTTCCCTCCCTGAGTTTCCCAAAGGAGGGACAAGAGTACAGCTGCCCTCAACTCCCAGGTCACTGAGGCCACTCTTCAGTCAGTTCCTAACATGGCAGTGAGGATCCCAGCACCAAAACATTTCCAGGAGCAACCAGCAGCAGACAGCACCATCTGTGACTCAGCTGCACCAAGTTCAAGTCTGAGACCCATGTAAGTGGCAAGGGGTAGTCAATATGTCTCCCTCACAGATAGAGGAGCCCCCTGTATACCAGTAGTGTAACTACAGAGCAAGCCCACTGAGCCAGTACCACTTGTACCAGCTTGCCAAGGTATCTGAAGCTTCAATGATCCTATAAGGCACACCTGAAACAGAAACACCAGGCCCCCTCCCTCTTTCAACACGCTTTTACACACATGCTACCGCTGCTCAAAATTGCCTTCTAGACCCTCTTTAGCTAATCTCTTCCTCCAAAGTTCCAATGGTCAAGCCCTTGCTTCTCGAACTGCTTTCTCTAAAGTAAATGCTACATCGTCCTATTGATTTTGGTTTACACAGGTTCTACCTACAGCCAGCCCCAGAAAATCTCGGAGGAGGAAGCAGAGCACAGGGCCCACTCAAAGTTGAGCATACTGAGTATTAGCAGAAACTGAAAGAGCACCAGCGCCCCTCACATCTAGGCCTAAGTGAGCTCTGGACTCTAAGGTAAGCCCAGCATATTCTGCTATTTTGTGACATTAGGTACGGGGACAAAAAGCAAGAGTAGGCTGCTAGTTGCTGTTGGGGAGTACTTTTTATCCAAGGTAGCCAAAGGGCCCAACCCAATGTGCTCTTTCATTTCAGAATACCCTTTCCCACCAGGAAAATTGAGCCTATATTAGCTTCTAGTGGGCACCTTGGGGACAAATATTTTATCTTGTTCAATGCCTGACACATAACAAGTACTCATTAAGTTCACTGAAAGAGACTTCTGGAGGTGATTGGGTTCATTCCATATAACACCAGAAACTAAGTCCAGGACTCCTTTTTGCCCAAACGCTCCTGCATCCTCACCTTTCCTATCCCCTTGACGGCAGAGTACTCACCATTGCCCCCGGATGCCAATCTTCATCATCAGAGGTTCTACCTTCCGGTTTTCTCTTGGCCAGCTGGCTGGGAGCTAAGCTCCTCCTCTGAAACAGAATAGAAACTGAGCACCCACAGGAATCCTGTAGCTTGATCATCAGATCCAGGCACAGACTACCCAGTCTCCTCTAGGCTACACTTACCATCTTAGCTGTAATCAGGAGCATAAAATATCAAGTACCCATCAGCAAGAGTCAAAGGCACCCAGCAGCTGAAAATGCAGAACCAGGACCTGGCAAAGAGCGGGCTGCTATATTAGCGAGAGCACAACTAATGAAAGAGGGAGCATGGATGGAGGGAATTCCGCCAGTGGCTGAGGTTTGGGCCCAAATTTCAGAGTGGCCGGTTAGCTGAGGCCGGAGAGCAGGCCAAGAGGAAATATCCAAGCAGAGTCTGGGACGGGAGGCGATGGATGGAGTGTCAAGCTGGGCAGAGTGGAATCGGTATAATGGTCCCAGGTGGGCGTGAAGAAAGGGGTAATCACAGGCCAGGAGAGAGAGGCGAGGATGAAAATCCGAGGCCTGGGGAGGAAGAGGCGCCCGAGCCCGGAGGAGGGGACTTTCCCACGTCTGGAGTGTAGATGCGAGGCCCGGACGAAGAGAGGTCGAGCAGGGATCCAGACAGGACAATCAAAAGACCCGGGCTTGGGAAGGGAACCCCAGGCAGGGCTGGAAAAAAAAACCGGCAAAGATGAATTCGGTCCCAGCACTCCGACTTCACCTTCGTCTTCCCAAAGCGCGCGTTAACAGCCACCACAGCACTCCCGTCCCGCCAGGCCCGGTCAATCGAACCTCCCGCGGAACTGCCGTCACACCGCTCATTGGCTGCGTTCAATGCGATCGGCGCTCGCAGGCCCAAGGAAGGGGCGGGCCTAATGATGCGGCCTCTAAAGTGCTCTGGGATCTGAAGCTGAAGAGGCCAAACGGCTGTTCTGGGAGGTACGATTTAGGTGGAAGGGCGGGGCCAACAGCGGCGGGAGCCGTTGAGCGAGGTGGGCGGGGCGAGCAGCGGGGCGGATTTTTGAGCCTGGGGGCTGTTCTTCAACTGTGGTACCCGGGCGTGTTTGTCTTTTTTTTTTTTTTAATTGTTTTTCTGTTGCAGTTGTCCCACTTTTTCCCCCGGGCGTGTTTGTCTTAAACGGTTGAGCTGCCCAGCAGCAACTCAAGTGGCAGTTTGCAATAGGCTGGACCGCGAAGGATTTGACACCTGTCTGCAGAAGGCTGGAGATTATAAAAAGCAGCACGGGTCTCCTCCTCCCCTGAGCCCGACCTGGAGCGGAGGTCTGGGTTTGGAGTCAGACCTCGCGTCCCGAGGGTGGGCGTTGTCATTAGGTCTGCTCCGGCAGGGAGAGCCCCCCAGTGGACGTGTTCTTTTTGGTCTGAATGTCTTGGAGAAGCTGTCTTTTGCTTGGCAAAAACGGTTTTTTGAGTTTTTTGGAGACTTAAATGACTCGGTCTCTCAAACCTTCAGTCTCTCAAACCTTCAGTTTCTTCATATCTAAAATGTGCATTATATTAAGTACCTTCCCCACAGATTTATTCTGAGGGTAAATAAATGCGTTTAAATAGAGCCAGGTCCAACTCAGGTGCTCAGTAATAATAAGGGTATATATGAAGAGGGACCCAGAAAAACCGGAATTTATTTATAAAATATTGTGTATTTATTCTTACATGTTTATTTTTTCAAAGATTTTACTCACTTATTTTTAGAAGGGAAGAGAGGGAGAAAGAGAGGGAGGGAAACATCACATGGATGGGTGGCCTCTCACATGCCCCCAACTGGAGACCTGGCCTGCAGCCCAGGCATGTGACCAGACTGGGAACCAAATGGTAATCTTTCAGTTCACAGGCCAGCGCTCAATCCATTGAGCTACACCAGCCACAACAATTTGTGCTTCTTTATCCCTGCACCTTTTCCCCCCTTCTCCCCATTTCCCTTCCTAACTGATAACCCTCCAAATGATCTCCATATCTATGATTCTGTTTCTGTTCTGAGTCTTTGCTTAGTTTGTTATTTAGATTCAATTATTGGTAGTTGTGAAGTTATTGCCATTTTAATGTTCATTGTTTTGATCTTCTTTTTCTTATATAATTCTCTTTAGCATTTCATATAATAAAGGCTTGGTGATGATAAACTACTTTAGTTTTACCTTGTCTGAGAAGCACTTCATCTGCCCTTCAATTCTAAATGATAGCTTTGCTGGATAGAGTAAAATGGAAGGGGATGAAGCTGAGAATCAAATCAATGATTTGGAACACAAGAAAAAAGCAGTCAATCAGAACAGCAAGAAGAAAAAAGAATTTACAAAAATGAGGATAGGCCAAGGAGCCTCTGGGACATGTTCAAATGTACCAACATCTGAATCATAGGAGTGCCAGAAGGAGAAAAGGAAGAGCAAGAAATTGAAAACCTATTTGAAAAAATAATGAAAGAAAACCTCCCTAATTTGGTGAAGGAAATAGACATAGAAGTCCAGGAAGCACAGAGTCCCAAACAAGATGGACCCAAAGAGGACATCATAATTAAAATGCCAAAGATTAATGATAAAGAGAGAATCTTAAAAGCAGCAAGTGGAAAACAGATAGTTACCTACAATATGTTTCTTTTTATTGATAAGTAATATTTTATAGTATGGATGTACTCTAACTGTTCACACTTTTGCAGGACATTTGAGTAGTTTACAATGTTGGCTATTATAAACTGCTCTATGCATTGGTGTATAGATATTTGTGTGAGCATGTCTTCATTGTCTGGGATAAATGCCCAGGAATGCAATTGCAGAATAGTTGAATGTTTCATTTTTTAAAAGACAAACAAGTTGTTTTCCAGAGTGGCTCCAGGAATGTTTGAGTGATCCAGTTTTTCTGCATCTCCATAAATTTGGTGTTGTCACAATTTTTTAAATTGTATATTATTGACCTACATGGTTTCAAGGGTACAACACAATGATTCTATATTTGTATACACTTTGAAATGATCACCACAGTAAGTCTAGTTAACATTTGTCACCATACATAGTTACAAAATTTTTTTCATGTGAACT
This sequence comes from Furipterus horrens, assembly GCF_987537825.1. NCBI lineage: Eukaryota > Metazoa > Chordata > Mammalia > Chiroptera > Furipteridae > Furipterus > Furipterus horrens. Next base: position 31,412,319 of record NW_028327173.1, on the reverse strand, counting down.
TACAAAATTTACTTTTAGCAACCCTCAAATATATAATACAGTATTAACTATAGTCACCACGCTGTACCTTACTTCCCAGGACTCATTTATTTTATAACTGGAAGTTTGTACCTTTTGACACCCTTTACCCATTTTGCCCACCCCTCACTATTTTTTACTTCAGCTGTGCTGATATGTGTGAAGTGATATCTCATTGTGGTTTTAATATTAGCAATTAGCATTTCCTAACTGCTAATGACATTGAACATCTTTAGATGGAGCTATTTGACATTCGAATGTTACTTTATATCCTTTGCTCATTTTCTTTCTCTTTTAAAATTGATTTGAGAGACAGAGAGGGGAAGGGAGAGAGAGAGAAACATCCATTTGTTTTTCCATTTATTTATGCATTCACTTGTTGATTTTGTATGTGCCCTGACTGGTAATTGAACCCACAACTTTGGAGTATCCAGACTATGCCCTAAGCCAGCAGTCCTCAACATTTTTGGCACCATGGTCTGATTTCCTGGAAGATGAGTGTCAATGGACAATGGTGTGAGGGGGTGGGGCGTGGAGGCAGAGTTCAGGTGAGCTTCCCCCCCACCCCACTGCTGTGGATGGTGGGGAGGTGGGGGACAGAAGCCAGACGTTTACTTTTACTGTTTAGTTTTGAGCATGCCATATCTAGGCATATCTCAGAGATATTGCAGTTTTGGTTCCAGACCACCACAATAAAGTGAATGTTGCAATAAAGCGAGTCACATGAATTTTGGGGTTTTCCAGTGCACTACGCTGTAGTCTATTAAGTGTGCAATTGCACCATGTCTAAAAAAAGCAATGTACATACCTTAAATTTAAAAATACTTTATAGCTAAAAATGCTAACCATCACCTGAGCCTGTTGGAAAAATGTTGCCATGGACTTGCTCGAAGCATGTCATATGTATCCCAGAGCAGCTGCATCTGGTGACTGAGATCAGGACCTTAAAGGCTCAGCCATTCTGGCCCATCAAGGTACACTCTGGCAAGCAATGAGTTATCCGGAGCTCCCCACTGGGTTGGCCGGGGCTTTACAGTTTGACTTTTTCCTTTGCCCAATCCTGCTTCTGCACCCTTCCTCTTAGGTGATCAGGTGTTAATGAATAGCTTGTACCCCAAATTTCATCTCAGCTTATGACTCCAGGGGACCCCACATTACATCCCTTCAGCCACATATACCTTTATGAGAAGCTGGGAAATAAGGTCTTTATTCCAGATGGCCATATGCCATTGAAAAATAGGGGGTTCTACCACTAATGAAAAAGAAGGATGCCATAGTAGTTCAAGGAGGCCAAGGGGTGCTCAGTGAAGGGTCTAAGGCTCAGAAAGAGGCAGAGGCTCCCTGAACAAGTAAAAAGATGTTGGGGCACTTGGAAAATACAGATTTTGTTTCACCACATCAAAATTAAGTATTTCTGGTTCTGGTTTCCAGTGATGTCAGGTAAGTTCAATCAGACTGACCCTCTCATAAATAACAATTACAAAATCTGGAGAGAAAAAAAAAGTACTTTAAAAGGACAATTATTTGAAGGCACTGGAGAGTGATCAAAAGTAGGCAGAAACAAGTGAAACTGGTGAGATTAATGAATCTGTGACGTTTGCTGAGAGCATCCTCCAATTTGCAAGTAGTTCTCATAGAAAAAGACATAACTTTATTGCCAGAGTTTGGCGCTCGCAAAGCAACTGAAGAGAAGAGAAATTCTAGAAAGCAGAGAATCACAGAAGGGGTGAGCCCCAACATGGTATAAAATAATCCCCCAAATCCTTGACTGCTCAGGGTCAACACCAGCCACCCCAACTTTTAAAAAGCTAGAAGGTGAAAGAACTGGGTAAGGATTTCAGCTTTTGCTCACTGCTGTTGAGATAATTTGGAGTTATAGTCTAGCCAAGTTAGCAAGAACAAAAAACATCTTCAAAGGAACATAACAGAATCTAGAATCCTGAAACATATTTATAACATCCAGTGTCTAACAATAACAACAACAACAAAAATAGACAAGCGAAGAAACAGAAAATGTGACTCAGTCAATAAAAACCTCCCCCAGGATGACAAAGATGTTAGAATCAGCAAACAAGAATTTCAATGCGGCTATTAATTATAGTTTTAAAGATACAAAGGAAAATGTATGTAAATAAAATATCTCTACATAGATATAATATAGCTAAAATTAAAAAGATTGACAGTGCTTAGTGTTGAAAAGGATGTAGAGCAACTGGAACTCACATACATTGCTGTTTGGGGTATAAAATGATACAAGCATTTTCAGAAACAGGTTGGCCGTTTCTTATAAAACTATAGTTGCCATTTGACCCACCCATTTCATACCTAGGTATTTACCCAAGAGAGTATTTATTCAAGTAACAAATGTTCACAAAAAAGCTTGTTCATATAAATGTTCACAGAATGCTAATTCTTAAGAGCCCCAAGTTAGAAACAACCCAAATGTCCATCAATAGGTGAATGGATTAACAAATTGTGGCATATTTATACAATAGAATACTACTTGGCAATAACAACTCCTGATACATACATACATGTATGAATCAAAAATATGATGCTGAACAAAAAAAAAGCCACACATAAAAAACATATTGTATTATTCTACTTATATGAAATTCTAAAAAACAAACCAAAAGAGAAACTAACCTTTATTGATACAAAGCATATCTATAGTTGCTTCGGGCTAGGACAACAGAGAGACTGACTGCAAAGGGGCATGTGATAAATTTTTGAGCTGATGAAGATGTTCTATGTATTGATTGTGGTGATGTATATACATTTTCAAAATTCATCAAACTATACTTAAAGTGGGTTCATTTTATTATATGTAACTGATACTTCAATAAATTTTAATTTTTAAAAATGCAAATGAAAACAAAATAAAGACAATTCCAGATCAAAAAGAATAGACCATCATGACCAACCAGATCTGTGCTACAAGAAATGCTAAGGAAAGTTCTTTAGACTAAAGGAATGAAAATCAGAAGAAATAGTAAATACATGTGTGGTAGGCAGAATAATGGTTTATCAATGATGTCCATGACCTAAACTCCAGAATCTGAGAATATGATAGATTACTTGACAAAGGAAAATTAAAGTTGCTAATCAGCTGACCTTGCGATAGAGGGATTATCCTGGATTATCTGGCCCAATGTAATCACCAGTGTCCTTATAAATGGACCAGGAAGGCAACAAAGGCAGTGTCAGAAAGGAGATGGCCTCTAGAAGCTGGAAAATGCAAGGAAATAGACTCTCCTAAAGAACCTCCAGGAAAGAATGCAACCTGCTTGCACCTTGATTTTACCCTAATGAGACTCATTTAAGACCTCTGACCTCCAAAATTGTAAGGTGGGTGTTATTTTATACTGCTAAATTTGTGGTAATTTGTTACAGCATCCATAGGAAACTAATTACTGTTGGTTAATATAAAAGCCTGACTTAAAATATTTTTTCTTCTTTTAATCACTTTAAAATGCATATAATATGTTAAACACTATGTTTTGGGACTTATATGTACATGTAGTACATCTGACAACAACAGCTCAAAAGACTGGGCAAGAGGGAGGAAATGGAACTATACTGTTGCAAGATTCCTATATTTTATGTGTAGTAGTATAATACCTGTTCTGTCATCAGTGAAGGAGGGGTGTTAAAATCTCCATTCATGATTGTGCATGTGGCTTTTTTCCCCTTTAGTTCTGCCAGTTTTTTCTTCATGTAATTTGAAAGCTCTTATTAGGTACATGAACAGTTTAAATTTTTAAGTCTTTATATATTGATCCTTTTATCATTATAAAACATCCTTCTTTTTCTCTGGTAATACTCCTTGTCTTGAAGTTTATTTTGGCTGATATTAATTTCCAACATTCCTTGCATCAGTGTTTGCATGGTATATTTTTTAATCTCTTTTTAAAATATTTATTTATTTTTAGAGAGAGAGGAAGGGTGGGAGAAAGAGAGGGAGAGAAATATCAATGTATGATGTGCAAGAGATACATGGCTTGGTTGTATCTCTCAGGCCCCCAACTAGGGACCTGGCCCGCAATCCAGGCATGTGCCCTGACTGGGAATCAAACCAGCGACCTTTGGAGTTAAAGGCCAGCACTCAAACCACTGAGCCACACCTGCCAGGGCTGCATGGTTTATTTTTTCCAACCTTTTACTTTCAACTTATTTTTGTATTTAGGTTATATCTCTTGTAGACAAAACATACTTGGATTTTGCTTTTTCATTCAGACTGGCAGTCTCTGTTTTTAATTGCAGTGTTTAGTCCACTTACATTTAATTTAGTTATTGTTAATTTTGGATTTAAGACTGCCATTTGCTATTTGTTTTCTGTTTGTCTCATCTGTTTATAGATAGAACAAGCAGAAAATAATTCAGCAAAGGTAAAGAAGATAGACCAATAATATTAACCTTGACCTAATTGACATTTATAGAACATCATACCTAACAACTGGAAAATGCACATTCTTTTCAAGGGAATATGGAACAGTCACCTAGTTAGGCTATCTTCTGGGCTATAAGACAAGTCTCAATAAAATTAAAAAAATTGACATTCTACATAGTATATTCTCTGGAATTATATTAGAAATAAATAAAAATAAGCTTTCTTAAAAGTCTCAAATATTTGGTAAACAATGTACTTCTAATTAACTTGTGGGCCAAAGAAGAAATAGCAAAGGGAATTATAAAACATTTTAAACTGATTAATAATACAACATAAAAATGTATGAGATGTAGGTAACACAGTGCTTAGAGAGAAATTTACATTATATTATAAAAGAATAGAGGCTTTGAGTCAGTGACCTAATTTCCACCTAAGAAGCTAGAGAAAGATGAGCAAATTAAACCTAAAATAAAACATAATGAAATAGAAAATAGACAAAAATAAAGAAAATTAAACACGGCCAAAAGTTGGTTCTTTAAAAAGATTAGTGAAATGGGTAAACTCCTAGGAAGATTGATCAAGAATAAAATGGAGATATATGGATATTTCAGGAATGAAAGAGAGGAAGGATGTTGCTACAGATCCTATAGACAGCAAAGGAAAAAGAGAGGGGATTCTGGGAAGATAATTATGATGGCAGCATAACTTTTCCAGTATCTTCCAATCCCCACATAAAAACTGACACTAACTGGAGAGCAAAATTAAAAAAAAAAACAAAAAACAAAAACACATGGACAACACTTTCAACTAAATCTGGTGACGAGGTGTCTCCACGAGCCAAAAATACAAGCAAGAGGGTACAAACATCCAATAGCTACCAGATCTGCATGGAACCATCATCAGTGCAGGAAAAAGGGATGACATCTGACAAAATAAGAACAAGAAAGGGCCAAAAGAGCCAAATGGGGATTCACTGGCATCAAGACAAGCCAACTGAGACTAGATGAAACTAAGAGAGATCTGTGTTTAAAATAGCAGGTAAGTGTAAGGAGCCCATAATAAGAAGGACTAAGGGACTGGAGCAGGTCAGGCTCATATAAACTGTCAAAACTGACATACCAGGACTTTCTTCTAGTACCATGACCCACACTGAGGAGAAACTGCTGGGAATGGAATTAACATGTAGTATGATAGAGACAACAGAAAGGAAGAAAGAGAAGATGGATACCAATATAGAGGAGGGGAACAGCCAGAAAATCCCAGGAAGCAAGCCAGACAAAATAAAAGAAAAGGGAGATCTGGGATGTTATAAAAAGTTTTTCTGAACCCAACTTCATTCATTAAGTTCAGGAAAAACTAATTTCACAAAAAAATGAGCAATAGAAAAGTATCAGCCCTGGCTGGTGTGGCTCAGTGGATTGAGTGCCAGCCTGCGAACTGAAAGGTCCCTGGTTCAATTCCCAGTCAGGGCACATGCCTGGATTTCAGGCCAGGTCCCCAGTTGGGGGCATGCAAGAGGCAACTGATGGTAGTTTCTTTCACACATCAATATTTCTCTCCCTCTCTTCTTCCCTTCCTCTCTCTCTAAAAATAAATAAATATAATTTACAAAAACAATTTTTAGCCCTGGCTGGGTACAGTTGGTTAGAGCATTGTCCTGATACGCCAAGGTAATAAGGTTGTGGGTTTGATCCCTGGTCAGGGTACATACAGGAAGCAACCAATGAATGCACGAATAAGTGGAACAACAAATTGATATCTCTCTCCCCCCAAAACTTCCACTCTCTCTCTAAAATCAATCAATAAAAAATTTTTTAAAAAGAAAAGTATCAAGGTCAAATCCCATATAAAGCTATTATGAAAGAACCATAAGAATGACATTACTACAGACAATGAAAGCACGCCACAAAGATGGCCACAAAACAGATCAAACTGCAACCTACTGTTTCAAAACAAGTGAGTCCCTGAAGAAGAAAACCAAAGCAAGGAAACAGAACAAATGCTAAAAAACTATTCAAGAAAATTTTTCTTATGTAAAGAAAAACTTGACCCTGGCCCGGGTCAAGCTCAGTTGGTTAGAGGATCATTTCAGTTTGCCAAGCTTGTGGGTTCGATCCCTAGTCAGGGCACATAACAAGAATCAAATAAGTGGAATGACAAATCAATGTCCCGCCCTCTCTCTTCCCCTTTGCCTCTCTCTCTCTCTAAAAATCAATAAATTCAAAAAGAAAAAGAAAAAATTGAAACTACATATTCAAAGAGCATACTATGGAATATGGTCTCAAAATTACTAGCACCAAGACATATTCTAATAAAATGGCTGAACTTTAAGGAAAAAATATCCTCTTGGCATCTAAAAAGTGGTATATACACCCACATGACTCAGAAGAGAAAATTAGATTTTCATTAGACTTATCAAGACTTTATGTCAGAAGAAAATTAGGATAACATAAAACTAGAAATCCAAAGGAATGAAAGTTGAATGATTCACAGCAGCCCCTCAAGAGTGTTTGAGTTACCAACAATTAAACAGTTCTAAGTCTGATGAAATAAGGCTGACGCAGTTTGGGCAAGTTGGTTGTCCTCTTGGACCCTTTGTTGAGTAATTTATGAAATAAGGAGGTCAAAAATTAAAACTTCTGATGGTACATATAACTTCAGAGCCCTTTTCCTGTTTTGGTATTGTTCGTGCCTCCCTGAGAGGACACCTCTATTTGGAAAAGATAAAACATACTATACAAATTACGCCTTACAAAGTAGTGTAAGTGGACTCCTGTTTCAGAATGGTGCAGACCTAGCATACCTGGTTAAATATGCTACCCATGGTCACTGTTGATAGTCTATTGTGTCACTGGAGGACAAGCTGCCAACAGGTTTCTCCTTATTTTGGACACTTTCTGAGGTCAAGGACTGAGAAGGTGATGTGAGTCCATTATTTTTTCAAATAGATTTCCATTTTTTTCCTCTTTCTCTTCTTCTGGCATGACTATGATGTGAATGTTGGAACGCTTGAAGTTGTCCCAGAGGCTACTTACACTATCCTCATTTTTTCTGGATTCTTTTTTCTTCCTGTTGCTCTGCTTGTTTTTTGCTTCCTTATGTTCCAAATTATTGATTTGATTCTCGGCTTCTTCCATTCTACTGTTTTTTCCCTGCAAATTGTTCTTTATTTCAATTAGTGAATTCTTCATTTCTGATTGGATCATTATTATGCTGTTAAGGTCCTCACTAAGTTCCTGAGCATCCTTATAACCAGTGTTTTGAACTCTGCATCTGATAGATTGCTTATTCACATTTTGTTTCATTCTTTTTCTGGAGTTTTGATCTGTTCTTTCATTTGGGCCATGTTTCTTTGTCTTCTCCTTCTGGTAGCCTTGCTCTTTGTTTTTATATATTAGGTCGAGTTGCTATGACTCTGTCTTGGTAGTGTGGCCTAATGTAATAGGTGTCCTATAGGGTCCAGTGGCACAGACTCCCCTATCACCCAAGCTGGGTACTCGAAGTATGCCCTTCGTATATGCTGGGTACACCCTCCTTTGTAGTTGAGCCTTGGTTGCTGTTGGCAGGTCAATGGGAGGGATTTACCAAGACCAGTCAGCTGCAAGGACTGGCTGTGACCACTGAACACCAACCTCCACCCGGTGTAGAAGATCAGCTATGCAGGGGGAGGGTGGTGGTGCTCCAATGTGGTCTGCTACTGTCTACCGGGTGCATAGGCTCTGGGGTTTCCCAGGTGGTGCGAGCCAAAGTTGGCCCCCACTTGTGTTCTGCTCAGGCCACTGTACATGAGCTATAAAGCAATCTGAGATGACTGCTACTTGTGCTGGGCTTGGAGATTCCCAGGCAAGGCTAAGCTGTGAATCTAGGCTGGTGGCTACTGCTAGTGCTGGGCCTGGGGTCACTTAGCAAGAGGTACCAGGGGCAGGGGAAGAGGGGATGCTGACTGAGGCTGACCTTTGCTTGTTTGAGAGGATTTAGGAAGTTGTGAGGCAAGAGCCAAGACCAGCCATTCATATGGAAATCACTTTAACAGTTTGGGTGTGCTGGTAAGTTGTGTGGGAGGAAGTCTCAGGGGATCTCCAGGGTGGGGCAAACAGTGTTAGTAAGGTTGATGGAGTCTCAGATATGGCACCTGCCTGCTGGTTTTGTGGCTCTGTCGGGGGAGGGTTCAGAAAAGGAACAATGACCTCTGCCTGCTTTTCTTTCTGGGAGCTGTTCCCCAGCTCTCACCTTGATGCCAGACACTTCAGTTCTCTGCTGTATGCCACTGATGCTTTTCAAGCTGCTACCCCCGTGCTGGAGCTCCGAGGGAATGAGTCTGAGTAGTCTCTGTGTGGGTTCTTTAAGAGGAACTGCTTGGGACACCAGCAGTTTCTTCTAGAAACTCAATACCTCTGGTTTTTGCAACCAGTAGTTATAGGGACTTATATTCCTGACACTGGAACCCTGGGCTGGAGTGCCTGGTGTTGGGGCTGACTCCTTGCTCCTGAGATATCCCTCAAGAATTTTTACCCACCATACATGGGTGTGGGACCAGCCTGTTCCGCATCTGCACCCCTCCTACCAGTCTGGATGGATGTGGTTTAATTCCATTTTTTTGACTTCCATTCTATTTGATTTCTGAAAGTATTTATTTATTTATTTATTTATTTATTTATTTATTTTTCTATTTATTTATTTATAGAGGGGAGAAAGGAAGGAGAAAGAAAGGGAGAGAAACATCAGTGTGTGAGAGAAACATCGATCAGTTGCCCTGAACTAGGGTTCTGGCCTGCAACTCAGGCGTGTGCCCCGACCAGGAATTGAACCAGCGACCGTTCAGTATGCTGGACAATGCCTTATCACTGAGCCACAGCAGTCAGGGAAGTTATGGCATATTCTAATTTCATCATCTCCTGTGTTCTTGAAAACCAGGATTCTTGGTATGGAAGAAAGGAGCTAAAGAAGACATTAACTAAAGGCTCTTTAATCTTGAATTTGAATTGAAATTATCAATATGTATTCATGAGGTATTTTATATGTGTTGTGTGTGTGTGTGTATATATACACACATATATATACATCAAATATAGAGATATATAGCGATATATAGTGTATGTATGTGTATAGTCTCCTAGCTCTGTCCACTGATAAGGCCTGACTGTAGTCTTGAAATATAATTTCTCACTTATAAACCCCAAAGCTTCTTGGAGAATGGCTAATTCCAGTCTGGGACAAGATATGTATATGATGACCCAGGATAATTTTCTCCTAACAAATAGCAACAAAATTACTTGTCATATCAAAAGGACTCAGGACCCAATTTGATGAGACAACTCTGGCCAAAGTCAGTGCACTTGGCATTTCAATAATGATAACCATTCCAATTAACTGAAAGCCATCAAATATATATAAATCACAAGTCTATAATGATGTTTTTAAAAATAGTCACCTTCTGAGGATAATAGGAATCCAATTCAGTATCTTGAAAACTGGTGGAAAAAGAAAGACTCAAGTATTTATTCTGCTTTTCCTATAGGAACTATACACTCAGAAACCAAACAGTAGCTAAGAGGATGTTTCCCTTTATAAAATCATTTCAACTAATAAAAGGAAATTATAGAATTCACAGCACCATTTTGCAGCCCTCAATAGATTAATGCATTCAGGCAATCAGTATCAACACCTGAAAAAAATCACAAGCATAGAGACAACTAGATTTATATGCCACTTATAGTCTTGCTAAAGTGATCAAATCTGAGTCTGATTCAGCCTCTGGATCCAGCCACCAATTTGTAGGAAATACTGAGGACACAGAAACATTTAAAACTGCATCATGAGTATGTAATCAGCAAAATTCAGACTGTAGTAAACTCTACCAGTCAGATACCCAAGGTTCTTCCACAAATAAATTATAAAGAATTAAGCAAGGGATGACGAGAGGACTTTATCGAATAAGAGACTTGTAAGACATCAATGGTTTTTAAATGGACAAGACTAAGCTAGTATCTGTTGATACACATTTGGATATAAATACAAAAAAGATATAAGGAAGTGACTGGCTACTGATGGCAGAGCAAAGGGTTTATACTTGAAATGGTGCCATGGACAGAACTTGTGGGTCGGTTCTAGTTCTTGACATGGCAGTGGTAACAAAAGTGTTTGCCTTAGAATCATTCATCAAGCCTTACATTTGTTTTGTGTGTTTTCTACATTTGTGCTTTATTTTACAATTAGTCAAGTTTTTAAAAGAGTAACAGTGTTATGAACATCTCTACACTAATAAATTCAATAACCTTGTTGAAATAGACAAATTCCCTGAGAAACACAACTTACCAAAACTAATTCAAAATGAAATTAAAAGTCTGAATAACCTTATATGTGTCAAATAAATTGAATTTGTTATTAAGAAAACCTCCCCACAAAGAAAACTCAAGGCCCAATTATTTCACTGATAAATTCTATCGAATACTGAATAATACAGTAGTCCCTCTCTATATCGCGGTTCATTTATCGTGGCCTCACTGTATCGCGGGATTTTAAAAAATATAATTATTTATCGCGGGTTTTTCGCTATATTGCGGGATTTTGCGGTACTGTATATGTATGTTGTTAAAGTTATGTAGGTTTAAGAGTGTAGAGTATGTTTAAGAACATGAGTAGTATTTATAAAAGTGTGGAAAAGGTTAATAAGGGAGTGGGAAAGGTTAATAAGGGACTGGGAACGGCTTATAAGTGCGTGGGAAGGGTTTATAAAGCCTTAAAATATATATAAATACTAAAATAAATGTAAGGTTCCTACTTCGCTGATTTTCACTTATCGTGGGGGTGGGGGGGTCTAGAACGTAATACCTGCAATAAGTGAGGGAATACTGTACTACCAATCTTACGCAAATGCTTTTAGAAAACAGGGAAGGAGGAAACACTTTCTAACTCTTTTTAGGAGGCCAGCATAACCCTGATACTAAAGCTTTTAAAAAGTTTATCAGAAAATTGGGGAAAATTGAACAGAAACTATATTTTATTATATTGAGAAATTATTATTTTTTAGGTACAATAATGGTAATAAAAGTCCTTATCTTTTAGAGATACATACTAAAACATATATAGCTGAATTGGAATCATACCTAGTTTTGCTTCAAAATAATCCCAGTTAGTGGGACAGTAGTTAGGGGAATAAATAAACCAAGATAGGCCATGAGTTGATAATTATTAAAGCAGAGTGATGGGTGCATGGAAGTTAATTATATTATTTTCTGTTTTTGCATATGCTTGAAATTTTATATAAAACAAAAATAACTGCAAATGATTAAGACATTAAATATATAAAAACTACAAGTTCACAACAATAATTTAAAGAGAAAGCAAAACAAAATAAAATCGACACCAAGTTGCTAGGACACCAATCCACTACTTTGAAAGAAATAAATAAGGAGAGACTTATGCATTTATCTTGACATTCTGGTATGAACTTTATTTCAGGGTAACTAAATAGTCCTAGAGAATGTGAAAATATTTTTTCGGACAGAATTAGAACTAATGAAAGAAAACATAACAGCATTAGAAAATCATTATTTTGTAAACCCTGATAAATAACCAATTCATAAAATGGTCATTAATGGATGGTAAAACAATTTGGTGAAAAGTTGACAGGGAACCTTGTGATGCAGAATCAGGCTATCACCATCTGAAAATGGGAGGAGCCTGGGACCTGAAATGCACAGTGGTAGAGAGCTGTCCAACCAGAACACTTGTGCTCCTGTGTAAGTAAAAAGTAAAGCTTTATTGTGTTAAATCACTGAAATATGGGGCAATATATTATAGAAGTTAGCTTATTATAAAAGTATCCCTTTATATATATATTAAAACACATAAGCACATAATTACATATATTTAAAAATGCATACATGTATAAAGACATACTGAACACAGAGTATTTGCCTAGGTCAGGGAGAGGAATAGAATTGGGGATGAAAAGCAAATGAAACAAGAAAGAGACCTAGACTCAACTGATGATGAGAGTTTAACTATTAAGGAATAAAAAATAATTTAAAAAAGGAGAAAATTGCCTTGGCCAGGTAGCTCAGTTGGTGAGAGCATCATCCTGAGACACCAAGGTTGTGGGTTTGACCACCAGTCAGGGTACATACAAGAATCAACCAACAAATGCATAAATACATAGAACAACAAAACGGTATTTCTCTCTAAAATTCAATAAATAAAAGTTTCAAAAATTAACCAATGAATGCATACATAAGTGGAACAACAAATTGATGTCTCTTTCTCCCTTCCTTTCTCTAAAATCAATAAATAATAATTTTATTTACTTATTTTTTAAAGATTTCATTTATTTGCTTTCAAAGAGAGGGGAAGGGAGAAAGAGGGAGAGAAACAACGTGTGACAGATACATTGACTGGTTGCCTCTCATGCGCCCCCTACTGGGGACCTGGCCCGCAACACAGACATGTGCCTTGACTGGTAATAGAACTGGAGACCCTTTGACTCGAAGACCAGGGCTCAATCCACTGAGCCATACCAGCCAGGACATAAATAATACTTTTTAAAAAGAAGAAAATCTACCCTTGCCAGAGAGAGTGTGGACTAGTTTGCTGGTAATTATCTCCCGCCTTGAGGAGTACAGAATGGCTCTGGAAGGGAGGCAACGTTGAAGGCAGAGGTTGCTGGAACCCTCCATCATGTCTACTAGCAGAGTCTCAAGCCTGAAAAGTTCCCTAAATTGAGAATTTTTTTCAAGTCTGACCTTCAGTCTCACCTCTACCTGGTAGTGATGATGTAGGAGGCACTTGCCATGGGGCCAGAACCTGGCCACCTCTCTCTCGGCACCAGGCTGAGGGAGGCTGCACAAAGCATAAACGCTCATTCTGGTCCGGTGTGCAACCTCCTGCCTATCCTCCATCTCTTCTAGTGGTTGAATAATGGCCCCTCCTCCAAAGATGCTCATATCCTAATTCCTATCTTACCTTATATAGTAAAAGGGACTTTGAAGATATGATTAAATTAAGGATCTTGAGATGGGAAGATGATCCTGGGTTATCTCAGTGAGCCCAATGTAATTACAAGGATATGTAATCACAATGTAATCCTCATAAGAGGAAACAGAAGAATTAGAGAAAGAAGATGTAAGAATGGAAGCAGAGGGTAGAGAAGTGAAGATGCTGTGCTGCTGGCTTGATGATGGAGGAAGGGGCCATGAACCAAGGAATGCAAGCAGCCTCTAGAACCTGGAAAAGGCAAAGAAATGGATTGTTCCCTAGAGTCTCCAGAAGGAATGCAGCTTGTCAACATCCTGACTTTAATTTAGCCCAATGAAACTGACTTCAGACCTGTGACCTCCAGAGCTGTCAGATAATACATTTGTGTTCTTTTAAGCAATTAAGTTTACACGAGTCATTACAGCAAGAATAGGAAACTAGTATGCTGGCCCTGCTGCTAAGCAGCACTAATCTGTTCTAAGAAAGCAAGATCTGTGAGAGTGGGAAGTGGAGAATCAGAGAAAACTTCCTGGAAGCCCCCGCAGTCAGACTGAACTAAGTTCATATCATTCACTTATTATCTATCTGACCCTGATCAAATGTCTAAGCAATGAGATATTGTTAATATGGCATTATTTATAGGGTTGCAAGAATCAAATAATGTTTTTAAATTACTTACTATTACCTAATTACCCACTTAAAAAAATAAGTCACATCTCCTTGTGGGTTTACATATTCATTCCTTCATTCAGTCAACAGGCGCCACTGAATACTTGGTACATGCCTGGCACATACTGAGCTTGTGTCCACTACAACCCCCAAGCATTTCTCACCTGGGCTGCCAATGCTCAACCTCACTGCCCCATCCTAAATGCAGGCTCTTACAGTTGCCCACTCACATGGTTTCATGTCTCCCTCATGTACCCACCCCGGCCAGCAACACCCCTTATCCTACCTGTTTCTGCAGCTGCCAAGAGCAGTCTCACCTCTGCCTTTACCCTGAGCCCTGACTAAAGCCCACTTGGAAGCAGTATGCTCTCTCTGATTATACTTTCAACACTCCGTTCCACTCTGTTTTCATCTTATTCTCTCTTATCTCTCTACAACTCTCCTCCCTTTCCTCCCTTCCCTTTCTTTGAGCTACTAAACAGGTCCTCCTTGTAGCCTAGGAAGTTCGAAATTAACAGAAGAGATAAGCCTCAAGCACCCAGTCCACTGGCAGGTAGGAGCAACCAAGGATGTGTGTTTACTGGGTTCCTGAACTACTCTGGCAGTAAAATAGGGTCTAAGGTATTAAGTAGGATGCCCAGACCTACCTGGAGTGCCCAGGCATCTCAACTCACCCCACCTCTCCAGCTCCTCAACCCTTGGATGCCTATCCGATTGAGCAATAATCCCCCGACCTGTGGAGCTCTCCAACTCCACAGGACCCACCTGGATTTCCTAATCTCAAACCTCTCCATCCCAGGCCGCACTTCTAAGCTCCAGGTTTGAAATGCTGAATTCTACACTCATGACCTCTGGGCCTACTTGCCCTCCCTTCCCAGAAAAATGATCCAGGATTGATTTTCCTTATATCTGTACTGCAGTCAAGATTAGTGTACCCTTTACCCAATCCAAGTCCAAGGTTCTGTCTCCTCAGAGACTACAACTCTTCTCTAAACATTAAACTACCTCTTTACAGTAGGGTGAGAACCTAAATATTAAAACAGAGGAACAATGCTTTCAGTCCCTTTGAGCTTGGGTAGTATTGACTGGGTGAGGTGGGGGAACCCTCTGGCCAAGTGATGGAAGTGTGGGCAGGCAGGCAGGCAGGAGATCTGGGTTCTCTAACCTGGGCATTGCGATGGATTTAGCATGGATGACACTGGGAAAGTCTCTGACCTCTCTAGGCCTGCCTCTCCAGCCTGTCTGTGCAACGAGGAGGCTGGTCTTCTGTAATGCTGTATTTGAATTTGGTGGTTCCACACAGCTAGCCATGGCAATGGCGCATAATGGCCACAAGAGGGCAGGCAACTTCTTTAGCTCAGAAGTTTCTAGCCTAAACAAATAAGCAAGCTTCAAAAAGGAATGCATGATAGTTACCCAAGAGTACATAGTACATTACAAAATGGCAACTGAGTAGTAATTTCAAAAGGGTATTTGAATTTTCAGCCCAGGGGTTGGGGGGTCAGGAGCCCCAAGACCAGGAGCAGTGGTAAGGAGAGGACTGGTAGGAGGCAGAAGAGAGGCTAAGATTATATTTTAGTGATTTCAACCACATTAAGGAGATGAGAGGAGGAGAGAGGGTCTTTAGGGGACAGCCATGAACTGAATGTATTGCCCCCAAATGACTGGGGTGAGGGGAGCAGAACAAGACTTGAGGAGTTTAGGGCAAGTGGGGATGACCCACCTGACTTCCTTCCCTTCCCCAACATAGAATGAAAAGTAGAGAAACTGCAGCAGTTATTCTAGGATTGGGGGACCACTTCAACTCGGGAGGGCACAGCAAACAGGCAAGGATCACCTGATATCCTTTTCTGTCCTTTTTGCCTTCTAATAATCTAGTTTCAGGGCCCAGGAAAGATAAGGACCAACATATGGGCAGATACCTGGGGTTCAAAGGGTTAACCTCCAAGAATTCATTCTTTGACATCAACTACAGCCCTTATCTCCTTGTCCTCTCCCTGAGCCTCAGGTTGGCAGCTTTCCTGAATTCCTTCTTTGGTGTAATTCATTAGGGCCCTGGGACCTAGGCCCAGAGCCAGTCCTCTGCTCCCTCCTCAGGTCCTAGGGGTCTAGGGTTTGCTCTAAGGGAGGATGGAAAGTGGCCTTTCCCTGGATCTCTCTCTCCTCCCAGGACGTGGGCCCTAGGACTAAAGAGCCTCTGTCTTTGCCTGCCACACCCCCTTCCATTGTAACTCAAACAAGGGGATTCCTTGTGTCCCAGTCTCTGGGCAGGTCCTTGTGACCAAATGGCGGAGGGGGACGTCACAGGATTAGAGAAGACAGACACCTCCTCACTTTAGAAATTCTGGTACACCTCCAGGGCTCTGAGACCTCAAGCTTATCCTCCCTCTGGCTTCCATCAGCAACAGGGAGAAGAGGCTGGGGGCCTCATCTGCATATAAAAGGCCTCAGGCCTGAAATGGAAGTGGAAACCAGGAAGGTGTGGAGCCACAAAGGCTGAATCTCCTGGCAGTCAGATTTGGAGCCAGAATACAAGAATGGGGGCAACCCAGGGACAGGGTAAAACAGGGGACTGTGGCAGGGCCGGCCAAACAGACTTTTTAGAGCAGTAGGTGGTGGCCCTTGCCAGCTTCCCTCCCTCAAAGCACAGATATAGGAGTGCTGGCACCAGACAGGGATGTGGTCACAGAGGAAGCAAGGCCCCCTGAGATAAAATAGGAACACCCTGTTTAAAAAGTATGAACCTTTCTGAAAAGCAGTGCAAACATCTGACAATGAGAAACTTTCCTGCCAGGGGGGTGGTATGCTCCCCCTCACAAGAAGTAATGGTGTGGAGAATAAATGGCACGGTCTCACTTAGCAGCAGGAGTTGAGACACTGCTGTATTGACCTATCACCACTAAACACGGGTACAGTGGAAAGACTAATCCATCCTGGCAGGAAATGGCATCACTCACCAAACAGAAAGTGATTCTACTAACCCCAGAGGTGTCTGGGAAGGCCAATCCATGGAGGGCTGGCTCTGAGTGACCATGTCCTTCTGCAATCCTCCATCTCAGCCAAGAGGCAGGCCAAGGCTCCTAGATGGAGGTAATTATACCCCCAGCTCTTCATCACTGATCCCCTAAGGGTCCTAAATCCCTCAAATCCTTACTCAGTTACAGGGCAAAGGGGAAGAGAGAACATCACACCAGGAGCCACAGGTCAAGCCTCTAGAGTCAATGTATCTATGGAAATAGCTCTAGGGACCCAATAATTGAGGGATAGAGGCAGAGCCTCCCCAGGGACCAGAGGGATGGTGAGACCAGGTGTCCATGATAAATGATTTCAATGCAACCTCTTCCTAGTCCCAGACTGAGGGAGAATAAATTTCAAGGGAGATGAGGGTCTAGTGAAGAGCCACAGCAGTACGAAAGGGTGGAGAAGTTGTTACAGGAAGGTCACATCATCTTGGCACTGCCCCCAGTACCAGTGGACCTCAAAGTCTAGCTTGGCACTCTCATCCTCTGGTGCCTCAGGAGGTCCACTTTGGAGCCCCTCTCCCGAAGGCTTCCACATAGCCCTCAAACTCCCTAGCTTGGTGGCTGTCAGGTCCACCTCAGTCCTAGCCCTCTCTCCTCCGGGTATAACTTTTGCCCAGTCCATCTCAGGATGGGGAGCACTGAGGGGGCCCTGTTCATCCAGCTCGCCAGGGGCCACGGTGTCCAGGAAGCTGCCAATGGAGACACTGTCCAGCCGGTCAGTGGAGCTGGTGTCGGGCAGGCTATCCCAGCTGCCTCGCCTTGAGCGGCCTGGACTCCCACCTGTCAGGCTATATTGGCTGCTGGTAAGGCTGCTGCAGTGGCTGGTCAATGTCCCCCGCTCTTCCAATAGCCAGCGCACCGCCTCAATGCCCTCGTTCAAAGTCACCAGCTGCTGTAGGATCTTCACGTCGATGGCTCGAAGGTAAGCCTGGGGAGTGGGAGAAAGAATCAGTCCCAGGTTTGGGGCCATGGGTTTCCCAAATGTTTCCAGAGGCCCCTACCTTATAGTCCAACCAACTAAGTTTCACTTTCAAAAAGCATGGAAATAGAAGGGTCTAGAGTGTGGGCTTTAGAAGCAGAGAAGTTACTGTTTTAAAATCTCATCTCTGCCACTGATTATCTATACCACTATGGCCAACTTTCTTACCTTTTTTGAGCCTCGGTTTCCTTGTTTGTAAAATAGGACTCACTCGCCTCACAGGGTGGCTGTAAGAATTTTGAGATGCTGTCTATTATGTACTCAGCACAGGGCCTGACATGGAGTAAGGTCTCAGTAAATGTTAAATATTAAAATTTGATCCTACTAAGCATTGAATTTCATACTATTAACTATTGAACCAGTCCACATTCACCAAAGAATAGTTTGATAGGAGACCAGGCGTTACATGGGAAGTAGACTGGACCAAGAAAAGGCAGAAGCTGGGGGATAAAGAGGGAGCTAATCTGGTCCCCCAGTCCCTTCAGAGTATTGGTAGCAGTTGTTATGGGAGGAAATAGTTGGCTAGGACTTAATAGGGTCAGGATCCTTCTGACTGGGAATTCAGGGTTTCTCTCCACCACACACCGGTCTCCGTTTGTACTGGGAGTAAGTGTGACTTACTGCGTAATCGCTACAGTCCCTTCCAACTCAGATGCACTGAATTATCTTCCCCAAGCGCAAGTCTGAACCTGCCTCTCCCTTGCTCAAGAGCCTTTATGGGCTTTGCACTGCTCTTAGAAAATAAAATCTAAACACTTTAGCAGTTGGCATTCAAAGGCTGTCATAATATGGCTCTTTCCAACTCTCTAGCTTCACTTCTAGCATTCTTCCCTGGGAACCCCAGGTCCTGCTAGGCATGACCTAAACTTCCTTTTATTTAGTGTTACTTTTAATCAAAGGAATAGACAGATGTAAAGAGGCAAACAGTTCTACAAGATTTATTATGAAAAGTAACAGTTCCCTGTCATTGTCCTAAATCCCACTTTCAAGAGACAACTATTAACTTTTAGCTGTTTATTTTGGTACTTACCTTCTAATTTCCAAAGAATGTGTTACTTACTGATTTGTAAGTCTTAGGTGTTTTCCATTGACTTTCCACACGATCGAAGGATTTAACTCTTTCATCCTACTCCCCACTCCTCTGCCATAGAGGCACCCTTCCCACCTCCCCATATATGCAAATAATATATGCAATAAATTAATTATTCAGTGTTTACCTTATTAGACTTTAGAAATACTATTCACAGCTAAGCCATGTGGTTTACTATAGTTACTTTTCATTTCTTACAACTTTATGTCTGCATAGGAAGTACATTTTTTGAAGCCTTCATGTTTTAAAATGTTGTGATTCTCTCCTCACACTGTTGATAATTTGGCTGGGTATAAGATTCTAGGTTGAAAATAATTTTTCCTCAAGATTTAAGACACTGATTCATTTTTCTCTAATTTTCAGTGTTACAATTTAAAAATTTGATGCTATTCTCATTCCTGATCCTTTGTATATGACCATCTTCCCACTCTTTGTGGAAGTTGTTAAGATCTTCTCTTTGTTTCCAGTGTTCTAAATTATTAGAGTAATTTGACATGGTGTAGGTCAATTTTTAATCCACTAATTGGCCACTTGTTGGACCCTTTCATCTGGAAACTCATGTTCTTCACATCTAGATTTCCTTTTATTATATCTTTAATAATTATTTCTTCTTTAATATCTTTCTGGGTTTTTTTTCTGGAAATCCTATTATTTAGACAGAGGGCAACCTGAGCTGATCTTTTTTTCTTTTCTCTTTTTCCTCTTCCATCTCTATAGTTGTTCTAGTTTCTTAACTATTTTGAACCTTTCTACTGAGTTTTTCATTTTTTTTCCTATCATATTTTTATTTCCCAAAGTTTTTCTGGTTTTATGAATGTTTTCCTTTTTTATACATTCCTGTTTTTGTTCATGGTGCAATATTATCTTTTATCTCTCTAAGGATATAACTAATGATTTTTGTAAGTTCTCATTTTCCTATAGTATCTCCATTTTATTCAAGTTGCATTTTTCTCTTCGTTTAGGTCGTCAAATAGCTTATGATCTTTAGCTACTGCTCACACTTCGGAGTGGTCTTTTAAAAAAGCTGATTGGAAACTTTGAGTGCATGTGTGAAGCTTGCAAACTCTGAATCTCACTAAGAGTTATCTGGCTGGGTTGGTTGATTGGGTAAGGGCTGAAGTCAGAATTTTTTGCCTTTTTATTTTCTTGGATTCATCAGAGTCAACATATTATACCCATCTAGAGTGTATAATACAAGGTATAAGCAAGGCTGCCAATATTCTGGAAGCCAAGTAAGGAGGAAGGCTGGGAGGAGTATTTCATAACATTTAGTACATTTTCATGTAATCCCATTTGTCTTCAATGTTGCTTAGTGTCTCCCAATCTGGAGACCTTCAGTTCTTTCATATATATATTTTTTAATTTTACTCATTTATTTTTAGAGAGAAGGGAGGAAGAAAGAGAGGGAGAGAAACATCACTTGACTGCCTCTTACATGCTCCCAACTGGGGACCTGGCCCACAACCCAGGTATGTGCCCTGACTAGGAATCGAACCGGTGACCTTTTGGCTTGTAGGATAATGCCCAACCCACTATGCCACACCAGTCAGGGCCAGTTCTATTATTTTTAAAATATATATCATTTGATAAATGTTTATTAAATTATTTAAGAAATAATTTCTTTACTCATATCTACAATGATATCACAAATAGACCAATTACTTATACATTTGGAAAAATAGAGGCACTAGAATTAAACATCTGGATTCAAATTCCAGTTTTGCCATTAAGGAGCCATATTAAAATGGATTTTTTCCCCCTTCAAATCTTCATTTCTTCATTATAAAATTAAGATACTATCTAATTTAAAGGTTTATTTTAAGAAATGAAAGGAACATATTAACATATGTAGCATATTACCTGATAAGTTTTTGTCAATCAATAAATGGTAACTATCTGGCTTTATATATTACTATAGTTAACTTATTTACTATGGCATAAGCTCTGAACAAAATTTTTGTACTTGAAATTATTTGTGTTTTTAGAATATTATCAGAATTCTAATTTGATTAAATAAATGATTATTGGGTACCTGGATTTTCAAGTAATTACAAAGATAATGGAGAAACTATCCTTGCTTAACAAACGCTTGCCATTTCAATAAGGAGATGTGGGCATAAATAACTGAAGTACCAGACTGTACAGACTATTACTGACAAGAGAAAAGAGATTACCTTTAGCCCTGGCTGGTGTGGCTTAGCGCATTGAGTGCTGGCCTATGAACTGGAAAGTTGCCAGTTTGATTCCTAGTAAGGGCACATGCCTGGGTTGCAGGCCAGGTCCCTGGTTGGGGGCGCACGAGAGGCAACCGATTGCATCTCTATACACACGGATGTTTCTCTCCCTCTCTTTCTCCCTCCTTTCTCCTCTGTCTAAAAATAAATAAATAAAATCTTTAAAAAATTTTTTAAAAAGAGATTACCTTCAATTATTTCATACTAGGGACAAATATATTCCCTCTGGGAAACCAACAGTCCTAGTCCATTAAATTAAATGTACCAAATTAAATGTACTAAACAAAATTCCTCATATTAAAAGTGCTTCTCCTGCTATGTTTCTCCTTCCTCTTTCCCTCCCTCCTTTTCTCCTCTTCTTCCTTCCATTCATCCTTCCTTCCTCCCTTCTCCTTTCTCCCTTCTTTCTGTTCTAGTCTTTCCAAAACTTACATCTTCAGTGTTCTGCTGGGATAAAGGAGTGGTTGCCCAGTTAGGGAAGGGACCTTAGAGTACGATTCATAAACAGATCTTCACCAACACCCTTTTATTTTCAGCTCCTGCACCCCCAGTTCCAGAAATACTTGTTTCTAACTCTTGAGACCTTTGAAAGTGTTAGTAGTGCAAAATGGGTTGCTTTTCATCTTCCAAAACTTTGCTCCTATCATCCTCTCTCCTGTTCTTGTTATCATAATGGTTTCTTGGATTTTACAATAATCCTTCTACTGGCTTTTTAGTGGAGTTTCAGGAAGGAATGGAGGTAAATGCATGTGTTCAATATGCCATCTTGCACTGGAATTCCCACTGACTTTAAATTCCCTCTTCAAGGCCCAACTCAGATGCCACCTCCTCTAGAAAGACTTCCCTGCCTTCTTCAAGATGGAATTAATCCATTCAGTCAATACTTATTTGAGTAGAACAACATTTATTGAGTGTTTCTTACAGGCATGGCATTGTGTTAAAGGAAGAAAAGACACCATTTCGTGCCCTCATAGAGTTCACAGTGGGTTAGATAAAACAATGACACAAACATTTGCAAAATTCCATGTAGCAAATACTAAGGGCTGTGGGTACCTAGAGGGCCATTATCCAACCATGGAAGTAAGAAAATGCTTCCTAGAATAAGGGACATAAGCTGAGACTGATTAAGTAGAACTAGTCAGACATAGCAGTGGAGAGAGGCATTCCAACCAGAGAAAACAGCATATCTCCTCCAATTCAAAGTAGACTTTTCAGAGCACAAATCCATCCCTCTATAATGAAGACTCTTCCAGAAAGCCCTCCCTGGGTTCCAATAACACTTACTGTCCTGTACTAATTAGTCTGTCTCTCTCATTCCCTAACCCACACTGTGAGCTCCCTGAGACCAGGTCCTGCCCAGCTCATTTATGGTGCTTAGCCCGGGGTTGGGTAGGTCCAATACAGTTTTGTGATTTCCTTGTCTTTACTATCCTGGGCCCCCTCTGCTGGTCCCAGGATTCAGGGGTTTGGGCTTTACCATGTTGGAGGGAAATGAATCTGAGGACCAGATTCTATAGTCCTGTAAGAGTGGGATTCTCTGTAACTGCATCACTCCACAGAATAGAAGCAAGCAAGGCTTTCTTGCTAGAAAAAGAACACTCATTTCACACTCTTTGGAAACAAAAAGGGGATAAACAATTCAGGAGAGATGCAGCCTCAGACGTCACTCCAGCCCAATTCTCTTCCCAGAGAGATGCAGGTTTCCCACTCCTCCCCTGAACACATACACATCAGACTCTGCCGAGCCCTGAGGTCATAGTATTGCTTCCTCTTCACTCAATTCAAATCAAGCCCTGGGGTAAACATCCAGAGGTTCCAGTCCTAAATCCCTGGTCGTGGACTGAAATTCTCAGACTATTGTTACTACAAAGGCTCTTCGAGGTCATCTGGTTCCACAATCCCTCAGCCCCCTCCTCTCCCTCTAGGAAGAGGCAGAAAAACTGTCAAGAGAGAGGCCCTACTCAAGATCACAAAGCGATTCAGGAGCAGAGCTAGGACTTGAACCTATGCCCCCTACTCCTTGTCTAAAGGGTTTTTTGAAACTCTTCTGTGGGGGTGGTTGTCATAGCAACAGTTATTTGGGCGGGAGTATTAAGGACACTGTTTCCCCTTCCCACATGTCCAGGAGTCTGGGTGGTTCACCAACCTTTCCATAGGGGAAAGACACAGGAGGGAAGAGGCCTAGAAGCAGAGATGTCCTTGGCCTCAAGGGCAAGACTGTCCCCTCCCTCTAGGAGAGCTGGGAGGACAGTTGAAGGTCAGTACTTAGAGGGCTTGGACCAGCTCTGTCACAAGTGGCTCCAAGGGAACACCCACTGCCCGCCCCTTGTCCTCCCTGGGTGCAACCTAGTGGGCAGGGCAGAGCATATAAAGAGATTAAAGACATCCTGGCGTGAGGACGAAGGGAATGGGGTAGAGACCCGTGGGGCATATAGGAGGCCTCTCCCTGTTCTGTCTTTCAGAAGGTTCCCTTCCTCCTGCCCTTCATGGGCAGCCTAGGTCCCCAGACAAGGTTGGGTCAAGACAGACCTGATCAGAAGTTAAATGTACCCCCTGAAAATTTACAAATAGGTCATCTCCACCAAAGGCAGAAAAGAGTTAGAACCACAGAAAGTAGGCATGGCTCCTCCACTAGCTTCTGTGTGAGCTCAGGCAAGTCCCTCAACACCCACAAGCATGCTTCGTCTGTGAGGTGGGGAAAATTATGACTGCTTTTGTCACTTGAATGACATAAAATGTCTTTAAAGTGTCTGGCACAAAACAAGTCTCAATGGCAGACGTAAAGTGTAGGCAGTTCATCTGGGTTCAAAGCCTACCTCTGCTTTTTCTTACTTTTCACATGACTTGGGGCAGTTACTTAACCTCTTTGTGCCTCACTTTTTTCATCTATAAAATATCACTTAGCTAATGAGGATTAAGAGACTATCTTGTAATGTGCTCAGTATGAGGTAGGCACATGCACTTGTTGAAAGTTAGTTTCCAAAGCAGGGCACTCCAGGTAGGCTCTTCGTAGGCCTTGGTCTAAAGTGTACAATGAGGCAAAGCCAGGCCCCTCCCTTAGGTGGGAACTACTCTGGAGAATTTGGCTCACCTCCAATCTTCAAGGCCAACTGCACACATGACATTCAAATCCTTCCCCCAGGGAGCTTTCCCGGATTGTTCTGCCCATAAGGCTCTCCTCCTAGCCTATCAGGCTGTCTGGAAGCCCCCACTATCTCCTCTGCCTCTCCCTCACAGCTCCATCTGGCACAGAGCTGGGCACACAGTGGGGCTCCAGGAAGACTTATTAACTCATATCCTCACTGTGGCTTCCTGGTTCTAGGCCAGACAGCAGCTGGCAATTCCTCAGTTCCCCAGAACTTGGCTGTAAAGTGATGGCAGGTGTAAATCGCCTCCTTCACCGGAATCAGGACCCTGGGGAGCCTGATGAGCCCCAACTGCCCTTTTGGCTCTCAGTCTAGACCAGCAGCAACAGAGAAGTGGGAGGGTGCCTGTTCCCTTTTCTTCTCCCCTAAGAGGTACAGATGAGATCCAAATATCCAGTGCACCTTGGGGGTTGGTGGGAGGAGACTGAGTCAGAGGTGATGAAACCAACAGATAAGTGCTTCTACTCATGTCTGCTAAGGTTCCAGGAACCTTTCAAATATTTTAAGGGGGGTTGGGAGAATGTTAGGGAAAGGAGGATGTTTTAGTGGCCCTAGTCCAGGCACTTTTCACCCAGATCTCTTCTGTGCTGCATACTGTTATGAACACTGGGGCCTCAGAAGAACAAACCCTGGGTCCAGTTTGCGGGAGGAGAAAAAATGTGTTGTCCTATAATGGCGGCTGGGGGATAGACGGCCCTGTGGGTGAGCTGGTGGGGGTCGGGGTCGGGGGTGGGGGAGGGTGGGGTGGGATTTCTGCTATGCTAGGTTCTCAGTGCTTGCCAGTCTTCACCTCTCCCCTCCCAATGGCAGGAAAAACTTCCAAGAGCCTGTGCCTCCCACCCTAAGCCCTCAGGACCCCATCTACACCCCACACACCCTTGGGGGAGGCAATTAATGAACGCCAGGGTGTAAGGATTGACCTGGGAGAGATCCTGAGGAGTAAGCGGGGAGTTTTAACTCCCTTATCTCCAATCCAACTCTGAGTCGCTCCCTCAGGCCCTACACGGAGGACTCGGGTCCACCCCCTTCGCCCCACCCCGGCCTGTGGAGCCCACACTCACCAGCTCCATCTTCAGCGCCATGATCTTGTCCCCCAGGCCGTGGCCCGTGCTAGGCGCCCCAGGGAGCACTAGCGCTCCAGAGGTTCCCGGCTCCCGCTCCCCTCGAAGCCCGCGGAGCAGCCCTTCGGGGGTCTTCCTGCCCACCTTGCCCTCCACGTCTCGCAGGTCAGGCGTCTGTGACTCTTCAGTCCCCTCCATGCGGGCCTAAGCCTGAATAGAGCTGGGCGACCCGACACGGGGGGTGGGTGGGGGCCCCGATTCTGGGGGTCCTCCGGTCTCCGCTGCTAGTGCGGAGCGGAACCGGTGGGTCCCCGCCCGCGCCACGCCGGGGAGGGAGGAGCGCGCCCGTAACACTCAGAAAAGCCGCGCAGAGCACTGTGTGTTTGTGTGTGTGTGTGTATATATTCGAGTGCTGCGCACACAATCCTCTGGTCCTGGAATGTTTACGGCTGGGCGATTCTGGATTTATACCTAGAGGAGCATTCAGAGAGCTCAGAGCCTTCTCCCCGGTACTGAATCCAGTGGCACACAGCAGGCACCCAATAAATGTTTGCTGAATGAAAACTACGCATAATCAGTCATGGATGCAGGAATTTAAGAACAGTGGTAACAGAACTACTGAGGGTTTTGGAAGGCTTCCTGCATTTAAGGGACTGGAAAGTAAAGTTTGCCCAATGAGGAGCGACCAGTATTGAAGCTGAAGAGGTCCACATGGGCCAAATCATGCTTGATCTTGTAAATTTATGCTTCTTCATCTTGACTGTTCATATGAATTATCTTTGAATCTTCTTAAAATGCAGATTATGATTCTCTAAATCTGGGGTGGGGACCGAGATTCTCCAGGGATCATACTTTGAGTAACAAGGTTATAGGAGATGATTCTAAGATGCTTGGATTTTACTCTATAATGAATAAATGTAATGTAATGAGGAGCCATAAAAAAAAAAAAGAGCTTTGGCTTGATTTTGGCTTTTAATCCAAGTAATTCCAGCCCACCGTTACAGAAGGGTAAAAGATAGTTACCGCTTGCCGTATTTCCACTGTAGTCCCGTTGTCAGAGGCAATCACTTATAGCTATTTTTTTCTGGTATTTATACTCATAATTCCACAATAGGTTTACACCGCTATTTCTTCATTTTAGACATTGTCTACTGACTTCCTATTATGATAAATATGGATTTACCACACTTACATTACATACGTCTCTTTTCCATTGGCCCTATATATTTTTATCATTATTTTTAGTTCATTAAATGGTTACCTTTGTAATTTTAGGTAATATATTTTCCCTTAGTATATTTTTTATTTTTAGTTTTTTCTTTTATTGATTCTAGAGAGAGGGGATGGGAGGGAGAAAGAAAAGGAGAGAAACAGAGTTGTGAGAGAGAAATATTGATCCCAGTTTGGAGACTGAACCTGCAGCCTACGCATGTGTCCTAACGGGAGATCAAATATGAGACCTTTTGGTTTGCAGGATGATGCCCAACCAACTGAACCACACTGGCCAGGGCTTCTTAGTATCTCTTGGTCCATTGATAACTTAAAATTTTGGAGGATATAATCCCACCATTTAAGAAACAGATGGAATGTGGAGAGTTCAAAAATACCTAACTGGACGTCTGGATTCCTCTGTCTCCTTCTAATTCACAAACAGTAAATATTCTCTTAAATTGGATTATAATTCAGTGGATCGAGCGTTGACCTGCGAGCCAAGTGTCGCTGGTTCGATTCCCAGTCAGGGCACATGACTAGGTTGCACGCCAGATCCCCAGCTGGGGGAGCAAGTGAGAGGCAACCATACAGTGATGTTTCTCTCCCTCTCTTTCTCCTTTCCCCTCTCTCTAAAAACAAACAAACAAACAAATAAATTATTATTTTAAATTGGATTATATTTCTTTTCTGCCTAAAATTGCTTCATGGCTACCCAAATAAACATCAACATTATCTGGAAACTTGTTAGAAATGCAGCATTCTGCTCTGCCCTAGACTGCTAAATCAAAAATTCTAAGCATAGGGCCCAGCCATTTGTGTTTTAACAAGCCCTCCAAGTCATTCTCTTTGTTGTTGTTGTTATTTATTGATTTCAGAGAGAAAGAAAGGGGCGGGGGGGGGATTGATTTATTGTTTCATTTATCTATGCATTCATTGGTTGATCCTTGTACGTGCCCTGACCAGGGATGAAACCTGAAGCCTTGGCATATGGGAAGGATGCTCTAACCAACTGAGCTACCCCACCGAGGCCCTGTTAGTGATTCTGACACAAGCCAAGGTTTGAGAAACACAGTGATAACGGAAGTACTGTGTATCTGCATTTTCTCATTTAATCTTCGCAACAACTCTGTATTATTATTGCCAATATAGTGCAGGGATTAAGAGTGAAGTCTGGAGCCAGATGGTTGGCGTTTGAATTCTAGGTTTCCCAGCTTTGTGATATAGGGCCACATTTTCTTTCTCTAGAAGATTCGCATGGTAACAGTACTTATCTACCTCATGGGGTTGTTGGGTAATGAAATGAGTTAGTTATAAAATGCTTAGAACGGTAACCAGCATAGAGTAAGCATCACGTAAGGGTATTAACATTTCGCAAAGGAGGGAACTTGGGCAGAGATGTGAATTGACTTCCTTAATGTCCAGGTGAGTGGTAGAACCAGGTTTTAAATTCTCCTTAGCCTTCAGAGGCCGCCCATGGACTAGACATCGGTGCAGCCTTGCGCAAGCAAGGGGAGTGAATAGCTGTGTCCAAAGCCGCGAGCCCCTCTGACCCTGGGGTGCAGTGCGCTCTAGTTCAAGGCTCTAGAACTGCGATTGGAATCGAGTCTGCCACCTGGCCATGCTGGAGGCGGGGAAGCAGCTCATCCCCGGCACCGACCCCGCCAGCCCTCTGCAAAGCCGCTGCCGAGGGTCTAAGGACTGGCGGTGTCGCGGATTACATCCCCACTCGCCGCCGCCACCGCCGCCGCCGCCGCCCCAAGCACCGCCCGCCGCCCTCTCACCCCAAGGCGTTGGTGGCGGCGGAAGCGGGGAGGCGGGCTGGCCGTCCGGGGCGGGGCCGCGCGCGGCATGGAGGAGGCGGAGGCCGTGGCGCGCCGGGCGGAGCAGTGCGGGCCCGAGAGGGGCCCGAGAGGGGCCCAGGGCCCCTGACCTGTGAGTGCCTCCGGGCGGGGATCCGGGGGTGGTGGCGCGGCCGGGGCAGGTCTCTCGAGGCGTCCGGCGGCCCGGACCCCTGGGAGGAGAAGAGCAGGTTAAGATAGGAGGTGCGAGGGTGGAAGGGTGAGGAGAATGGGGTGGGGGAGCCGCTGCCCTTAGCCCACCCCCGGACCCAGATGGCCTGGGGCTTGGTCCATTTTGGGGGCTGGTGAGCCTTGAAAGCCGATGGTTTGGCTTCTTCCTCTGGGTCCCTGGGCAACCCTGTCATTTTCCCCAGCCCCAGGGGAGTTCCAGGTGATCTGACCCCTCTGAAGGTTTCCTTCCCAGAAAAGTTGAGCCAGTTTTCCCAGGTAGCACAGTATGGATTCCTGCAGAGAAAGCATCAGACTTTAGTAGGAACACCTTACTCCATGTGATCCTTTGGTCCCCTCAGTTTCCTGAAGGCATGGGTTGGCCGGGACAGTGGTGACCCTCCAGTCTGGCATGGACGACTGGAAGCCCAACCCCCTCATCAAGCCCTTTGGGGCTCGGAAGAAGAGGAGCTGGTATCTTACCTGGAAGTATAAACTGACCAACCAGAGGACCCTGCGGAGATTCTGTCAGGTATAGAGATGTCCCAGACCTCCTCGGGGCTTCCTCCCAGCCTTACCCCAGCCTAGACTATGAGCACTGGAACCCACCCTGGCTGCCCTCACCCAGAAAGCGGCAGCAGGTTTCTAGAGTGGAAACCTCTTTGTGTCATGTCCCTCTTAGGTAGTGGTTTGGGCCCCAAGCTCTGGAATCAGAACCCAGTACAGCCTCCTAGGTTTCTGAGAGAAGTCCGAAGTCTGATTAGGAAGGCTTTGCCCAAGAGCCCATACCATCAGGCAGTCAGGGCTAGGACCCAGGTCTTCTGATACCCAGCTGGTTCTTGGGACTGGCTCCATCTCTAGGAACTAATTGTGGAGGGAACCAAGGAAATCAAGGCTTCACATGGGAGAATACAGGAGCTCTGGATAGGGAGAGCCCTGATGAAGTAGGAAGGGTTGGGGGGGGGGTGTCCACCTGGTAAAGGTGACCAGGAAATTGGACCCTGGTTGGGGGAGTAGAGCTGGGCAGACAGAGGGAGGAGAGCCAGGCCTCAGGTTCTCCCTTTGTCATCAGTGCAGCCAGGGCCCTCCTTTCAGGAAGACTCTCAATGATGTGGGGTGGGGAGTGCCCCTCTTTAGTTATTCCTACCCCTCCCCTCAGACAGGGGCTGTGCTGTTTCTACTGGTGACCGTCATTGTCAACATCAAGTTGATCCTGGACACACGACGAGCAATCAGCGAGGCCAATGAAGACCTAGAGCCGGAGCAAGACTATGGTGGGGCCAGGCTGAGGGTGGGATTGGTGAAGGGGGTTCCCTGGGATCTCATGGCTAAAACAGCAGGCATATCCCAAAGGATGAGACTGTTGGAGAGACTATTTCCATGACCTGTCATACCCCCACAGATGAGGCCCTGGGCCGATTGGATCCCCCACGGCGCAGAGGCAACAGTCCCCGAAGGGTCCTGGATGTGGAGGTATACTCAAGCCGCAGCAAAGTATATGTGGCAGTGGATGGCACTACGGTGAGTGGATTGGTGTCTGATGTACACTCCTTTCTACTCAAGGTGTGGTCCACTGGCTTGGGGGTCCACTGTCCGAGTAGGAACTACACCTCTGCTAATTTCTACATGTGTGACTTTGGAGGCCTCAGTTCCTCATCTGAAACCTGGGACTAATGATTTCTACTTGCCAGGATTATATGAAAAGTATATGAAGTGTATTATATGTAGTGGGATTTTACCAGAAGTAATCATTAGTATTAGTAGGCAGTTAATTCCTTGTTACGTCATAATTACTTCCTGGTCTCTTCATTAGCTTTAGCCTTATCTTGGGCACTGGGGAACTGAAAGTAATCAGACCTACTTTGAAGAGCTCAGTCTGATAGATCATGGTGTCTCCAGCATGAGGCAGGGGCAATCAAGGGCTTTCAGAGCCATGAAAGCTGTGGAGGGACTGGTTCTAGAAAGATGTGATCTCTTTTGATGGGAATACTATGGAGGCTTCCTGGAAGAGGTGGTCTTCAAGCTGGGTTGGAAGAGAATTGTGTAAACAGGTATAGGGAGGAGAGGGGGTTTCATTTCATGCAGTTGTTTTTTTTAAGTGCCAATAAGACAGAGAGACCTTGAATGCCAGAGTGAAGAGTTGGACTTTGTCTCTGCCACCCTGTAGGTACTGGAGGATGAGGCCCGGGAGCAAGGCCGGGGCATCCATGTCATCGTCCTCAATCAGGCCACGGTGAGGTTCTAGGGGTAGGGGACCTGAAGAGCCAAAGCTAAGCCCTCCTTGCTGTTGATACTAACTCATGAGTGGTGTGTCCCCTGCCAGGGCCATGTGATGGCAAAGCGTGTGTTTGACACATACTCACCTCATGAAGATGAGGCCATGGTTCTGTTCCTCAACATGGTGGCACCTGGCCGAGTACTCATCTGCACCGTCAAGGTCAGTGACTCTACCCTGCCCCTATCCCCAAAACCCCAGCTCCAACCCTGCCCATAGCCCTGGGTTCTATGCCCCTAGTATGGCACACTGGGAAGGCTCTGGGGGAAAATAACTTGGGTTCCAATACTAGCTTTGGTACTGTGTGCCAGGCACTGAATGAGTGTGGGTACTACAATGGGAAGCAAGACCGAGTCCCTATCCTTAAGGAGTGTACTCTAGCAGGGCAGGATTTTTTTTTTTTAAGTAGCCAAATAAATGTTTTAATGTCAGGAAATAATAACTTCTGTGAGGAAGAAAATAAAGCTAGGGAGACAGAGTGATGGGGAATGTATTTTAGAAAGGGAAGGCGTCTGTAAGGAAATGACATGTGAGCAGAAAGCTGGATGAAGGGTGGGGAGAGCCACATACATATCTAGAGGAGGAGCATTCTAGATAGAAACAATGGCAAGTGCAAAGGCCCTGAAGTGGGAACAAGCTTGGCATGCTTGAAGAACAGCAAGGGTTCCAGCACAGCTGGAGCAGAATAAGGGGGGCGAAAAGAGTGGTGGGAAGAAGGCAGAGAGGTAGCAGGGGACAGAGGTGCAGATTATGTGGGGTTATGGTAAGGATTTATTAGCCTGGTGACCTTGGATGATTCTCAGAATCTCCCTAAGCCTTTCGTTTTCTTATCTGTGAAATGATAGTAATAACAGAGGGTTGTTATGATAACCTAATGAGCTAATTCAAGTAAAAGGTTTGACATGGTGCTTGATACACTCATCATTAGTGCTCCATGAGGCCAGGTCTCCTGGAACCGTGTTGTTCAGGCTGACCACCTTCTCTGGTTTCATAGGACGAGGGCTCCTTCCACCTCAAGGACACAGCCAAGGCTCTACTGAGGAGCTTAGGCAGCCAGGCCGGCCCTGCTCTGGGCTGGAGGGACACCTGGGCCTTCGTGGGACGAAAAGGAGGTATGGGCACCATAGACCATCCACACTTACAGTATTAAGGGCCCCTGGGGAAGCAGAACCCCAGAAGGGGTGGGGAGGGAAGCAAATAGGAGCCAGTGGTGGTGAGTTGGATGAAAGTGGTAGGGAGATGGGAATAAGCTCCAAAACTGGAGTCTGGGCCCTCATTATCCCTCATTCCTGTTCCCTGCCAGGTCCTGTCCTTGGAGAGAAGCATTCTAAGTCACCCGCCCTCTCCTCCTGGGGGGACCCAGTCCTACTGAAAACAGATGTGCCGCTGAGCTCAGCTGAAGGTGGGCTTAGCTGGGGCTGGGCTCTGGGGCAGTGCCTGAGCTGGGGTGGGCATTTGGCTCCTCTTCATGGGGCTCTATTAAACTCTTGACTGGGGTGTCTGGTGTTCTTCAGACCACACTGGCCTTGTGCCCCCACCCTGTTGACCCTATCTCTCCCTCAGAGGCAGAGTGCCACTGGGCAGATACGGAGCTGAACCGTCGCCGCCGGCGCTTCTGCAGCAAAGTTGAGGGCTATGGGAGTGTGTGCAGCTGCAAGGACCCCACACCCATTGAATTCAGCCCTGACCCAGTGAGTGGGGCCTTAGGCAGTAAGGCTTGGACTCCTTCCCAGCCTGGCAAGGGACCCTAGGAAAGATCCAGGTTACACTTTCCCTACCCCAGCCTGGGAGGGAACCAGGAGCTGAGGATTTACACGGAGCTCTGAAAGACAGGGCATTTGAATGGATGGGGGGCAGGTGGAGGGCAGGCCACATAGAGGACCATGACAGGGAAGACTCTCCCTTTTCTCTGAAGTCTCCCTCACCCCGCAAGAACTCTTCCTTTGGTAGGGATCCCAGTTTGAAGAGGGAATGAGGCAAGAGCTAAAAGCTATTTCTCACTCAGCTCCCAGACAACAAGGTCCTCAATGTTCCTGTGGCTGTCATTGCAGGGAACCGGCCCAATTACCTGTACAGGTGAGCCTGGGAATGGCCTTCATCCAGCAGTGAGCAGGAGGGTGCACAGTGGGTGGGAACCCCAGGCTCATCTATCTGCAGGAGGAACTCTCAAGGTGGGCAGAAATAAGAGATTCTAGGTCCATTTCATACGTGGGTGAACATGGGGAATATGGGCCCATCTATAAACATCTGGGGGTCCTGTGTTGGGGTGCAAGATGCCTAACCCAGCTCTGGGCTCCCCAGGATGCTGCGCTCTCTGCTTTCCGCCCAGGGGGTGTCTCCCCAGATGATAACAGTTTTCATCGATGGCTACTATGAGGTGAGTGGGACTTGGGAGCTTCAGGTGGAGCAGAACAGTGTTGTGGGTGCTGAGTAGCAGTGATCACTGAGGACTGACAAGAAAGACAGCCCGGGCAAGGGCTGTGAGATGTAGAGGGCTTGGCATGTCAGAGCTTGCAGAGATGAGCTGGGGGATGGTGACTCACTGGATGACCAGTGGCCATGCCTCCCAGGAGCCGATGGACGTGGTGGCGCTGTTTGGTTTGAGGGGCATCCAGCACACTCCCATCAGCATCAAGAACGCTCGTGTGTCTCAGGTACTGTCTAAGCAGGGGTGGAACGGGCAGACACCTGGCAGTACCTTCCACCCTAAAGCTCATGTGCCCTGTTTCTGTTCCCCACCCAGCACTACAAGGCCAGCCTCACTGCCACTTTCAACCTGTTTCCAGTGAGTAGTAAGGAAAAAACTCCTGGGCCTGGGGAGAGGAAACATGAGCGTAAAGTCTGGTCTTATATAGCAAGCTCTTCTGCTCTCTGGACCTCATCCTCCTTATCTGGAAAATGGGGAGAGTGCTGCCTGAGAAGTGGGATGAAGGTGGAGGAGACATCAGATTAGAAAGGCCTCGCATGGGATCATGCTGTTGTCCCCCCCCCCCCCCCCCCCTTGCAGGAAGCCAAGTTTGCTGTGGTTTTGGAAGAGGACCTGGACATTGCTGTGGATTTTTTCAGGTGAGGGTTAGGGTTAGGGTTGTATAAGCTGCATAGGGCTTCTTTGCTTCACTGTGTCTCCAGGGAAGAAGGCAGTGAGGTATCTTGGAGAGCTTTCTGGAGGAAGCAAGCTCAGAAGTGAGGGAGAAGTCTGAGCAAGTGTAGGATGGCAGGTGTTGGGCTGGAGTAAGAGTTGAAAGGATCAATGGAGACGGTGAAGATTTGGGAGGATGGGGAAGGAGGTATGGCTCCTGAGTCCCATCTTTAGCTCTTCCCACATCACTGTGTGGCTGGGTTTGTCCTTGTCCCTCCCTGAACCCTTGGACCCTGCCTCTCTCAGTTTCCTGAGCCAGTCCATCCACCTGCTGGAGGAGGATGACAGCGTGTACTGTATCTCTGCCTGGAATGACCAGGTAGGCTGAGTGGCCAAGGGTCAGCTGGGGAGTTGGTCGAGGCCCTGAGCTAATACCTCCCATCATGGCTCCCTATCCCCAGGGGTATGAACACACTGCTGAGGACCCAGCATTGCTGTACCGTGTGGAGACCATGCCTGGGCTGGGCTGGGTGCTCAGGAAGTCTCTCTATAAGGAGGAGCTTGAGCCCAAGTGGCCCACACCAGAAAAGGTGTCCTGGAAGGGGAGGGTGTGTGGGCTGGGGTCCCCTACCAGCCTGGTACCTCTGAACATTCATAATCCTCCATGCCCCCAGCTCTGGGACTGGGACATGTGGATGCGGATGCCCGAACAACGCCGGGGCCGAGAGTGCATCATCCCTGATGTTTCCCGATCCTACCACTTTGGCATCGTGGGCCTCAACATGAACGGCTATTTCCATGTGAGTGGGAGGGGGAATGTTGAGGAGGGGGCACAGCATGGCAGGTAGGGTCAAGAACATGAACTCTGGAGTAACCCCAGCTCTGCCACTCAGTAGCTGTGTAACCTTGGGGAAATTACTGATCATCCTCTTTTACCCCAGTTTCTTTATTTGTAAAATGAAAATTAAAGTACTATTTACCTCATAGGGGTGTGAGGTTATGAGGTTTAAATGAGTTAATATATGCAAAATGAACTGAGCATTATATAAGGGTTGGCTGGTATTATTTTTATTATTACTATTCTTAGCACTAGACTGTGGGTGTGAAGAGGGTATTTCTGCCGCCAAGCACGCATCCAGCCCTGCAAGCTCTGCCCTCCCCTGTCCTTGCAAGTGCTGGGGCCTAAGCCTCAGCCTGAAGTGAACAGGGAGGTTTCCAAGTCCCCACCCACTACCTGGCTGTGCCCAAACGGCCACTCCCCTTCCCGTTACAGAAGGGGAGGCCTTGAGACAGCCCATCCCTCAGGACTGGACAGCTTCCAGCTTGGAACCTCCTAGAAGCCAGAAGGGCCTTCACAGTCTAGCTAATAGGAGACCTCCACTCATTTCCCCAAGAAGGGCAGGCACTTACCTCAGGTCACTCTCAACACCTTAATCACAGACGTTTTCTCTACCTGCCCAGCCTCTCCCTTTGCCCACCGCCCCCTGCAGGGCCTGTTCCTGGCTTTGTGGCTCTAGAACAGCAGGCCCAGGGAGAACCACTGCGGACAGGGACCAGCTCACTGGTCAGTGGCATGAGCTGCCAGTGTGGACATGAGCTCTCCGGCAATGCTTAAGCCCAAATTATAGCTTTAAGAGCCTGTCAAGGATACTGCAAAAAGAATAGGGAAGATGGAAGGAAATTAGAGGGACCTTTATAGGCCCAGGACTTCATCTGTGGGCCTGTGGATATGTGGTGGGTCAGTGGGCAGGTGTGGGCCAGACAGTGTAAGGCCCTGACTTGTACCCTCACACCTACCTACTCCAGGAGGCCTACTTCAAGAAGCACAAGTTCAATACGGTTCCAGGTGTCCAGCTCAGGAATGTGGACAGGTGAGGGCTGGGGACAGGGCAGAGGGGAGGATATTTAGGAGCCTTGACCAGTATTTAACAGTCCCTTCCAACCCTGAGGCCTGTGTGTTTATCCCAGCCCTGCTGCCCACCCCACCCAATTCCCATGTGACACCCAGCCCTGCTCCTGGGACCTTAGGGGCTACTCCCTCCCTTGGCCTATTTCTCTCTCTCCTTCAGTCTGAAGAAGGAAGCTTATGAAGTGGAAGTTCACAGGCTGCTCAGGTATGGTCTAGGGGAGTTAGGGGTATGTGGCAGGGAGTGAGGAGGAGGAAAATACTGGGGGTCTTGGCCTCATAATTTGTGGGGCCCATGCAAAATGAAAATCTGGGCTCCTTGTTCAAAAATTACTAAGAATTTCAAGACGGCAACAACTAAGCAAGGGGAAGTATGTGATAGACTTAGGAGTCGGTCCCTGTCTTGCTTCTTGCCCCCTTTTGCTGCAGTGAAGCTGAAGTTCTGGACCATAGCAAGGACCCCTGCGAAGACTCTTTCCTGCCAGACACAGAGGGCCATACCTATGTGGCCTTTATCCGAATGGAGAAAGATGATGACTTTACCACCTGGACCCAACTTGCCAAGGTGCCCAGTACCACACCTACCCTAGGAATACGCCTCCCCCAAGATACAGGAAGGCTTTGTTCTAGAATCTTCTACCTTAGAGCCTTCTCTTCACACTCTCAGAACCCCACGTCCAACTACCTTGTTTCAAATTCATATTTTAAAAGATGGTACCTCTTATTGAACTACATCTTTAAGAAAAAATTTAATTTGAGAAATTGTAAAAAAAAAAAAAAAAGGATGCTATTTCTTGCAAATTGAGGAAGCTGCTGAAGAGGGGTTGGGGCTGGGCCATGGGTCCTCAGGGGCCCCTCCCCAAAGCCCTCTGACCCATGCTTCTCCCCACTCCCCATCCCCACCAGTGCCTCCATATCTGGGACCTGGATGTGCGCGGCAACCACCGGGGCCTTTGGAGATTGTTTCGGAAGAAGAACCACTTCCTGGTAGTGGGGGTCCCAGCCTCCCCCTACTCGTGAGTGACTCTTTTCTGCCCTTGGAAATGGGAGACTAGCTGGATTAGGGGACACAGCTAATGACCTCTTCCCTGTTATCTTCCCAGAGTGAAGAAGCCACCATCAATCACCCCAATTTTCCTGGAGCCACCCCCGAAGGAGGAGGGAGCGCCAGTAGCTGCAGAACAGACATGACACCTCCTCCAGGACCCTGCAGGACTGGGTACTGTGTACCCCCAGAGGCAGGCTAGCCCTTGAACCCATCCTGTAGGATTTTGTAGACACTGGCAGGGGCTGGGGCTAGTTTGTTTTTAACATGAGACTTAATTACTAACTTCAAGGGGAGGGTTCTCCTGTCCCAGCATCCCTATTTCTGAATTGGAGGTCTATTTATTCACTTCCTCGTTGGGGAAGGGCGAGGTACTACCTGGGATCCCTGGGCAGCTGATGCTGCCCTTTTTATACTCCCTCCTCCCAGGCCCGGCTCAGAGTTTAACCTATTTATTTGCTTTCCCGAGGGCCTTGGAAATTGGCTGAAGCCTGAAGGGCCTTGATTTCTTTATGGACTGGGGCGCTGCCTGAGGGTGGGGCTGGCTCTTACTCAGGAAACTGCTGTGCCCAACTCCTGGACAGGCCTGGCAGGGGCCCACCCACTGATTCACTCACTTGGAAACCCTCAGTCACTGACCCAGGCCTCTTCTCAGCCTCATCTTTATTCAGGTTTTCAAAGCTGGATAAGGTGGTCATTGATTAAAAAAGGAGAAAACCTCTACGGATGAGTCTTGTGATTTTGTGTGTGTGTGTGTATGTGAGAGAGAGAGAGAGAGAGAGAGAGAGAGAGAGAGAGAGAGAGAGAGAGAGAGAGAGAGAGAGAGAGAGAATGAGAATGAATGGTCATGGTGGATGGTGAGTTTTGCTTACTGCCCACCACAGGGTTTATCTTCCATTTGGGGCTATTTAGCCACCAGGGGATGCCCAAGTCTCAAACTTCCAGGTTTTTCCCTAGGCGCCACCCTAGAGCAGCTGAGCCTGACGTGTTGAGGCTCAGCTTGAAGTAGCCACCCAACACCCTTTCCCTACTGTTTAACCACTAAGCTGTTTCCTGCCTAGCTTGTGAGAGCTAGCTAGGCACTTGTCCCCAGAGATGGAGAAAGAGAGCAAAGGGAGATACTTGGGGGTAGGAAGGTAGTGGGAGCGCAGGTGTGTATAGTCCGGTGTGGGTGGGAAGGAAGTGGGTGAGACAGAACCAGGTTGGCATCATTCAGGAGGCTAGGACTGGGCTACAGGTGGAGACATAGGAATAAGGATATCTGTGGCCCTTAGGGTATGATAGGCAGATTTCAGAGCTGTGCATTTTTTTCTGGAGAAGAGGCATTGCTTTCATCAGATTCTCACCCAGCCAGTGATCCAGAGAAATTAGGAAGATCTAAGTTATAGAGGCACCAGAAAATGAATGGGATTGTCCACAGGGAGTGGCTAAGAGCCCAGAGCAGGTACAGTGTGGCATGTAAGGGATCTGTGAAGGACTTGGGATCAGGAGAGTGGGTATAGGACACCCCTTTGAGAAAGGTCCTCTGCAGAATCCCTGTGAGGCGAGCCTCATGAGCTCCTATAGAGCCTGGGCCAGGAAGGCAGGAACTGAGGAACTCCTGCCCTTTCACCAGCTCTCTGCCCCTGCCTCCCCCACCGGTGCCTGGAGCTCAGCTCGAGATGGC
The DNA here is from genome assembly GCF_987537825.1 of Furipterus horrens. Classification (NCBI taxonomy): domain Eukaryota; kingdom Metazoa; phylum Chordata; class Mammalia; order Chiroptera; family Furipteridae; genus Furipterus; species Furipterus horrens. The sequence continues at coordinate 31,373,547 of NW_028327173.1, read as the reverse complement.
ACGGGTGGTGTGGCTTGAACATTTCTTGCCACCTGCTGCCTTCAGTGTTTGCTGGAACTGGAGATAGTGCTTGAGGTGCCATAACAACCAGATTGAGGAGCAATTAGCTCACAATGAGGTGGAGCCCTGCCCTGGGCAAACAAATTACATTTATATGGGCACCTGAGGAGGGTTTGTGTGTGCAACTCATAGAAAAGTGCAGAAGAGCCCTGGCTGGTGTGGTTCAGTGGGTTGAGTGCTTGCCTGTGAACCGAAAGGTGTTCGATTCCCGGACAGGGCACATGCCTGGGTTGCAGGCCAGGTCCCCAATTGGGTGCATGGAAGAGGCAACTGATCATTGTTTTTCTCTCCCTCTCTTTCTCCCTGCCATCCCCTCTCTCTAAAAGTAAATAAATAAAATTAAAAAAATAAGAAAGAAAAAATAAAAACTGCAGAAGAGTGTCTCATTGCTCTTCCTGCCCGCCCCTCTGTACGCTCCCAATTTTTGCCTCAACCAGCTTTTAAGCACTGTATGGCTCTGGGCAGGTCACTGTTCCTTTTTGGGCTTAGCAAGGGTGATAGTTCCTGGCTGCCTTAGAAAAGCCTGGAAAGAGAGATTCAGGGGTCAAAGACAAGCAAGGGGGAGGACTTGTTTGCCACATGGGGCTTTTTGCCTAGCAGCAGACACCATGTTCTCTAGCCATCACTGCTTCAGTGCTATCGCTCCTGGTTCAGCAACAATCAGATCTGTGTGGGACACTCTGGCTTTTTGGTAAATCTGTTGCTGTGTCACATGACCTGGGTCCAAACTCTTTGCAGAAAGGGTGGGCCTGGAACTCATCACACAGCCTTTGTAGGCCCAGTTTCTGGAGCGCGGGGGTGGTTAAGAGGAAATGAAGATCAGATCTGTAGAACGCCAGGCAGGCCAAGACCAGGAATAAATGAGGTTCCTTCTGAAATAGCCAGAGCAGGGACAGGTGTGGGGCTTTGCCTGAGTAGGAAGGGTAGGCAGCTTAGATCCTCTCATGGGGCTTTCAGAGGGCTTCCCAGAGCCTAAGGAGTGACCTCTCCCATTGCCCTGGCAATATTTCTGGTCCTCCCTGCCCCCACTTGGGCACAAGCTTGTTATTTTCATAGCTTTCTGGTCCAGTGCCCCTCACCAGGAATGGGTAGTTTCGGGCCAAAGTCCTCCCACATTATAGGAAGCTGACAGGCCCAGCCCCCACCTCCTCCCTCAGTGCCCTGTTGACGTGCCCTGTTGACCATCCTGTTACACTCCCTTCCAGGTTTGGAATCTAAATGGAGAGGAGAAATAGCCTTCTACTTCCACCCCACTTTTCTACCTTTCCAGAGGCCTGAGTCTCCAGCCCCACACAAATCTGAGACCAGTTTAGCCAAGATGGGTCCCTCTCCCCAAGGATACATAAGAATAAGATTCCCAGTGGAAACATTTTAATTGGTTTATGAAATCTGAAGTGCCTTCTACACATCCGCCTGGTTGCTGCTAATTTTGCATACGCCCAGGATATGGGGTGCCTTAGTCCCCAGTGGAGTACTGAAGTCACCAAGAGCTCCTGTTGGTTTGAAGGGGTATCAAGGGTTTAAGAGACAGACTGGGGGAATGGGCAGGAGTACTGGCTACCTCAGAACAGGTGGGCCCCAGCCACATCAATGGAAGGCAAAGTCAAGCACAGCCTGTAGGGGGTGGTCCCTATGTGGCCCCCAACTCCACAGCAGCGAGGTCAGGCCCATTCTGGCCCAAATCACACATTAGATCCTGTCCCTGTGCTGATCACGCCCTCTTGGTAGTACCGTGGCACCTCTTCCCAGTTCCTACAGCAGCAGTGGCGGAGGCAGAAGCAGACTTATTTCAAATTGCAGTATAGATATAAGGACACGATCATGGCAGCCAGCTGGTGGGGAAGGAATAGGGAGAGGTAAGGGGGCATTATCATGGTCCTTACACTATTCCCCTGCCGCCCAGCCCCCTACCTGTCTCCTCCAGATAGGCCTCAGAGTTAGGTAAAGCAGCTCCGATCCGGTGGGGATATCCTGCCCCAACCTCAAACCCTTACCTCCAAGCCCCCAATTCCGGCTGCCACACCACCCACGGTGACTGCATTGGTTCGGATGTCTTGGAGAAGCTGCTTGAAGCAACCCTTGGGGAAGGGAAGAGAGCATCCAGACTCAGCACCTGCCTCCCACTCTTCCTCAGCACTCCGAGGCTATTCAAGCAGCCCCACCTTCCATGCCAGCCCATACCTGTACAGCTTTGACCTCGGCCTTCTCCATGGTGCAAGGTTCAATGGCTGTGTTATTGACATTATCAAAGCAACAGTATGGGGGAAAGACATTGTTCTCTAGGAAGTAGGGAGAGTTCTCAAAATCTGTGTAGTTATTGAAGCCACAGCACTTGAGCTGGAGACAAGGAAGAGAGGGTGGTCAGTGGGGCCTCGCTCCTTTCTTCCCACTCTAAAATCTCCCCCAGCCCACCTTACCCCATCCATGGTGCTGTTCCACACTTGGGTGAAGTCCTTCTGGGAACCATAGTCTTTCTTGATGGTAGGCACTATCAGCAGTGTCAGGAAGTGCTCAGCCTAGACAGGGCAGGCCAGTGTTTAGGGCCTGATAGAGAAGGTGGCCTTTCACAGGCCACAGCCCACTTCCAGGACTTTGCCCAATCATACCCCCTTTCCCCATCCTCGATCCTCACCATTGTGGTATACACCAAGGCGACCACAGCAGCTGCAACCTCAGCAATGAAGATGAGGAGGAGGATGAAGAAGAACTGAGTGGGGAACAGGAGTCTGAATTTTAGGGAGAGGCAGTCCCTCATGACTTCCTTGCTCTAACCCAACCCCCTAAAAACAAGGCAGGGGCCCCTTTGCAGAGGTCCCTGGAGTCCAGAACAGGGTGTAGGGATTCCCAGGGCTTGGTGTCAAAGGTAAGGGGACCCTGCGCATTGGTTATGGGCCTCTGGAGCTGAGTTTGACACACCATCATGAGGGCACACTTGTTCTCAGTGTGAGCACCGTAGCAGCCCAGGAAACCAAGAGCAAAGAGCACAGCACCAGCTGCGATGAGGAAGTAGCCCACGTTGACAAACTGCATGGCACTGGACGACAGCGGCCCGAAAATCTTCAGGAAGGATTGCCCGTCGACTGACACCCAGATCCCCACTGCCAACAGGGCCACACCGCACAGCTGGGGACAAAGAGGCAGACCTTGAAACAGTGCTGGCAAGCAGTTCCCTACCACACAGTTGAGTCAGGAAGGTGGGAGGTGAGAAACCCCCTTTTATTGGCTAAGGAGTCTAAAAGATTTTCCTATAGGGAGGAAAAACATCCTGCAGAGCCAGAAGGATGGGCGCTGGGATATCCATAGCCAGCATCAGGCTGCTCACCTAGGTAGATATAAAGGGGATCGGAGGTTTTGAAAATACCCACTGGGGGCATGGGTTGGCGTAGCTTTCCTCTATCCATGCCAGGGTCCTGCCACATAGCTCGGAGTGAAAACAAGCAGGTGAGCACCCATCCCACCCCATTTCCTCCCCAGGCTATTAGTGCCT